>NC_039285.1:18922463-19649982 GCF_003368295.1 Carassius auratus
TGTAATTTCTGTGGCGGTGCTCATGCCCGCATTGTATGTCCAGTTTACAAATCCGTGAATAAAAAATCAAAAAATTATTTGGCGACTCCTGTAAATATTTCGCGCATGCACTTCGAACTAGCTCATCATCCAGATGCCGAATTTACTCATTATCTGCTATCAGGCCTAAAAAAAAAAAAAAAAAAAAAAAAAAAAATGGCTTTAAACCCGGCGTAGAGTGCCCACTCTCCCAAAACATCACATGTAATAATCTTCAATCTGCCCTCATAGAACCTGAAGTCGTAAACAAACTGATCAAAAGAGAAGTTGAGTCAGGCTTCATGATCGGTCCGTTTGACAATCCTCCATTTGATCTGTTTCGTATTAGCCCCATTGGAGTGGCTACAAGGAAATTCTCGGGTAAAAAACGCCTAATAATCGACCTGTCAGCCCCGCACAATTCCCCGTTCCCAAGCATAAACAGCTTGATCCCTCTCGATGAATTTTCGTTGAAATACCACGACATAGATCAGGCTATCGACTTAATCAAAATCGTAGGTCGGGGTGCTTGGCTTGCAAAAATTGACATTACATCTGCTTTCAAAGTAATGCCTATACATCCAGATTCATGGCATCTATTTGGAGTTTGCTGGCTCGGGTAATATTACTTCGCAGTGCGTCTAACTTTCGGATGCAAAAGCAGCCCAAAAATTTTCGACATGCTATCAGAAGCCGTCTGCTGGATTTTGGCGAACAACTACGCCATTCCCCACCTCATTCACTTGCTAGACGATTTTTTAATAGTCTCGCCTCCCAATGCCATCCCAGCCGCGCACATGCTCACAGTCCTAAACGTTTTTCTGAGCTAGGAATTCCCATCGCAGAAGAAAAAAACCATGGGCCCTGCTACATCAATCGAGTTCCTAGGAATTAATTTAGATTCAGACAAATTCCAAGCATCCCTGCCCAAAGAGAAAATTGACCGAATAATTCTCATCTCCTCTGCTTTCCTTAAAAAATCAAATTGTTCAAAACGCAAACTCCTATCCCTACTTGGACATTTAAATTTCGCAATGCGCATCATTCCGCAGGGCCGCCCCTTTATATCGCATCTCCTCTCACTCGCGTCCTCCGTTCACTCACTAGAGGAAAAAAAACAAACAAAAAAAAAAAAAAAAAAAAAAAAAAAAAAAAAAATTCTCTTTCGCCCAGCGAGCATTGGTCTCAAAGCGGACGCAGTGTGAGAAAATCTCCCGGTCAAGGTCTCATTTTCTCTCTTTTCTGTTTCTCTTTCTGTCCAGCGAGCATTCAGTCTCACAGCGGACGCAGCGAGAACTTTTCCGGTAGAGCACTTACGTTTTCTCTTTCGTCCAGCGAGCATTGGTCTCAAAGCGGACGCAGTGTGAGAAAATCTCCCGGTCAAGGTCTCATTTTCTCTCTTTTCTGTTTCTCTTTCTGTCCAGCGAGCATTCGGTCTCACAGCGGACAAAGCGAGAACCTTTCCGGTAGAGCACTTACGTTTTCTCTTTCGTCCAGCGAGCATTGGTCTCAAAGCGGACGCAGTGTGAGAAAATCTCCCGGTCAAGGTCTCGTTTTCTCTCTTTTCTGTTTCTCTTTCTGTCCAGCGAGCATTCGGTCTCACAGCGGACGCAGCGAGAACTTTTCCGGTAGAGCACTTACGTTTTCTCTTTCGTCCAGCGAGCATTGGTCTCAAAGCGGACGCAGTGTGAGAAAATCTCCCGGTCAAGGTCTCATTTTCTCTCTTTTCTGTTTCTCTTTCTGTCCAGCGAGCATTCGGTCTCACAGCGGACGCAGCGAGAACTTTTCCGGTAGAGCACTTACGTTTTCTCTTTCGTCCAGCGAGCATTGGTCTCAAAGCGGACGCAGTGTGAGAAAATCTCCCGGTCAAGGTCTCATTTTCTCTCTTTTCTGTTTCTCTTTCTGTCCAGCGAGCATTCGGTCTCACAGCGGACAAAGCGAGAACTTTTCCGGTAGAGCACTTACGTTTTCTCTTTCGTCCAGCGAGCATTGGTCTCAAAGCGGACGCAGTGTGAGAAAATCTCCCGGTCAAGGTCTCATTTTCTCTCTTTTCTGTTTCTCTTTCTGTCCAGCGAGCATTCGGTCTCACAGCGGACGCAGCGAGAACTTTTCCGGTAGAACACTTACGTTTTCTCTTTCGTCCAGCGAGCATTGGTCTCAAAGCGGACGCAGTGTGAGAAAATCTCCCGGTTAAGCTCTCATTTTTCTCTTTTCTGTTTCTCTTTCTGTCCAGCGAGCATTCGGTCTTACAGCGGACAAAGCGAGAACTTTTCCGGTAGAGCACTTATGTTTTCTCTTTCGTCCAGCGAGCATTGGTCTCACAGCGGACGCAGTGTGAGAAAATCTCCCGGTCAAGCTCTCATTTTCTCTCTTTCCTGTTTTTCTCTTCCTGTCCAAAAAAAAACAAAAAAAAAAAAAAAAAACATTAATAATACTAATAATAATACTAATAATAAATAAATAAATAAAACGCCTGATCGGTCCCCGTTGCAAGTCGGCAGGGCCTATCAGTCCAGGCACAATGAGCCGCCACCACAGGCCCACTGGCCAAACTTTCAGACCCTTTCTAGAGACGCCAGCACGCCAAACGCGGCACTCATTTGGGGGGTCTTTTAGTTCGGCGGCTGTCCTCTGCTATTTAGCTTTTTGGGGGAGTACTCTGGGTTCGGGCCGAACTCCGAGCTCGGAGCCCTCCCTCCGGACAGCACGCCAAATACGCATTAAATCTTACCCTCCCAATTGTATGTAAGTGTGAACTCGTGAAATGATGTTTTATTAACAAAGTTCGGGAGAAGCAAGAGCAGATGATTAACACAGGTGGAGAGCACTCAGCAATCAATGGTAAGAGGTGTATATATACAGCAGTCTCACCTCAATTCATTTGACAGTCTCGCAGCATCCCCCCACCACCCCTTCTCCACACTTCTAATCCTAAACCACTTACATAGGGTAGGGGGGAGTACTCTGGGTTCGGGCCGAACTCCGAGCTCGGAGCCCTCCCTCCGGACAGCACGCCAAATACGCATTAAATCTTACCCTCCCAATTGTATGTAAGTGTGAACTCGTGAAATGCTTATTGTTAGAAGAAAACAAAACAATCCTTATAGACCTAGCGTAACATACACGCCAGGTTCCATCACCAACCAATCACAGCTCACTCCCTCACCTGAGTAATAATCACTCCCACTTGCTCCTCATCCACCTGCAATCACCACTTCACATAAATACCACACACGCACCCAGTCAGCGTTCAGTCTCTTTGCAACAAGGTCTAACCTGCATGCTTACTCATGCTTACCTCTCTTCAGTGATCCCCAGTTTCTCCATCGTGTGTGTGTGTGTGTGTGTGTGTGTGTGTGTGTGTGTGTTAAATTCAAACTGGCTCTAAACATTCATGTTCAAAATTATTCAACCCCCTTTGTGCAGAATCTTTTATTCATTAAAATCATCAATAAACGCTGTCTGTAAGTGATTAGAAGCTTCTGTCACCTCTATACTACAGTCTTGACCCATTCCTCGCATGAAAAAGATTCCAGATAACTGATAAACTTTGGTTTTCACATTGCCACTGCTTTCTTTAAATTCAACCAGATATTTGCAATGAGAATTAAGCCTGGAGACTGAAAAGGTCACTCAAGTACATTCTATGACTGATCCCTGAACCTGAGCAGTAGTAGATTTGGATGTGTACTTTGGGATGAAAGTCCATTGATCATCAGCTTCAGTCTTTGCAACAAAGGCATCACAATTCTTGTCAAAATGGCCTGATACTTCAAAGAATCCATGATTTCCTTCATACAGTCGTGATTTCCACTTCCTGCTACAGTAAAGAAACCCCATAACAGGACTGATCCACCTCCAAGTTTGACAATGGAGACAGTGTTTTTCTGCTTATGAGCTTTGCCTGTTTTACAGCAGACATACCGCTGATCCATGGGTCCAAAAAGTTGCAGTTTGGTCACATCACCCCATAAAACATTCCTCCAGAGCGCCACAGGTCTACACAAATAAATTTTATCAAGTTCAAGTCTGCCTTTTGTTCTTCTTGATCAAGAGTGGTATTCTGCAAGATGTCTCAACATGAAGGCAATACTTGTCTAGTGATCTTCTTACACGCTGCATTGAAATGGTTTCCCTCCTTTCATCGGGTCATCTTGCAAGTCTTTGGCTGTACATTACACTCTATGAGTATCTAAAGGCTTAATTGTGTTTTGAGACTGTTTCATTCCCCACCATGCAAATAAATGATTTAAAAACAACAATGTTGAATGGGGGTTGAATAAATATGACATAGCAGTATTATTAAAAAATCTTATAACTCAAAAATATTGCATTATATATTGACAATATCACTTTTAATATCAATCAATCAATCAATCAATCACCTTTATTTATATAGGGCTTTAAACAAAATACATTGCGTCAAAGCACTGAACAACATTCATTTGGAAAACAGTGTCTCAATAATGCAAAATGATAGTTGAAGGCAGTTCATCATTGAATTCAGTTATGTCATCTCTGTTCAGTTTAAATAGTGTATGTTCATTTATTTGCAATCAAGTCAATGATATCGCTGTAGATGAAGTGACCCCAACTAAGCAAGCCAGAGGCGACAGCGGCAAGGAACCGAAACTCCATCGGTGACAGAATGGAGAAAAAAACCTTGGGAGAAACCAGGCTCAGTTGGGGGGCCTCTGACCAGACGAAACCAGTAGTTCAATTCCAGGCTGAAGCAAAGTCAGTTTGTGCAGAAGAATCATCTGTTTCCTGTGGTCTTGTCCTGATGGTCCTCTGAGACAAGGTATGTAAAATGCAAATGTAATTTTTATTTTTTCCTGGATCTTCAGAAAAGCTTGTATTTGTAAAGTACTGAAGTCTCTGAGGGGTTGAGTAATTTTGATTGCAACTGTACGATCGTCTGCAGATATAAGGTATTTCATTGCACTTTAACATGTAATCTGAACGGCCTATATATGTGCAATATTTTAAACAAGCCCTCGCCAACTGAGTTTAATGCCACAGTTATGTTAGCATGCATCTCATTCTTGTTTCTGTGGCGGTGCGTCAGTCTTGTCATGAGGCGCACGGTCAGGGGTGGTGTATGACTGATGACTCAGTTCCATTCAACTTTACTCTAAAAATATGAACTTACCCGTTTTGAATAGCCTACTTTATATTGAAAGTGTTTATGTCCAATATCAGTGTTAAACTGTTGGACTTTAAATGAAATCTACTATTGATTTTCACCATTGACTGATTTTTCAGGACATTTAGACTGAAAATTTCCGTGCGCAGATGCGGCAAATATGTCACAGGACACCTGATACGACAGTGCGTCTGACTATATATGAACTAGCTGTTTTAAATACAGTATGTTTATATTTAACGTTAGTTTATCATTATGTTTGAAAGTATTTTTATTGGTGATTCCATAGGTTCTCTCTCTGGAACCTGTCATACATAACACCAAATAGTTATGCTATGACAAGGACAAAGAGTCTCTCTCTTGCTCCATGATAATATTGTGTATCGTCGATCTGATTTGATTTGAAAAATGACCATATCGCCCAAAACTACAACATATATGTTTTTTTTTTTTTTAAATGACCCACCCCGCAAATAAAGTGACAATTTCTTTACCCTCCCCGCCCCAACCCGGAGCCCGCGGGTTATGAGACGACCCGCGCACCACTAGTGTATGGCGAGTTCAGACCAAACTAGAGTAATGACGAGATGAATCCTCCAGTTACTTGCAGTGCTCCGGACTGCAACGCTCCAAAAAAAAACAAAAAAAAAAAACTGCCAGTTCAAACCAATACAACGAGACATCATCTTGATAGCACAACTACTCTTTGTACTACTGTCCAACTTCCCACTTTTTGCCTATTGTTCGTATACGGTTATTGATAAATCGAATATTATTGACTGTTGTTTGTATTATCCTTTAGGGGACTTAGGAACATTTTGGGGTGGCTTCAGCCCCCACCCCCAAAATAGGCCTAACGACCTCCCTGCTTCCTGGTTATAGTAAGAACTCTTGCTGCTGCATTTTGGACTAACTGTAGTTTGTCTACTAAGCATGCAGAATAACCACCCAATAAAGCATTACAAAAATCTAACCTTGAGGTCATAAATGCATGGATTAAAATGTCTGCATCTGACACTGAGAGCATAGGCTGTAATTTATATATATTTTTGAGATGGAAAAATGCAGTTTTACAAATGCTAGAAACGTGACTTTCTAAGGAAAGATTGCTATCAAATAGCACACTTAGGTTCCTAACTGATGACGAAGAATTGACAGAGCAGCCATCAAGTCTTAGACAGTGCTCTTGGTTATTACATGCAGAGTTTTTAGGACCTAAAATTAACACCTTTTTAAATCGACTATGCATTCCATTAGTTTTTTTTATTGGTGTATTTCGCCGGGCCGCAAAGAAATATAGAGCTGTGTATCATCAGCATAACAGTTAGCATGAAAGCTAACACCATGTTTCCTGATGATATCTCCCAAGGGTAACATGTAAAGCGTGAAGAGTAGTGGCCCTAGTACTGAGCCTTGAGGTACTCCATACTGCACCTGTGATCGATATGATACCTCTTCATTCACTGCTATGAATTGATGGCGGTCATATAAGTAAGATTTTAACCATTCTAATACAATTCCATTAATGCCAACAAAGTGTTCAAGTCTATGCAAAAGAATGTTGTGGTAAATTGTGTCTTACCCATCACTAAGATCCAATAGAACGAATACATTTACATTACATTTATGCATTTAGCAGACGCTTTTATCCAAAGCGACTTACAGTGCATTCAGGCTATCAATTTTTACCTATCATGTGTTCCTGGGGAAGGATAAGGATAAGGATAAAGGATAAACTTTATTTGTCCCCGAAGGGAAATTTTTCTTGGGCAAAGTGCTACAGTGTTGTTCTCTGAACAGACAATAATAAAAACAATAAAAACAGAATACAATACAATGTATAAGGTTCTAATATGTTAAATGAGCATTATTTTTGGTGGAATTCAGCATTTTTATCGAGGCAGGAACAAATGAAAGCTTCAGTCTTTTAGTTTTACACATTGGCATTCTTAGTCTCTTTCCTGATGGCAGTGCCTGGTATTTGCTAAAAAGAGGATGTTTGGCGTCAGTAATGACACTTATTGCTCTTCTCATTGTTGCTTGTTCATATAGAGTCTGTATAGGCTCATATTGTTTTATTCCTATAATTCTCATAGCTGTTTTGTGGATATGAGCCAATTTGTTTTTCAGTTGAACAGACAGGTTTCCGAACCAGACTGTAATTCCGTAGCGAATAAGACTTTCAAGCGTGGCCTGGTAAAAAATATGCAAGATATTGCTACCCACCCCATACAGTCTCAGCCTTCTTAAAAAATAAATCCTCTGTTGTAGTTGTGTGCACAGACTGTCAATGTGTGTTTTCCAACAAAGAACATTGTCCATATAAAACCCCAGGTATCTGTAAGATGTCACTTGTTGTATATCTGTGTCTTTAATAATCACAGGCTTATGTTCAGATACACTTCTTGGGTCAAGGACCATTTCTTGTGTCTTATTTACATTTAACACAAGACAGTTCTTGTCACACCACTGAGTAAAATTATATATTTCACTGTGGTAAGCTAACAGGTCCATGCCTTTTTGTAAGAGACTTAAAATGACAGTATCATCAGCATATTTCATTATATAATTATTAGTATATGTGCTCCTGCAGTCATTTGTATATAAAGCAAAAAGACTCCACCAGCAGATGGTTCAGAAGATATGGGAGGTCTTTGGCAGAGCGGAAATAGACCTCTTTGACTCAAAAGACAACTCTCACTGCCCAATATATTTTTCCAAGATCGAGGACGCGTTGTCCCAGGGCTGGCCCAACTGTCTTCTTTGTGCTTTTCCTCCGGTTCCTCTGATTCCCCAAGTAATCAGGCGGGTCAGGGACCAGAGATGCTTGTAGCTCCATTCTGGGAAAATCAGCACTGGATAGCCGACCTGTCGCAGATGCTGACTGCAGCCCCATGGCCCGTTCCCCTGAGACGGGACCTCCTTTCTCAGGCGGACGGGACGATTTGGCATCCACACCCAGAGAAGTGGTCTCTGCACCTTTGGTCGCTCGACGGTGAAATTGTGCTAGAAACAATTTCACAGGCTAGAGCTCCGTCTACACGACGCCTCTATGCCTCCAAATGGTCTGTGTTCTCCACATGGTGCTCAGACCATGGTGAAAACCCGACCTCTTGTGACGTATCAGTGATACTGTCATTTTTTTTTAGAGCACAAGTGGTCACCCTCTCTGCGTTACAAAACACAGAGGAGGATCCAGGGCTGAATCTACTTTGCCCAGTGAGGGCTCTAAAAGTCTACATAGAGCGTTCTGCGCCAATAAGACGATCAGAACAGCTCTTCATATGCTTTGGAAACAGCACCAGAGGGTTACCGGTCTCTAAGCAAAGACTTTCAAGGTGGATTGTTGATGCAATCCAGCTAGCCTACTCTTCTCTGGGCCTGCAAAGCCCAATTGGAGTAAGAGCCCATTCGAAGAGAGCAGTGTCTTCGTCTTGGGCATGGTCTAGTGGTGTGACTATCGCAGAAATTTGTGAGGCGGCTGGCTGGAGCTCGCCGTCCACATTTGCTAGATTTTACAATCTAGACGTCCCGGCGCTTCATGCTAGGGTACTTTCTGTGTGAAGGTCACCTTCTTGTTCCTCATTTGCATGCTCTTGGATATTCTTGCCCAAGGCTCAAACTCTACTCGTATGCACTCGGTCCCTTGGGTACTGAAGCGATACGAACACGGGATGATCAGGCTAGGCCAGACGTAACCTCATTGAGCTTATTCTGCCCCTAGTTGCTATTGTCATATCTTGGTTTAACAAATCAAGTGTGATTGCGTTGGTTGTCCTCCCTTCTTAGCATGGCGTGATTGAACTGGGTTCCCATATGCGTCTTCGACGCAGTACGAGTGAAGTATTGAAAGGGAACGTACTCGGTAACTAACGTAACCTCGGTTCCCTGAAATACGGGAACGAGTACTGCGTTCCTTGCCATGCTAAAAAGGCTGCACAACTCAGTCGTCGCTTCAGTCGAAATAACCTGAATTCCTGTGGCGAAGTGGCCAATATATAGCCAGATTCCCCGCCCATTTCGGCGGGCTTTGGCGGGCTTCGCTGCCATAGGTTCGTGCAGCACCGCTGCCAAGCCATTGGTTTGTTTTAATAACACTGCACGATACAATGGCTGTGCAGTTTCACTGCGTGATTGAATAAGGCTTCAGTTCAGGAGAAAAAAGGGGTTTTTCCCATATCGACGCAGTACTCGTTCCCGTATTTCAGGGAACCGAGGTTACGTTAGTAACCGAGTACGTTCTGTTACTTACAAAAGAATAAAACCATTTAATTAAATAAGTACTGACACCCATGCCATACAGCTTCTCTAAAAGCAGATGTGTCTGCACTGTATTAAATGCTGAACTAAAATCCACAAATAAAATACGAGCATAGGCTTTAGTGTTCTCAAGATGCTTAGAGACAAGATGAACAATGTTAAGAGCAGCATCCTCAGTACTTCTATTCTGCCTATAGGCAAACTGACAGGTGTCTAATAGTGGCTCTACTTCTTTTTCCAGTAGTGAGATTACCAATTTCTCAAAACACTTCCCGACATTAGAAGTCAAAGCCACTGGACGAAGGTCATTATTTGACGACGCACCAGGTTTTTTTGGAATTGGTGTTATATATTACTTTTTCCACAGAGCTGGCACAGTAGGGGTATCAAGAGATCGCTGGAATAAGGGAAACCATGCCATTGCAAGCTCTTCAGCACAGTTTTTTTAACAAGAAAGCTGGTAATCCATCTGACCCAGTAGCTTTGTTGGTGCGCAAGCACCTGAAAAGATGCTGCACATCACCTGGATCTACTTCTACCCAGGGGGTATTTTTGGTATCAGGCAATGATTGTAATATATTATGACATTGCTCGAAGTCATTTGCTCTAATCTCAAATAAAACTCATTTAGCTCATTTGCTCTTTGTAGGTTGTCTAAGGTTGTAATATGTTTCTTAGCAGGGTTCATGTTAGTAACCAATTTCATTGTATCCCAAAGTTTCCTGGTGTTAGAAGTATAAAAACTGTGTTCCATGGCTTGCGTGTGCTGTTCCTTTGCTTTTTTTCAAATTATATTTTAACTCTTTCTGTGCCACTAAAAGTCCTACCTTTTCCCTGTTTCTAAATGCCAGCTTTTTATTATTTATGCACTTTTTGATGTCCTTTGTAATATATGGCTTGTTGTTAGGATAGACAACCACATCCTTTTTTTCTACAACATTATCTACACAAAAGTTAATATAATCACGTATTGTGCCAGTCGCCTCGTCAAGCTCTAATTGATGAAATATGGACCAATCTGTACACAAAAAACAGTCCTTAAGTGTTTCCAGAGAATCTTCTCTCCATATATTAAAGCTGCAGTAGGGAACTTTTGACGCTCTAGCAGTTAATAAACAGAACTGCTTGCGTCTTGCGGAAGAACATCGTAGCCGGAACTACTTCTCTCTGTTTATGTCTATGAAGAATCACAAAGGTACTGGGTTACTCCGCCGCGGTACCCCCGAAGCAATCTAAAATAGTCCGAATATAAACACTTATTATAGGTGCACCCTAGTGATTCAGGACAGGCTAAAAACACGGTTTGGAAAATGGATTCATGGTGTACTCGCTTATTATGTTCATTTTTCTACATTTTGAACCCAAACAAAGTTACGGACCGCAGCTCTGATTGGTTGTTTTTTACCGGGAGCGGCTGACTTTCTGCAAATGGCAATAGGACCACTGGGAGGAGCCAGAGGAGCTTGATTTATTTCACAGATTATCTGTCTCATATTCTACTGACAGGTTTAACAAATATGTAAAAAAAATATATTTTTACAAAAGTTCCCTACAGCACCTTTAACCGTCTTATACTCTGGTTTATATGTCTTAAAAACTGACTTATAAGAAGGAATCAGATGTATAACATTATGGTCCGAATTGGATAGAGGGGGCTTTGACTTGGCTACATATGCATTTTTGACACTGCCATAACATTTGTCCAAGATTTTTGTTTTCCTGGTGTCACAGCGCACATATTGTTCAAAGCCCGCTAATACAGTTTCTGGCTTGCAATGATTAAAATCACCCAGAAAGAAAATAGGGGCTCCAGGTGAGCGCTGAAGCTGCTCATGTGCACATTCAGCGATGCACGCGGCAGCTTTACCTGCGTTGCCGCTAGGTGGAATGTACACTGCACATATGATAACACAACCGAACTCTCTCGGCAAATAGTGAGGTCTGAGTGACACACATAGCAGTTCAATATCAGGGGTGCATACCTTGTCTCTTACTGTGTATTGTTTACACCATCTGTCACATATATACATACAAACTCCTCCTCCGCTCTTTTTACCTGACTCAATAGAGCGATCTGCGTGCACCAACATGTATCCATCAAGTTCAAGTAAAGAGTCCGGAATTCCCTCATGAAGCCAGCTCTCTGTAAACACCGTAAGATTAGACTCACGATATTCAAAGCAGGTCTTCGTAATAGCACGGAGTTCGTCCATTTTTCGGCGCCAACGACCTCACGTTGCTCAGGATCATTGAGGGCAGCAGCGGTTTGCTGGCTCGTCGGCGGAGATGCTCCCGAACGCCCCCCCATCTCCCTCGCTTACGCCGCAGCCGGGTCCTGGTATCTGGCGCACATATAGCTGCTGGTAGATGATCTGGTGCTGCATAGTGATAATACCTGAGAAACAACAATGCACTCCTGGAATATACCAGTCTTTGATTTTGTTGCCGCTGTAGGCATGGGTCCAATGCGTAACATGAAATAAACATTTCCCCAATGATCAGAGTCAGAAGCAGGAGGAGCAGACATGAAGCCATTGTTCAGGTCACGAAGCCGACGTTAGTATTAGTATGAGTCGCAAACACCTTGTATCGTATTTAGCCCTTTAACCATAACTTTACCGTCCAGACTCAAACTTCAAAGTCTTTATACTATTCTTTTTTTTTTATCAAAGTCTTTATACTAAAAGCAAACAAACAAACAAACAAAAACGTTAAAACAAACAGTAGCATGAGCCCGAGTCGCTGCAGAGCTGCGCCACCGGAAGTATGTATCTTGGGAATCGAACCCCCAACCTTGTGCTAGCTTGCTTGCTAACGCAACGCTCTACCAGTTGAGCTACAGGAACACCTGATAATAATAGAGAGATACAACCACGATCAGATGATAGGAGCAGGTAATTTGTAACTCTAAGGAGAGCAGTCTTAGTACTATGATACGGTCTAAATCCTGACTGGAAATCCTCACAGATACCATTTTTTTCTAAGAAGGAATATAGTTGTTAGAATACTACCTTTTCTAGTATCTTGGACAGAAAAGGGAGATTCGAGATCTATAATTAACTAGTTCTTTGGGGTCAAGTTGTGGTTTTTTGAATGGTTACAATTTTATCTCTAATAGTATTGATTTTAGAAGTAAAGTAGTTCATAAAGTCATTACTGCTGTGGTGTTGGAAAAAGTCAACACTTGTTGAGGCTTTATTTTTCATTAATTTAGCCACTGTATTGAATAAATACCTGGGGTTATGTTTGTTTTCTTCTAAAAGAGAAGTAATCGGATCTAGAAGTTTTTAATGCTTTTCTGTAGGATAGGTTACTTTCCCACCAAGCAATACGAAATACCTCTAGTTTTGTTTTCCTTCAGCTGCGCTCCATTTTTCAGGCTGCTCTCTTTAGGGTGCGAGTATGCTCATTGTACCATGGTGTCAGAATGGAGTAACTGTATTTAAAATGCTAGAAAAGAGAGAGTCCATAGTTTCTGTTACATCAAGTTGTTCTGAGGTTTTGGATATACTAAGGAATTTGGATACATCAGGAAGATAACTTACAAAGCAGTCTTTTGTGGTAGAAGTGATGGTTCTACCATACTTGTAACAAGAAGTAGAATTTTCAATTTTGGCTATATGAAGTTTGCACAAAACTAAATAATGATCTGAGATATCATCACTTGGCTGCATAATTTCAACACTATCAACATCAATTTAATATGCAAGTATTAAATCTAGAGTATGATTTCGACAATAAGTAGGTCCTGAAATGTGTTGTCTAACCCCAATAGAGTGCAGAATGTCTATAAATGCTGATCCCAGTGCATCTTTTTCATTATCAACATGGATATTAAAATCACCAACTATTAAAACTTTATCTGCAACAAGAACTAACTTGGATGTAAAATCATCAAACTCTTTAATAAAGTCTGTATGATGCCCTGGTGGCCTGTATACAGTAGCCAGTACAAACATCACAGGGGATTTATCATTAACATTTGTTTCTCTGGATAATGTTATATGAAGCACCATTACTTCAAACGAGTTATACTTGAAGTCTGCCCTCTGAGAAATCCTGAAGCGTTGTTATAAATTGAAGCAACACCTCCCCCTTTGCCTTTTAGACGCAGCTCATGTTTATAACAGTAATCTTGGGGGGTGGACTCATTTAAATTAATGTAATCATCAGGTTTTAGCCAGGTTTCTGACAAACAGAACACATCTAGATTATGATCAGTGATCATATTATTTACAAAAAATGTTTTCGAAGAAAGAGATCTGAAATTCAATAAGCCAAGCTTTATCATTTGTTTATCCATATTGCATCTATTTTTAATTTCTAGCATTTATCACATGTGAATCCCTCATCAGCGACAGAGATAGATAAACTCTACATGTGGCAAGAGTCTGTCTTAGGTCTTCTTTGTCGCATCTTCCTCTTTATGATGTGCCAAATGTTTTCTATGGGTGAAAGATCTGGACTGCAGGCTGGCCATTTCAGTACCTGGATACTTCTACACAGCCATGATGTTATTGATGCAGTATGTGTTCTGGCAGTGTCATGTTGGAAAATGCAAGTTCTTCCCTGAAAGACATCTGGATGGGAGCATATGTTGTTCTAGAGCTTGGATATACCTTTCAGCCTTGATGGTGCCTTCCCAGATGTATAAGCTGCTCATGCCACATGCACTCATGCAACCCTATACCATCAGAGATGCAGGCTTCTGAACTGAGCACTGATAACAATTTGAGTTGTCCTTGTCCTCTTTAGTCCGGATGACATGGTGTCCCAGTTTTCCAAAAATAATTTCAAATTTTGATTCGTCTGACCACAGAACAGTTTTTCACTTTGCCACAGTCCATTTTAAATGAGCCTTGGCCCAGAGAAAACACCTGTCAACTGCGTGGCACGTGCCTTTATAGCTTCCTGGTCACTACGTCAACCCGCACGTGATGTCACGATCTTACATTGGACAGATTGCATGTAATATTCAGAGTTGATCTTGCCAAAGGCATTTCCCCAAAGCATTCGACGCAGCTCGAGTTCCTGAAGAGGAACTATTGTTCATTGTTAATTTATGTTAGTTAATTCATTAAGTTCTCTAAACAAATACAACCTTATTGTAAAGGGTAACCATCATAGAGACACATACACGCATACATCATACACATTTTTAATCAATAGCCTATTGAAAGTATTTGTTTAACTTGTGCATTAACACAATCAGCAATCTTTTTTCTAACAGTCATCTCTTGCTTTGGCAGCAGAGACAGTATTACTGCGTGCTTGAAAGACATGTTTATATTATATTATACTGTATTTTTGAATAATTATTTCTTGCTCCTCTGTGAAAAAATATACTGCTCTTACTCTTTCCATATTGAACGCAATTGGTTTTTCGTTGTCGACGTCACTCTTTTATGTGCACATGCCCATGGAGTAATCATAGCTTATGGATCAAAGCCCTAGTTGACAGAGAAAGTTGATGATCTACTTCATAGTTACAATTAAGCCTGATTGCATAGGTTAAGTTTTGTCAGCTAAAAACTAATCCTGTAACACTCAGTTCATCCACAATCATGGTACAGGCCCCAACCACATTAAGTTCACAGTAAATTACTAGGTCAAGTTACAGAAAGGTTTAGTTTTGTCTTTTACTGGAACTGAAAAACCTGAGTTTCCCTTTTCTGGGGTTAAAAAACTCTGTTTCCAACAAAACCCGCTTTCTGGTATACACCCCAGAAGCCTGTATCATAATGGTGTCTGAACAAAATCGGGGTTATAGGATTAGTTTTCAGTTAACAAAACCAAACCAGTCCACTCCAGCTTTGTTGGTACCATGAAGCTGATCATAAACTTTCTCTCTGTCAACTCAGGCTTGATCCTGAGTTAATGGAGCACATGCACATTAAAAAGAGGGACATCAGTAATGAACAGCCACATGCCTTGCAACTGTGATTCTATTCTCATGATAACCCTAACCAAAAGATTGGACAATATGAAGAATGTAAACACATTTACAAGATTAAACGAGTATGAAAGAGTAAAATATGAATAAGCTTGAAACAAAAGCTTAATATTTACTTTTAAATTAAACTAGCTTGTATGATGGATTAAGGGTATAAAAATTGACTTATTTAAAATGAATTTAAAACTGTTAAAAATAGAAAGTGATTTTACATTAGTGCTGTCAAAATTAGCGCGTTAACGCATTCGATTAATTTGAAATATTTAACGCGTTAAAAAAAAAATAACGCAATTAACGCGGTTGCAGTTTTTTTTATTTCCAGTTGTGGCCTATGTGTGTTCAACTTGCAAAGAAATATGGATAAGACCAAGGAAGGACTTTTAGACGGAAAGTTTCAGTATAAAACTCTGCCGGATTACACTTCAGTCTGCCACAAGAAACATTACTCTTCATTTAGTCTGCCACAAGAAACAGCAACATTAAAATCATGAACTCAAATGTCATTGTTTAAATAAAAAAAACAATGACTGTAACAGTGTGTAAATCAGACCTTTCTGTAATGCTAACGTTAATAAGCTTAAAGGAAAATAACAAAATAATAGTGTAGCGGAGTATTTTTTGTACACAGTGCCGCGAACTGTCAATCACTCCTGTACGCGTGCATCACTGTCCTCCTCGCAGCTGCAGCAACTTGCCCTCTCTCTCTTCATCAAGCTTTAAAACAAAAAGGGGACAAAAAGATCATATTGTCTTTGTGCATAGGCTATAGATTAATTAGATAAATGAATATCTAAATTTGTGCCTTGCCGTCTACGGTATTTTTTTAGAACTTAGAAAAAAGATGCTGCAGCCAATGAACAGCCAGCGGGGGCTGCAGGACAACTCAACCTCCGCAGACAGTTTTTAATGTTTATCAGACAATAAATACCCAAGATTTCGCTTTAGTATAACTCACAACGAGTTTCACACACCTTCTCCGGCCACGTTGAGTTGTTGACACTTAACAGTGGGAAAAGCGACACATGCGCTATTCACTTGTGTAACTTAAGGGTGAATGGGTAATGTAGTTTCTGCTCTGGGTGGGATGAATTAGGAAGCTTGCATTGTGAAGGGCGCTCTGAAAATCGGCAGTGCAGGTAAAAGATTAAAACCTCTATTAAAACAGATGTCCAAATGAGCGTACCGGTACGCTACAAGCACATTCTGGGCGCACGGAGAGGTGGCGGTATGCTCAAGAGCTATATTTGGAAGAGGCGGTACTGAGTACCGGTGCGTACTGGCCCACTTAAAGCACTGGCAATGACTATACTTTGGAATTTTTTTGCAGTCCACTTAGAATTCAACATGGAAATCATTTTTGTTTTTTATTGGCATTGATTGTTTTGAAATTCAAATGGTACTTACATGCCTGTGTTTTTATTTCTGTAATAAATATGGCTTTCAAGCCAACAGTTAATTTGGAGGATATTGATGGTTTATTGCAGGTATGTTGTTTACATGAGAAAATCTGTGTTACAAGTTAAACAAAAATTCCAATAAACAATCATATTTTGAATTTAAATAGGTTTCTTTGTCTTGAGTTTACATTAATTATTTACATTTTACATTTACATATCCAAAAAGTTTCAGTCTTTTAATTGCGATTAATCGCGATTAATTTTAAAAAATTGTGCGATTAATTAGTTAATTTTTTTTAATCGATTGACAGCACTATTTTACATACAGTGCAATCGGTTCGGACATTCCACAGTGCTCAATAAATGCAAAGCTAAACAGATGAGTTTTTGAGTCTAGATTTAAATGTGACTAGTGTTTTAGCACATCTGATCTCTTCTGGAAGCTGATTCCAGCTGCGGGTGGCATAGCAACTAAAGGCGGATTCCCCTTGTTTTGTGTGAACCCTTGGTATTTCTAACTGACTCGATCCTAATGATCTTAGTGCCTTTTTATGTTTATATTCAGTGAACATGTCTGCAATATATTTCGATCCTACGTCATTGAGTGATTTATTTAGTAAAATTACTTTAAAATCAATCCTAATTGTAACTGGAAGCCAGTGTAAAGACCTTAGGGCTGGTGTAATATGCTCAGATTTTCTGGTTCTAGTCAGAATCCTGGCAGCAGCGTTCTGGATAAGCGGCAGCTGTTTTATTGTCTTTTTCGGAAGGCTGGTGAGGAGCCCACAATAGTCCACCCTGCTGGTGATAAAGGCATGAACAAGTTTCTCCAAGTCTTGACTGGAAACAAAACATCTAATTATTGAAATGTTTTTTAGATTATAGTATGCTGATTTAGTTACTGCTTTGACATGACTACTGAAACTGAGGTCTGTCTCCAGAATCACACCAAGATCCCTGACTTGATTTTTAGTTGTGTGACCCCTAGAGTCAAGGTATGTATTCACCTTGAAAACTTTATCTTTCTTTCCAAATGCGATAACTTCTCCTTGTTTAACTGAAGAAAGTTCTGGCACATCCTATTAATTAACTATTAACTCTCCCTTCTATGACCTGAACCATTTGAGTACCATCCCAGAAAGCCAGACCCAGTTTTTCAGCCTCTCTAGTAGTATGTTATGATCGGCATTTTCAAATGCAGCAATGAGATTTAGCAATACCAGCACTGATATTTTGCCAGAGTCAGAATTTAAGTGAATATCATTTATTATCTTAATGAGTGCTGTCTCTGTGCTGTGATGGGGTCAGAAACCAGATTGAAAATTGTCCAGGTATCCATTTGAGTTTAAGTATTTGTTCAGCTGACTAAAAATAACCTTTTCTATAATTTTGCCATTTAAGGTCTGATAAGAAATGCTGTCTAGCTGTGGCTAGTTTCACATTAAAAGCATGCTCTGGGGCATTTGTATCAGACAAAATTGATCTTTAAATTTTTTTTACTATGAAACATCCTTTAATTTGGAGTATGAGCAATTAGGTGGAGTGGATTTATTGCGCCAGAAATATCTCACTTTGCTTGAAGCTGATTTAAAAATTTTGGTTTTTGGATATCTAAACCAGACCATAACGTTAGGTTACTAACGTAACCCCAGTTCTCTGATAACATGAAGTGAGGTATCTCACTATGGGACCACCTCAGGCGTGGCCAATCGCGGAAGCACCAATAACACCACGTCTGCCAACCATGGCAGACCAATCGCTGCAGCGATCAGGGAGTCCTGCTCCCTGTATATAAACCGCAGCTACCTGCCATTTCGTCATTCTCGCATATCTCTTCTCCATGCAAAACAGGCAAGGAGGGCAAAGTTTGTGAGATACCTTACTTCATGTTATCAGAGAACCGGGGTTACTTTAGTAACCTAACGTTCTCTTTCTAACATTCGTTCGGTATCTCACTATGGGATATAGACAACTCCGGTATTGCCGATATGCTGACGAAGCAGACTAAGAAAGGCTGAGTAATTATCTGAGTCATAGCTCCTGACGGAGGTGAAAAAACAATAATATGAGGAATTCGCCCTTTAATAAAATTGCATTTTACAACCTGACTACTCACTTCTAGAATTGAATTGGCCAGAGAGGGCTCTGTCACATCCACTCTATAAAAACGAGCAAATGTGTGCGGAGAAGACCAGCTGGCTGCCACGCAAATATCCTGAATAGAGATGCCTCTAAACAGAGCCCAGGAACAAGCCATACCTCTAGTAGAGTTTGCTCGTAGTCCTATTGGGGGCTCCAAATTCGAATTATTGTAACATAATACGATAGCCTCCACCACCCAATGGGAAAGGCGTTGACGGGAGATAGGTCTTCCTCTGTAAGAATCAGCCCACAGACAAACAGCTGATTGCTCTTACGAAGTGTATGTTTTCTCTGAACGTACATATGCAGAGTATGAACAGGACATAAAGTGTGCAATGTCTCCTCCTCTGGGGATGCAAAGGGTGGTGGATGAAGAGCTAGCAGGTTCACTGATTCAAACACTTTGGGTACAAACACAGGGTTAGTTCTAAAAGTTACTTTTTCCATTTGAGATAATATAAAGAGCACGTTGAGGCAGCCCTCGCATTCTGAATTGTCTCAATCACTTTTGGAGGTATCCCAGCTGCATCCAGATTTAGCCTCTCATGATCCCTGTGCGCTGGTAATGGCCATGGCTAGTCGTAGAGCAGTTGCGCAATCTCTGCCACCCAAAGTCTCCCCGGCCAGTATGGCGTGATCAGAATCATTACATGTTTTTGTTCCTGAACCCTTAGTAGTGTTGGCTCGATCAGGCTCAATGGAGGGAAAGTGTAAAGTAATACGTCTGGCCACTCGTGGGCCAGAGCGTCCACACCCAACGGTGCATCGTTGCCCACCAGAGAGAAGAACGGGACATTGTGCGTCTTCGCGCCATGCGAAGAGATCTACGGCAGCTGGCCGAATAATAACTTGGGGGTGGAGTCTCCACTCCCTGTACAGAGGATTCCCTCTGGACAGTAAGTCTGCTTCCCTGTTCATTATTCCTGGAACATGCGTCGCACGTAATGGCAGGAGGTTCCTGCTGCTCCACATAGGTCATTCGCTAACAAATGGAGCTTGTGAGAATGCACTCCTCCCTGTCTGTTTATGTAGGCTATCACCGTTGTATTGTCTGTCCTGACCAACGTGATGATTCTTGAGAAAAAGCACAAAATGTCTCAGAGCTAGTAACACTGTAAGTAGTTCTAGAAAATGTATGTGATTCTCTTTCAATGCCAAAGACCAAACTCCCCTCACTGTTCTGCCCTTGAACACTGCCCCCCAGCCCGTGAGAGATGCATCTGTTGTCACCACTTTCCTTAATAGTACAGGACCCAGAGGACGTCCTGTCCTGAGAAAAGACGGGGCTCTCAAATGATAGAGAGCGCTCATGCATTCTGGTGAGACTCGCACTCTGCGGCTGAGATGGCTTGTGGGGCGAATGCCCTGTGATGCTGTCCAGTTCTGAAAATCCCTCATTCTCAGCAGTCCCAGGGGAACCACTGACACTGTTGAGGCCATTAGACCCAGTAGTCGAAGACACATTCGGAAAGAGACTAAACTCTCTCGTTGATAGAGTGAGAGGCAGTTGAGAAATGTTTTGATGCGCTCTTCTGATAGGAACGCTCGAAACCTCACTGAATTCAACCTGAGACACAAGTAGATTATTTCCTGTGAAAGAATTAAACAACTTCCCGTTTGGTTTATCTTGGAACCTAATCTCTCCAGATGCGTCACTAGTGTGTGTGTATCACTCTCTGCTTGATGCGGAGATGGTGCGCAGATGAGCAGATCATCCACATATGATGAAACTCAGACTCCTCTGTTCCTTAACAGTGTCAGAGTCTCTTACACACATTTGGTAAATACCCTGGGTGCTAAAGCCATGCCAAAGGGGATTCTCAAATACTTGTATGCTGTTCCCTGATAAGCGAACCTTAGATATTTCCTGTGAGCAGGAAAAATATCTATGTGATAATATGCATCCTGGAGGTCCACTGAGGTGAACCAATCCCCTTGACTAATAATTTGACACAAAGTTCTGAGCGAAAGCATTTTGAATTTGTATTTTCTGAGGTGTTTGTTGAGGACCCGTAAACCTAAAATGGGACGGAGACCTCCCCTTCATTTGGGAATCACAAAATAAAGGGAGTAGAAGCCCACCTGGTTTCCTCCATTGGAATCATTCTTATCACTCCTTTTCTTCCTCTAAATTCTTATCACTCCTTTTCTTCCTCTACCTGAGCTGCTTCCCCTTGGGCCACTGAAATCACCACTCCATTGAACACAGGAGGATTTACAGCGAATTGAAGTCTGTATCCTCTTTCTATTGTGGTTAAAACACAGGGATGAACCGCCCTCTCTCTTCTTCTCTCTTCTACACGCTGCTAACCGGCTGCTACCAACGCTCATATCGCCGTCCCCCTCAGCACAGGGACTGAGAGGAGCCAGTCTCATGGCTCCTCCGTAAGCTTTCGTTTTCGTTGTTTTGTTTTCTTTCCTTTACTAAGTTTATTCAACTATTCGCCTCTCAACACAAGGAAGACGAATTCTGGAACATTGTTTGTTGAACCTTTCAAATACCGCGCGATTCCGCAGCAGCCCCAGGCCGGAAGACAAAGGACCACGCTGGTCCAGCACGCGCCGGTCTCCAGCACGCGCCGGTCTCCAGCACGCGCACGCTGGTTTTAAAAGACCAGCGCACAAAGCGTCACGAAAAGACCACGCACACTGGACACTTTGCAAGTATCATTTTTCTATGGAGATTTAAATGCTGCTTTAAAGTTGGTCTATGATCTGAATTGTTGGCTGCTATGGTTTACTGTCTGTGATTTTCATACCTGAGCTCATTCTGTGATCTCTCTCTCTTTCTCTCTCTCTCTCTCTCTCTCTCTCTCTCTCTTTTTCTCCCTTATTTGGATTCCGTTATGTCTTGTACAAAGTTTACTGTCTGTATTGTCGTATGCATATTTAATCTGTGTGATTTGTAGCTTGATGTATTATTAGTAGGGCCAGGACTCGATTAAAAAAATTAGGCTAATTAATTAGAGGCTTTGTAATTAATTAATCGAAATTAAACGCATTTTAATCGCATATTAATATTTGACCTGAGAACAGTGAGAAGTAATTTTTTTCACATGGATTTATAGTATACCATTGAATAATGACTGAATACATAAACTTAAGCAACAAAATATTGTTTATTTTTGTTCAACCAAGTCTAGCAGACCAGTGCAATTTTTGCCATGAAGTGTAGCAATAGCATATTTAGAAACAATTTAGAAATAGTACATTTCAGAAATTCAGGAAGCTCATAGGTGCTGGAACCTTCTGTAAAATGTTTTTAAGTAAAACACAATACTGTCAATTACATTCAGAACATTGGAAACACTGACTATTAGAAAACATCTCTCTGTTGCTTCAGAGGCCATAACATACTAAGACCAACTCTCAATAACCTTGGCCAAAACAATAAAGATTCCAACATAAACTGTTGCACCAACAAAATAATACATAGTTCAACATAAAGTGTAAAGTCCACGCTAGCTGCTATATGTTTTGCGTTGAGGTGATACTTGAGGCTCGATTTGCTGTGGTGATATGCGAACGCTAGTTGGGGCTCCAGTATAATCGGTCCGCCGAAACTCATCCAGTGAGAAACGTTCCGCGGTTCAAAAATAAGTTATTAAAAATGTGGGAATTTTTTTCTGTAATTAATTAATCTTAGTTAACGCGTTATTTTTTGTGTAATTAATCTCAATTAACGCGTTAAAGTCCCGGCCCTAATTATTAGTCAATTATTAAAAACCCATATATTCATGATTGCCTTGGCCTCCACCCCGCTCACATTACGAGTCACTGACATGTCTGATCTTTAGCTACAAGCTTTAAATTTAGAAACTAAATTAATCATAAATTTATCTCATCCTGTGCACTCGGAGGACACAACTGCATCGGGGGAAGAATAGCATCTTCATCATCGTCATCCTCGTCCTCGAGGATGGTCGACAAAACTTCGTCATCGTCATCTTCCTCTCCCGCTAACGGATCTCCAAACAGCGGGGGAAGGACGGGTGACACCTCCATCATCTCACCCCAGGAGCTGGAGGCCTGTGGACAATCCATCAGTTCCTCTCTGGGTTGAGCAGAGAGGCATGGGTCCGACTTCCCAGCTACTGCAACGCGAAGCCTTCGCTCTCGGGTTTTGACCGAGAACTTTGCACAGTGGGGACAGCCCTTGGGGTCGGTTAACGCTGCCTGAGCATGTTTAGCACCCAAGCAGGAGATCCAGAGACTGTGTGAATCTTTCGCAGAAATTAACATTCCGCACGTACACAGATGAGGAGGACGGCCCTGTCCTCCGGGGCTCTCCAGCTCTTTTGCAGTGGCCATGAAGCCTGCACTCTCTTCGTACGGTAAGCCCACCACAACGTGAGAGCTAGTACGGAGCTGTGCTGTGACAGAGAGATCTTTTCCTACTTTTTTGGTGCTTGGTGAGCGCGCCCAAAACTCGAAAAAAATAAGTAGAGAAACTTAAAGTAGAAAACTCGCCTTGACGCGTTAGTTATCTTACACTAAGTATTAGGTCACTCGACAAACGTTAAGAATATATTGCGTTTGGGACGTTACCTTGCGGCTCCATCATAAACTGTTTAGCATTAATTCTCCAAGTCTGCTGAGGACAGCTTCCGAAATCTTCACGGGGAAGAGAACGAGAATGACGAAATGGCAGGTAGCTGCGGTTTATATACAGGGAGCAGGACTCCCTGATCGCTGCAGCGATTGGTCTGCATATCGGCAATACGGGAGTTGTCTATATCCCCTAGTGAGATACCGAACGAATGTTAGAAAGAGAACGTTAGGTCACTAAAGTAACCCCGGTTCTCTGATAACATGAAGTGAGGTATCTCACAAACTTTGCCCTGCTTGCCTGTTCTGCAGGGAGAAGAGATATGCGAGAATGACGAAATGGCAGGTAGCTGCGGTTTATATACAGGGAGCAGGACTCGCTGATTGCTGCAGTGATTGGTCTGCCATGGTTGGCAGACATGGTGATATTGGTGCTTCCGTGATCGGCCACGCCTGAGGCGGTCCCATAGTGAGATACCGAACGAATATTAGAAAGAGAACCTGCCCCAGAGCAGGTTAGCTGTGGAGCGTAAATTACTAAGGCAATGAATTCTGCTAAAAGCCAAACAACTTTCATGGTACCTAAAACCCAGGATTGGTTAAAAACAAAACTGAAACGTACCTGGCTAGCCAGCTACTGTAAAGTGGCTTCATTGCAGAGATGGGACCAAGTCACACATGTGCAAGTCTCAAGTAAGTCTCAAGTCTTAACCTTCAAGTCTCAAGTATGTCCCAAGTATTTTTTTCTTGGGCAAGTCAAGTCAAGTCAAGTCACAAGCTATGTCAAGTCAAGTCCAAGTCAAGTCACCTTAATATTGTTATTTTACCTGCAGAATCTGATCTTAATAAAGTTAAAAGACAAGATATAAGTAACTGTCAGTAAATTAAAATAATTTGTATTTGCATTCTAAATACTCATGTTCAGTAAAATACATAATGGAATCAAACAAAATTGTAACTTCCTAAAATTATTTATTTTTCACTTCTGCCAACAGTGTTTGAAATGTTTTACATTTTCAACATTGAGTCCATAAAACTAAACATCCAACAGACTCCTCTCTGAACACCTCTCTCTCTCTCTCTCTCTCAAACACAGTTTACATACAACATTAAACTTTGTTACATTTCTCCTCTCTCTCTTTCTCTCTCTCTCTCTCTCTCTCACACACACACACACACACACACACTCTCTCTCTCTCTCTCTCTCTCTCTCTCAGAGTATAGAATATAAATATGACGTATTTTCAGTTGTTTCATACTTTTTTGTTATGTACAGTACAGACCAAAAGTTTGGACACACCTTCTCATTCAAATTTTTCTCTTTATTTTCATGACTATGAAAATTGTAGATTCACACTGAAGGCATCAAAACTATGAATTAACACATGTGGAATTATATATGGAATTATATACATAACAAAAAAGTGTGAAACAACCGAAAATATGTAATATTCTTGGTTCTTCAAAGTAGCCACCTTTTGCTTTGATTACTGCTTTGCACACTCTTGGCATTCTCTTGATGAGCTTCAAGAGGTAGTCACCTGAAATGGTCTTCAACAGTCTTGAAGGAGTTCCCCGAGAGATGCGTAGCACTTGTTGGCCCTTTTGCCTTCTGTCTGCGGTCCAGCTCACCCCTAAACCATCTCGATTGGGTTCAGGTCCGGTGACTGTGGATGCCTATAGTGTGACTCTACAATAGTCAATAGTCATGAAAATAAAGAAAACTCTTTGAATGAGAAGGTGTGTCCAAACTTTTGGTCTGTACTGTACATAACAAAAAAGTATGAAACAACTGAAAATACGTCATATTTATATTCTGTACTGTATATATATATATATATACAGTATTGTTCAAAATAATAGCAGTACAATGTGACTAACCAGAATAATCAAGGTTTTTCGTATATTTTTTTATTGTTATGTGGCAAACAAGTTACCAGTAGGTTCAGTAGATTCTCAGAAAACAAATGAGACCCAGCATTCATGATATGCACGCTCTTAAGGCTGTGCAATTGGGCAATTAGTTGAATTAGTTGAAAGGGGTGTGTTCAAAAAAATAGCAGTGTGGCATTCAATCACTGAGGTCATCAATTTTGTGAAGAAACAGGTGTGAATCAGGTGGCCCCTATTTAAGGATGAAGCCAACACTTGTTGAACATGCATTTGAAAGCTGAGGAAAATGGGTCGTTCAAGACATTGTTCAGAAGAACAGCGTACTTTGATTAAAAAGTTGATTAGAGAGGGGAAAACCTATAAAGAGGTGCAAAAAATGATAGGCTGTTCAGCTAAAATGATCTCCAATGCCTTAAAATGGAGAGCAAAACCAGAGAGACGTGGACGAAAACAGAAGACAACCATCAAAATGGATAGAAGAATAACCAGAATGGCAAAGGCTCAGCCAATGATCACCTCCAGGATGATCAAAGACAGTCTGGAGTTACCTGTAAGTACTGTGACAGTTAGAAGACGTCTGTGTGAAGCTAATCTATTTTCAAGAATCCCCCGCAAAGTCCCTCTGTTAAAAAAAAGGCACGTGCAGAAGAGGTTACAATTTGCCAAAGAACACATCAACTGGCCTAAAGAGAAATGGAGGAACATTTTGTGGACTGATGAGAGTAAAATTGTTCTTTTTGGGTCCAAGGGCCACAGGCAGTTTGTGAGACGACCCCCAAACTCTGAATTCAAGCCACAGTACACAGTGAAGACAGTGAAGCATGGAGGTGCAAGCATCATGATATGGGCATGTTTCTCCTACTATGGTGTTGGGCCTATTTATCGCATACCAGGGATCATGGATCAGTTTGCATATGTTAAAATACTTGAAGAGGTCATGTTGCCCTATGCTGAAGAGGATATGCCCTTGAAATGGTTGTTTCAACAAGACAATGACCCAAAACACACTAGTAAACGGGCAAAGTCTTGGTTCCAAACCAACAAAATTAATGTTATGGAGTGGCCAGCCCAATCTCCAGACCTTAATCCAATTGAGAACTTGTGGGGTGATATCAAAAATGCTGTTTCTGAAGCAAAACCAAGAATTGTGAAATAATTGTGGAATGTTGTTAAAGAATCATGGAGTGGAATAACAGCTGAGAGGTGCCACAAGTTGGTTGACTCCATGCCACACAGATGTCAAGCAGTTTTAAAAAACTGTGGTCATACAACTAAATATTAGTTTAGTGATTCACAGGATTGCTAAATCCCAGAAAAAAAAAATGTTTGTACAAAATAGTTTTGAGTTTGTACAGTCAAAGGTAGACACTGCTATTTTTTTGAACACACCCCTTTCAACTAATTGCCCAATTGCACAGCCTTAAGAGCGTGCATATCATGAATGCTGGGTCTTGTTTGTTTTCTGACAATCTACTGAACCTACTGGTAACTTGTTTGCCACGTAGCAATAAAAAATATACTAAAAACCTTGATTATTCTGGTTAGTCACATTGTACTGCTATTATTTTGAACAATACTGTATATATATAATATGCACTTGTCATGATTGGGTAATCGCGGCAGCTACATTTGTTTTTCTGATTAACTGTTTTGCTCTACGAGAAAGACAAGGTAACAAAATATTCGGGGTTTATGCCCCCTTAGCCCAACCCTAGCGCCGCCCCTGGAATGCGTTTTTTTGACGGCCTGCTAGTGGATCATTGGGGGCCGTTCACATCACGTCTTTTGTGCGCGCAAGTTCGTTATTTCCAATGTAGGCGCGCGGTATGCACGCTCATAATGGAAGCAACGCGCTCAACATCTAAACTTTTCAGAATGCCGCAAGCGCTCCGCAGGTCATGTGACAATAACTAACCAATCAGCTTCATCCTTTCTCGTATCACCGTTGAAAGCTCAGCTAAGATGAAGGAACAGCTGTTCATAGCTGTATATGGATTGCCATTTTGAAATGAATTTAGTAGCAGAGCTACTGCGAGCGATTTTTAGTGCTGCAAATCTAAAGAGAGAGCGTGTCATGGTTGCTTAGCCACGACAGACGCCCCAGGAGCACTTCTGCCCGAGCGCTTTGGAAAGAAGTAGAAAGCGGCGCGACTAGCGTTTTCCACGCGTTTTTAGGCGCAAACTATTGAAGACAAAAGCGATGACCCTCGGTACCTCTCAGGCTGACATGTTGATGTGATGTGATATCTGATTTAAGTGGGCGTGGTGTGTAAGGTAGAGAGGGCATGACTGATGATAGTGTCCTGATCCAGTCACGACGCTATTCTCAGCCTGCGCTCCAGCTGAGTAATCAACTTTATTTTAAAAAATAATTTATATATTTTATATTCAAAATGAAAACATGATGTGATTAACACTCAAGTCATTCAAGTCATCGTGTCTCAAGTCAAGTCAAGTCCCGAGTCTTTAACTTCCAAGTCCGAGTCAAGTCTCAAGTCCTAAAAATAGCGACTCGAGTCAACTCGAGTCCAAGTCACCAAGTCACAAGTCCCCATGTCTGCTTCATTGTACAGGCCCCAGGGCACTCTTTTTTATATATGTATACTGATACATCATTGAAATCAACTATTCAGATATTATCGCAGACAAAATAAAACACTCAAAACCTTTGCAAAATTGTCAAAGCTTCATTTTAACCACCAATGCAAGTATACACCTTACCTATACATGCTTGCAAAGGGTTTATGTTGTTTGGTCTCCCTAGACAGCGGGCACTGCATAATATAGCATGAATATGGCCAGGGGTTCACTTTGTTTCATTCATGTTCAATTTCAGCAGAATACAACAGGGTTTTGTTTTCAGCTGGGTCTGCACCACTAATGTCTTGTCCGTCTGCATCTTTCTTGTGATTTTAGCACCAGTTTGTTCTCCTTCCCATTATTTACTGCAGTAGTTTCGAGGAAACACTTTGTTTTTGTTGTTTGTTTTTTTACTTAGTAATGAATGTGTTTTAAAATGTAGCAAAGTGCTAAACTTCAAACAAAATATACTTAAAGAGAAAATTACAGATAAAAAAAGTAGAAGTACACAAAAAACTACTCAATTACAGTAACGCAGGTAAATTTAATTTGTTACCTTCTACCTCTACCTTTTTTTCAGAATGTTGATTCTTGCCATTTTTAGATCTTTTAACTTGTTCAAATTATGTAATAATGCATTCTGTCTTTTAGTTATTATTGCTCTTTATCTTGTTTTCCTTAGATTTAATATGGAAAGCTTCCAGCATGCACAGACCATGGCTTTTGCTATAGATGAGATCAATAAGAATCCAAACCTGCTGCCTAATATTACTCTTGGATATCATCTTTATGACAACTGTGTAATGCTAGGAATGGCATTCCGGGCTGCCATATCCCTTGCTAGTGGAACAGAAGAGTCATTCTCCAACCTCAACTGTACTGGCCCTCCTCCAGTCATTGGAATTGTGGGGGATCCAGGTTCAACTCCATCCATTGCAATTTCCAGTGTTCTGGGGCTGTTCCGTGTACCTATAGTAAGAGTGGATGAAAAAATAAATAAATATTCTATATGCAGTTTTTTTATTTGCTCTTTTTTTCACTGTATTTTTCTAACAATTTATTTTGCATCTGCATGTCTCCATTATTCTGTTCCATGCATTCTCCCTTTTTTTTCTAATTAGATAAGTCACTACGCCACCTGCTCCTGTTTGAGTGACAAAACAAAGTACCCCTCTTTCTTCAGAACAATCCCCAGTGATGCCTTCCAGGTTCGGGCTATGGTTCAGATCTTGAGGCATTTTGGATGGACCTGGGTTGGTCTCCTCTATAGTGATGATGACTACGGAATCTATGCTTATTTGTCCTTCAAGCAGGAAATGCAGCTGTTTGGAGGTTGTGTTGCTTTTTCTGAAATCCTGTCCAATGATAACAACCCCAGAAATATTCAGCGTATAATAGCAGTTATTCAGACCTCTACTGCTAGGGTGGTGGTTGTTTTTTTCTACTTTATCCTATCTGCTGCCTTTGATGGATGCAGTGGTTTTGCAAAACTTGACAGGCAGACAGTGGATTGCCAGTGAAGCTTGGGCCACTGCACCCATATTTCAAACTCCACATTTCCTGCCCTTCCTGAGGGGTACACTAGGCATCGCCATCAGGCGTGGGGAGATACAGGGACTTCATGAGTTTCTTTTACATCTTCGTCCCAGCAATGATCCAAAAAACAATATGTTGAGGATCTTCTGGGAGAACATGTTTGTGTGCAGTTTTGAAACTAAGATACATGAACAACATATTAAAAATGTGTGTACAGGACAGGAGGATTTGAATGCCACATACACACCATACACTGATGCTTCAGGGTTGAGAGCAGCTTATAATGTCTATAAGGCAGTTTATGCCCTGGCACATGCACTTCATGACCTGATGCAGTGTGAAGAGGGGAAAGGACCATTTAGTGGAAACAGTTGTGCCAACACAATGAACCTGAAACCCTGGCAGGTAAGACCCATAGGTATAGTGCAGATTCTCTTCAGGTATACAGAAGACTTGAATGTGGAAAGCAAAATATGTGCTGTATAATAATTAAAATTTTTGATAAACATGTAATACATGTTCCATCTTCAAACTATACAGCTGGTTCATTACCTAAAGAAAGTGAACTTCACCACAGGCTTTGGGGATCAAGTGTCATTTGATAAAAATGGAGATGCTTTGGCGATCTATGATGTGTTGAATTGGCACCCTTGCTATGACGGATCAGTAAGGGTCCAAGCAGTTGGTGTAGTGAATGAAGATTCGACAAAAGGGATGGTGCTGACACTGGATGAGGATGCAATTTACTGGAACTTTGAGCCAAAACATGTAATATTGCATATTAATGGAATTCTTTTGCATATATAAAGTCTAAATTTCAATCAAAGCTATGAGAAAACAAATGAGGATAAATTAATGGAAATACCAAGCTTTTTATTATATGAAGATTCAAGACAAATGACTTAACAGATGGTGTCTCTTTCAGCCCCCACGATCTGTGTGCAGTGAGAGCTGTCCCCCAGGAACCAGACAAGCCACAAGGAAGGGCCTTCCTGTCTGCTGTTTTGACTGCATGCCATGTGGAGATGGAGATATTTCTAATAAAACAGGTGAGATGATTATTGTTGGCAAAATTTGAATATAAGAATATAATGAATATAAAATTCTCACCTACTCACAGATGCTATTGAGTGCACAATGTGTCCAGATGAGTTCTGGTCCAATCCAGAAAAGGATCAGTGTGTCCCTAAAGTAGTTGAGTTTCTGTCCTATGAGGATCCTCTGAGCATCTCTCTGACCACTGCTTCCCTGCTTGGAACCTGTTTATGTGCTGTTGTGATAGTCATATTCTATCATCACCATAACACTCCAATTGTACGTGCAAACAATTCAGAGCTCAGTTTCCTGCTGCTGTTTTCACTCAAACTGTGTTTCCTGTGTGTACTACTGTTCATTGGCCAACCACAGCTGTGGACATGTCAGTTTAGACATGCTGTGTTTGGCATAAGCTTTGTCCTGTGCATTTCCAGCATTCTGGTCAAGACTATGGTGGTGATAGCTGTGTTCAAGTCATCTCGACCAGAGGGCAAAAGTGCAATGAAATGGTTTGGGTCAGCTCAACAAAGATGCACAGTTCTGCTCCTAACAGCACTTCAGGTGGTGATATGTGCAGTCTGGCTATCAACTGCCTCTCCAACACCACATAAAAACAACCAGTATATCCGCTCTAAAATAGTATATGAATGTACTATTGGCTCAGTTGCTGGTTTTTCTATGCTGCTGGGATACATTGGCCTGTTAGCAGCAGTAAGTTTCCTTTTAGCCTTTTTAGTGAGAAATCTTCCAGATAATTTTAATGAAGCAAAGTTCATCACATTTAGCATGTTGATCTTCTGTGCTGTGTGGATTGCATTTGTTCCAGCATATGTGAGCTCTCCAGGGAAATATGCAGTGGCTGTGGAGATTTTTGCCATTCTAGCTTCTAGTTTTGGATTACTGGTGGCAATATTTGCCCCAAAGTGCTATATTATCCTTGTTCATCCAGAGAGAAACACTAAAAAAGCCATCATGGGTAGAGAAACACTAAATAAATAGATTTACATCACTGTGGTGTAAAATGTTGAAGTCTGATTTGGCTCTATTGTTTTTGCTTTCACCTCTGTTGTAAAAAAAAACATTATATATATATATATATATATATATATATATATATATATATATATATATATATATATATATATATAAGTTAATACCAGTTAAATCATCATACTAGAGAAACAGAAACAAACCAATAGATATCACTGAAATTAAACAGTTGAAAATGATTACTTTTCATCTACAAAATGCCTCAGCTTTGAAACCTTTCAAATGGTAGCGATACCCATAATGCAATTTGTTTCTCGCAAGTACGACATCACCTGACAAAGACGGATTGTCATCTCAAGATTTTAATCATCATTCAGTAACCAGCAACAACCAATTACCCCTTCCTCTTCTCAAAGGAGACATGCGATACAGTACTAAACGGTCTTTCACGGTCGGTACTTGTAATGATTTCTGCATCATTCTCGGACAGTTTTAAATGCTTCCAGAGTTACAAAAAATAACTGCAGTACATTGAAGTACAATTGCAGTAAAACTGCAGTAGTTTAACTTAAGTACAATAAAGTAACTGTAGATTTGCAGTATAATGAAGTATATAACTTCAGTTCATTAAAGTTCAACAGCAGAATAACTGCAGTCCAATTAAGTGCATCTCCATTTGCAGTATGAAGTACAGATATAATATTACTGCAGTTCAGTTATACGCTAAAATCATGGACTGTATAAAAACATTGTCCGTGATGTCACCCATATGTTTCTCAAGAGCGTTTTTGAAGCCAAAAGTAGGTGAAGCCGGCCGTCGCCATCTTGGCAGCATGTTACCGCGCGTCACTCCCTGATATTCGACAATGGGCAAAGAGGCAGGGGCTGCCTCGCCCACCGAGCGTGACAGCAGTGACAATCCACCCATCACTCAAGTGGCTACGCATTATATTATGCAGAATTTTAAGGCTTAATATAATTTAAACGGATGAGTTATTAAAAAATGCACCCCCCTCACAGTTATCATTAAGGGGAAAATTAGCTATACAGACCAAAATAATTTTTTTGCACCAGGCTGTAAACATTATTTTCTGCTGTAAAGTTTAAAACACATTTTAACTCGCGAGTCTATGGGACTGATTCCCTTTTGCAGCCAGCCTCTAGCGGCCAGTTGACGAACTACAGTTTAAGTCACTTCCTTGTTGGCTTCACAAGAGAGAACGGGAGGTTGCCGCTTGGCTAAAATGCATGTGCAGATTTAAGATGCAAAAACTTCTAAAGCCGCATTTCCACCTCTGGAACTTTACCCAGGAACCAGGGACATTGGACTGGTACTCGATGTGTTTCCTCCGCAGGAACCAGGAACTTATTACTGGATTTGCGTCATCACGGACATCACACTCCCGAGTCGAATGCACAAAGTCTGAACTACCGAGGATGCAAGTCTAAAATCAGCGTACTTTGTATTTAGAAATGCGTGCAGTAGAGATTTGTCATTCTTGAATGATTAGTTCATTTTGAACGAATCTTTAATGTGACTTGGAAAGAACGAGTAGTCTTGGGGGGTGATTCGTTCAGTCGTGCATGCGCAATATTCTATGGTTTCTGTTCTGCTAGTAGTAGTTCACCTGTGTCATTCAATGCAGTCTTTAGCCGGAAAGAGAATTGATTAGTTCATCTTTCGGGTCTTCGGGTTGTTCTTTCTTTTGTCCCATGACGTGACATCATTGGCCAGAGTAATTAGTTAATTTACAACATTCCTTACAAATGGGTGCATAGTAATTATTATTATATTTTTATTATAATTATTATTTACTCGTACAGTTATTGATGCATTTCTGGTTTCTAATTGTTGCTTTTAATTTCTTTAATGATGGTACTTATCCATAACACTGAATGTGGTAATACAAATTTGGTTTAGCTTTAAAATTTGTCCATATGATGGCGAAATCATTTTGACTTGTTTGTTTGTTTTAGTCTTTTGAATTCACCCTTCAGATTAGACTATAGAACTGTAGTGTTATTTGTTTAGGATTCAAAATGTTATTTGCTTTTAATTAATGTCATTATGTCCTTTTTGAGCAATCATCTTATACATATATTAGACCAATATGTCAAGTTTGCCTAGGAAAAGCAATTATTATACCAGAAAACTCAAAATTGGAGTAAAGATGAACGAACTAGGCTATAAATACTTTGTATTGTAAGCTTGGATTATTATTTTATTATTCAGCCTAGTGTTTATTTTCTTATAAATTACTATTTACTTATTTATTTATAACAGGGTTTTATTTATTCATAAAATATTAACACACCACAGATCCTCAGTAACAAAACAGTAACAAAAAAACAGTGACAGAAATGTCAGAAATAGCGTATGGGTCTGTCACGTGATTAAGGAATGAGTCAAACTTGACCCGAAGACCCGAAAGATGAACTAATCAATTCTCTTTCCAGCTCAGACTGCATTGGTTTAGTGCAGTGGTTCCCAACCTTTTTCAACTCGCGGCCCACACAACCAAACACATATGTTTGCGCGGCCCACTTCAAAAAAATTAACTGACCCCGCTATTGTTGGGTTAATAACTTAGTACTCAGAAGCTAGATTTTAAACTGTATTTATTGAATAAACATGGACAAAAAAAAAAAAAAACTATCGCGATTTTTTTGATCAATTTTGCAATTGTGACACACACCGATATGCTTTTACAGTCATAAATGCATTCAGGATTAATTTTAAACATATTTCCAAAAGAAAACCAATCAGAGCTTTATCAAAAAGTTGTAACATCTCTAGAACAGACATAAGTCAAAATTATCACTATAGTGAAGATGTAAAAAAATGTATAGACTTGTGGCAAAAAAAAAAAAAAAAAATCCTGTATACAGGGACTTTTTTTTCTTTTTTGCCATGCATTCTTCATAGAGCTCATTAATTGTAGCGGTGCCTCAGGTGTTTGCAGTGTGTATACAGTAGGCTATGTGTTTGCAGTCAGCAGTGAGAGCGCATAAATATAACGCGAAAGCACATTAAAATAATGCACGAGTGCGAATCTCTCTGTTCGCACGCAGATTTCCTTTGCTCGTTCACACTTAAAACGTGTCTCCTCTCACTTAAACTGCATCCTGTTCACTAACAAATTCACTCTATGCTCATGTGTTGGACATGAATTATTTTCGCACATTTTTATTTCTAGCCTTTTACCGCAGTGAGAACGCTCTGATCCATCAACATTGGCTCAGAAAAAAGGCGCATCACAGACAGTGTGTGAACCTGGAGTTAGGCATATGCCCAGTCTCTGTTCTCGCGCTAGGCGCAATGCATTCTGATTGGATCAGATAGCATACTATGGGAGGTCAGGGCCACGGAAAACTGTGCTATAAAGCGATTTAGAAATCGCGCACGCTCAAATCGTGATTTTAGGACGTTTCCTTTTAATCGCACAGCCCTAGAATGGACTGCAAATGAACAGAAAATAATTGCCGCGGCCCACAGGTTGAAAACCACTGGTTTAGTGTATAGACTGTATAAAAAACATGGGCGTAGTGTCTGTGACGTCACCCATAGGTTTCCGAAGAGAGTTTTTTTAAACCAAAAGTGAGCGGAGCGGGCCATCGCCATCTTTGCAGTGCGTCACCACGTGTCAATCTGGGGTAATCAAAAATAGGCAAAAAGGCGGGAGCTGGTTGGTGAAGCCATGCCCACATTTAATTCTGCAGAACTTTAAGGCTTAATGTAATTTAAACAGATGAGTTATAAATAAATGCACCCCTCTCACAGTTGTCATGAAGGGCATATATAGCTATATAGACCAAAATATTTTTTTTGCACCAGGCTGTAAACATGTTTTTTCTGCTGTAAAGTTGGGCAGTTGGGCAGGGAGTTTATGGGATTGACTCCCTTTAGCAGCCAGCCTCAAGCGGCCAGTCAATGAATTGCAGTTTTAGTCACTTCCATATGGGCTTCACGAGAGCGCAGGAGGTTGCCACTCAGTTTAGTGTATAGGTCTGTCACGAGATTAAGGAATGACTTAAACCCGAAGACTTGTCAGACAAGAGGTGAGGTGAGCTAATCACAGACGACCCAGGTAAAGAATGATTTAATCTTTTCTGTATCTTATAGCATTTTAGTTTTGTATTGTTTGTAGTGTGATCAACGTTTGCATAAGTACTAGATGTGGTGGGGAAGTAATACGTAATATTTTAATTAAATTTTGCTAAAATTAACGAAATGACTTGAAAAAAGATTTGTTCATTTTGCTGAACGAGACTCAAAAGTCAGAGTCTGTAAAATGATCCGAACTTCCCATCACTAGTGCGCAGACCGACGTCACCAGACTATTTCCCTAATCTTCCCGGTACTTTAGACTGCGGATGAAACAAAGAAAGCAACAGGTCTGGGGGGAAAGTAGTTCCTGGGGAAATGGTACAATTGTTCCGGGTAATTCCGGTGGAAAAGTGGCATAAGTATGTCTGATTGCATGTATTTCATTTATTTTTATGAGCATTTAATAAAGCTCCTATGATTAGGTTCAGTAAATTCACTTTAATGGCAAAGAGGTTATTTTCATCGCCATTAAAGTACACATGAAATCAAAATTGACTATTTATTTTGTTAGCGCACATTGCTGTTTTGCTATTCATCCGTGTCAATCCAAGTCAATCCACACAAAAAAAAAAGTTTGCCTTCATAATCTTTAATACAAATCTGAGATTGCTCCTCCCCTCTAAAACGATAGTCCTTCTGTGATGTCGTCAGTCTGACCAAAGGCATGAACCTAACACGCTCCTCCAGGGGGGATGGCCAAGATGGCGCTTTGACTATACCCAGTTTGAAGAGCTCAAACTAATAACTTGAATTGTAGTGGGGTAAGAAAAACTGTTTATCTTTCTTTTGATGCATAAAGGCTTTTATTAAGATTATAATGATTGAAAATGGGAAAATCTAAAAAAGAGGAAAAAGAAGAACGTGTATCAAGCCAATGCTAATCCTGCTAAAGCTGCGTCGATAAAACAGCAAGTTTCAAACAAACTTTTGAGTGACAATTTGCATGATTACCTCGATTCAGAAATGGGTTGTACAGATAATATGCCGCCTGAAGTAGTTATCCCTCCTCTCCCGAAACGCCATGTAACTCTCCTGTTATTAAACAAAGGAAGAAAGGGGGGCCTTGAGGCAGCAAGTATCCTTTCACATCTCAAAGATCTCTCGATTCTAATTAACAATCGATCTGATGGCCTGCAATGAATGGTGGTGGAGAATGCTGAGCTATCGCAAGTATGAAAGAGACGGTTAATTATAGGACCTACAAACTCTGCATGTAATAACCTAGAACACTGTCTAAGACTTGATGGCTGCTCTGTCAATTCTTCGTCATGAGTTAGGAACCTAGGTGTGCTATTTGATCGCAATCTTTCCTTAGAAAGCCACATTTCTAGCAATTGTAAAATTGCATTTTTTCATCAAAAAAATATATCAAACATTGTATAGATTTTAAAATATTGCTTATTATACAATAAAGCCCTGAATGGTTTAGCACCTCAGTATTTGAATGAGCTCCTTTTACATTATAATCCTCTACATCTGCACCACTAATGCCTGTCTTGTCCGTCTGCATCTTTCTTGTGATTTTAGCACCAGTTTGTTCTCCTGCCAATTAATTACTGCAGTAGTATCCAGGGAGCAGTTTGTTGTTGTTGTTTTTTACTCATTAATGAATGTGTTTTAAAATGTTGCAAAGTGCAAAACTTCAAACAAAATATACTTAAGTAAAAGTAAAATTATAGATTTTAAAAAAAAGTAGAAGTACTCAAAAAAGCTACTCAGTTACAGTAACATAAGTAATTGTAATGTGTTACTTTCCACCTCTGCCTGTTTGGCACCACCTGTTCTTTGAAAGCAACACCCCACAACCTTTATCATATAATAGTACGCAAATGGGTGAGTGGGTCACAAACAGAGAGATGTGGATCGCTCTAAACATCTGCCTGTATCTGTCCTTGAACTATGTCTCTGCAGCTTCAATCCTCAGACCACATACTTGTCAGCGTCAGGGACGCTTCAGGCTGAACGGAGTGTACCAGGATGGAGATGTTATACTTGGAGGCCTGTTTGACGTTCACTTATTCACAGTGTTCCCAGAGCTCAGCTTTAGAACAGAGCCAGATCCACCATACTGTGAAAAGTAAGTGGGTCCAGAATAACAGCATAACTACAAAATAACATATAGAGAGACAGATTTTTTATTTAATTGATGATAAAGATTCTTGCCATTTTTAAATCTGTTAACTTGTTCACATGATGTAATAATGCCTTCTGTCTTTTAGTTATTATTGCTCTTTATCTTGTTTTTCTTAGATTTAATATGGAAAGCTTCCAGCATGCACAGACCATGGTTTTTGCTATAGATGAGATCAATAAGAATCCAAACCTGCTGCCTAATATTACTCTTGGATACCATCTTTATGACAACTGTTTGATGCTAGGAATGGCATTCCGGGCTGCCATATCCCTTGCTAGTGGGACAGAGGAGTCATTCTCCAACCTCAACTGCACTGGCCCTCCTCCGGTCATTGGGATTGTGGGGGATCCAAGTTCAACTCCATCCATTGCAATTTCCAGTGTTCTGGGGTTGTTCCGTGTACCTATAGTAAGACCGGATTAAAAAAATTAAAAATACTCTATAAGCAGGTTTTTTTTTGTGCACTTTTTCAGTCATTTTTTCTAACACTTTCTTTTGCATCTGAATGTCTTCATTACTCTGTTCCATGCCTTCTCCTTTTTTTCTAATTAGATAAGTCACTACTCCACCTGCTCCTGTTTGAGTGACAAAACAAAGTACCCCTCTTTCTTCAGAACAATCCCCAGTGATGCCTTCCAGGTGCGGGCTATGGTTCAGATCTTGAGGCTTTTTGGATGGACCTGGGTTGGTCTCCTCTATAGTGATGATGACTACGGAATCTATGCTTACTTGTCCTTCAAGCAGGAAATGCAGGTGTTCGGAGGTTGTGTTGCTTTTTCTGAAATCCTGTCCAATGATAATAACCCCAGAAATATTCAACGTATATTAGGAGTTATTCAGACCTCTACTGCTAAGGTGGTGGTTGTTTTTTCTACTTTATCCTGTGTGGTGCCTTTAATGGATGCAGTGGTTCTGCAAAACTTGACAGGCATACAGTGGATTGCCAGTGAAGCTTGGGCCACTGCACCTGTATTTCACACTCCACATTTCCTGCCCTTCCTGAGGGGCACACTAGGCATCGCCATTAGGCGTGGAGAGATACAGGGACTTCATGAGTTTCTGTTACATCTTCGTCCCAACAATGATCCAAAAAACAATATGTTGAGGATCTTCTGGGAGAACATGTTTGTGTGCAGTTTTGAAACTAAGATACACAAACAACAAATTAAAAAGGTTTGTACAGGACAGGAGGATTTGAGCACAACACACACACCATACACTGATGTTTCTGGGTTGAGAGCAGCTTATAATGTCTATAAGGCAGTTTATGCCCTGGCACATGCACTTCATGACCTGATGCAGTGTGAAGAGGGGAAAGGACCATTTAGTAGAAATAGCTGTGCCGACGCAATCAACCTGAAACCCTGGCAGGTAAGACCCACAGGTATAGTGCAGATTCTCTTCAGGTATACAGAAGACCTTAATGTGGAAAGCAAAATACGTGCTGTATAATTATTAAAATTTCAGATAAATATGTAATACATGTTCCATCTACAAACTATACAGCTGGTTCATTACCTAAAGAAAGTGAACTTCACCACAAGCTTTGGGGATCAAGTGTCATTTGATAAAAATGGAGATGCTTTGGCGATCTATGATGTGTTGAGTTGGTACCCTAGTTATGACGGATCAGTAGGGGTCCAAGCAGTTGGTGTAGTGAATGAAGATTCGACAAAAGGGATGGTGTTGACACTGGATGAGGATGCAATTTACTGGAACTTTGAGCCAAAAAATGTAACATTGCATATTAATGGTATTCTTTTTGCAGATATAAAGTCTTAATTTCAATCAAAGCTATGAGAGGACAAATGAGAATAAATTAATGGAAATACCAAACTTGTTATTATATAAAGATTCAAGACAAATGATTAATAACAGATGGTCTCTTTCAGCCCCCACCATCTGTGTGCAGTGAGAGCTGTCCCCCAGGAACCAGACAAGCCACAAGGAAGGGCCTTCCTGTCTGCTGTTTTGACTGCATGCCATGTGGAGATGGAGATATTTCTAATAAAACAGGTAAGATGATCATTGTTGGCGAAATTTGAATTTAAGAATATAATGAATATAAAATTCTCAGCTACTCACAGATGCTATTGAGTGCACAGTGTGTCCAGATGAGTTCTGGTCCAATCCAGAAAAGGATCAGTGTGTCCCTAAAGTAGTTGAGTTTCTGTCCTATGAGGATCCTCTGAGCATCTCTCTGACCACTGCTTCCCTGCTTGGCACCTGCTTCTGTGCTGTTGTGATGGTCATCTTCTATCATCACCATAACACTCCAATTGTACGTGCAAACAATTCAGAGCTCAGTTTCCTGCTGCTGTTTTCACTCAAAATGTGTTTCCTGTGTGTACTACTGTTCATTGGCCAACCACAGCTGTGGACATGTCAGTTTAGACATGCTGTGTTTGGCATAAGCTTTGTCCTGTGCATTTCCAGCATTCTGGTCAAGACTATGGTGGTAATAGCTGTGTTTAAGTCATCTCCACCACAGGGCAAAAGTGCAATGAAAAGGTTTGGATCAGCTCAACAAAGATGCACAGTTCTGCTCCTAACAGCACTTCAGGTTGTGATATGTGCAGTCTGGTTATCAACTGCCTCTCCAACACCACATAAAAACAACCAGTATATCCGCTCTAAAATAGTATATGAATGTACTATTGGCTCAGTGGCTGGTTTTTCTGTGCTGCTGGGATACATTGGCCTGTTAGCAGCAGTAAGTTTCCTGTTAGCCTTTCTAGTGAGAAATCTTCCAGATAATTTTAATGAAGCAAAGTTCATCACATTTAGCATGTTGATCTTCTGTGCTGTGTGGATTGCATTTGTTCCAGCATATGTGAGCTCTCCAGGGAAATATGCAGTGGCTGTGGAGATTTTTGCCATTCTAGCTTCTAGTTTTGGATTACTGGTGGCAATATTTGCCCCAAAGTGCTATATTATCCTTGTTCATCCAGAGAGAAACACTAAAAAAGCCATCATGGGTAAAGACAAACTAAATAAATAGATTTACATCACTGTGGTGTAAAATTGTGAAGTCTGATTTGGCTTTATTGTTTTCGGTTTCAACTCTGTATATATATATATATATATATATATATATATATATAGTACAGACCAAAAGTTTGGATACACCTACTCATTCAAAGAGTTTTCTTTATTTTCATGACTATGAAAATTGTAGAGTCACACTGAAGGCATCAAGGGCTATTTGACCAAGAGGGAGAGTGATGGGGTGCTGCGCCAGATGACCTGGCCTGCACAATCACCGGACCTGAACCCAATTGAGATGGTTTAGGAGTGAGCTGGACCAAAGACAGAAGTCAAAAGAGCCAACAAGTGCTAAGCATCTCTCGGTGAACTCCTTCAAGACTGTTGGAAGTCCATTTCAGATGACTACCTCTTGAAGCACATCATGAGAATGACAAGAGTGTGCAAAGCAGTAATCGCAGTGCAAAGCAGTAATGGGTTTAACTAAGAAAATCTGCTTTTGACCAGGTTGGACATACCTCCCATTCTAAAACAGAAAACCCAGAGCGACGAGATTACTTTTTGTACATGCATAAAACAAAAATAAAAACTTTATTCAACAATTCCTTTGTCAACAGTCTCCTCTGTGTCTCTTGACATTACTCAAATTGCCTATATGCTTCTGTGTCAGCCGTGCCACAAGGATCAGCTGTTTTCTTTCAAATCAAAGCATAAATACATGTAGAATCATTTTATTCACATACAAAAAGTATTCTTGTCGATCACATACAAAAGTATTCTTGTCGATTCGTAGCATTACAGTTGAAACACTGATGGCAGATGGACTATTCTGACGATGCTTTTCATACTATTCTGGACCTTGACAGTGTAACTTACTTGGCAGTCAGTGGGACAGTCACAATTTCTTAAAATATCTTAAATTGTTTTCCGAAGACAAACACATTTTTTTATGGGTTAGGAACGGGATGGGGGTAAGTGAATAATGACAAACTTTTCATTTTGGGGTGTAGTATCCCTATAAGTGATGGGAACATGGTCTTTCTTCTCATTTAATCCATATAACATTTTTTTATTTATTTATTTAACCTTTATTTAACCAGATAAAAAACTCATTGAGATTAAAAATCTCTTTTTCAAGAGTGACCTGGCCAAGACAACAGCATTTACATACAATTTAAAAACATACATGACATCAAAAAAAAAAACAAATGATATTTAGTCAATGTGTACAAGTTTAGAAACAGTTACATTTTCCAAGTTCATTGAGTTCACGCTTCTTTAGAATAGATTTAAATTCTCCCAATGTCACAAGTTCAGAAAGATTTAGGTCCTTTTGCAGTTCATTCCATGCACGGGGGGCAGTGTACTGAAATGCTGCCTTACCCAACTCTGTTCTCACTCTGGGAACCACCATCAGTATGTTCCTCTGAGAACGCAGAGCATACTGTTGTTGGTTTTTTCGCATGTATTTGCAGAGGTAAGATGGAAGGAGCCCAAGAATACATTTATAAAAGAAAGTCAACAAATGAGACCACCTGCGAACATACAGGGACGGAAACTCAGCTGCAGCATACAGTGTACAATGGTGAACACGATTTCCACAGCCAGTCATAAAACGTAAAGCACAATGATAAACAGTATCCAGCTTTTTTAAAAGATGGTCCGATGCATTCATAAAAAGGAGATCTCCGTAATCCAATAAAGGTAAAAAAGTTGCAGAAATCAAACGTTTCCTTGTATAAACAGAGAAACATGATTTATTTCTGAAAAGAAAACTGAGCTTTAGCTTCAGTTTACGTACAAGATGCTCAATATGCTGTTTAAAGGACAAATTTTCATCAATAACAAAGCCTAAATACTTATAAGAAGAGACCATTTGGATTTCTTTTCCATCAGCTGTTTTTATTTTAGGAAGCTGAGAGGGTAGCTGTTTTCTGTTTGAGAAAACCATAGCTTTAGATTTGTCCGCATTTAACACTAGTCTCAGCTGATTTAGATGAGACTGAACAGCATCAAACGCAGACTGTAAGAAATCAAAGGCTTGTTCAATTGAAGGAGACGAACAATAGATAACTGTGTCATCAGCATAAAAGTGAAAAAAAAGCATTTGACACCCATATTGACATTTAATGTCAATATGTTACTATAATGAATTTTAGGTTTAATTTTGACGTGTTGTATGATTTATTTTTATTTGTGTGTTTCTGTGACATTAATGTGCCATTCTTGGAATAAAAAGTTCCCTTTTGAGGGGACTTCGAACTGCGTCCTCTAGGGGTCGCTTTGGGGAACACTTCGTCGTGACCTGTGTCTGAAGCATACGTTGAAAAAACACCAACTTGTTGGCCGGTGACAGCCTCCGGCGTCACTACCGGCGCGACTATAAATAAAGCACCGGGAGAGCACGTGACTCATCTTCTTCGTCTTCACTGACTGTTTTGTTTGAAGCGTGCATCTGAAAGAACCGGTAAGAGCGATCTTTCTCTGTTTATCATGGCGACAACTAGCAAGCATTTAGACAATGTGTGCATCCGTGTCGGCGTTATTTGACACCCGATGACACACACAATCTTTGCGTCATTTGTTTGGGTGAAGAGCACGCACGTGATGTCTTTGAGGAGGCAATCTGTGTGCATTGTGAGCGTTTTTTAAATGGAAAAAGTTCTGCTCTCATTCGTCTCTCTTCTGAAAGAAAAACGGGGAAAATAAGGCAGCCATCTGCTTCTCGCGGTTCAGGACCTGTCCGTGTTGAGGCACAGAGAATGACCTCGTGAGAATACAGGTGGATCAGTCTGTATGGTTTAAAAATAGACTTTTCCTTTCGCGCTTGTAATAAAAAAAAAAGCGGCGGACGAGAGAGAGCCTCGGGAGGATGATTTTATATCTTTAACACTTTCTGTTAATGTAATATGCCGACATTGAGGTGATGCATGAAAGCGGCTATGAGGGAATGCCCCCTGTAGAAAGAGGTAACATTTTTATAAATAATTTATAAATAATTTTTATCTATGGAAATTTTTTCTTTCTGCAGGGGAAACATCCTCTCTTAATCTCCCTCCTTGCCATCTAAGCCACTTCAGAAAATCATCTCACTTAAATGGCAAGGCATACGCAGTAGCAGGTCAGGCTGTGGCTTTATTACACATGATGCTGGTGCTTCAAGCATATCAGACTGATCTGCTAAGAGACCTGGATAGCGGCAGGGGCCTTTTTTCTGATCAGGTAGCCGAGCTGCGCCGCACCACGGATCTCTCTCTGTGCTACCAAGCAGGCTGCCTCCGCCATGGGCAGGACTATGGCAGCCATGGTGGCAGTGGAGAGACATCTTTGGATGAACCTGGCAGACATCGGGAAGAAAGAAAAGGCTTTCTTCTCGATGCTCAGGTTTCGCCTTCTGAACTTTTCAGTATTTCCATTGAGATGGCGATTTGAGAAATTCAGGGAGATAAAGGTGCACTCTGTTGCTTTCAGATCCTTCGTTCCACGAAGGTCCAGGTCTGAGCTCGGAGTTCTCCTCTCATATGAGACTGAGTTCTCTGTGTTTTCCCCAGAGCGCTCCAGTATTGTTTCCATAGATCGAGTTGGTGACTCTCAATCATACTGTTCTGAGATGGAACATTCCATCTATGAGCTATTCTATCAGAGTGCCACTAGAGCCCCTCCTTAGAACAGTATTTGAAAAACCAATGCTATTGTAAGTTCGCACGCAAGTATTCTGCGTTCTTTCTAAAATCCTATATGGTGAGGGCTTCGTGCGGTTGCTTCATGCCCTTTCTTGAGTTGGTAAAAGCCCCGTTCATCTTGGGCACCACTTCACCTATGTATCTTCGGATACCTATCTAAACAGGGTGTTGCTACTAGAGAACTGCCGACAGCTCTTTCCGCAAGCTTATGTGTATGCTAGCGGTAGCCACTGTGTGACAGGCAAGACTAGGTGGAAATGCTAGGTTCTTAGCCGTATCCCTTTATAGGAATCTTTCCTGATCCCAAGTCTTCAGCTCTACCCTGGGCAGATGCCCTAACAATTAAGTTGGGTATGTAGTTTAGGCCTTTTGGCCATAAGGGGTACTGTCACAGACAGCCGTCTAAACGTCCCAGGGGCAACTCCCATGGAAATGGTAGAGTTGGTACTTAGTGCTCGCCATGATTCTGGCCTGCACTCCCCTCAGCATGGCGGCGTGGGTATACTGTTCCCCAAAGTGACCCCTTGCAGATGCAGTTCGAAGTTCCCTCAAAAGGGAACTGTCTCAGGTTGCGAATGTAACCATTGTTCCCTGAGTAGGGAACGAGACACTGCATCCTCTAGCTCCCTGCCATGCTTCGGACGCAAGCTTCAGACGAAGAAGTGTATGACATGCTCTCCCGGTGCTTTATTTATAGTCGCGCCGGTAGTGACATCAGAGGCTGTCGCCGGCCAACAAGTTTGTGTTTTTTTCAATGTATGCTTCAGACACGGGTCACAACGAGGTGTTCCCCAAAGCGACCCCTAGAGGATGCAGTGTCTCGTTCCCTACTCAGGGAACTATGGTTACATTTGTAACCTGAGGCAATTTTACATGTTTTACAGAGCATTGATTCCAAGAAGGCAGCTGGGACAGATGGACTTGATCCTGATTTTTTTTTTAAGTCAGCAGAAATTATAGTGAAATCAGTCACTTATACCTTTAACCTGTCAGTTTGTACAGATACAGTGCCTATTTCATGGAAGCAGGCTTACGTCACACCATTACTAAAATATGGGGATCCATGTGAAGCAAATAATTATAGACCTATCTCAAATCTCTCAGTTTTAGCTAAGGTTTTGGAGATTTTAGTGTCTGATTGTGACACTGGATTATGGAGGACAGGAGGCAAAAGCAAGTTAACAGAGATTATTGTAATATATCTGATGATGGAAGGTTGGAGAATGACGCAGGAACCGTGATGGCAGCACAGACTGGTGAGTAGGTGAATTGAGTGCGCTGGTAAAGATGACAGCGGTGGTATATCAAAGTGAGGTGACGATAATCTGTGAGCAAAGGTAATGATCCAAAGGAAACCGAACAGGAGACAAAGCAAGGCAGGAACACACAAATCAGACATCAGACACGGAGGACCTCAAACAACGATCTGACAAACAAAAGACGAAAGACAGGGCGTTAAATAGGCAGTTGGAATGAGTAGCACCTGCCGCTGAACACCCACATGAAACAATCAACATCTCTTACCTGTCAATTGTAATCATTGATAAGGGAGTGATCCAGGATGTCCCTAGCAGGTACCCAACTTCTCTCCTCCGGACCGTAACCCTCCCAGTCCACCAAGTACTGAAAACCGCGTCCCTTTCGTCTAGAGTCCAGAATGCGATTGACCAAATAGGCGGTCTCCCCATCTATGAGTCGCTGCGGGGGAGGAACCGGGGTAGGCGGATTAATGGGAGAATGAAATACGGGCTTTATTTTGGATACGTGAAAGGCGGGATGAATTCTCCTGTACGCAGGAGGGAGTTTAATGCGGACTGTCACCGGGCTAATGATCTGGTCCAAGTGCGGTGACACCTCTGGACGAAGGCGTGAACGGAGGGGACCGCAACTTTGGATTCCATACTGGGAAAAATAGATGGCTAGTAACCTACACTACACTCAAAATGAGGGAGATAGGCCCGTAGCTGGTACTGGTAAGGTATTGTGGGCGTACTCCACCATAGACAATTGTTGGCTCCAGGAGATCGGCACCACAGCACAACATGGCCGCCAGCCCAGCCCCACAGCACAAGATGGCCCCCAGCCCAGCGCCACAGCACAAGATGGCCGCCATCTCAGCGCCACAGCACAAGATGGCCGCCAGCCCAACGCCACAGCACAAGATGGCCGCTAACCCAGCGCCACAGTACATGATGGCCGCCAGCCTAGCGCCACAGCCCAAAATGGCCACCAGCCTAGCGCCACAGTACAAGATGGCCGCCAGCCTAGCGCCACAACCCAAGATGGCCGCCAGCCTAGCGCCATAGCACAAGATGGTCGCCAGCTTAGAGCCACAGCACAAGATGGCCGCCAGCCAGCACCACAGCACAAGATGGCCGACTCAACGCCTGAGTCGCCAGTCAAGGTGCCACCGACTCTCCATCATAGAGGGCGGAGGAGGAAGAGACAGGCGTCTACTGTTCCTCAAGGACCGGAGAACATTCCGGAGCGGGCCGCTGCCGTCCAGGAGGACGTTCCCGAGGCCGAGGCGGTGCCCGAGGCCGTTCCCGATGCTGTTCTCGAGGCCGAGGTGGTGCTCGATGCTGTTCCGGAGGCCGAGGTGGTGCTCGATGCTGTTCCGGAGACCGAGGCGGTGCCCGATGCTGTTCCAGAGGTCGAGGCGGTGCCCGATGCTGTTCCGGAGATTGTGGCGGTGCCCGATGCTGTTCCGGAGGCCGAGGCGGTGCTCGATGCTGTTCCAGAGGCCGAGGCTGTTCCCGAGGAGGTGCTCGATGCTGTTCCGCAGGCCGAGGCGGTGCCCAATGCTGTTCCGGAGGCCAAGGCGGTGCCTGAGGCCGTTCCCGAGGAGGTGCCCGCTGCTGTTCCGGAGGCCGAGGCGGTGCCCGCTGCTGTTCCGGAGGCCGAGGGCGGTGCCCGCTGCTGACCCGGAGGCCGAGGCGGTCCCCGCTGCTGTTCCGGAGGCCGAGGTGGTGACCAGGCCATTCCCAATGCGGTGACCGAGGCGGTGCCGGAGGCCGTTCCGGAGTCAGGGTTAGTTACCATTGACCCTCCAGAGTCAAGGCTAGTTCCTGCTGACCATCCAGAGTCGAGTCATGTTTCAGTTGTTCATCCTGAATCAAGTCAGATTTCTATTGACCTTCCCAAGTCGAGTCAGGTGCCCGTGAACTCTCCAGAGTCGAATCAGGTTCCCGTGAACCCTCCAAAGTCAGGGCTAGTCACTGATGACCTTCCAGAGTGTGAACTAAGTACCATGGACTTTCCAGAGACAAGGCTAGTCACCGGTGATCTTCGAGGACTGAATTTATGAATGAATTGCAAGCAGCCGTCTTTGTTTTCATCATAGGCAGCGAGGATGTCATTTACGTTCACTCAAACAGTTCTGCATTTGCATGATGTGCTTATTTCGTGCCAAGGACACTCCACTTGTCACAGAAGTACACCAACAAATGTTTATGGGGCAAATAAGCAGAATAATGTCAATTATGAATGAAATGCGCGCAGCCATCTGTTTTCATAATAGGCTGATGAGCGGCTGTCATTTACGTTCACTCAAACAGTGTTTATAATCACTTTATGTGATTATTTTATGTCACAAACACTTACACTTACTGTCCTACTTGACAGCGCATGACATCACTATAGGGCTTGGGTGCTGTGTTGCATTCTGGGACATGGCGGTCATGTTGATGGCCTCGCGAATGTAAACATACAGCAAGTCGAATGAGAAAAAGCAGATTACGCACAAATCGGCACAATTAACGGTTTGAATCCATATGAAATTACCAGCAAAGAGTGGAGCACCGACGATGACTTGCTGCCGCACTTTTACATTACAGATATCTTCGGCTACCTTGTTTGTTTTGTGAGCGCCTACACTTCAGAACAGTTCCGAAGCTACAAGTCATTGGAGTCTCATGTGCAGTTCACAAATGGATGGGTTCAGGAGCTGCAGATCATAAAGCTGGCAAACAGTGGGGATAAAGTAATCCGGACAAAGGTAAGCTGCGCTCCACCTAGCTGCTAGTTTAATAACTGTTAGTGCTAACAACCATTCACACATGTACTTTTAAAAGGATAGTTCACCCAAAAACTCGAGAACAAGTCAGTCTTTTGTTCATTATTTGGCTCGGCTTTGTGTTCCTCTTCAGTTGTCTTTTCACAGCAGGTTCTCTTTTCACAGCAGTTCAGTCAGTGTACTCTTTGAGTAAATGAATTACTCCGTGATATTCGTTTGTTTGAACTCAGAGGGAGTGTAAGTCACATTAAAAAAGTTATCAGCTTAAGTCATTTGTGGATTAATGCGTATTGGAGGAGCAAACCATTTAAAACAATTCAGTTCGATTTGGTGAACTGGTTCAAAAAGATCCGGTTACATCGAATGATTCGTTCGCGAACCGGATATCACAAGCTGCTTTGTTTTGAACTCTCTCACAACAGACACGGAAGAGAAGACAATGATGAATAAAATCATAGTTTTTGCTATTTTTGGACCAAAATTTATTTTGATGCTTCAAAAAATTCTAATTGACCCTCTGATATCACATGGACTACTTTGATGATGTTTTTCTTACCTTTCTGGACATGGACAGTAGACCGTACACACAGTTTCAATGGAGGGACTAAGAGCTCTCGGACTAAATCTAAAATATCTTAAACTTTGCTCCGAAGATAAACAGAGGTCTCACTGGTTTGGAACAGCATGAGGGTGAGTTATTAATGACATAATTTTGATTTTTAACAAATTAAGTAATTTGTGGGTTGCATTGCCTCCCTGTGCTCACATACTGCATTTTAATGCAGCCAAATTCTCAATAAAACTGCACGCTAAAAATGCTGGGTTGTTTTGTCAACCCAAATGCTGGGTTGAGACCGCTGCGTAGGACTTTGGGTTGTTTTAACCCAATTTTGGGTTGAAAATTGTTTTGAGTTATAACCCAGCGGCGCTGGGCTGGGAACGTGGACGTGAAGGAGAGCACACACGTCAACTTGAAAACCGGAAGACACCAGTGCCAGAAATCTTCAGATGAAAACGAGTGAAAGTCTGTCTCAAACATAAGTTATTTAATATGTATTTAACGATGTTTATAGCCATAAAAGACATCTGCTTTACTGTATAAACTAATGTTATATGTGCAATTTAGACTTTCAGTCAGTTAAACTGAGTTTACCTCATGGCCAAGCCAAGAATATGGAACCTGAAGATTTTTTTTTAAACCAAAGAATGAACCGAAATGAAAACGAAATGAAAACATTTAGCTGTTTATCCGTATATATATATTTTCACAAGACCATAATGATAATAACAAATCATCAATTAATAATTAATAATTATTTTATGAAAATCATTGTTATTTGTGTTTAGGAAGGCTTTAAGACCAAGCGGAATCCTCTGTTCCAGCCTCACAGCACGTGGGACTCACGCTCAGTGATGCAGCTTCACTGTCTGCAGTTTGACTTTACTAAATCAGATTGAGGTGAATACAACTTATTGATCATGAGACCAACATTTTGCAAGCAGGAAAACATTTATTCTACCTGATGGAAGACATATTTCATTGAGCTAATGCTGTTAAATAGAGAGATAGAGAGAGAATAATGAAATGTTCTGAAAAGTATGCATTTTATTTATTCACATGGAGTATGGTTGTTGGTATTTAACAGTTAAAACCTATTTTTAAACTTTAATTTAAATACTATTAAACTAACTTTAAATTCTCAAGGATAAGTAAAAAAGGATAAAATGTCACAGGGCATGTTAAATAGTCTACATGAACTTGTGTTAATAATATAATTAGAACTAACAATATAATTAAATTTTTTTAAATGAACAATTCCTGTATAAAATGGGACAGCAACCTTTATATCAAAGATTTTTAAATAATCCACAGCTGAGCATTGCGGGAGGCTGATCAAGTTATTTTCAGATGCAATGAAAAAAAAAAAAAAACCTGGATAGCCCAGGCTCTGTTCTGAAGTATAAAATTTTAACGGATTAATCGCCTATTTTCATTTGCTGCATGTCTTCTTTATTTTTTTAAGTTTTAAACATGGAAGTCGTGGCCTAATGGTTAGAGAGTCGGTCTCCTAATCGAAAGGTTGTGAGTTCGAGTCCCGGGCCGGCAGGAATTGTGGGTGGGGGGAGTACATATACAGTTCTCTCTCCACCTACAATACCACGCCTTAGAACCCCCAAACTGCTCCCCGGGCGCCGCAGCATAAATGGCTGCCCACTGCTCCGGGTGTGTGCTCACAGTGTGTGTGTGTGTTCACTGCTCTGTGTGTGTGTGAACTTCAGATGGGTTAAATGCAGAGCACAAGTTCTGAGTATGGGTCACCATACTTGGCTGAATTTCACGTCCCTTTCGTCACTTTAAGTTTGTCTGAGGTAAAAATATATAAGTCATCTATAGTTAACGGATCACCTAGTCTCTGTTTGCTGCATGTTTTTTTTTTTTTTATTTCTTTTTAAACACGCTAAAAAATAAATCAGAGTTTGTGAGAGGAAAAAATATAAGTCAGGTATAAGTAGGGATGTGTACCGAAACCCGGTATTAAACTGGCCCCGGGGCTAAATTATGAAAGATCGGTTCTGCTTTCCGTACTGGAGAAAGGGGGAAAAAATATGTATTTTTGCTTAATAATGTATAATGTTATCGTGCACATCTTATCTCACCAAACATTTCAAATATGCTATTATATTAAGACGTTTGTCTGTGAGATCTGCGAGATCTCTAATGCACGCCGCGGAGGCTGTCTGTCAGTCACACACACACACACACATATTGCAAGCCGTTTTAACATTTAAAACCTTTTTTTGACTATCAATAAATATAATTTCGGATAGTCACAATTGTAATTCCAGATATCTGTATTGCAATTATGACTCGTCATAATTGGAATTAAGATATCTGCAATGTGATTATGACTAGTCATAATATGCATTGAAGATATCTACAATGTCATTTTGACTAGTCATAATACACATTCCAGATATCTACAATGCTATTACGACTAGTCATAACCTTCCATTGACTTCCATTGAAAAATATTTTCAGATATCTTCAATTGAGTTTTGACTAATCATAATTCCAATTCAAGATATTTTTAAATATGATTTGCCTAGTCAAAATACAATTTAAGATATCTTTAATTCAAAAATTTTAAAGATATCCAAAATACATTTATAGATATCTGCAATTCATTTATGTCTAGTCAAATTACAGTTGCATATATCTTTAATTGGAATTTTGACTAGGCAAATCATATTAAAATATATCTTGAATTGGAATTATGACTGATCAAAACTCATTTAAAGATATCTGCAATTTAATTATGGATATCCCAATCAGATTTGTGACTAGGAAGAACAAGATTTAGAGATATCTGCCTTTAGCTTTGTTACTAGGCGTAATTGCAATGTAGATATCTGGAATTAATAATTTGACTAGTCAAAATACGTTTATAGATATCTACAATGTGCATGAAATACACCTTTGCTGAGCCCAACCTTAAACATTTTATTTAACCAATCCTAGCTTGGAAACTGTTGTCATCTGCAATTTTGTCAAAGAGTTGTATAATAAAAGTCCTGCATCTTTGGGTGATTTTAAACTGCTTTATACAGAAGTAATTCAAAAGTATGGAAATAAAAATGTAGCTGGAGCATGTGTAAAAGTGGTAGGCTATAGAGAAAGGACTTAAATAGGCTTTTGTCCTGTTTTATATCGTAATGTTGAGACGTGTGTTCTGTGGATTACATTTTGTTAGCCTTTATTTACAAATGAACACATGCATAAGCTTCAGGTCAGCCGTTGCAACATTTGATATAATGTTAAAAGAATCAGTATCTATTTACACTAAGTGCAAGCCTGTCTTGTTGTCAGAGACTACTTACACTGTCGTCCACCAACATATGATAACAGTTAAAAGAGCTGCATGTAAGAAATCTATTTCAATTAATCATAAAATGGCCCTGATGTGTCACTAGACATTAAGAAATCATGTTCATTTCAAATACTTATATCACTGACAACAGTAGTCCGGCCAGGATATTGTCATTTAAAAAGTGGACTTGCAGCCCTCAACTGATGTTGTCATTTTGTGTTTTGGCTTGACGCGCCTAAATCTTTACGATTATGCTGTCACATAAGAGCATAAATCTTTAAGATTATACTGTCACATACGAGCATACTCTTTATGATTATATTTAACTAATGACAATTAGTACATTTTTTAAATACATAATTACTTATCAAAATATCTCTCATGAAGCATAAACATAATAAATAAAAAAAACTTACTGTGTACGTCTGTTCGTCACTTGTCATTGAAGCAGCCTACTGTACGTTTCTGCTGAATCCTGCAGCTCATCTAGCTCATCTATAGCTTATTATGACGAAATGATTTGAATTTGAATTGTGTAAATTTGAATTATTTGCAAGTGTAATCTAACAAAATAGAATTTTAGGTGGTAGTTTAAATAGTTCTGAATTAGATTTTTTAAAACGAATATTGAACATTTGAAATTTAACAAACTGAAAGGTCCGTGTACTTTTGCGTCCATTCTTTTTTCTTTTTTTAACCATGACGAGAAAAATAAAATATAAACGGTTGTTGCATTTTAAGCAAAAAAAGTTACATTCAAAATTTTGAATTAGAACTTTATTCAGAACATTCTACGAAAAAAAATTATATTGCCTTATTTTCAGATTTTGTTTATGACTTTTTGCACCTTTACTTTACATTTATAAAATACACAAATTAATATCGAATAAAAGCGAATTGTAGCTACTAGTTTTCTGAGGCCAAATTAGTTAGTGACCCGGAAATATTTTTTCTGCACCAATGCGAAGCACCATGTCTCTGGAACCGTACAGAGAAGTGATTTCGGACATGATTTTAAAACACCACACACACAAGGACGTTGCTGAGCATCTGTCTCAAATTGGTGTTGGGGCGAGTTTGTTCGGCGAGGACTGTTAGAAGATTTTGTGCCAGTCATGGTGTGAGATGGGAGGTTTCCGACACTCAGCTGGAGATAGCTGAATCGGCAGCAGTACAAGAAATAAGTAATAAAATGCAATATTTAAGCATGCAATATATTTCAAGAATTATTTAAACTGTAGCAGTAAATGCTCTTATTATAGGCTTTAAATGGCATTTTAATGTTTGACAGCGATGATTTGGCTGCGATAACTCCACTTTGAATGTCATGAAATTCAATTCTTAAATAATAAAAAAGAAATTGCAAAAAAATTAATGTAATTTTATGTAAATAATAATCTGTGGATTTGACCCAGAAGATGGCTTAGCAACATATACTGTCGGACTTCGAACATGGGCAAGGCCGGCCAGTTTAAATAGATCCGATCAGTAGCCTACGCGGGTGGCTGTCTCTGAGAGCCAGGATGAAACATGTAGGCCTATTTTTTTTATCGCTTCTATTAGAAGCGCAACGTTTAAAATAAACCATTTCACGCTCAGCTCTGCGTTTTAGCCTATCTTGTGATGGGAGAGTTGAAATATGTGGGTAAAACTACCCAAAACAGTGGGTAAAGCGCTACGCTACATGGATATATTTTCTGCATTTATGGTTTAAAAAAATACACAAAAAGTCCCCAACTAGAGTCCACTCTCTGCCCTTTCCACCCATGCATGCTAAGTACTGTAGGATACACATCGTTTCAGCGGATATTCCACAAAGCAAATCGAAAAAAGAAACGATGACAAGCGGCCAAGGTGTTTTCAGAAGAGTGCCTGTTTTAAGTCTCATTGAAATGTTTTGGCGAGCACACGGCCTGTTGTAAACAAAATTTATTTAAATTATTCTTTCCATCCCTCTAGACAGGACCAACCTACGGTCGTAAATTGATGACCGGTTATTTGACATCAAAGGGAATTCGAGCAGCAGAAAGTAGGGTTGGACGAGCCCTCCGGACAATAAATCGACCATATCATGAAATGCGATGCAGTGCAAGTTAGTTTGTTATTATGACTATTATTAATATATTGCCCCAGGCTATTTAGCTCCTTAAGTGTCACTGGCCCACCGGTGGGCCCAAAGCCATTGCATATTTAAAACCGTAATATTCTATACTAAACCTAAACTAATCTTGACAAACTATATATCATTGGAGACCTTAGAGGTTGTATTTTTTATATTTGACCACTGTTTTATATTTAAAATTATGTAGTGACAGTAATTCATAAATTTGTGACAAGAAAATTTAGCAAAAAAAAAAAAAGTATTTGCCTTTTGTTACAAAAAGCTGATACATACATATAAAATCACGAAAATATATATTTCTTATATTTTTTTGGCTGCCAATAATTCAGACAAAACATCTTTTCTAGTTTTTATAAAAAAAATTGAGAATAAATTGAATATGTATATTTGTATATCTATGATTGATGTTGCAAGTATTCAGTAAAAAATTAAATGAATGTCAATTTCATGTATGATCATAATATGATGTGATAATATGATCATGATCATGTATGAAGTTTCTGTAACAACACTCTAGTAGCTATGTTTGATTAAAAAAACATTTACAACCTATCTAGAATGTTTTATTGCTGTTTGAATAAAAAAAATCAAATCAGTCGTCCATTACAATTCATACAAGGAGCATGACTAGTACCTAGTGGACATTGTTGGTATAGCAACTAAAAATAACACAGAAACCTCATTTTTTGTGATATCAATGTCAAATTTGGAACACAACTTCTTTAGATTTTAGGCTTTTCATTTGACATGAAATTAAATTCAACACATACTTTTTTTTAATTTTTTTTTTATAAAATATTAATAAATATTAAATTATTTTTTTTATTACAACAAACTTAAACACCTATAACTTTTTTATTTTACATTTTATTCAACTTCTTTCACATGTACAAGAAACTTCCAAGTGTGTTTTTAAAAACGAGCCCAAAATTAGGTTCATATTCCAAACCGTTCCAGAATTACATTAATTTGAATCTGGACATGCCCTTTTCAGCTCTACCCCCAAAAAGGGGGGGGGTGACACTTAAGGGGTTAAATAGCATTACGTACCACAAAATTACTTCTACAACAACATTTGCTTTATTATTATATAACATCATTTCTGCATTTTTTTTTTTATTGAGATTATATTATACAAGTTGTCCAAATGAAGTCATTAACTGCATCCACTCACAAATTTTTATATACATTTACAGTAGGAAATTTACTAAATATCCTCACTGAACTTGATCTTTAAATAATATCCTAATGATTTTTGGCATAAAAGAAAAAATAATCATTTTGACCCATACAATTCATTTTTAGCTTTTACATATAGCCTATACCCGTGCTTTGCTTCGAAGACGGGTTTTGTGGTCCAGGGTCACAAAAAATAAAAACGATGTAACTCATTAACAGTTTTTTTTTTTTTGATTTTTTGATTTAGATCAAAACGAAAAATTGGTCATGTTTGGAGCTACACATGTCCTAGCAATTGATGGCTATAGCAGCAATATAATGGCATATTCCTGTATGCCAGTAAAGAACAACCTCATTATCTATGATGAAGTGTACAGGTTTGTATTCCAAAACACTTACTGTTTGTGTGTGTGTGTGTGTGTGTGTGTGTGTGTGTGTGTGTGTGTGTGTATAAAGCAATTTCTATTTAAATCATATAATTTAAGGCCTGCAGTAATCAACAATGGAATGTGGAACCAGATAAGGGTGGACCATGGAAAAGAGTTTTTCTTGACTCTATTTATGCAAGAAATTCTTGCTGACCGCAGAATGAATACAGCAACACCACCATATCGTCAGACCACATCAACAAAGGTAGGTGTTGTCTTGTGGTTCAAATTTGAACTACTGAAAACTCACAACTTTAATAAAATTAAAACGTATACAAACTTGTTTTACAATCACTTGTATTTAAAGGTTGGTTTCCAAATTTTAGTTTTTTTTTTCTTAAATAAGATGACATGTTCATAATAAATTATTTTAATAAAAAATATATATAATTTTAGGAATCTGATGATTTTACTCTATAAAACAGCCCGTTTAATTCCTTTCATTCATCAGAATCACACAATTGAGAGAATTTGGCCTGAAATAAACAACAGGGTTAATTACCCTTTGAAGGAGGCTCTTGTTCAGCTGGTCGACCAATAACTGATTGATATGGACTGCAACCTAACAAGATACTGTGTGTCTAACCTTGTCTGTCAGCTGTGTCATCTGGGCATTAGCAGGGTAGTAGAGGCATGGAACAACCACAGGATTCCTGGTATGCTAAATAATGTTTAAAAACTCTTAACAAGCAGTTGACATTTAAACATTACAAGTTAACATGTCCCATTTACTACAGGAAAAGGAATCTCCAACCAGATTGCACAGGGTGGTGGTTGTGCAAAAAAAATCTCAGCAGCACTACTGCCTCATGGAACTGAAGCAGCTGATCTGTACATGAACACACTGGGATCATCTTTGACAAGGGTTTCGGCCTTTGGAACAGACCCTTTTACAAGTGAACATGAGAAGGCTACAGTGGAACAACTGTTTTCAGAAAAGTGGCCAGACATCACTTACTTGCTCAATAATACGGTCAACAAAAACTTTTTGCCTTTTAAAGAGGCTTTGGTCTGTTTAGTAAATTTAACTCAAAGATACTCTTAAAGAGCATGCCTTCTAATTGTTCAATGCTGCTTTCAGTGTTTTTTCTAGAAACAAAATATTACACACAAATTTAAGCATCAACATGATGCTGATAAATTAAAGTATTTCTTTTTAGTTCTTGTTTTAAGTAGTTGTGCAACAAAACTTTACACAACAACTGTCAAATAAACTACTGAACTAAACTTGAATTGCTGAACAGCTAAACATTTTTTCCTGGGTAATGTAGGCCTACTCTACACTAATGTCTTCAGAGAGACCTGCTGCAAGAAAGATATGGTTGCTAAGAGCTTCCTCTCTGCATTTTAAGCACTGTGATGAAGTAGCCATCCATTGATCAACACAAAGTTTGCATCCGATCAGGCTTCTACAGCAGGTGGCAAATACTAGTTGATCAATGGGTCCTAAAAAACAAAATGTTACAAAAAAAAAAAAAAAAAAAAAAAAAAAATCAGTTATTGTGCAGAGATGGGGTGTTTAAAAAAGGCAAACTTTATTATCCAACTACCTGGAAAAAGGTACATAAAGTGGCAGTTTCCAATTCCCTGGAAAGGGTTTAAATTAATCCAGGACTAGGCCTTAGTTGGCATTGATATATGTTAAGACATACAATTACAAGATGTTTTTAAATTTAGGCAGCTCAAACATGCATTTTCTGGGACTAGGATAAGCCCTGTCCCCATAAACACAAATAATGATTATCTCATGCTATCAAAGCCCCAAAATAATTACTCATATTGTTATAAACTCTTTTGTGATTTTTATTCATTTTCGGAAAGCAAATTAATTTTTTTTATGAAATGCAAGCGGTTTCTGTCCCTCATTTTAAAAAGTTAATACATCCAAACCCTTCCATCAGTTTATAAAGATATGGTTAACCTCTTACCTTTGCAGACTATGCAAGTGAAAGCTGCTTTTAAGCTGCCTTCGCTATCACTGCCCCCACCCTCTGGAACTCACTCCCTACATCCATCAGAAACTCGGACTCACTGCCAAACTTCAAATCAGTACTCAAAACCCACCTGTTCAAACTAGCTTTTCCCTAAACCCTTGTTGTTTTGTTTTGTTTTGTTTTGTTTGTTTCCCCATGTGAAGCGTCTTTGAGTGTCCAAAAAAGCGCTATACAAGTTTGATGTATTATTATTATTATTATTATTTTATTTTCTCTGTTTGGACTTCAGTCAAGGTTTTGGCAGGTGTTTGACTGGACAGCTCAGAAAGCTCTTTGATAGTTGAGATAACTTGCTGAAGGCCCTGTGACGTCAGCACCACTTCTTCTATCTTATCATAGACATCTTGTAGACTTGATGTTTCATCATCTTTCCGACTTGAGCTAAATTGAGTTTAAAATAAATTAGAATTGACTTGTGCATTTGAAAAAAATATTTATTCACAAATACTAATTCTGTACCTTCTTTTCCTCTTGCTGCCTTGAAATTCCGTGAAGTCGTGCTCTGCAATGGCAAATACCTTGCGGGCATTTTGCTTCCAGTAGATGGATCCTGAGTACGTGGAGGTGACATGCCATGAAAAATTGTCATATTACTTTTGATGTTTAAAACAGATTAAAAATGCAAACAAATTGACAAATATGCACCTTTAGTTCCTTCAGAGTCAAGTATCCCATTGCCCTGGGCATCGGTGAGAATTACAGGATCATAACTGCCAAGAGCATCTTGAACTTTCCCAATAATGCCATGTACTGTAGCCTCACATTCCATGAAACGAACTACCACCATCCTGCTTGGCCTCAGTTTGCCGTTTACTAAATCAGCTATGTAAATGGATCTGGAGACATTATGCACGACAAATTCAGAATTTCATTTCTCTTTCACACGTGCGTGCACACACACACACACAAACTAAAGTATAAATCACTAAATTTTTAGGCATTTTTGTTAATAAATTATGCTACATGGAGCCAACTGAACCTGTGTGCTTTTCGACATTTTGGTGCCCATGATACAAATAGTAGTGTCTAAAATAAAATAGTAGTGTCTTTTGACTGTGAAAATTATCAATATAAATGAAATATAGCTGTTTTTCAAAGCTTTACTGAGAATCTTTCTAACATAACAATAACGATAAGTTACCTCTGAAATGATCGAGTCATGGCGGCTTTCGGAGGTCCTGCAACAGCTGCCGCAGGGGAACCAGCAGCTGCAGAGGGTGGAGTATTGCGTGTAAAGGAGAAACGCTGGGAGGCTGTTGGGGTTGAGAGGGGTGTTCCTGGGGTGAGAACCCCTTTCTCCACTTCATCCCCATGGACCTCATAATGCCCACGTGCAGTGAAGTCTAGGGCACTGAAGTAACCCTGACTGTGCCGGGAAAATTGCTATATTCGAATCATCTGTCAAATACAGAGTCTGCGATGAAACCTTAAAAACAATAGCAAGGTCAAGGTTAATAACCACAACTCCATGTGATAACACCACTGTCTTTATGACTGATTTATGGCCGAATTGTTTTCATTTCATAATTGATTACACTTTGCCAGTATCGACACTGTTTGCTTACATTTATCTATCCAGCATTGATTAGCTAATTTTCTCTTATTGATTTTTTACTGTAAAGCTAGGTTGAAACATGTAACGTTAGTAATAAAGCTGAACGAAAAAAGTTACTGTGCATTTCGAAGATCAAGTGTTTTTTCTCTGTAAACTACTAATACTGATGTTTGTACACACCTGAAAAATTCGACCTATCTTCTCCTCGCTCATGTCATCGTCCTTCAACGTTACCCTTTTGCTTCCTTTAAAAAGAACGTACTGCTCCATCTTTTTGCTGAACTAATCCTGCATGTGTAGCGGTTCAACTTTAACGTAATCAACGTGGCGACGAAAAGGTCATCAAATAAATGTTCCGGGTCAACTCAAATAAAATTCAAGAATCAAAAATTGCATTTTTGTAAAACTGAAAAAATAGTTGTATACCAATAATTTGATTTTCATTTATAAAATAATTTTAAATAAGAAAATTTACTTTGTTTGTGGTTAATCTCTCCATTAACTTGAAAACAAATATAAAGAAAAGCACATTTTTTGTTTTTTATATAGTTGTTAAAAAAAGAAAAACGAATGGACGCAAAAGTACATGGGCTGAATTTTATAGACATGTATTTTCAAATAGCTAGTTTTTTTTTTTTTTTTTTTGAATTCTTATACTGCAAATATTCATTTAAAAAATTTCAGATTCAAGTTTTCAAGATGAAGAAATTCGAAACTTCGAATTCAGTTTTCTAAAATTCAATGTCAAAAATTCAAACTCAAAAATCCAGATCTTATAGAAAGTAGGTCACAGGTCATCCACAGGGAATAGTAGATGATCTCAGAAAAGTCCAACAGAGCATTTTGGCCAATTGGGGACTGGGGGAAGTTTTCCAGCCCGAACGTGTTGGTGGTTCAAGAGGTTGCCACTCTCTGCCCTTACGAAAATTAACCATGGTTTTACTACAAATAAAACCAAAAAACCATGGTTACTATAGTTAAACCATGGTAACCACAAAATAACCATGGTTTTGCTATATTAACCATAGTTTAACCATGGTATTTGTAGTAAATATGTGGTTATACAAATGGTAGTCAACACGCCAAAAAACCATGGGTTACTACAGTTTTACTATAATAAAACCATGGTTATTTTTCGTAAGGGATGACCTCTGACTCTGATCATGGATCACCCAGTGGTAAGTGACTATTAAACTGATTTTGTTTTTATATGTTAGGTTAGCGTTCTCAGCACGTGAGACATTTGTCTAAGCCAGTGTTAATTTTGACACGAAATTTTAATTTAGTTTTAGTCTTAGTCTTTTGACTATAATTCTTTTTAGTTTTAGTCAAGTTTTAGTCATCTGAATTGTTTTAATTTTAGTCTTATTTTAGTCGACTAAAATTGCTTTGTATTTTAGTCGACTAAAATTGCTTGGTATTTTAGTCGACTAAAATAAGACTAAAATCAATAACAGATTTACTAGACAATTTTTTTACAGCTGGTATAGGAAACAAACTTAACCAAAATATATAAAACACAAATTCAACTTTATTTCAACACAACTGTGTCTTTATTTCGATTCAAAAGCTTTTATGCAGCAACAAACACTGTCATGATAATGTAAACAATAACTAGCTGCCAATTGACCATCAATAAAAGAAAAATAAAGTTAGGTCCAGGACCTTAAAGCTTACAGCTGAGCTGAACAATAAGTGCATACATTTAAAGTAAATATTTAATAAGTTGGGTGGATAAAAAAAGTAACAAGATTTTATAAGGTATTCATTTGTCTAGCAATATTGTATGTTTTAAATACTACAATATTGCTAGATTACTATGTATAATGATAGGATGTGAACATTCACGTTTCACATGACTAATATAGAAATATTTGTGATATTGTCAACAAGTAGAACATAATAAAATATACTAAACATTAGTATTAATCAAATGTATGTATCATAATATTACGTATTAGTATTGTACTCTCATCTAACAAAAGAATATCGTTGTGAAATTACATTTGAGAAAATGTCCAGGTGGTTCGTCTGTAAATGTCTTTTCAAATTGGTTGTGTTCTTGCCACGAATGAGCGCTCCGCGTGCTTTACGCTTTGTTTTGTTTTGTTCGTCGTCAAACGTGAAGTGAGCTGTGGACATTTTGTCGCTCTTTTAGACATCACCTCTTCGAATGCCGACTTCCCGGGAGCTCATTTAAAAACTGAAAACCTTAGCTTCACGTCTCAATAAGTCAGGCTCGGATTGGTTCTCTTCTCTCATGCAGTCTCGCCTGTTCCGTTTTGCCGGTACTTTTGATCATTCCTCGCATCTCTCCCGTCTGCTGATTTGATTTTCGTCACAGTCTATTTTCGTCTCGTCCTTTATTCGTTGACGATAATGTCAATCAATTTAGTCATAGTTTTAGTCTCCATCAGTGACTTCTTTTTTAGTTTTCGTTTCGTTTTCGTCCGCAAAAATATATTCGTGACGAAAATAATGACGAAAATATTTAGTCAACGAAATTAACACTGGTCTAAGCGATCTCTGGTGTTTGTTTTAAAGTATATTGTGTGTAAAATTGATTAGAACGCCACTGTGTCTACTGGGCCTAAGTTACACGGACAGGACGCGAGCGGCGCGATGCAACACCATGTTTGAAGCGACTGTTGCAAAGAGCTGGGACTAGGTCAGAAATAGGATGGGGAATCCGTGTGCTGTTGGGGATTTCACAGGTCGCTTCTGACCGTTCGCGTCCGGTGTTGTGTAATATTCGGTTCCGTTGAAAAACTGTTCCCGTGGGTGGAGTTTACATGGACATTCATTAGTTCCCTAATCAGTGCACGCTCCTCAAATCGCTAATGTTACTTGGATTGTTTTGAACAGGTAACGAAGTGTCAATGTTAAACACTGAAGCATTGTATATTCATAATCATATTTTTTTTATGTGTTTAGCTTTTTATAAATTTCATTTGTGGGGCATTAATTGCTGTTTGAATAGTATTAGCTAAGTTAGGCTACTGGTGACTGCAATGTATTCATGACAATGCTTGAAACAAATGTATATGCCGCCTAATAAATATAGCTATAGGCTAGCTATCCTGTGTCATTTATAAAAAAGTTTAGATTGTATGTACCCAGTGTTTCTGTTACCTAAATAAGTCACATACATAGGCTACTAAAAACTATTTTCTTTCAGTGAAAATGTCAATATTGTAATCAATCTAATTTGTAATTGGTTATATAAAACGGTGCATAAACCTTAAAGTAGTGTTCTGATGCAGTCTTCTTGGACATAGGTCAGCAGCTACTCCTAGAATATTATTTTTACATTTGGATAAGAAATCATGTGTCTCATCATCACCAATGTTATAATATGGCTTTGATTTGCTTTTGTGATGTTTCCACATATATCATGTAAAGTCAGTCTGTTTCAGTCTCTTTCAGACTGGATGAGAGAGCTGAAGTCACTGGTACAGTAGCTGATCATTGTATGAACTGGACATACATGGAGGCTGTTCTCATCCAGAGACAATAAATATCTCAGACACTCACCTAATTTTGCATTGCTTCATTCCATACATACTTTAACACAACTTTCCTTGTCTTTTCTATTTGAGTTAAATTCATAAAGCAATTACTTCTTTACTTGTCATAGTAACATTTAATGAATGTAATATTTATGTGATCTACAATATCGTTTTTTTTTTTTTGAGTATGATTTTAAACCGTAAACATACTTAAAGATAACATGTTATTTGTTAACCTGCATGCCATGTTACTATTAATACACATCAGAGAACTGTCAAAATTAAAGAGTGTTGATAAATTATTGAAATATTAACTGAATCTCAGAGGATATTAATTTCTGTAAGCGCCAGGAGAACAGAGTTTGGCTGACAAAGAAACATTTGGGTTTCATTGTAATAGTTGTAAAATGTGGAAAACAATTTTGAAATAGATTTTCAAATGTAAACATTATTTACACAATGGATCACTGACTATTCTTAAACATGACATGATGAGGTTGTTCAGTGCCTATGGTCAAAGAACAGATTCAATGTGTGCAATGTATGCTTATGATATTCATTATTATTATATTTATTATTAGTGGTTCTTTCTCAGATTGTCTAAACAGTTAAGCTCTGTATTTGACTGTTAACTCAATGCAATAAAGAAAAATGTGTCCATTTTAAAAAGACTGTTCATTTAAATATAAAAATTAACTCAAATTTTGTTTCAATGTTGCATGACTTTAAAATCTTAGTATTAGGATAAAATATGTGACAGAAGTAAATTTGCATTTATAATAATAAATACACTGATGGGGCTGTGAAGGCTGGTAAAAACTGGTTATATATATATATATATATATATAAAAAAGGTTAAAAAAAGCATGACACAGGATGCTCACAACGATTTTATTAAGACACAGATACATTTGTAGCGGTTTGTTTCAGGCTTTGTATACAAATTGTACTAGTCTCTCTCCAATGACAACTATGTAGTCTAATCAAAGCAAACTATTATAAAAAAGCCCTACAAATGAAATATAAAAAGTAATACACCAAACAGTAAAAACTATTTTAGGTAAGAAAGGTTAAATTAGCTTATTGATTGTTTTTCTGTGGGCCTGTAATCAATCAAGCAAAACATGAAAGACAATTTATCATATAAACTATCCATTGTTTTGGCACTGTTGCAGTTAATGCTAATTAACGCTTAACATTGACACTTCGTTACCTGTTCAAAATAATCCATTAAATCAAATAGAGATTTGACGAGCGTGCACTGATATTTTCAGTTCCATTCGTTTGTACGTTGTTTAAAGGACAAGCCCACAATAAGGGAACTAATGAATATTCATGTTAACTCCACCAACGGGAACAGTTTTTCACGGTACCGAATATAACACAACACCGGGTGATTCATGATCAGAGTCAGAGAGTGGCAACCTCTTGAACCACAACCACGTTCGCGCTTGAAAACTTCCGCAGTCCCCAATTGGCCAAAATGCTCTGTTCGACTTTTCTGAGATCATCTACTCTTCCCTGTGGATGACCTGTGACCTACTTTCTGTAAGATCTGAATTTTTGAGTCTGAATTTTAGAAAACTGAATTTGAAGATCCGAATTTCTTCATCTTGAAAACTTGAATCTGAATTTTTTTTAAATGAATATTTGCAGTATAAGAATTCAGAACAAAAAAACTAGTTATTTGAAAATACACGTCTATAAAATTCAGCCATAAAAAAACATTTCAGTTTGTTAAATTTCAAATGTTCAATATTCATTTAAAAAAAATTAAATTCAGAACTATTTAAACTACCACATAAAATTCAATTTTGTTAGATTACACTTGCAAATAATTCAAATTTACACAATTCAAATTCAAATCATTTTGTCATAATAAAAGCTCCATAATCTGGCAACCTCAAGTCAGGGGGTAGGGGGAGGGGATACACCGCTCTACAGTATTTTTATAGTGATTGCAGTACCAAATGATGTTGGATTAAGGTCAACTGTAGTGGTGTAGTGGTTAAAATCTGTGCTCTTTGGTACATTCGACCCGTGTTCATGTCTGTTTTTTGACAAACATTTTTCTCCTTTTTCAAAATCTCATATCGTATTGTGGAAAGGCAATTATTTTCAATAAAAATTAAGGAAATAATTAAAAAGTTGAAAATAAATATTGGTTAGGGTAGGTGTAGGGAGTGCTTTTTTTGTCCCAGTAAGGTGGCATCCATCAAAAAAATTTAATTAAAATGATCATTTACACACTACGCTATTATTGTATTATTGTGTACTGTTTTATAATGTACTACAATACTTAGATGCAGAAAATTGCCACTATTTGAAATAAGTAGAATGAATAGCAGAAAATCTTGCTATTTTAACAGTGTAAATATAATCTATAGTTATTTGCACTTAGTGTAAATATCATCTATCGCTAAGAAAATATGCAATTTACACCTAGTGCACATAGCCGCTGCCTAAAAGAATAGATTGGCGCTCATCACTAGAGACAGCAGAATATCTTCATCATGGATCTCGTTATAATACAATACAATACTCCCGCCTTGTGGGCTATTTATGGAAGCTCGTTTCCACCACTAAATAAAGGAATTAATTAATTAAATAAAGAAAAAAAACAACTATTTATCTCACAGTTATAACATTTATATCTATTGTCGTCTATATATCACAATCCTGATAAAAAAAGTCAGAATGAATGGTAAGAAAATCTGTAAATAGGCCTACCTTTCTTTAAAAAACTAAATAAAAACCATTGTTATTGTGTGTGTGTGTGAATGTGAATATATCTGGATATATTCACACAAGTTCAGGATTGGGTCAAAAGAAAATGTTTAAACAAAAAATACAGACACTAAACTGACTCCCTTACTGGCCAAAAACTAGAGAAAACGTAATGTGTCTGTGTCTGAGTGTGTGTGTGTGTGTGTGTGAGAGAGAGAGAGAGAGACCATACAAAACATGTCTCATCATAACTATGTATTATAATATTATCGAAGGTGATGGTTTTCCTCCGTACAGTGGCGACCCAAGCCATCTGACGCCTCTTGGTGAATTCAGACACCTTGTGTTTTTTTTTCCCAAGTAGGAAAATGTTGTAAACTAATATGATTCACGAGGCGTTTGCCCTGTCGATCATGAGACCGATTACAGCAGTTCACAATACAGCAATACTGAACCATTTTCCAAAAAATAATCAAAACTAATGACCAAATGACCAACATTACCTAATGCCTACTATACAGTACATCTACTTCTGTACCGTGATTCCCAAAATGCATTGCAACGTGACGCAATGATCCCGACCTCTATTGGTAATTTTTGATAATTACATGACTTACCAACTGACAACGTAACTACGACGTCGCATGCCCGTAATTTTATTACCATCACATTACTAACTCACGACGCCATCAGTATGTCCTTCCAACGTGACCAGATAACCAAGAACGTCCCAGATAGGTCCTCTCTTCATAATATATTGGTAACTTCATGACTTACTGGCAACGTAACTACAACGTCGTATGCACATACCTTCATTACCATAATTTTGTACGTTCTTTACATGCTCTCTGAGTATAGTGCTATCTAAAAAGTGTCATTAAACTTCAGACACAAGATTAAATGTTCCTTAAAGCTAAAATGTGTTTCTTTTGACCAAGTCAGAATATGGATATGCTTTTAATATATAGTGACGTGCCATACAGCGCGCGCGCTTCCAGAACTGACGCACCGCGTGCACAGTATTGACAAGAAAGGAAATACATTTTTTCAGGGTTGTGAAACTTTCTATTTCGTAAGGAGTTATGAACGTGAAATAATGACACAGACTGGCTACACCATCTCATCAACCGCAGATACTGTATCAGGAGGACAGCGCATTTGTTTGAGGCTACTTCAGCTGTATCTGACAGGAGAATGAGCTTTCTAAGGTGAGTCTTACAATTTATAACAAAAAAATATGTTGATAAAATTTATAAAACAAAGTTAAAACAAAAGTCTTGAACTCCTTAAAGACGCTAAAAGCTTTTTTTTATATTATTGTTTTTCTTAGCTTACTAGCCGTTGAGAGTTACCATGGCAACCGTCTGACATTTTCTGTTTCTCATCAGTTATGCCAAAGAAAAGTTCAACAACTGCGACAGATTGGTTAAGTAACATATGTTTATATTATCCACAGTCTACTTTAAGTACTTTTGTTAATATTTATACCTCTGTGATTATGGTAGCTTTCTTTAATTATCTGAAATGTCTGTTAGCAAGTATTACACTAGCGTAGAAACATAAGTACCGTTTAAGCCTAATAGATTTGAGCTCTTATTAATGAAAGTTTTTAATCAGCTCTTATGCTTAAAAGAGCGGTTTTGATAGCTTTATAAATGTTTTTGATGATTTCTCAATAGATAAATGGAAGTAAGCTAATTAATTAAACCTAAAAGTCTGCACTGTAGTCTATCAGTGACGCCACTTGCATGCAGTCAAAAATGGGCTGAAACTATTTCAATCCACATTATTTTTCATTGTAAACAAATATTGATTAAAATTTTACTGTGATTTCAGGAGTGTCTTAAAAACCCTCTAAAACAGAGGGGAAGTTCCAAGAAAATTTCTAATGGAAGCTGCTGACAGAGATAGAAAACACAGTTGAATCGAGAAAGCTTATTAATTATCTTAATATTTATTTTTTACAATATATCATCATGCATCTGTAAAATCTAAAAATCTTAAGAATTTTTTGTGTTTTCCATTTTGCTATTTTTCTTTTCTGCATTTTCCCTATTCTCTAGTTTGTTTATTTCTAATAAGGAGCTGGAGGTCGCGGAGAAGCAGATCCATGACCTTGTTAAGAAGCAGCCCCAGCTGAGAGAACGGAGAGCCATGCTGGAAACAGTCAAGGGTTGACGCTCATAAGTCCGGGGTAAGTATACAGCATGCTGCTAACAGTCCCACCACGTCTTCTCCGTGTGTTTCTCTGCACAGGCCTGGTGTACCCAGGACGCAATCTTCCCAGATGTCCTTCACCCCATGCCACAGCGTAAGACATGAGCCAGACCCTGGGCGATGACCTCTCTCCCTCCGCCACCTCTGGTCTTCAGGATCTCCACCGGAACCCGATTCACTCCACTTTGCGAGACAGAACACGACAATGTGATTGACTCCGTAATCCGGCACGTTCATGTTATGTTAGCCGGTAGATGAGGCTTATGAGCGAAAACATCTGCACTATGCCGATTTAGCTGCTGAAGCACGGCATCATGGCTGGAACACAGAAGTCCGACCAGTGGAGGTGGTCAGAGGAGCTATTTGTTAGTAACTGGAATCTTTTCTGTGAGCGTCCTAGGCTTTTTCGCGCTAATAGCCTGCACCCCAGCAGAGTTGGAGCAGAGCAACATCTCCAGGACACTTCGCTCCATGTGACTAGTAAAACAATTCTCAAATAACTATTATGATGACTTGTTCTACCCACTTAAATAGAAGTGGTGAACTATCCCCTTAACAGTAGTGAAAAGGGAGCAATTTCTAAAAAAAATATAGTGTTCATATACAATATATCATTTTTGAAAGAAGCAGAATAAGACAATAAGACAAATACGAAAGAGAAACAAATTAAACTCATTTTTTTCAGATACAGTAGGTTCACTTTACATATTTATTTAACATCTTTGTTGGTTAATGACTTGATAAGGTACTTTATTAGGAAAGTGATAAAAAGTGCACACACACAGCAGTGAACACACACATGGAGTAATATTATATTCCGGTCTAGTCTTATTCAAACAATCAATCACCTTTATTTATATAGCGCATTAAACAAAATACATTGCGTCAAAGCACTGAACAACATTCATTTGGAAAACAGTGTCTCAATAATGCAAAACCAGGCTCAGTTGGGGGGCCAGTTCTCCTCTGACCAGACGAAACCAGTAGTTCAATTCCAGGCTGCAGCAAAGTCAGATTGTGCAGAAGAATCATCTGTTTCCTGTGGTCTTGTCCTGGTGGTCCTCTGAGACGAGGTCTTTACAGGGGATCTGTATCTGGGGTTCTAGTTGTCCTGGTCTCTGCTGTCTTTCAGGGATGTAGAGGTCCTTTCTAGATGCTGATCCACCATCTGGTCTGGATACGTACTGGATCCGGGTGACTGCAGTGACCCTCTGATCTGGATACAGACTGGATCTGGTGGCCATGGTGGCCACGGTGACCTCGGAACAAGAGAGAAACAGACAAATATTAGCGTAGATGCCATTCTTCTAATGATGTAGGAAGTACATAGGGTGTTATGTGAAGTGTTTCCGGTTCCGGTTTACCTAATTAATGCAGCCTAAAAATCCTTTAACGGATTTGGATATTAAAAGCATATTAGTATGTAATGTGTATGCCAGGTTAAAGAGATGGGTCTTTAATCTAGATTTAAACTGCAAGAGTGTGTCTGCCTCCCGAACAATGTTAGGTAGGTTATTCCAGAGTTTAGGCGCCAAATAGGAAAAGGATCTGCCGCCCGCAGTTGATTTTGATATTCTAGGTATTATCAAATTGCCTGAGTTTTAAGAACGTAGCGGATGTAGCCGCACTGGGTTGTACATAAGAATTAACTCAAATGATATAAAGGGAATTTGAATAATTAATCAGGAATATGATTAATATATATCTCATATGACAGTTACACTAAATTTTATTGATTATGAAAAATAGCTCAATTGCATTCATCAATAACTCATTACAGGCCACTGTAATTTACTCATTAATATGTCAATATTCCATTCTTCATATCAATTATTGTGATATCTCTTACTGTAAATTACTGCAAATCAAACAGTGGTTTGTCCAGCAAACGGCCATAAGATTAACTTATCAATTTTCAATAAAGTTATCACTTCTTATAATTCAAGGAAAAATATTCTCTGGCCATGAAAACAGTATCCTATCATTATGATAAATTTAGTTTCTAAATTTAAACAGCACGTAGCTAAGATCAGACACTTCATTGACTCTTAAAGTGAGCGGTTCGGAGGCAATCATGGATATATATGGGTTTTTAATAATTGAACTAATAATACATCAAACTACAAATCACACAGAGTAAATACGTGTACGACACTACGGACAGTAAACTTTGTACAAGACATAACGGAATCCAAATAAGGGAGAGAAAGAGAGAGAAAGAGAGAGAGAGAGAATGAATGAGAGAGGAGGGAGATGAGAGAGAGAGAGCATTTTCCCAGAATGAGCTCAGTGCAAACTCACAGACAGTAACACTTGAAAGACACCAATGATTCAAATCATAGGCAAACTTTAAGCAACATTTAAATCTCCATAGAAAACGATACTTGCAACTGTCCAGTGTGTGTGGCGTGAGACCGGCGACGCGTGTGTGAGCTGCGCTGGAGCTTGGCGTGAGCGTGGTCTCTTTGTCTTCCGGCCCGGGGCTGCTGCGGAATGGCGCAGTATTTGAAAGGTTCAACAAACAATGTTCCAGAATTCGTCTTCCTTGTGTGGAGAGGCGAATAGTTGAATAAACCTAGTAAAGAGAAGAAAACAAAACAATGAAAACGAAAGCTTCTGAAGGAGCCATGAGAATGGCTGTGCTCTCAGCCCCTGTGCTGAGGGGGACGGCGATAGGAGCGCGGCCCGAGGCCGCGCAGAGGGACAAGTGGGAGCAAAAAGGATCGAAACAGGAGATCAGCGCATAAGAGAACGTAAGAGAAGGCGGACCTTCCTGGGTCGCCTCTTATGGTTTGAAAAGGTTCACGCCTCTGTTCGCGTGAACAACCAATGAACATCCGCGATCTGAAATGGGAAAAAGTTCCTTTGTCTCTGTGGAAACACCCACCCTAATAACTTAGGCTTGTCAGATCTCAGCAGTGATATTCTAGCAAGTTCGTAATTCAAGATTAATACATTTTTACACACCTTTTATACAGATGGATAGTTGGGTCACAACATGACAATTCCAAAAACACCAAACAGTACATATATAACTGATAGAAACACGAAGTTACATTCAAATGCCGAATTACACACATTTAACGTTTGATTAGCACACGATAAAAAACTGCAGATTCTCCAATTTATATGGGGATTCTCTAATGCACCAAAAGCAATACTTAATACATTGAGACCACATTGAAAAAGTAATAGTTTAGGATACATTGAGAAAAAGGTACCGGTGAACAGGCTCTTTCCTGTCCTGTTGCCCAGTGGGGTCATAAAGTTTTATGAGCTGGTCAGGGGTAGGGTTACAGACTCATGATTCTTATTTGAGAACATTAAAATTAGAATAAACATTTCCAAAGTATAAGCTAGCAACTTATACTTTTCACATAACAAGGATTAACCATTTTATACAATGCACAAATATATTCGAAATACATATTATTAAGGACTTTATTATTAAGAAAAGTTGGTGTGTGTGTGTTCAGGAATGTGGGGGGTTTCGTTGACAGGACCGGGCTAATATGGTCATACTTCTAGTAAGAACTCTTGCTGCTGCTTTTTGGACTAGCTGTAATTTGTTTACTAAGCGTGCATAACAACCACCCAATAAAGCATTACAATAATCTAGCCTTGAAGTCATAAATGCATGGATTAACATTTCTGCATTTGACATTGAGAGCATAAGCCGTAATTTAGATATATTTTTGAGATGGAAAAATGCAGTTTTACAAATTCTAGAAACGTGGCTTTCTAAGGAAAGATTGCGATCAAATAGCACACCTAGGTTCCTAACTGATGACGAAGAATTGACTGAGCAACCATCAAGTCTTAGACAATGTTCTAGGTTATTACAGGCAGAGTTTTTAGGTCCTATAATTAACACCTCTGTTTTTTTCTGAATTTAGCAGTAAGAAATTACTCGTCATCCAATTTTTTATATCGACTATGCATTCCATTAGTTTTTCAAATTGGTGTGTTTCACCGGGCCACGAAGAAATATAGAGCTGAGTATCATCAGCATAACAATGAAAGCTAACAGCATGTTTCCTGATGATATATCCCAAGGGTAACATATAAAGCGTGAAGAGTAGCGGCCCTAGTACTGAGCCTTGAGGTACTCCATACTGCACTTGTGATCGATATGATACATCTTCATTCACTGCTACGAACTGATGGTGGTCATATAAGTATGATTTAAACCATGCTAATGCACTTCCACTGATGCCAACAAAGTGTTCAAGTCTATGCAAAAGAATGCTGTGGTCAATTGTGTCAAACGCAGCACTAAGATCCAATAAAACTAATAGAGAGATACACCCACGATCAGATGATAAGAGCAGATCATTTGTAATTCTAAGGAGAGCAGTCTCAGTACTATGATACGGTCTAAATCCTGACTGGAAATCCTCACATATACCATTTTTCTCTAAGAAGGTATATAATTGTGAGGATACCACCTTTTCTAGTATCTTGGACAGAGATCGAGATTGGTCTATAATTAACTAGTTCTTTGGGATCAAGTTGTGTTTTTTTTTTTTTTTATGAGAGGCTTAATAACAGCCAGTTTGAAGGTTTTGGGGACATATCCTAATGACAATGAGGAATTAATAATAGTCAGAAGAGGACCTATGACTTCTGGAAGCACCTCATTTAGGAGCTTAGATGGTATAGGGTCTAACATACATGTTGTTGGTTTAGATGAATTAACAAGTTTATACAATTCTTCCTCTCCTATAGTAGAGAATGAGTGGAACTGTTCCTCAGGGGGTCTATAGTGCACTGTCTGATGTGATAATGTAGCTGATGGCTGAATGGTTGCAATTTTATCGCTAATAGTATCGATTTTAGAAGTAAAGTAGTGCATAAAGTCATTACTGCTGTGGTGTGGTGTCGTGCTTATTAACGAAGATGCACCATAAATTTTCTCATAGTTTTTATCATCAGATATTAGTTTTAGCTCATCAATGTCTCATCTTAGTTACAGAAAAATATTTGTTTAACAAATATTTTTAGTCATCGTCTTCGTTGAAAAAAAATTCACGCTGGTCTGTTCCCCGAATAGTGAGGTCAAAATATACATTTAATGCAGGCTTTAGAAAAAAAAATGCTCAATTAATAAACAAAACAAAAAAATTTAAGTGTGGGCTCATAAATATTAGATCACTCGCACCCAACACACTTATAGTAAATTAAATGATCACAGATAATAGTTTCGATTTACTCTGCTTGACTGAAACCTGTCTAAAACCAAATCATTATATTGGTTTAAATGAGTCTACTCCACTGAATTACTGTTAAAAGCATGAGCCCCGTCAGACTGATCGTGGCGGAGATCTCAATGTTACCCAGAAAACAGGTTACAGGTTTAACTCATTCGAAATACTTCTGCTTAATGTTATGCTGTCACATATGCAAAAGAAATCTATTGTATCACTTGGTCTGGCTACTAGGGGTGTGAGGAGACTCGAGACTGGGTTCACGAGACAAGATTTTTAGGTTTTCTTTTTAAAGAAATACTCAATGATAAAATATATATGGAAAATGTGTCTTATATTTAATTGAAAGCACAAAATACAAAAAAATGTAGGTACATTTTTTAATTAAATTGTACTTTATGAAATTAAACATATTTTAATACATTTTATGCAGGTATAAACAGCATGTAAATATTGCAAAAGTTTTTGCTACAAAATTATATAATATACATAAAAATAAATAATAAACAACACAAATAATATCTATTTAAAGTAGCAGTCAGTTAAGTTTTCTTAATGATTTCCACTTTAATAAAAAAAAAAAAAAAAAAAAAAAATATATATATATATATATATATATATATATATATATATATATATATATATATATATATATATATAATTTAGAATTAATTTTAATTTATTATTAGAATTTTTTTATTCTATTTTAATTTTTCTCAAATGCTTTTTGGTAGTTTATACATTTTCACATCAATTTATTAAAGGTTAAAGAAAACAAAAAAGAAAAAATACATGTATTGGGCCCTCTGAAATGTTTTATTTTTTCTCACCATATTATTCTTTTTTTATTATTGTTACCAAATTCTGTGTTTTAGCATGTCTAACTATTTGAATACATAACACAATTTATTCATTTTATTTTTTCTTAAAGTAGCCTTACTGATATAGATATCATACCTCAAAGTGATGAAGTTACCAACCACTGCCTTGTATCGTGCATGCTGCATATTACTGATATAACTATATTTCCAAAATGAGCTGTGGAATCCAAAATGAGCATTATGAATATAATAGCTTTGCGTTACATTTATAACAATCATTGTTAATGTTTGAATTATTTTCAGGGTAGTTTGTGAATGCAGATAATTAAATCAAGAGAAGTCAGTTCCAGATCCAACCTCCACACCAGACCTCTCTCTCACAAGGATTGCTGTCTACTAGCATATTGTCTATTATTAGACATATTGTTACTAGCTTCAGACTTCGGCAGATGCAGATATTACTCAGGGACACGATCACTTGAATATTGCAAGAATAGAGAAAGTAAGAATTACTTAAGATTTAAGAATTTAATGTTAATTGCTTATATATACTTTTTTTTCCAAAGCACCTAAACGCCAATTCACACTGCCATACTCCAACAGGCTAAACAGTTCAAACAAAACAAAATAAGCATCTTTTTTTTATATAGTTTTTGTGGCAGTGTGAACAGTGTATATGATAGGTATGAGATTCATTAAACTTGATTTGCTATAATACAACTGTTCATAACATATTGCATATGATTTTCAATTAATTATTTGTAGTGGTTTGGTTAAGGGTTTGATTAGCTGATGTATTATTGTGGGAGCATGTGATTAGTTGATGAATTGTGTGCATGGTTAAAGACGGCTCTTAAATATTTAAATGCAATGTACCGAGTGCCTATAAGAATTGCATATTTGTGCATAATGTTTTGACCCTGGATGCTTACAGAATGATATAGATATTTAAATATATGGAAATGTATTTAATATATTTCAATCTATGTGCTTCTGTATGGGCTGAATGCTTTCATTCGCTATGTTTCATTTCATATTTCGGTATGTCCTATGTTTTTATTAATAATTTGGGTGTATTACTGTTCATATGTTTGTTAATAAATTAACTGAATTAATTTAGAGTATGTATTCATCATTCACAGCTGCTGAAATAGCCTTTAAATTAGTTTGGGCACATGAGGACATAAATTAGGTTTACCTACTGCATGTCCGGCCATAAAATAATAAAGTATAAAAAAAAATTACCAACTGATTACCAGCACACGACTACCGATCCGCGACGTTGCCACGACATTGCAGTTACTTACTGCCAACGTCACAAAGTTACGTTTGTCAGGGTTTGGCAAGGGAGGACCCAGATGCAGAATTATCAGGGGGAAAACAGTTTATTAACAAGAGTGAAAAACAGATGATGCAGTAAGACAGTCCACAATAGGGCAGGGCACACGACAGGAGAACAGGCTGGTCAGAAGGACATGGCTCCAGACTCTGTGGCAAAAGGAGACCTGGTAGCAACTCCAGTAGGAAGGGCCTGACCCAGTTGAAGGAACCCCTTGTAGCACCACAATGTCTGTCAGGTCAGAAGAACCAGTGACCAGGGAGGATTCAGGAAGCAGGGCAGGAACCAACACAGACACAAAGACAAAACAGGGGAGACAAGAATTTGACAGATAAAAGTAAACTTGCAAACCAATGCCTAGGGAGAAAAGAAAACTAAAAAAGGAAAAACAAAAAGTAATACTAGAAATAACTGGAATAAACTGAAAACAAAATAACAATTGGAAAAAACTAGGATTAGAAACGAGGAGGCAGGACAAGGGGAGCACATGGCCAACATAAAAACACAACCATGTGCTCAGGCACAAAAATGAACAGAGACCTATTAAACAAAGATAGGAAAGACAAGACTGTCAGGGCAGGATCCTCACAGTATACCCCCCCCCCCCCAAAGGATGCCTCCTGGCGTCCATCCTGGGTGGAGTTAAATGGGTCACAGGGTTGGTAGGGAGCCAAAATGGTATTGACTTGGGGGGTGGGTGGGAAGGGACCCATGGATGTCCAGGCCTGTCAGGAAACACGGGGGGTGGGATGGGAAGGGCAGAAAATGTTCCAGGGGAATGGTTTAATGCTGACCAGGGTGGTGCCATCTTAGGGAAACCTTGCAGACAATGACCGACAGAGGGTGGGGGCATAGTTAGTGGCACCTCTATAAGCACATTTCACAGGTGAAGGTCCCCTACTGGACTGGGTATTACGGCCAAACTCCAGGATATTCTTGGTAGGCAAGACATGACTAACCAGGGATTCGGAGGTGGCATCAACGAGAAATTTAGGGCTCTCTGGAAGGCCCTCCTTGGATAGAACATGGACAGTTTTCGAAGGTACAGCATGAGAGATAATTTCATCTTCTGTGGGCTTTACATGACTGACAAGTCTTTCAGGGTTGGCCTCCAAGGATGCGACAAGCCTGACAAGAACTTCATCTGTAGCGGGGGAGAGTCTGGAGTGGGCTCTGGGGATATAACAGGGATGCTCTTAGGGGCCTCTGGACCAAGTTCAAATACTGACACTGGACAGCCCTTGGGACTTGTTGAAATGCCCTCCTGGGCTGCAGGAATAGGCTCAGGAACTGATTTCTGAGTGCCCCCTGGGGCTGCTGGAATGGGCTCCGGACTTAGTTCTGGACTGCCCTCCGGGGTACTGGAACAGACTCGGGAGTGGGTTCTTGACCGCCCTCAGGGGCTGCTGAGCTGCCCTCCGGGGCTACCGGAACTGACTCGGGAGTGGGTTCTTGACCGCCCTCAGGGGCTGCTGAGTTGCCCTCTGGGGATACTGGAATTGACTTGGGAGTGGATTCTTGAGTAACCTTGGGGGCTGCTGGAACAGACTCATGAACAGATTCTTGGATTACTGATGCGGACGCTTGACTGGCCTCTGGGGCTGCAGGGACTGAGTCTTCAGGAACAAACTCCTGGACTGGTACTGAAGCGGATTCTGAAGCAGACTTTGGAATGAACTGGGATGAAGACTCTAGACTCTGGTGAGGGGCTTGTGAAGATTCTGGAGGCTCCAGGGCGGAAGCATATTCAGTGCCTGTGGGGGCTGACGGCTTGAGAAGGCCTTCCATGGATATGACCGACATAGAGGGCTGTTTAGGAGTGGTCTCCATGGTAGTGTCAGGAGTGGCCAGCTCAGGCCTGACATGAGTGGTGGTGACAGAGAGATGAGACTGCTTAGGAATGACATCCGTTACCATAACAGGAAGAACATGCTGCTCAGAACCTGCCTTCATGGCCATAACTGAAGCATCAGGCAACTTGGGATCATCCAGGGTAAGTATATGATGGGTCTCTGAACAAAGGGTTCTAGCCATCCTTGCGCGGGACCTCCTACCCTTACGCCCCCCCCCAGGACCAGAATTTGTCATCTTGCCCACTTTTTGAGTGACTTGGACTGACATAAACACAGAATTATCAAGACTCAACATGACTGGCTTTGACTTAACTGGGACAGACTTGACAGACACCGGAACAGAGGTTGACTGGGAAACTTCTCTTAAAGCTACCTTGATGGCTTCAGAAGGCTTTGTTAACTCAGAAGCAGGAGCTGGCACTGAGCTATTCTCAGAGGCTGGAGCCAGCACAGAGGACTCCATGGCAGCTGCAGCAATTTGGGCCGCCCTCTTCCTTCGTTCCCTTCGTTTCTCAGTGGGAGTCAGAAGATGATCGTGGACTTGACTCGAAGAGGGAAGGAGGGCAGGTTGATGGTCACTGCTTATATCATCCGGAGGGTTAAGGATTTGCCGGTCCTTGCGGTGATGCACATAATTAGAGTCCCAGAAATTCAAAATATGCAGCTGCTCCATCTCCCATCGAGGTAAGGGGTCATCCAGAGTGAGGTTGAAGGCCTCCTTTAGGGTTGCATCATCATATTCAAGGCCCCTAGCCATGGTCCAAAAGAATTGGGCATAGGACCGTGGTTCCTGGTCCTGCTGACGAAGTGATGCCAGTGCCTGTTGGAGCGCCAATCTCCCTTCCGCAGTGGCAGGTGGAACAATTTTTATACTCATTCTGGTGGGTCCTAGAATGGCTGGTTCGTTCTGTCAGGGTTTGGCAAGGGAGGACCCAGATGCAGAATTATCAGGGGGAAAACAGTTTATTTACAAGAGTGAAAAACAGATGATGCAGTAAGACAGTCCACAATAGGGCAGGGCAACCGACAGGAGAACAGGCTGGTCAGAAGGACATGGCTCCAGACTCTGTGGCAAAAGGAGACCTGGTAGCAACTCCAGTAGGAAGGGCCTGACCCAGTTGAAGGAACCCCTTGTAGCACCACAATGTCTGTCAGGTCAGAAGAACCAGCGACCAGGGAGGATTCAGGAAGCAGGGCAGGAACCAGCACAGACACAAAGACAAAACAGGGGAGACAAGAATTTGACAGATAAAAGTAAACTTGCAAACCAATGCCTAGGGAGAAAAGAAAACTAAAAAAAAAGGAAAAACAAAGTAATACTAGAAATAACTGGAATAAACTGAAAACAAAAGGATAACAATTGGAAAAAGCTAGGAATAACTAACTAGAACTACAAACCAAAATAAAGAAAACAGCAACCTTGCTGTAAACTAGAAAGAAGATAAAAAGGCAAAGACCAGAGGGAAATGAGCACAATATAAAGGGAGCAGAGCACACAAGGATCAGGTGAACAATTAGACAAACAAAAGGACTAAACAAGGGGGCGTGGTGATTAGAAACGAGGAGGCAGGACAAGGGGAGCACACGGCCAACATAAACAAAGACACAACCATGTGCTCAGGCACAAAATGAACAGAGACACATTAAACAAAGATAGGACAGACAAGACTGTCAGGGCAGGATCCTGACAACGTTGTGGCGACGAAACTTTGGTCACCAGATTATGTTGGAGTTACATAACATTTACGTAATGTTGTTAGCAGGGTATATAACAGAATACCTTGATTTCATGTTACCGTGAAACTAACAAAATAATTCGATTTTTTTTTTTAAATTAGCAATTCATGTATATAATGGGACAGCAATCTTTATATCAAACACTTCGTCCACAATTGAGCAACGCAAGAGGAAGGTATTGCGCAAGAGCGCACAAGTGAATGTGAAGAGAATTTTTAGGGGGTAGGAGGATTTTTTTATTCTTAAATTTTCATATGCAATAAAAAAATGAGTAAATAAGTAAATAAAATAAATTGATATACAGTAGATCCACTTAGCTAACCTGTTGGGTACCTCTCTCATTCTGGACACATCCAAATGTTTCCATATTCGTGATATTGAGTATTTGCAGCTAAACTATTATTTATTAGGTAAAATAGGCTTTGTGGTTAACGTGTGTTTCAGTATCGACAGAAAAATATTATAATAAGCAGAAATATGCCACAGTAGACCGCTGCTCATGCTGAACTGTGCTGTTTACAATGAATATGTGCGCGTGAGGCACCAGTGCATAAAACAGCTGAAATATACCATACTCAATTTTTGCTCACACAGTTAAGGCATAACTGGAGACAGTTTGAAAAATCAAGAACAATAGCAGTTAATAAGAATTATTGCTGTTAGAGCGGTCAATGCTGGACCGCTCTCATTTCGTTCCTCATATGGAACTTGAAGGATTTTATTTATTTTTGAAAGCCCATTTAGCTTGTCCTCCTACTGTAGGGTAAATGCTTTTTATATATTAGTTGTGTACATGTTAAATCTACTTTATTATAAATGAGTTCTGTGCTGGATATGGCTTTGATACGGCAGAGTTTACTTGATGGTAACGTATTTTGTTAGGACATCCAATCTCCCGCTCTGCTTCTACATTTTGCAAACGAGATTCATTCACTAGGAGCATAATACATAATATATAGTTTTTTTTCCAATTTTCCAATTTACTCCTGTACAGCCTGTGGTTAGTTTGAAATAAGCTGGAATGTTTAAGGTCAGCTCAGGCTAAATAACATTAAGGTTTGAAACATGTTAGACCGCCATTTTATTTGTGACATGCCTAAAATAAACAGGATAATGTAGGAGCAATTCCTGGATAAAATGCCTTTTGACTGGCATTAATATTTTCAATGTAATTAGCTGATGGCAGCAAGCACTGTTATTTGTGATCTTTCTAAAGTGTAAACTGGACGGTGCATGGAACTGAACGTGTTAAATCCAGCTTCTTCAACATCACGGTTTTCTGTCAGAACGTAAAGTTAACGTTGCTTCATAAATTTCCCGCTCTGCTTGTACATCTTGTTAAGCTGTAACTTTGCCTACATTCAATAGAAAATGTAATTAAATAATATGAGCATTTTGCATTCTATTGACGCATTTTGGCCTATCTTGTTTTATATAACGTTAACGTTACATTTAGTTTGAAACCAGTGGAAATGTCTTGTCAGCTCATGCTAAATAATGTTTGAGACTATAATGTTCGACCGCCATTTTATACGTTACCCCCAGGATAATTAGGATAATGTAGGAGTTTTTCTTTTATAAAATTCCTTTTGACTGACATGATATTTTTACATAATTTAATATTAAGCACTATATTTTCTCTTAAGTGTAATTTGTAGTTATGTCTTGGTATTGTGTTTTCCTGCTTTTCATTCAGATGTTTTTTTTTTTTTTACTCTGTTAAGTCTTATGTTTGATGACATCAACTCTGATTTCATGATCAGTGAAGAGCAGTGATATGTTTTACTTATTTCCATGTAACATGTATACATATACCTGACTTTTTGAACCTAGTTCAATTAAGCTGTATGAAACGGATACAAATTAGGGCTGGTCGATATGTCTGAAAACTGTATCACGATATAAGTGTTTCATATCGGTCTATATAGATAATTATTGATATTTTTATGACCTATTAAAAATAAGGACCAGGAGAAAAATACATTACATTTAAACACTTATTTTAAACTTAAGGGATAAGTTTACATCAAAGTAAAAATTTCCTAATAATTTACACACCACAATGCCATCCAAGATATCCATGTCTTTCTTCAGTGGAAATTAAGTTTTTTGAGGAAACAATGGCAACCACCTGAGTTAAAGTCCATTATTTGAAGAAAAAAAACATAATTTCTCAAAAAAAAAACGTAATTTCTTTTTCACTGAAGAAAGAAAGACATGGATATCTTGGATGGCATTGGGGGTGAGTAAATGATTAGGAAATTTTCATTTTGGGGTGAACTAATCCTTTAACCTTCCTCTGATTCATAGGTGTGATTGGCAAAGGAAAATATAAGGCACACTTATGACACGTCGAACATCGTACAAGATTTGTGTCAACAGAAAATATTTAATCACTGGATATGTTTTGTTCGTTTATTTAAAGTGTGGTTTGTCAGCTGAATGTGCAGAATGCTTTTCAGAGACAATTAGGCAATGTTATTTTTGTACAATTAACACCCAATGGTAATTCAGGGGGAAAAAAAAATCTCCAAATGCTTCACGTGAAACTTCGGTCCTCCGACCTATCATCTTGTCAATTCACAATTGATTTTGATATCAATTTTGCGAGGGAATAAGGGAGAGCAAGACAGTTTGAAGACTGAAAGTGAGCGGCCAGTGGAGGGTCTCTCTCTCTCAGTAACAGGCACAGCAGTCAGTCATCTTATCTACATCACTCACCGATCAAATAAGGCTTTCCACTTATTACTGAAGAATCCAACACAAGACAATGATATGGTGCAACCAAACTGTTACATGATTGGCTGGTAGCGTGTCACTCCCTACATTGCTAGGTTACCAGAGAGTGAGTGCCTTTGTGCATGGAACCAAACTTGCTTCACAACCTCTGGTTTCTTCCGACGAAGAAAAAAAATATAGAACATTTTATCAAACTCATTTTATATTGATTGATTACATGTCTATCGCAATACATATCATTATCGTTTTATCGCCCAGCCCTAATACAAATACTTGTGCACAGTCATTTTTCAAAGCTGTATTTGTTTTAAACAAAAGCTGAATGTTGTTACGAGGTTTGACAAAAGCTGCACCACCACAGCCAATTTTCGACCAACACAATTCAACTAAACACACAGGGATTTATTTCAATCATAGAGCACCTTAACCCCGCCCTAATAAGATGCCCGGAGTCTCATCTCCCGCTTCATTAATTAAATGATATAATAAGCCATCGAAACCAAGAAGTATAATAAGAAAAGGATTTATTAATTACATAAACTAAGGAGACAAACAAAAGAATAAGCTAATTACCCCAGGAGGGGGAAAAGCCAAAATAATAAACCAAACTCAAACTATCTACCGCATTACACCTCTTTCCTTCTCAAAATAAAGTGCAAAATAAACAACAGTCTTACCTCCCTGCTAACCTCAAAACAGGAGAAAACGGAGGAAAAACACAAAAAGGCACCCACCTCCCTTCATATGTCTCCTTTTGTTACACAGGTGATTCAACAATCTTCACATTATAAACACAAACAAGGTTTCGAATAGCGTAGGTGGTACAGCTAGGCTTAGAAGAAAACGTAAAGTACACAAAGAAGCCGGGAGAGAGGAGAGCTCGTGGAGGAAGCATCCAAACATGCTTAAATCAAAGCCGCCATGCCACTTCTGACGTCATCGTAATGCCGTGCACCTGTACTCGCTCTAACAAGCGCCGCTAAAAGAAAAAGAGAGAGAGAGAGAGAGAACCACAACAAAAACCACATACACAGACACAAAGGAAAATAACATAATTCATCAAAATCATTACATTAAACAATGTACATGAACATAATTGCTGTATGTGGTCTGTTTCATCTGCATTTTTTTTTCTCCTTTGCTGAGAAGATTGATCAAGAAACCCTCGTTCTTTTAGATGATGTCACACTGACTTCTCTTATCCCTATTATTGGACTTCGTTTAAAATTCAAGAAATACCTCAAGAATGTGCTTGAAGTACATGGTATTAGGTGTAGACAGCATGGGGAACATTTGCTTTAAATGCAAAAGTTCTATGGGACCTGATATCAGAGCATTTTTTTCACATTTGAGGGTTGTACATCATATATATTTGACATCCAGATACTTTCAGTGTGCTCAAACTGGATGTCATTGCACTTTAGTATTATTAGATAATTATTATTATAAGACACCTACTAGAGCATGCTAATGAAATTGGAAATTAAATTGAGGAAGCCCCTTTGGTTGAGCCTGAGAACTATTAATCAAATTCAGTTTTAGAAGCTGTTGAACAGAGTGATGAAGACTGTGATGAAATTTCGGTAGAACAATGTGATGAGTTTGACGAGGAAAATATGAAAGACAGAGTTGCATTGTTTTTAGCTAAATTAAGGTCAAACTCCTCCTAGACATTAAGTGCTGTTACTTTTGTGGTAGAGCACACATCTAGCCTTGTCAGTGATATTGTTGACACTCTACAAAGAAAAACTGTCTCTTTTTTAAGAGAGATAGGCCACATCAAGAGTCCTGAAAGCAAGAATCGTTTAGACCATTTTGCATTTGCAGCTCAACCATTTCGGGGCTTTGAGTCAGAGTACAAGCAAATGCAATATTTTACTCAGTCTGGATGCTTTGTACATCCAGAAGAAGTACCTTTCCCTGGTGTCTCATACATTCAAAAGAGAGACACATTGGTGGGGACTGTAAAACAAATGACAGTCCGAGATACTTTACAGCGTATTCCTCTAAGGCCTCCGCTGAAGCTGGTGTTAGAAAGTCCCGGAACAATGGAGAAGATCTTTTAGTGGCAAAATCAAGAAAGCACTGCTCTTGAAGATTTTAGAGATTGCACAATCTTCAAAACAAGTGAATATTTTCTAAAGAGTTGTCCATTCCTCTTGTGCTGTACAACGATGAATGTGAGATGGTCAATCCACTTGGATCAAAAACCTCAGTTCACAAGCTAGGTTTTGTTTATTTTACTCTTAAGTGCTTGCGACCTGAGTATCTCTCCAGCCTAAACTCTCACTTCTTGTTGGCAGATGATGGCAGATGTTGGGGGAAACTGTGTGTCGATTGTGTCGGGTTCAAAGAGAGGTTTTGAGAGAACAGACAGTTGAGGATCTGTCAGTGATGCACAACAGGAGTAACTACCACTCTGATCTACTTCAGAATAACCCAACTGAAACCGGCATCAAAAGAGAGTGTTCACTAAATAAACTTCAGTTCTACCATGTAACTGACAATGTAACTCCTGATGTCATGCATGACATTTTGTAGGTTACAAAACCAAGCTTGACCAAGCTTGCTGATTGACCAAAAACTCTTGACACTTGATCAGCTGAATTATAGACTTACAATTAAGCTTTGATTATGGTTTTTCTGATAGTCACAATAAGCCATCTTTTATAAAACCGCAGGATCTTAAAAACCCTGATGGGGGCATGAGACAAACAGCCTAAGGCTGCTCCCTCTTATGATATTAGATTTGATTTCAGAAGGTGAGAAACACTGGGAACTACTACTTTCATTACTCGGCTGTATGGAGTTGATTTTCTCTCCAGCCTTGACTGCAGAGGCAGATATATTTTTCCAGCATCTGATTGAGGAACACCATAGTTTGTTTCTGGAGCTTTATCCAGATAGGCATTTGAAGCTAAACACCACTTCATGCTTCATTATCCTGGGGCCATCAGGAAACTTGGTCCTTTGGTTCGGTTCTGGTCCATGCGTTTTGAGGCAAAGCATGGATTTTTCAAAAGGCTAAGTCACGTAACCTGCAATTTTCTGAACATTTGTAAAATACAGCCTTTTCGACATCAGATGATGTTGTGCTACACCCTGCTGTCTGAGAAGATGTTCTCACATGACTTTGAAGTTGGTCCAGGTTATACCACATTCCTGGCATCTGTAGACGATTTTAAGAAAGTGAAGTGTGGGTTTGAGGTAATTCCATTGTTCTCGGATGTCTATTTACCATCTTGGATTAAGTACAAGGGAGCAACCTACAGGTCAGGAATGACACCTTTTGTGTCTCACTCTGCTGATGGTTTGCCCCGGTTTGCAACCATTAAGAACATTGTGGTCTTTGACTTCAAAGTCAAATTCATTGTGAAAAAAATGGGACACAGTTGGATTTGACAGACATTATTTTGCCTTCTCTGTGTCTCCTTCTTCTGTGCTTGACTTGGTAGACATTCACTTCATTGATGATCACCACCCTCTATATGTTGTGATGTCCTTAAAGGACAATGAGAACCACCATTACATTTCGCTGCGATACAGGCTATTTTAGGAGGAGAGCTGTTAGGTGGGAGTTGGGAGCAGGGTTATCAAAAACATTAGTCCATGCTTGTGTACACCCACTACTAAATACTACCTCATGGCCTTACTTTGAAAGTAATGGTTTAGTTAAATTAAATGTCCTGTTAATCAAGTGCCAAGTTTGAAAGTAATGCCATTATGAATGATTTCAGTTATGACACTTAGGGCTGCATGATATTGGAAGAAACTGACAATGTGTTTCGCTTTTCTACAATACACTAAAATATAAAAAATACTGTTTTGTAAATTTATATGGATGTAATTTTCCTTTTATAGAGGGCGCTATTTTAAAGTAAAATTTCTGGACAAAAATGCATACATGTATATTACTATTCTTTTTTTTATTATTATTAAAGGAATCAATCAAAGAGCCTGCAACTACAGCTACTGAACCAAGGGAGCAGCAGCAGGGTCCTGAGCACAGGAAATCAGTGGAGCAAGTAGCAGCATTTTTAAGAGTTTTTTTGGACCAGTCTGCTACTAGAAAAGGCCACACACACAACGCATGCATAATTATTAGGCACACTGATATTCTGATGATATTTTTTTCCAAGCACATTTTACCAATTCTATAATGTTTCAATCTAAAAAAAAAAAATCAGAACGTTTGAGCGATTCTTTTTTTTTTGGTATGATTTTTGGTATGATTTTTAAGTAGTCAACTTAAAAATGTAACTACAACATGATTCAATGAGATTGTCATTTGTGCATTAGTTCCGTCCACTATTGGAGAGCCCGGCAGTTCTTAAGCTGAAGAATTCCAAATGAAACGCTGTTATTTTGACAAGAAAATACAACAAAGAATATCGTTTACATGTAGCGCACCAATTCTCTCTGTCTGAGTGAGACAAAGCAACGGTATGAGGGGCCGTACAAGCCATAATTCATTCTGGCACTCTCACACACATACATTCTCCATTCACATACATATATTCTTGCTTTCACACACATACATTCTCCATTCACATACATATATTCTTGCTTTCACACACTTACATTCTCCTTTCACATACATACATTTCTACTCTCTCTCACGCACATACATTCTCCTTTCACATACATATATTTCTACTCTCACACACATACATTTTCCTTTCACATACATACATTTCTACTCTTTCTCACACAGGAAATACATGTGCAAGACCTGATCAGCTCTTCCTCACAATTTTACAGTTATGCTATTTAAAGTCATCCTTTTTTCTTTTCAAGTACATATTTTAAGTTTTTAACTTGAGCATATCATTATGCAACCTATGTGTTTTACAGATCTGTGTACAAGTGTTAAGACACTGATTTTGATTGTATTAACAGTAAGTTTTCTACTGGTCCGGTTCAGCCAGTGGTTTATTTTTTTTTTTACTTGCCCTGGCAAAATTTTCACAGGACTTGCCACAATCAATCAATCAATCAATCAATCAATAAGACTTATTTTTTTCATTGTTGACTGTAACATTGTATTGTAATAAATAATAACCATTTTGCACAAATAGGTACAATAGTTCAAAGATAAAACTAAAATAAACCATTCTTTTTCAGGCCTAACTATTCCAGTTAAGGATGCACTGATCAGGATTTTATTTATTTTACAATCAAATGAGCCGATTCCCATTCTCATTGCCAATTTATTTAGTTCTTATTCTTTTTCTCCTTTTTTCGTTTTTACATTTATTAAATGTTTATTTTGCTCTGTTACTGGCCAAACTAACCTTGAGCAAACAAACAAACAATATATGCAACATGAAGCAAGTGCACAAAACAAAAACATCAGATGGGCTGAATTAATATTTTATTATTACTATTTATTATTATTAGTTTTATTTCCTTCATTATATGTGTGTGTGTCTCCACTATGTTTGTACTTTATGTACTGGAAGCTCCTGACGAAATTTCTTCTATGTGTAAACACTTGGCAATAAAGCGCTTTCTGATTCCGATGAAAATGCTAATTCAATCTCTGACAGCAGATGGCGCTTATAGAACACTAGTCTAGCACTGAGTTATTGCTGCACGCAGAGCTGTGCAATTGAATGAATAAGTAAATAAAAATCTAAAAATAAATAAACCGCAATGAGTCTTGGGTTATTTAAATAATATAAAGATATCGCTGTCCCTAACTTGCTGCCTCCCACTTAATTCACTTCCTAAATTAAATGAAAACAAAAATAATAATCCTTGGACGCTTATAATATGTCTATCTGGCAACATGACTGAGGCTAAGCTCGCGTCCTCAATCACAACTCGCTCAAATGACGAGGCCATGCAACCTTTTCACGATGATAATATTTATTTATGTATTTTTTAAGACCCAGATAGCTTGCTGAAATACTTCTGCGGCTGCCTCATCTACCTCAGCCATCCTGATCAAGACCTGTCATTGTGAGTCTGATCGCACCTAACCTGCCTTCCGTTTCCACTAAACGCCTTCCGTTTCAACTAAACGCCTTTCGTTTCCACTATACTCTCTCTCGCACATACATACATACTCTCTCTCGCACATACATACATTCTTTTCTTACATATATACATTCTATATATGTATGTGTGTATATGTATGTGAGAGTAGAAATATATGTATTTGTAAGGAGAATGTATGTGTGTGTGAAAGCAAAAATATATGCATATGAAAGGAGAATGTAAGTGTGTGTAAGAGTAGAAATGTATGCATGTGTAAGAAGAATGTAAGTATGTGAAAGCAAGAATATATGTATGTGAAAGGAGAATGTAAGTATGTGAGAGTGCCAGAATGAATAAAGTCTTGTACGGCCCCTCATACAACGGCGAGTCGTGTGCTTCACACTAGGGCTGGGCTATTTATATATTATTAGGGATGGCACGGTTTGCAGAAAAAAAAAAACATTCGGTTCACTCCACACAGTTCGGCACGTGCTGGGACCGCGGTTCAACTTAAATCTGACAAAGCATCTGTAATATGGGACCCACTTTATATTAAGTGGCCTTAGCTACTATGTACTTACATTTTAATTAATAATTTAGTACAATGTACTTATTGTGTACATACATGTTTTTACATTGTACTTATATTTAAAAAAAAAACTGCTTGTAATTACATCTGTATTTAATTTCTGTAATTACATTTATAATTACACTGTTGAACAATACTTTACACCTTAACCCACTCTTAAACTTACCCATACCTCCAACCCTCTCCCTAACCTTACCCCTATCCCACCTCAATAGCAGCAAAAGTGTTTTACAATACAATATGAACACAATAAGTACATTGTACTTATTGTTTTATGTAAGTACATAGTAGTTAAGGCCACCTAATATAAAGTGGGACCGTAATATGGTTTGCTATAAATAACACAAAACAAACAGGGTTCAGCTAATATATGTTTCTGTTGATGCATTTTCTTAAAGTTATTTTTTTCTGATTAAGTCAGTTTTATGCTGTTTCCTTGTTACATCAACATACTTTTCTACTCTGCATGTACATTGCAATTGATTCTTACTGATGATTTTTATATCTTCAGATATTGAGACTTATGTAAATGTTATGAAATGTTTTCATATTTTAAATATGTATTCTTAAAGTAAATTTTTCTGACTGAAGTCAGTGATGCAGTCACTGTGACATATGATACATTTGCATAGAAATTGTCTCAATGCTGATGTGGGAAAAATGTGTCCAATGACATTTATACTATTCATAGTTTTGTTTTTTGTTTTTGTTTTTTTCAATGCAAGCGTTTTACATGCTGTTATGACGAAATCAGCTGTGACGACTGGGTGGAGGAGGAGCTGGAAGCAAGTGCGAGTATAAACAAAGTTTTAATGAGAGTTGGTAAACAAACAAACTGGAACACAAACAACGCTGAGAAGGAGATACTGTCCGAGATGGTGGAGGGAAGTGATGAGTCCAGATGACGGTGGTGAGTCGGCAACAGGAGAGGGTGGCACAGGAACTGTGGGGAAGCGAGCCGAAGGTAAGTCGTGATGCTTGTGGTGGTTGCGAAAAGTGGACGAGGTTCCGGGGAAAGACACGGACATCCAATAATGCAGAACATAACAGAAAGCAAAGCACGGTTAACAACATGAACAACTTATCCCTGGATGACAAGCAACGTTAGAGCAGTGACCCCACTGAATGACTTCGGACCTGAACCCTCTGGAGTCTAAGGGTATTTTTGAGGCCTGGAGAAGTTTTGTCATGCTCTGACATTTGTGTTTTTTCAGTTTCTTATAAATATCTAAATAGCTAAAGTCTAATCTCACTGTGATCAGCACATACTGGCTATAATAAATACATATTGTATTATACATACATATTGGCTATAATAATATGTGAGCAGCATGTATGTACATGATTGTATTTTTGAGAAAAAAAAATATTATGCATGATTAGTGAAAAACTAAAAATGTTAAATCACTTGAATAAGGCCATAAAACACATACAGAACATTGGTTCCCAGGATTTTTGAGAACTGGAGCTTGTAGCCTAGACCAGTGGTTCCCAACCTTTTTCAACTCGCGGCCCACACAACCAAACACATATGTTTGCGCGGCCCACTTCAAAAAAATTAACTGACCCCGCTATTGTTGGGTTAATAACTTAGTACTCAGAAGCTAGATTTTAAACTATATTGATTGAATAAACTAGGGCTGTGCAATATGGACAAAAAAAAAAAAAAAAAACTATTGCGATTTTTTTGATCAATTTTGCAATTGTGCTTTTACAGTCATAAATGCATTCAGGATTAATTTGAAACATATTTCCAAAAGAAAACCAATCAGAGCTTTATCAAAAAGTTGTAACATCTCTAGAACAGACATAAGTCAAAATTATCACTATAGTGAAGATGTAAAAAAATGTATAGACTTGTGGCAAAAAAAAAAAATAAAACTTTTTTTTCTTTTTTGCCATGCATTGTTCATAGAGCTCATTAATTGTAGCGGTGCCTCAGGTGTTTGCAGTGTGTATACAGTATGTGTATGCGGTCAGCAGTGAGAGCGCATAAATATAACGCGAAAGCACATTAAAATAATGCACGAGTGCGAATCTCTCTGTTCGCAGCAGATTTCCTATGCTCTGTCACAAAACCGGTCGTGCTTGCTCAGATACACGCTGCTTTGCGAGGAGAGAGTGTGCACACTTAAAACGTGTCTCCTCTCACTTAAACTGCATCCTGTTCACTAACAAATTCACTCTATGCTCATGTGTTAGACATGAATTATTTTCGCACGTTTTTATTTCTAGCCTTTTACCGCAGTGAGAACGCTCTGATCCGTCAACATTGGCTCAGAAAAAAGGCGCATCACAGACAGTGTGTGAACCTGGAGTTAGGCATATGCGCAGGCTCAAATCATGATTTTAGGACGTTTTCTTTTAATCGCACAGCCCTAGAATGGACTGGAAATGAACAGAAAATAATTGGCGGCCCACCTGCAATACAACCGCCACAGGTTGAAAACCACTGGCCTAGACTTTTTCTTTCTAAATGATGTGAAAATCATCTTGTTTACTCCCTCACAGAAAATATATTGATTTAAATTTTCTAAGACACTTTTTGTTAGTAAAAGTCATATGCGAGTAGGCGTCAACTATCATGAATATCATTGTGATTTACACCTGAGGAGACAAAGAGCTGCATAATGAGCTGCATAATGAGCCTTTCAGTCAGCTTGTGTCACTGAGAGGGAAGAGTTACAAGAAAGAATGTGAGGACAAAATAAATGTATATAATTTTATGTTTGTAGTTTATTAAGAATATATTTAGTTATCCCACAACTTAATTTAATATCCACTTGGGGGAGCAGTTAAACAGTTTATTAGAACAATCAAAGCTGACTTTTTCAAACTGAATTTTTTGGCATCATTACTCCAGTCACACAATCCTTCAGATATTCTTTTAACAATCTTATTTTCTACAAAAAAAAAAAAACATGTATTGTTCTTATTATTATCATTATTATTATTAATATTAATATTGAAAAGAGCTGACAATATTTTTCAGGTTTTTTAGGTAGAATAAATTGAAAGAACAGAATTGATTTTACATTTGTTACAGTTATCTATTTGTTATATTTATACATTTAGTCAGTTATTATAGTTTGGAAAAAGTCTAACTAATAAAATGTTTAGATATTAGATATAATGAAGGGAGACATGAAAAACAGACATCGCGTTGTTTTCATATGGATTACTTTATCTCAGAATATTTGTTTTCGGCAGCACTTGTTCAGTTTAAAAGAAGACATGTCAGGCTTTCTATAGATATCTCTCTCATGTCTCTTCGTTGAGTATTCACAGAGTTACACTTCATTTTAATGACATGTTTGTACATGACGATCAGCGGAGACAAAGGCTGCAGACAGCGCACCTTGTTTGTTATCTTTATTTTATAAGTGCACAAAGGTTTTTTGTTATATAAGGCGGCTCTGCCAGATAATAAAGTTAGTGTAAATGCAACCTTGGACTCCTCGGTCCCGAAGGTGCGGGGCTGTAAAGAAAAGTGCATGGGACACTTGTTAAGGAAAGTCTTGCAGAAATTTGGATCACCGGAATAATTATCTGGCACCGGAAGTCACTTCCTGGCTCTGGCCGGAAGTGATTCTGGAAGGTCTCCCGGGGGACGGGCGGCGCAGGCGGTGCGATGGGTGCAGTGGGAGAGGTGAGCTGATGGATCTGCTGGGTGAGCTCGGACACCCGTGTCACCAGCGCTTGGATAGCACGTCTGATGTTTGCGATGCTCTCCTGCTGCTGATCCATTCGATTGACGCTGTGATGGATGAAGTGAGACAAGGAAGTGGTGCTCGCTACTTCCATGATGGTGAGAGTGTTCTGTGATGACTGGGTGAAGGAGCTGGAAGCAAGTGCGAGTATAAACAAAGTTTATAATTAAAGTTTATAACAAAATCTTTAATTAAAGATGACGGTGGTGAGTTGGCAGCAGGAGAGGGTGGCACACGAACTGCGGGGAAGCGAGCCGAAGGTAAGTCGTGATGCTTGTGGTGGTTGCGAAGAGTGGATGAGGTTCTGGGGAAAGACACGGACATCCAAAAACGCAGAACACAACAGAAAGCAAAGCACAGTTAACAACATGAAACAACGCTCTCACAAACACAAGATGTGAGACAAGCCATTATATAGAGAGGATAATGAGTGACAGCTGCTGCTGATGACAATTAACGGAGACGCCCATAAACTAATCAGTGCAGACGCATAGCACACAGACTTCACCCACAAAGTGCAAAACCCAGAGATCATGGTTTACCAACCGTGACATCAGCTCCGTCTATTAGACATATGTTAGATTAAAGGTTTGCTATTTTAGCCTAAACATCCTATTAGAAAATGTGTAATAAGAAAACGTGTAATAATAAAACAAACAACGACATTTTATTTAGATCACCTAAATTACTTCCATATACTTCCGTGTTTTCCCGTATGAAATCACAAGGTGACTTGTCGTTTAATACGGACGTGACTTCCGACGTCACTCTTGGATGTGGGCAAGGTTGGATTACCGAAGTAAGTATTGCTGTAGATTCATTATTTTAAGCACTTATATTTCTGACACATTTTGGGTTAAATTCAACCCAGCAGTGTAGTCATTTTTAACTAATAGTTGGGTTAAAAATCACAACCCAGCAGGCTGGGTTAAACATGATAACCCAGCGTTGGGTTCGTCCCTTTTTGACCCAGCGCTGGCTTGTCAAAATAACCCAAATTGGGTTGTTTTTAACCCAGCAGTTTTTAGGGTGTGTTTTTATTAATATATTTTAATGTTTCTGTTGTCAGACAACGGAATGAATATTATGATGATTGAAACGCGGGCCATTAGGCTACATAACCAGCTCTAGATTATATTAATCTCCACTAAAATCATATTCACAATATTGTGTAATGAAATAAAATGCACATACGATTAAGAAAGTGGTTGTGCTGTGGGACTGCTGGAAAGCAGGTTTGACGAATGGCGTTTGCTAGTTAGACTCCTTAAAAGAACACCTTTGCTCTTGTGTAAACAAGTGTGCGCTAGTCGAAGTCGAGGTTGGAGTTTGCAATACAGAATCATCTATGATAATATGGTAAGTGACTTACATTTTAGACATATATATATATGTGTGTGTGTGTGTGTGTGTGTGTGTGTGTGCTTGCGTGCGTGTGTGTGTGTGTTTATATCATTAAATAACTAATTAAAAGAAAAATGTATTAGATAAATTAACACTTGAACATACATCAGCATACTACCTAAAATGATGAAAACCATCTTTGTAAAAATGTGAAGTGTAATTTGACTTTTTAGTTTGGCTTATTTCATACTCATTTACATAGAGATGGTGGGGTGTATCACTTATACTACATACAGACACCAGTTGACAATCAAAATAAAGTGGGAAGTTGTATTTTTGGGTTAACAATAAATTTGTTCCCGTTCAGTCGGTCACTCTCAACGTCACATTGGTGACTAACGAATTGGGATTTCGCTTAGAGAGATCAATCTACTTCAAATGTAAACTAAACAAGTCAATGCACATTGGAATGCAATTATTGAATTCAGCAGGTGCAATGCATATCAGCTTTTCGCATTGGAGTGATGCGACAACATCGTTATGCCTCATCCCAGTCTCTTCAGTGAGCTACAGGTTCAATATACTCTTGAAAGTTTCTGGTCTTGGCGGTACAGCGCTTCAGCGGTGGCCATTCCTGTGTCAAGTGGGTTGCACACTTCAAGCTGCACTACCCCCTGTTGAGCTGCAAGTGGCCATTCCCCTGTGCACCTCAGCACTAAAAGAGTTTTTCCCTGAAAAAGCAATTTCTCTAAAAGAGCTTAGATATGTTTCTGGATGCTGTCGTTACCTGGTGAAAGGTGATGGTCATGATTGCTGCCTCACGTGTTTGGATACAGTGGTGGCAAACCCCTCGGGGAACCAACCCTCAGGAGACCATTGCTCCTCTAGCACTTTGCAACCAGTTGAGCCACCAAAAGAAAGCGCTGAGCCCTCTTCAAAGAGGGCCAGTCTGTAACAGTTGTATCCTTTGGGGCTCCTCCCAACAACCAGATGTCAATACCGAGCTCTCTGCACTGCTGCCCTCTGGGGGGGTGGCAAGGCCTGAATTGGATCCAGTGATGTTGGCTATGCTTTCCCGGGCCGCTGAAAGGGTAGGGTGGAAATCTTTTGCGCTGTTAACGCAATGCTCTACCACTGAACCGCAGGAACACTAATGCGGCCTATGGAGAAGCTGCCAACGCATTTCCTGTACATGCTGCAACATTACTGCAGGTTCATCAGGCCAAGGCACGGAAGGACCTGCACAAGGGTAGTCATGATCGGGACGTTCTGAAAGAGCTCAGAACCACTACTGACATCGCGCTGCGAGCGACAAAGGTCTACAAGTCATTTTCACACTTGAAGTCCAGGAGCACCATCCCTAGCTGTGTCTGGTCGATATGAGGGATGCTGAAAGGTTAAGTTCCTTTATGCCCCTGTATCCCAGACAAGCAACATGGTCAAGAGCCTGGCCCCGCAGCTCTTTGCTGTACCGAAGCAAACTGGAAGCCCAACACCGGACCTCACTCATCCTCCTCCTTCATAGAGGGCCGTTCTAAGACCACTCTATGGTCCGCTCACAAGCTGAGGTGGTCCCTGCGTTCCACCTCGCTGCTCCACTGAGGGTACGGAGGTGGTTCAATCAGGACTACTTTCGTCAACTATATTTATTACAATTATATTGCATACAATTAGTGTTAATGGTATGGTTATGTTCTGGGCAATACTCCACATGCCTGTCCAAGCAGCCATGCTAGGACAGAGCTGGGGGAGCATCAAGACAAACCCCCAAAACAACCATAGACCAAAACCCCCCAACACAACTGATGCAATTTGAATGGTCAATGATGGGAAATGTTGCCTTAATACTATATTTATGTGGGAAGCATCACCACAAATCAGTAAGGAAGCATATTCGAAAGTACAGGGGGAAGCATACACCCCTAGCAGCAACAGTCTAATAAGACAGTAGTTTGTATTTAAGTGTCTATTCTCATTAAGGGGAAGTGTCACCCCAAGCAGGTTGCTTAAAATGCTTAAAGCAAATATGTGATTGTAAAGGGGGAAGCGTACGATCCCTGGCAGCGGTAAGAGGAGCATGTTTTATGCATTAATGCTTTCAATTGCATAATTGTGAGTGGCAGTCCGGCAAGGGAAGCATACACCCTGTGGAAATACTTTAAATGACTATCATTGATGTTACGTTCTTATATGTATAGAAGCTATAGAGCGATAAAAGCATGCTTCTGATGCTGCATGCAGCTGAAATCAATTGCACACTCAAACAGCTAATGAAAACATCAACCTTAGAAATATACAACAGTGACATTGAGATTACACCGCTGAATCCAGCGAACTCCAGTTGAAATGCCTACACAAGAATGCTTGTTTCATTTAAACCTGTCCTCATGGCCTTAACCCTTTAGGCGCAGAGTTTTTTTTTTGTTTTTTAGAGGATTTTAAGGATGACCCAATGTTTATGTAGGGGTTACATTTTCCCATCTAATATACATATTATGATGTAATTTGGTGGTGGCCATCTTGAATTATAGAATTTTAATGAAAAGTCACATGTTTAAATGATAAAATGCAGCACTTCTTTCCCCCAAAAATAAAATGTCTCTCACCTTCTGTGTGCTATATTGCACAATACTGAATGCTCAGGTAAATAGTAAGTAGTAAACAAACTGTTTAAATCAGTACTAATATATGGTAGAAACAAAACGAATACATGTAGCGGTTGGCTTTTGCTGTAGAGATTTTCAATTTACTACATACAGCAGGCACTCTGATTCCATGTATGGGGCACATATATAGTATTCATATGACACAGAAACACAAGTAGAATGCGGAGAGACACACGGTCAGAAGACAAAGCTACATGTCTAGCGAGGTAAAATCTCCCGCCTCATTCCCCTCAACACTTACACGCCTGCTAATTTCGCGATGAACACTCTGACCCCAGGAAACATTGTTTACACCACTGGCATTGGGCAAAGGACGATCTACATTGGGCAAAGGATTCACCGTTTGTGTTTGGTGTAGGGCTATACTTTCACTTTCAGTATCACCGTCATCTTCTGAAAGCAGATATTCCCCTTCAGAATCATGGTCCTCGAATAGAAGTCCCAACACTTCATTGCGGGTTTATTGAAGCTTTATTGATGCCATTAGATAATAATAATAATAATAATCTAATGTCAATACTCATTGACGTTGACAATATTGCTCTAATAAAATGGCTCACTCTCACACTAGCTCCACTTTTGTTCGCACTGATTCAATGCACACTAGCTCGAAGATTTTGTATAGAAGCATGACGTTTTTTTGAAGTATTACATGTCTGCCATCTGGTGCAGGGGAGGTCGCATGAAATTTGACACCCTATTTGACAAAATCGGCCGTTTTATTCAGTGCCGCATTTTGTCGCGTAAACTCGACCGTGGTGCCTAGAGGGTTAACTATTGGCATGTCCTCAGAGTGTTTACATGCTCTAGACTGCGTGTTATTCCATGTGTATTAACACAGATGTGTAAATGTTGCTGCATTTTTTTTTATTTTTTTTTTTTACAATTAGCAGCCCAGGCAATATACACAGTTACATGGATTAAAAGAGCATTCACTTATCATAGATGTGGATTTAAGAAGTTCTGAAACAAGCTGCAACAGTTTGATTTGCAAGCAGTGCTGCAATAGAAGAGACGCTAAAGAATCTGAATTCAAATAGACCGCTTGCGATAGGTGTCAAGACTGGATTGGTACATGTCAGGAACAGCTGACTGTCAGCTAATGCAAGCTTGACTGACATGGCCTGCACAATCTAATGCGATGCTGAATTTCCTCTGGTCTGGTGCCTGGCTAGTGCTACCCAGCTCATCTCACTGGCTTCTGCAGACCATTCAGTTCGCCCAGCGTCCCCCCAATTTCAGCAGCATCCGCTTCACTACAGTGAAGACAGCTGATGCTCCTGTCTTGCGTGCAGAGATCGCAGTCCTCCTGGCAAGGATGCAATAGAGACAGTCCCTCCAGCCAATTTGAGGATGGGGTTTTACATTTACAATCGGGCTCTTAATCGATTACCATTCTAGATGTTAATGCAGAAACTCATCTTCGGGGTGTGTCTGTCCCTGAGATTATTTTTTATTGATTGACCTGAAGGGTGCATACTTTCATGTGTCAATCCTTCCATGCCACTGATCATTTCTGCGGTTTATCATATCAGTACAAGATCCTGCCATTCGGGCTGTCACTGTCTCCCCGTTTCTTCACGAATGTCGTGGAGGCACCTCTTGTTCTCCTCAGAGAGCAGAGTGTTCGTGTCCTAAACTATCTCACAATTTACTCATACTAGCACAGTCTCGGGATCAGTTGTGTGAGTACAGAGACCTGGTGCTCTGGCACCTCAGCCTGCTGTGTCTTCGGGTCAACAGGGAAAAGAGCAAACTCTCACCAATGCAGAGGATCTCTTTTCTCGATATGGAGTTGGATTTGGTCAAACAGACAGCATGCCTCACAAAGGAATGTGAACAGTCAGTGCTGTCCTGCTTGAATTCATTTAAGGGCAGTACGCCGGTCCCAATGACCCAATTTCAGAGGCTCATGGGGCATATGGCAGCTTCAGCGGCACTTAGACCGCTTGGGCTTTTGCATATTAGACTGCTTCAGCACTGGCTTCATGGCTGAGTCCCGAGGTTGGAGTGGCAGTGTGGTACTCATCGCGTCCAAGTTTCACTGGCCTGTCAGCCAATATTCACCCCGTGGTCAGATCTTACGTTCATCCAGGCTGTAGAGCCCCTAGATTTACACGGATGCCTCCACCAACGGTTGGGGGGCCACGCACAACGAGCATGTAGTGTCGGGGGTATGGACGGGTCCCCATCTTCACTAGCATATCAATTGCAAAGAGTTGTTAGCAGGGCGCCTTGCCTTGAACCATTTGAAAGGGTGTTTAAGAGGCAAGCATGTGCTAGTCCGAAAGGACAACACTACAACCATTGTGCACATCAACCGACAAGGTGGCCGTCGGAGCTGTCTCGAGCCACACTCCCAGGAGAGTGGCGACTCCATCCCCAGATGGTCCAGCTGATTTGGAGACGTTTTGGAAGTGCTCAGATAGACCTGTTTACCTCTCCAGAGACCTTTCACTGCCAGTTGTTCTACTCCCTGAGCGAGGGAACTCTAGGCATAGATTCACTGGTGCACAGCTGACCACAGGGCCTGAGCAAGTATGTGTTTCCCCAAGTGAGTCTTCTCGCATGCTGTGCAAGGTCAGGGAGGACGAGGAGCAGGTCTTGCTTGTGGCGACATATTAGCCCCACCTAGACCTGGTTCCCTGAACTAGTGCTCGTTGTGAAAGCCCTCTCTGGTGGATTCCTCTGAGGAAGGATCTACTGACTAAGAGACGGGGCACTGAGGCGGAGGTTCTTGGTGACCTACCCCAAGAGGTATTGGACACCATCACTTCGGCGATAGCACTGTCTATGAGACAAGCTTATGTGCTTGATCATGCTTCATCGGTGCTTCCTCAGGGCCAACAGCATAGGTTTTTGGGTCCCATGAAAACCTTGGCCCAAGGCGGGTCAGCTGGGGCTAGAGGAGTGGTTATGAACAAAGGCTGAGTTTCTTCGAATCTGGAGAGCGTCAGCTAAGCGTCAGATAATTTCAAAAAGCTAACAGCTTACACCAGCATTAAAAACTTTTTAAAATAAGTTGAGCTCAAAACTAACTTTCTGTCGACAGTGAGTGTTTGAAATACCTTGATCCGATGTGGATTATGATAACCATACAATGTAGAAATATTTGTAAGCAATGCACAAGACTATTCACGCTAGGCATTTACGTTATCATAGTAAACATGGTAAATGTGACCGCTTGAAGAAATCAGCTTCTTCGTGTATTTATTTAGTAACATATTTTATCTGTCATAAGTCTTGTCTCGAGAGTTTATCTCTGCGTAACCTATGTCATTTCTTCAGGAGCTTTCATAAAAATATAGAAATTATCATTCTTTCTAAATGTGATGTGTATATAGGCTACTGTAACTACAAATAAATAGAAACAGACTCGAATGAATAAGCAGGCTACGTTCTTAATGCTTTATTTCTGTGACTAATTTTCAATCCTGATAAATTCATTATGATTTTTACTTTTATCATGTTCGTTTTGTGATCGCGCTTGTTCTTGCGACTTATTTCTATTAGTTTTCTGATAACTTATCTTTGTTGGTGAAATGATGGAGTTGCGTGATACTTTTACTGGGAGGTGTGTAAAGGGCGGGTTTTAGTTAAGCGCAGCAGAGCTTCTGGCCCGACGGTGGAAACGCAAAATAATTTGACATTAATAACTTACTTTTAGCAGCATCAGTTGCACATGTGCGCTCACAAGATCTCCCGGTTCTTACTTGTGAATTCAGTTCACTGGAGACTCGCACTAAATGGTTCATTTGAATCAGTGATTTGTCTTCTCAATAACAGCTGCAATTGGATCATTCTAAATTGTGAATTAATCGTTTAGTGCAATTTGTGAACTGATTTAAAAGGTTAATTAAAAAGAATCAGTATATTCTTGAATCAGACACTGACACTTAAAGGCAGGGTAGGTAAAAAATGTATAAAAAAACTTTTTTTTCCATATTTGTTTAAACTTTATTTATATATCAATACATAATTAAAATGTATGTACTCTGAAAAAGAAAGTATAAAAATCGAGTGTCTGTAGACCTCTCACGACTGTTTTAAAGACAGCTCATTATTTCCATTCACTCCACCCCCTCCCTTCTGGGCTCCTTCCAAAGCTACGCCCCAAAACACATGAATGCGCGACTCCGACCACTGAGCTGGAAGACGCATTATTTACCTGAGACGAGCGGAGAGGAAGGAGCACAGTGCATGTAGTGACATTGTGTCAGAATCACATGTAATAAAAATAACTTTATAACTATAAAGATAAACAAACAAGATGTATTTTAGTACTCCCTATCAAGCTAGCATATTGATATTGGTAAAGTTTAAAATATATATTTTTTGATTCGCTAACGAGCTAGTTGTCTATAAGGCCAAGCTAAAAACAGGTTGCATGATACACGTTTTTCCATTATCATCATTTACACTGTGATGAAGATGAATTTCGTGTAAGATTCATAACGTTGTTCTGCATGTAAGAGTTTCCATGATGAAAGCATTGTTGACTCTGATGAGGACTACACTCCAGAGACAAGTACCGCATCGTCAGCTCGAGGACAGGTCCGGGGCGAAGCAGAGGAGGTCGTGCAAGAGGCCGTGCAACTAGGGTCCGAGGAAGTAGACGCCGAGGACGGGGTGGTCGAAGTGCAGGGCAAGGAGCACTTGAGTTCCCTCAGTTCTCGCCATCGCTGGAAAGCCACGCCGATATTAACTCGCGTTTTATTTCTTTGTTTATCCAAATACTTTTTGTTCATTGCCTTTTCTTGTACTGTTACTGTCTTCCTTTTTTTTTGCCTGGTTTGCCTTCAATTTCTGTGAATTTCGCTTGCTGTTTCTCTGCCATTGTTTTGGTATTCCTAGGATCCGTGCCTCTTAAATTTCCTCAAATCAAACGTGCGTGCGCAAGTGGGCAGGTCCTGTGTGGCAAAAGGGTGGTTGCCATGGTTGCGAGAGAGTGACAGTCGCCTAAGCCAATCCTATGTTTCGTGCCGAATGGAAATAATGAGCTGTGTTTAATACAGATTAAACGGTCTAGAGTCACTCGATTTTTATACTCTTTTTTATCAGAGTATTTACATTTTAATTATGCATTGATATATATAGAAAGTTTAAACAAATTTGGAAGAAAGTTGTTTATAAATTTCTTACCTACCCTGCCTTTAAGTACAGTAACAAAGTAAAACTACTGCATTACTGTTTACCACTGGCTCATATACATTACATGCCACAGTAGATTTACAAGTCAAGTCAAGTCACTTATATTTATATAGTGCTTTAAACAACAACAAAAAATTGAGTCAACGCAACTGAACAACATTAATTAGGAAAACAGCGTGTCAATAATGCAAAATGTTAAAGGCAGTTCATAATTAAATTCAGTGATGTCATCATCTCAGCTCAGTTTAAATAGTATCTGCGCAATCATTTGCAATCAAGTCAACGATATCGCTGTAATGAAGTGTCCACAACTAAGCGAGCCAGAGGCGACAGCGGCAAGGAACCAAACTCTATTGGTGACAGAATGGAGAGAAAAACCTTGGGAGAAACCAGGGCTGCGTTCAGCCCCGACAAAACGTTGCAAAAATTTTTAAAACATTTTTTAAACAGAAACGGTGATGCGTTGAACACACTGTTCTGATGACGCAAAAGTTGCAACTATGGCAGCTGAGAAGGCCATTATTTGTGTTCTTTGTGAAGAATTTTCGGAGCCATCTATTTAGCCTTACATACTGACTTTATTTGTAGTTCATACGGTTTTAATACCCTGTATTTTCTTTCTCATTTTTAGGAAAAGCACTTCATTACCATTGTTTATTTCTATACCAAACACTTGCAATGAAGCTAAAAATATAAACAACTACATCATTATGACAAACATGTCGTTTAATATCCTCAGTTGTTGCATATACCGAGCTGCAACGAACACATTTGTATTATATTCCTTGAAGCCATTGTGCGAGTTCACTTTAATACCGCGTGCTTTATATACATGTTGTTGCTGATTGGACTGCAGTTCTGACACACCCACCAAACAAGAGAAAACGCATCTCAAACCCAGTTGCACACCGGCGTTTCCAGGAAACATGACGTTCAACGCGGAAACCGTAGCAAAACGTTGCGCACCGTTTTGAACTTGAACATGCCCCAGGCGCAGTCTCCGCTATAAGCTAATAATCAAAAATCAAATAAGACTAGAGATGAGACGCTCTTATTTTTTTATTGTAGAATACAACACTGGATATATTCGCACTTTATAGAAATGAAAATGATGGTGTATAAAATTGATTTTAAGATAAAAAAATAATTATGATTAAAAAATTAACTTGATGGAGCTCAAACTCAAAACACATGACAGCAACAAACAGGAAGTGAACTAATTAATGAATGGATGGGTGGATGGACTGATGGGCATTTAATTAAACATAGTACCATACTAAATTATAGTAATAATTTAGTCTGATAAATAACATTCTTCATACCTTTGTAATTGATAGCTCAGAAAAAGTCACATACATGACTGACATCTAGAGGACACTCTTAAAAAAAATCCATAAAACACTTGCAAGAAGAAACCACAAATAAGTAGATATAATTGAACATTGGTATCAGACAATTGTCTCCCTTTATACAACCAATTGAAGTTAATTGTGCATGCATAAAATGTCGTTATTCCATCAATCCTGTTGGCTATGTTGGGAGGGATTGGAGAGTCGACGTCCTGCCTTCCAGGGATGCCCACTTGGCATTGGCTGCATATTTAAAGCAACATCCCACACAAGCTTCATCAGAAATTAGTTAGTAGAGTGGCCGAGTGGATCAGAAAGATAATGTGGGCCATTCTGTATATTTTTCTATGCATGTCATTTAACTGTATTTCTGCAGATTCAGTCCTCAAATCAGGTACCTGTCAGCTCCAGGGACACTTCAAGTTGAATGGAATGCAACAGGACGGAGATTTTATACTTGGAGGCCTATTTCATGTTCACTTTTTCACAGTGTTCCCAGAACTGGGATTCAGAACGGAGCCAGAACCACCATACTGTGAAAAGTGAGTCTGGTCTGGGGCCAGAATGACTACAGAACTAAATAAATAGAATAATAAATAATGATAATAATAATATTTAATGTAATGTAAAGTTCTATGTGTCACCTTTCACCTAAGCTAACTTCAAATGATGTGCTGACATCAGTAATGTATATATGTGTATATATATATATATATATATATATATATATATATATATATATATATATATATATATATATATATTGAAATCACTGTACTTTTAACTAAATATGCATAATAGGGTTCCGTGAGTAATGCTTAAATCGCAAATGTATTTTCAGTTTCTAATGCTTGTATTAATTTATCTTTCAATAATTTTTTTTTTTTTTTAGATTTAATATAGAAATATTTCAGCAGGCACAGACCATGGCTTTTGCAGTTAATGAGATCAATAAGAATCCAAATCTGCTGCCTAACATCACTCTGGGTTACCATCTTTATGACAACTGTGTGAGACTAGGAATAGCATTCCGGGCTGCCATATCCCTGGCTAGTGGAACAGAGGAGTCCTTCTCCAATTTAAACTGCACTGGGCCTCCTCCGGTTATTGGGATCATAGGGGATCCAAGTTCCACTCCTTCCATTGCAATTTCTAATGTTCTGGGGCTGTTTCGAGTACCTATAGTAAGATGACAAAAAAAAAAAAAAAAGAAAAAGAAAATACACTATCTGCATATTTTTTGCGTTTTGAGTTTTTTAGCCATGTTATTTAGCCAACTTGTTTTTAGTACTTTTTTTTCCAGATTGTTTGTGTCTGAAAAAAAAAAAATAATATCAAAAGCACTGATGATTATCACTCTATTTCTCTGTCTCATGTCATTATTTATTTCTCCATCTTCCCTAACTAATTAGGTTAGTCACTATGCCACCTGCTCCTGTTTGAGTGACAGGAAAAAGTACCCTTCTTTCTTCAGAACAATCCCCAGTGATGCCTTCCAGGTGCGTGCTATGGTTCAGATTTTGAGGCATTTTGGATGGACCTGGGTTGGTCTCATCTACAGTGATGATGACTATGGCATCTATGCTGCTCAGTTATTTCAGCAGGAAATGCAGCTGTTTGGGCATTGTGTTGCATTTTCTGAAATCCTTCCCCATGATAACAACCTCAGAGACATTCAACATATAACAGGAGTGATTGAGGCCTCTACAGCTAGAGTGGTTGTTGTTTTTTCAACTTCATCCTTTCTAATACCTTTGATGGAGGAAGTGGTTTTGCAGAACATGACAGGCAGACAGTGGATTGCGAGTGAAGCTTGGACAACCTCTCCTGTATATCACACTCCACGTTTCCTACCCATCCTGGGGGGCACACTGGGCATTGCTATCAGACGTGGAGAGATTCAGGGGCTTCGTGAGTATCTTCTACGTCTCCGTCCCAGTAATGATCAAAAAAACAATATAATAAGGATTTTTTGGGAGAACATGTTCAGGTGTAGTTTTGAAAATGGGGGTAGAGCAATAGATGGAGAGCAAGTGAAAAAGTTGTGTACAGGACAGGAGGATCTGAGCAACACTGACACACCATACACTGATGTTTCTGGGTTGAGAGCAGCTTATAATGTCTATAAAGCAGTTTATGCCCTGGCACATGCACTTCATGACCTGATGCAGTGTGAAGAGGGGAGAGGACCATTCAATGGGAACAGCTGTGCTAATAAAACCAACCTGAAACCCTGGCAGGTAAGACATCCAAGTGACCATTCTCTCCAGGCATATAGGAGAGATTAAGATGAAAAAGCAAAATATGTGTGTGTGTTTAACACTTCTCCTGCCTACCAACTGTGCAGCTGGTTCACTACCTACAGAAAGTGAACTTCACCACAGGTTTTGGGGATCATGTGTCATTTGATAAGAATGGAGATGCTCTGCCCATCTATGATGTGCTGAACTGGCAGCCAAGCTCTGATGGATCGATAAGGATTCACACAGTTGGTGTAGTCAATAAAGGGGCGGCAACAGAGATGGTGCTCACACTGGATGATGATTCAATATACTGGAACTTTGAGACCAAAAAAGTAATAATCTGTGCAAGTTAATTTCATCCCTTTTGCAGATATATGTTCTATATACAAATCAAAGCTATAAGAAAACATGTATAAATTAATGGAACATATTATGTAAGATATGAAAAATACAATACATTTAAAAAGAAAGAAAAAAAAATAGCAGGTGATTTTCTCTTTCAGCCCCCAAGGTCTGTTTGCAGTGAGAGCTGCCCACCAGGCACCAGACAAGCCAGGAGGAAGGGCCTCCCTGTCTGCTGTTTTGACTGCATGTCATGCGGAGATGGAGAAATATCTAATACAACAAGTGAGGAAATTACTGTTGCAAAATTTGAGCATAATTTGAAAGCAATTACCTCTTTAATTCACACCTATCTATCATTTATTACTCACAGATGCGATTGAGTGTACAGTCTGTCCAGATGAGTTCTGGTCCAATCCAGAAAAGGACCAGTGTGTGCCAAAAGAAGTAGAGTTTCTGTCCTATGAGGATCCTCTAGGCATCTCCTTGACCAGTGCATCTCTGCTTGGCACCTGCATCTGTGCTCTTGTTATGGTCATCTTTGCTCTTCACCATAACACTCCCATAGTTCGTGCCAACAATTCAGAACTCAGCTTCCTGCTGCTGTTGTCACTCAAACTGTGTTTCCTGTGTGTGCTGCTGTTCATTGGCCAGCCACAGTTGTGGACATGTCAATTAAGACATGCTGTGTTTGGCATAAGCTTTGTCCTGTGCATTTCCAGCATCCTGGTCAAGACTATGGTGGTAATTGCAGTATTCAAATCATCTCGACCAGAGGGAAAAGGCGCTATGAAATGGTTTGGAGCAGCTCAACAAAGATGCACAGTTTTGGTCCTAACAGCCCTTCAGGTTGTGATATGTGCAGTCTGGCTATCAATTGCATCTCCAACACCACATAAAAACAATCAGTATACTCGCTCTAAAATAGTATATGAATGTGCTATTGGTTCAGTGGCTGGTTTTTCTATGCTGCTGGGATACATTGGACTATTGGCAGCAGTAAGTTTTCTTTTAGCCTTTCTGGCAAGAAATCTTCCAGATAATTTTAATGAAGCAAAGTTCATCACATTTAGCATGTTGATCTTCTGTGCTGTGTGGATTGCGTTTGTTCCAGCATATGTGAGTTCTCCGGGGAAATATGCAGTGGCTGTAGAGATATTTGCCATTTTAGCATCTAGTTTTGGATTATTGGTGGCCATATTTGCCCCAAAGTGCTACATTATCCTTTTACATCCAGAGAGAAACACTAAAAATGCCATAATGGGAAGAGAAAAACAAAATAAATAGTTTGAAATCTCTATGATGTAAAATTGTGAACTTTTGATTAATTGTCAGTTACTTCACTGGTTAGTCAGTAGGCTTTGATTGATTATTCAGCTTTTGCAATCATTAAACAATAAAATATATATTATGTATATATATATATATATATATATATATATATATATATATATATATATATATACAGTATTGTTCAAAATAATAGCAGTACAATGTGACTAACCAGAATAATCAAGGTTTTTCGTATATTTTTTTTATTGCTACTTGGCAAACAAGTTACCAGTAGGTTCAGTAGATTCTCAGAAAACAAATGAGACCCAGCATTCATGATATGCACGCTCTTAAGGCTGTGCAATTGGGCAATTAGTTGAATTAGTTGAAAGGGGTGTGTTCAAAAAAATAGCAGTGTGGCATTCAATCACTGAGGTCATCAATTTTGTGAAGAAACAGGTGTGAATCAGGTGGCCCCTATTTAAGGATGAAGCCAACACTTGTTGAACATGCATTTGAAAGCTGAGGAAAAGGGGTCGTTCAAGACATTGTTCAGAAGAACAGCGTACTTTGATTAAAAAGTTGATTAGAGAGGGGAAAACCTATAAAGAGGTGCAAAAAATGATAGGCTGTTCAGCTAAAATGATCTCCAATGCCTTAAAATGGAGAGCAAAACCAGAGAGACGTGGAAGAAAACGGAAGACAACCATCAAAATGGATAGAAGAATAACCAGAATGGCAAAGGCTCAGCCAATGATCACCTCCAGGATGATCAAAGACAGTCTGGAGTTACCTGTAAGTACTGTGACAGTTAGAAGACGTCTGTGTGAAGCTAATCTATTTTCAAGAATCCCCCGCAAAGTCCCTCTGTTAAAAAAAAGGCATGTGCAGAAGAGGTTACAATTTGCCAAAGAACACATCAACTGGCCTAAAGAGAAATGGAGGAACATTTTGTGGACTGATGAGAGTAAAATTGTTCTTTTTGGGTCCAAGGGCCACAGGCAGTTTGTGAGAGGACCCCCAAACTCTGAATTCAAGCCACAGTACACAGTGAAGACAGTGAAGCATGGAGGTGCAAGCATCATGATATGGGCATGTTTCTCCTACTATGGTGTTGGGCCTATTTATCGCATACCAGGGATCATGGATCAGTTTGTATATGTTAAAATACTTGAAGACGTCATGTTGCCCTATGCTGAAGAGGACATGTCCTTGAAATGGTTGTTTCAACAAGACAATGACCCAAAACACACTAGTAAACGGGCAAAGTCTTGGTTCCAAACCAACAAAATTAATGTTATGGAGTGGCCAGCCCAATCTCCAGACCTTAATCCAATTGAGAACTTGTGGGGTGATATCAAAAATGCTGTTTCTGAAGCAAAACCAAGAAATGTGAATGAATTGTGGAATGTTGTTAAAGAATCATGGAGTGGAATAACAGCTGAGAGGTGCCACAAGTTGGTTGACTCCATGCCACACAGATGTCAAGCAGTTTTAAAAAACTGTGGTCATACAACTAAATATTAGTTTAGTGATTCACAGGATTGCTAAATCCCAGAAAAAAAAATGTTTGTACAAAATAGTTTTGAATTTGTACAGTCAAAGGTAGACACTGCTATTTTTTTGAACACACCCCTTTCAACTAATTGCCCAATTGCACAGCCTTAAGAGCGTGCATATCATGAATGCTGGGTCTTGTTTGTTTTCTGACAATCTACTGAACCTACTGGTAACTTGTTTGCCACGTAGCAATAAAAAATATACTAAAAACCTTGATTATTCTGGTTAGTCACATTGTACTGCTATTATTTTGAACAATACTGTGTATATATATATATATATATATATATATATATATATATACACACACATACCTACATACATATATATATATATATATATATATATATATATATATATATATTGTACAGACTAAAAGTTTGGACACACCTTCTCATTCAAAGAGTTTTCTTTATTTTCATGACTATGAAAATTGTAGATTCACACTGAAGGCATCAAAACTATGAATTAACACATGTGGAATTATATATGGAATTATAAACATAACAATAAAGTGTGAAACAACTGAAAATGTCATATTCTATGTTCTTCAAACTAGCCACCTTTTGCTTTGATTATTGCTTTGCACACTCTTGGCATTATCTTGATGAGCTTCAAGAGGTAGTCACCTGAAATGGTCTTCCAGCAGTCTTGAAGGAGTTCCCAGAGAGATGCTTAGCACTTGTTGGCCCTTTTGCCTTCTGTCTGCGGTCCAGCTCACAACTAAACCATCTCGACTGGGTTCAGGTCCAGTGACTGTGGAGGCCAGGTCATCTGGCGCAGCACCCCATCACTCTCCTTCTTGGTCAAATAGCCCTTGATGCCTTCAGTGTGAATCTACAATTTTCATAGTCATGAAAATAAAGAAAACTCTTTGAATGAGAAGGTGTGTCCAAACTTTTGGTCTGTACTGTATATATATATAGTCTACACATATTGCATGTGTTATATAAATAAACATGATGTGATGTGACTTTACTGGTGTGCCGATTATAAAGCTGGTCTAAATGATCAGATCATATTTGTTGGCTGTTTGTTTCATTATAGTAAAGAAAGCATGCAGCACTTATTTACACATTCAAATAAATGCCACTCTCAGCAGTGTCGAAATGTTCACCAACAGTAAACCCTTAACCAAAATAACTTAGTTGTAACTGAAGTGCTGTGCGCCGGTACCCAGTACTCAGTACCGCCACTTCCAAATAGAGCTTTTGAGCGTACTGCCACCTTACCGTGTGCCCAGAACGTGCTTTTAGCGTACCGGTATGCTCATTTGGACATCTGTTTTATTAGAGGTTTTAATCTTTTGCCTGCGCTGACGCTTTTCAGTGCGCCCTTCACAATGCAAGCTTACATTACCCATACACCCTTGAGTTGAAAGTGAAAAGTGCATGCATCACTTTTGTTGCTGTCAGTGACAACTCAACCGGGACGGAGAGGGTGTGTGAAACCTGCACACTCGGCTTGGTAAAAATTAGTGGTGGCCATAAATTATTTTTTTCAATCTAGATTAATCTCACTGTGATCTTGAAATTAATCTAGATCAATCTAGATTAAAATGGCTCATTCGAATTTTGCAGAAGGCATTCAGAATATGTGTGTTACCCAAATAAAATTGACAAACAGTAAGTCTTTGAGAAGGGGTTTATCAAGCTAGGTGGTGTATTAGAAAAGGGGCTCATCTCCTGTTTCCAAAATGCATCACAAAGTGCTTGAAAAAGCAGTAAACTAATTCCACACTGCACAAGGTGCAAACAACATTACGCCTGTTTCACACATACTCCGTCTGCAGTGCGTATGCGTTGCATATTTTTTTACACACCCATGTTAACGGATTCCAGTTGCGTTCCAGGAGCGTTGCATCTGCAGCAGTGCAGCGATCGTTTACGTACTGAGTAGCGTTACTGCAAACGCGTCCTGTGTGAAAGCACATCGCGATTGTGGTGCACCACATACGTAACGCACAGAGACTGCATGTGGTCGTCAGTTAACATGACACCATATATGTCCCTGACTGTCCACACTATTACACCTGACTGGAAACTTGAATCCAAATGCCTCCAAACTACGTATTTTCCTGATAGTCATACAGCGGACAACCTTGCTGCTGCGCTTAGAGATGCACTTCAGGAATGGCAACTTGACGAGAAAAAACTTTCAGCAATAACCACTGACAACGCTGCCAACATTTCTGCTGCAATCAGGTCCCTGCATTGGCCGTGGCTTAACTGCTTCGGTCACAATCTAAACTTGGCTGTCACAAATGCATTGCATGACCAGAGGCAAAAAACCGAGCGCGCCCTCGGACTATGCCGTAATATTGTCGGGGCCTTTTCAACACGGCTGGCAACGTAAGCATGAACTCCACAAGAAGCAAGTCGACTTGGGACTCCCAAAACATAACGGTAAGCATAAAGCATGCAGAGAGTTCCTCCGGGACAGGGTCTCAAATGTAAAAAAAGGGCATATATATATGCTTTGCATCGCATAAATAAATTATATTTAAAAGTAGGCTACATTAAAATAGAAGACCTTTTTTTTATTATAATTTTTTCTGTATTTTTTATCAAATAAATGCAGGCTTGATGCGCATAAGGGACTTATTTAAAAAAAAAATGTGCATGCAAATTTGACCAAATGGAATAATATACATTAATTGACTTATTTATTTACGCATTCATTCGTTTATTTAGGCCAATTAATTAATTAATTAGTTAAACAAATGTATTAATAAATAGGCCTAAATAAAAGAATTTTGTTTATTTAGGCCTATTCATTAATTTAATCGTTTATTCGTCATTCATTAATTAATTCATCCATCCATCCATACATACATCGGCAGGACTGCGCAACTCGCTGGGGCTCCAAACTGGCAATGGTGGAGCGCATCCTCGAGCAGGCCCAAGCGATCAGACACGTCCTGTCTGATGACAGAAGGAGCAGCCTGTCCCTGACCTGGCAGGACATGGACGTCTTGAAAGCTGTTCACGAAGCACTGAAACCAGTCGGTGACTTCACTGATATTTTGTCAGGAGAAAATTATGTGACCAGTTCCTGTATCCTCCCCATACTACAGCTCTACAGGGACAATGTGTTGGCTGCGTCAGAAAACGACCTCCAGCTAACAAAGTCAATAAAAACTGGAATTCTAACAAAGCTGGAGGCCAAGTATGAATCCGATTCAGTGCGCAAAATATTGCGAAAATGCACTTTCCTCGACCCTCGTTACCGTGGAGGATATGAGACGGATGAAAACACATTGGCTGAGACCAAGGCTGAAATACAGGCTGAGATCGTGAGCTTAGAGGCAGCAGGTCCATTGGCCATCAGAGTGGAAGAGGGAGAGGCGCAACCCGAACCCCCACGAAAAAAGATGAATCTTGGAAGTATGCTGCAAAAAAAAGCCGATGCAATGGCAGGTCCCGTCGCCATCGTCACCATAGCAGTGTTAATTTTGACACAAAATTTTAATTTAGTTTTAGTCTTAGTCTTTTGACTATAATTCTTTTTAGTTTTAGTAAAGTTTTAGTCATCTGATTTGTTTTAATTTTAGTCTTATTTTAGTCGACTAAAATTGCTTGGTATTTTAGTCGACTAAAATTGCTTGGTATTTTAGTTGTCAAGAGATTGAGTCATCCTGCAACCAGCCCCCGCCGGCTACTCATTGGCTGCAGCATCTTTTTTCTAAGTTCAAAAAAAAATACCGTAGGCGGCTATAGGCACAAATTTAGATATTAATTTATCTTATTAATCTATATGCACAAAGACAATACAACCTTGTCCCCCTTTTGTTTTACAGCTCGATGAAGAGAGTGCATGTTGCTGCAGCTGCGATGGGGGCAGTGATGTACGCTTACAGGAGTGATTGACAGTTCGCGGCACTGTGTACAAAAAGTATAAATAACGCTCATTAGCATTAGCGTTACAGAAAGGTCTGATTTACGCACTGTTACAACAGTCGATGTTTTTTTTCTTTTTTACAATGACATTTGAGAGCATGATTTTAATCTTGTTGTTTCTTGTGGCAGACTAAAGAGTAATGCCAGATGGTTGATCTTTGAATAAAAATGTGTTTAGTTAAGGTTTGAAATGCATTATCTTTTATTATAGGGCTATAAGCCCCCCATCCCGTCACTCAAGACCGCAGACACCCGCTTACCCCCCCAGCCCCGAATTAAAGTCAATCTCATCTTATCACCCTATTCTAAGGGTATTTTTTCAAAATACTTTTGCATATTTTATTTATGCTCAGTAGCTCTTTCTAGCTCAAGCAAATCCACAAACTAATAAAAGGATTTATTATTTTTTATAAGGTCATCTGTTGATTGCTGTATATAAAACCCCCTTCAATATAGTTGTTGTTACCTCAGGGGACGAGGGGAGTCATCAAAAAAAAAAAATATATATATATATATATATATATATATCTATAGTCACGGGGTGAAGAATAACTCGACAAGAGGTGCGTGAATTAAATGCCCCGGAGTACCGGCGAGGACGTGAGTGCTGCTTTCACCTGGGAGAAGGCTTCTTCCGCCGACGGGGTCCAGCATACTTTCTCCGGCTGCCCCTTCCTGGTCAGGTCTGTCAGAGGGGGGCTAAAGAGGAGAAGTTGGGGATAAAACAACGGTAATAACCCGCCAACCACAAGAAGGCTCGTACCTGGGTCTTTGTCTCGGGTCTTGGTGCGGCGTGGATGGCCTCAACTTTCTTGTCTTGCGGCCGGATGAGTCCTCGGCTGACTTGGTAGCCCAGGTACTTGGCCTCAGAGAGGGCTAGGTGGCATTTGTGGGGATTGGCAGTAAATCCAGCCCGCCGGAGCTCCGAAAGCAGCCTCCGCAGACAGTCCAAGAGGCCCCGGGGTTGACGGCCAAACAGGAGCTCGAAGGGGGTGAAGCCAGTTGAGGCCTGGGGAACTTCGCAGATCCCAAAGAGCACGTAGGGAATCATGAGGTCCCAATCCCGCTTGTCCTCCGCCGCCACACGTCTGAGCATTTGCTTGAGGGTTTGGTTAAATCTCTCTACGAGGCCATCAGTTTGGGGGTGATAAACAGTGGTCCTCAACTGCTTCACCCGCAGCAGCCGGCAGAGGTCAGCCATTAGCTGGGACATGAAGGGGGTTCCCTGGTCAGTCAGGATCTCCGAGGGGAGGCCGACTCGGCTGGCCAGCAGAAACAGCTCCTGGGCGATGGACTTTGTGGTGGCCTTCCGCAGGGGGACTGCTTCTGGGTACCGGGTGGCATAGTCGATGATGACCAGGATGTGTTCATGCCCTCGGGCAGACTTCGGCAATGGCCCCACTATTTCCAATCCGCTCGAAGGGCACCTCGATGATAGGCAGCGGGATGAGCGGGCTGGGGGGAGGAGTCCTGGGCGACGTGGCCTTTACCTCGGCGTCCAGGCCCAGCCAATGGAAGCGGTCGCGGATGCGTTGAGCAGTATTGGCTGCCGCGAGGTGTCCTGCCATGGGGTGGGAATGGGCCAGCTCTAGAATGGTCTCGGTCTTGGCTCGAGGCACAACTAGTAACTTTTTCTCCTCCCCCCTATGCTGGGCAACACAATACAGCAGTCCATTCTCTACAACAAAATGTGGGAGAGGGTGGGGCCGGGGCCGGGGGAGGACGTCCTCTCCATCCACGACTCGCACCTGGCTCCAACAGTGCTTGAGTCGGTCGTCCTCCCGCTGTTCCTTGGCGAAAGAGCCCCCTCCAGCGGCCTGTTGGTAGACATCATAAAACAGATTAGTGGACTAGGAGGGGGCCTCACCTTCTCTCCCACTGTCGGAGACGAGCAGGGCCGGTCGGCGGCGGGGTCCAGGCGGCCGCCTCGGTCTTCGCCGGTTCCCCTTGGGGCTGGCAGGCTGAGTGGCGGCGGACAGCAGCTTCTCGAAGCCGGGCCAATCCCTTCCGAGCAGTACTGCCACCGGCAGGTCCTTCACCAGGCCTACCTCCACCGGCCAGGTGCCCTGGGGGGAAGAAATGACCATCTCACGGGCCAGTACTTGGCGAGTGTCTCCGTGCACACAGATTATCAGTAGGAAGTTTTTTCGTCTGCTTCGAGGGGAGCACAGTCGCGACTGGATGAGGGTGACCGCACTGCCTGAGTCCAATAGGGCCCAGAACCGTCTTCCATCCACCTTCACCTCTGCTTCGGGGGCTCCCGCCGGCACCTGTTGGTGAAGGATGCAGCCTGCCAGCCAGGCTCGCGGAGGCGGACTGCAGACTGGTCGCGCGGTGCCTTCGAGCGGGCATCGCTCCTGGACCACCCTCCGGGGGAATGGCGGCAGCCGGTCCCCTGCCCCACTGTGATGGACAGCATCCGCCAGCTCGATCGCCTCCACCAGTTCCCGGACGTCACGTGGGTTCCTCATGCTGACGGTGGGCGTGCGGCAGTGCGCGCAGGAGGCAGTGCGCACGAGACCACCACTCGTTCCGCTACCTGCGTTGGGGTGGGGTTTCCTGCCAACAGCCAGTGCTGGGCGATGCGGCTGAGTTCGGCCGCCTGGGCACGGGCTGGCGCCCGGGGCTTGTATTCCCACTCGTGGAACTGCTGGGCGGCTCTCACAGGGGAGAGGCCCAGTCTCGCCAGGATCTCCCGCTTCACTTCGATATAATTGTCAGCACTCGTCAGGGGGAGCGAGAAGTAAGCCCTCTGTGCTTCACCGGTGAGGAGGGGTGCCAGCGCACGTGCCCACTCGTCCTCTGGCCATCCCTCTCGGTTGGGGGGTGTTTTCGAAGACCTGAAGGAAGGCTTCCACATCGTCATCGGCCGACATCTTAGGTAACAGACGGGTGGCTTGTGCCCGAGGCTCAGGTAGCGGAACGCGCTGAGCCGCGGCTGTCCGGATGGCGGCGAGTTCATCCTGCGTCCTGCCCAGGCGAGTGGCGAGGTGTTCCGCTATTTGCTGCTGGCGGATGCTTACTTCAGCGAGGCGTTGTAAGACGTCCTCCATCGCGAGGACGCGCGTGCCACCTTCCTTGGTGCTGGTGAAGACACAGGGAAAGAAAGGAAAAGAATTAGGCGTTGGGGCGGTGATCTTGTCGGTGATTCCTCACTGTTCTGCCCGCATTCTCCACCACTGTCACGGGGTGAAGAATCACTCAACAAGAGGTGCGTGAATTAAATGCCCCGGAGGGTGGGTTTATGATAAGTAAAGGGTGCCTGGTGAAGTGTCCTGATCCGCTTTCTGCTGCTTGGTGCTTCCTGTGTGCTCTGACGTGCTCCGAAGTGTGTGGGCTGTCGGTTACTCACTCGCTCGCTGCTTTCTGTGAAGGAAGGAGAGGGGGATTAGGCCAGTGTTGCATTCGTTTCGAGAACCTCTTCTGAGGGTAACATGTGCTCCTTTTAAATGTGCTGGCTGATGGGGAGCAGCTGTGACCAATCAGCCGGTGACGAGGACGTGCAGGTGTTTTGCTTTGGTTTCCAGGGCGACGCTGATTCCTCTGGGAGTGCTCATCACAATATATATATATATATATATATATATATATATATATATATATATATATATATATATATATATATAGGCTATAATAGAGTACCAGCACTTCTTTTGGGCCGCTTAAAGCACTGTGTAACTGGGGACTTTACATATGACAGCATTGTTTGTTTGTAGTTTCACAAGTTACACTTACATATGTGACCCATCACGGAAACCAGTGACACAAGTCGGCAGCACAACTTTCGAGCAAAATGAGAAAGAAGCGTTTTTTTTTTTCAAAATTGGTGATTTTCCATTTTTTGCAGAATCTGTTAGTTGAGATCACAAAGAAGCCTCTCCGTGTTTGAGAAAGCAGAATTGGTATATTTAGAAGCGTACATTTTGAGGTTGAAATCAGGTTGTTTGTCTGAGATTCTAGCACGCAGTAGGGGCGTTTCATTGTCTGTCTGTATTTCCATACTGGATAAGCCGGCTTTTGTTTATTTTGTTATTGCCCCCGCCCTCCGAGGGAAGCATGGCTACTTAGTATGCAGCGCTCTGGCCGGCTGTAGCTGTTATCAAAATTCAGTGAAGATGTACGCCGCAAAGATGAACGCAGACGAGCTGAACCGTGGCCTTGAAGTACTTGAAGACAAGCCGGATGCTTATAAACAAGTGCTCACTGATTCTGAAGACGATCTGAGCGACGATGAAAGCGGCATAATAAGACTGTAATATCCCTAATCTACAACTGAGCGAAGATGATGACGAGGAAGAATGTATTGAACTGGCGTCAGACGAGTTGGACCGTAAGATATCAGAGGCTATATCGATAGTAACATTTGATGGGGATAAAGACAGAGAAATGGGGAAAATCCGTAACATTTAGAGGCAAACAGACGCACAGTGCAAACTTCGGAGATGGTTACATCCACAAAAAAGACCCCGACAAAGAGAAAGTGTGCCCGAACGACTTATTTCATTGGAGGCATCGAGATCTGCAAAATTAGCATCAATATGCGCTGTTTGTTTACATAAACATTCAAATAATAACATTTAAAAATGATGGCCACATTTTAAAGACTAAAGATTTTTTATAAAAAGATAAAACTCACATATTTCAGCCTCTAAATTATTAAGCGGGTGGTGGCCCGGACCTAGAGTACCCCCCATATATATAAAAGTGCAAAATGAACTCTAGTGGAGGAGATGGGGTGGAGGGGGTATGCTGATAAACCATCAATGGAGACAGGTAGGCTAATTCAGCTGTATTTATACCCCAAGGTTGATTATCTTAAGTGGCTCCACCTGTGCTAATTAGGCTAAGTATCTGACATGCTCCTCCCGAACCTTGTTATGAAACTACATTTCACGAGTTCACACTTACATATAACTAGCTGAAGTATTATAATGCATATTTGGTGTGCTGTCCAGGGAACGGGGCTCTGAGCTCGGGAATGGCCCGAACCTAGAGTACCCCCCAAAAAACAATAGCGGAAAGAACAACTAAGGACACCCCCCCCCCACCCACAATAGCGTTGAGATCTGGCGGGGACTGATATTTAGAAAGTCAGCTGGTTGGCAGGTCGGAAGAGCCTATGTATTTCAATGGAAGCAACTTTACCTATTTGGAGAGATAGGCACTACCGGCTGCTTGTATCGGACTACGTGATTTGGGGCGCCAGGTCGGGAGGGCTCGAGCCGTTGCACAACTGGAGCACCTCACTGCATTGGAACGGATGAGCCCTACCGGACGATAGCGGAGGAGCAACATGATTGGATAGCCCGACCAGGAGTGCCCGAGCTGCCTCGACTGAAATAGGTCACCAGGCGGGGGGGGGGGGGGGGCGGGGGGATTTGAACAGAGTTTGACGGGAGGTGGAGACTCTTTTCGTTGTACAGCGAGCACAGTCACCTGCCAAACAGGAACGAAAAGTTAGGTGGCCGTGAGACTCTTGCCGACGTCCGATGGGAGCTCAGTACTCAAGGCACTGAACGGGTAAGCCTCGCCGACCGTAGAAAGGAAAAGTTAAGGTTGTCTAGTCGGGAGGCTCTCGCCGACCTCCGATGGGAGCTCAATACTGACGGCATCGGATGCGTAAGCCTTTTTTGACCAAAGGATGAAAAAAGTTGTCTAGCCGTGAGACTCTTACCAACATCCGACAGGAGCTCAATACTCACAGTGTTGAATGGGTAAGCCTCACCGAATGTAGAAAGGACAAAGTAATGTGGTCTAGATGGGAAGCTCTCACCGACGTCTGATGGGAGGTAAATAGAGGGTCCGTTGGAATTTTTTGAAGCATCGAAAATACATTTTGGTCCAAAAATGGCAAAAACAACGACTTTATTCAGCATTGTCTTCTCTTCCGTGTCTGTTGTGAGAGAGAGTTCAAATCAAAGCAGTCTGTATATCCCTTTCGCGAATGAATCATTCAGTTCACCAAATCGAACTGAATCGTTTTAAACGATTCGCATCTCTAATACGCATTAATCACAAATTACTTAAGCTGTTCACTTTTTTTAATGTGGCTGACGCTCCCTCTGAGTTCAAACAAACCAATATCACGGAGTAAGTCGTCGTTTTTGCCATTTTTGGACCAAAATGTATTTTCGATGCTTCAAAAAATTCCAAAGGACCCTCTGATGTCACATGGACTACTTTGATGATGTTTTTCTTACCTTTCTGGACATGGACAGTATACCGTACACACAGTTTCAATGGAGGGACTGAGAGCTCTCGGACTAAATCTAAAATATCTTAAACTGTGTTCCTAAGATAAAAGGAGGTCTTACATGTTTGGAACAGCATAAGGGTGAGTTATTAATGACATAATTTTCATTTTTGGATGAACTAACCCTTTAACCCTTTTCCACATTAGTACGTTCCTGTTGGAAAAGCATTGTTTTGGCCTTCCGGCCTTTTTAAACAGCCTCCAAAACTGATAAATTTGGAACACTGGCTTTACATTGTAGTATAGACTGTGGAAACAGAGGCTTCTGAAAACAATGAATATAATTTAGTCTTGTAAAAGTTACCAATAGATATGATTATGGCAATAACATTAATTGCAGTTATGTGCTATTCAATTCCAAGCAGTTTCTAAAAATATTTACTTGCATGCTTTTCATATTACAGTCCTAGAAAGACAACAGAATTTTACTCACACTTGCTGTCCTGCGGCAAAACGAGGGTAGTGGTGTATTAGATAAATTCTAAGTGATCACGCCAGTAAATGGTGAAATATGTCCCTAAATAAATTGGTCCTGCCAGAATAATTGCATGACACTGTCTGTATAACCTCAGTGAGGTTTAAACATGCACCTTCAATCCGTATATATATATATATATATATATATATATATATATATATATATATATATATATATATATATATATATATATAGCAGAAAAGCATTTACTTTCAATAAAAATGAAGGAAATACTCATAAAGTTTCAAATAAAGCATCAGTTTGAGGGGAGGTTTTTGTCCCAATAAGGTGGCATCCATTCAATCATTTGAATTATTTAATTATTATATTATATTATATTATATTATATATTATTATATAATAAATTGAATTAAAGCTGCAGTAGGTAACTTTTGTAAATATATATATTTTACATATTTGTTAAACCTGTCATTATGTCCTGACAGAATATGAGACAGATAATCTGGGAAAAAAATCAAGCTCCTCTGGCTCCTCCCAGTGGTCCCATTGCCATTTGCAGTTACAAACCGCTCCTGGTAAGAAATCAACCAATCAGAGCTGCGGTCCGTAACTTTGTTTGTGTTCAAAATGTAGAAAAAATTATATAATAAGCGAGTAAACCATGAATCCATTTTCCAAACCGTGTTTTTAGCTTGTCCTGAATCACTAGGGTGCTCCTATAATAAGTGTTTATATTCTGACTATTTTAGATTGCTTCGGGGGTACCGCGGCGGAGTAACCCAGTACCTTTGTGATTCTTCATAGACATAAACAGAGAGAAGTAGTTCCGGCTACGATGTTCAAGACGCAAGCAGTTCTATTTATTAACCGCTAGAGCGTCAAAAGTTCCCTACCGCAGCTTTAATTAGTAAATTAAAAGTTACACTCAATAAGTTATTGCATACTGTTTTATAATGTATTACAATGCTGAGGTGCAGATAATTGCCACTATTTGCAATAAGTAATTAGCAGAATATCATGCTATTTAAACATAATATAAATAGAACCTAGCTATTTGCACTTAGTGTAAATAGCATATCACTAAAAAAATACTGCTTTTTTCACTTGGTGTTATTAACATATATTACTAAGAATATATGTTACACTTAAATATGTTCAACAAAGAAACTACTAAAAGCAATACCCTATATGAGACAGCCCATGAACACTAGATTTTATACCGCTGTTACTATAACAATTTTGTAAATAATAATGATGGTGATAAATGATGATCAGCAACCAAACATTGATAATGTGAAAGTTACTTGCCTTTACCTTTTGACTTCTCATGTTTTGCAGACAATACAAAGGCAGAGTACATTAAATTCAAAATAGGGGTACAATTTTGAATGTAGATAATTTTCATTACTAAATCATCTAATTGTTAAATTTTGCAGTGTCATACTTTAATTAATTTGGTTGGAAAAGTAAAAACGTTAAAGTCATTTTTTCTCAGTTTCACACAGTAGCGAGTTAAGGTCTTTTGCCTTTGTAGGGCAGTATTGCTCAGTGGTTGCTTTTCCTAAGCTCAGGAGACTTACAGTAGATGAGATTCTCATATATCTCTCATTTTAGTATCAACAGCATTTCAGACGTTTCTCCTAAAATTCCTTAGGAAAAATGGAAGTAGACACAATTCTGGGTGAATTCCAGAAAGGGGGTTCAACAAACTCTGAGTTACAATTTGAACTCTGAGTTGACTAACCCTGATTTTGGAAACTCTTGAGTTTTCGGTTTAGCAGACATCCCAAGTCTCCCGGAAGTTCCGGGAGTCTCCCGCATATTGAAAGCTGCTCCCTGAGACCCGCAAATTAGTTAAAATCTCCCGGAATCTAGACCGAGCGAGCAAAAGCCAGCATGCGAAACAGATACTGTGTTTCAAACCGTGTAGCGCGCGCACGGCAGAGAGGGAGAGGGAGCGAGAGACCTTGCGTGTGTGTGCTAATGTGCGTGTGTGCGAAGCGCATGTCAGACAGAGAGCATCCTGATTGGCCTGTTTCTGCAAATCAACCAATCAATTGTCAGTGTGGGTGGCCTTTTATCTCTTCTCCCGAACAAAATTAATCAGTTATGTCTATCTAGAAACAGGAGCACCATGGCAAAGGGAAAGTGCCAAAAAAAAAAATAAAAAAAAAATTACGAGACGCCAGATTTTACGGCAGACTACACAAAAGTGTACCCCTGTCTTATATATGTAAAACATAATGACAGTCTTGTTCAAGCATTGCCCATAGGAGGTTAAATGATTGCAAAAGGCATGTTGAGGTGAGTTGACAAGTTTCATTTCATCTGCATATTATTCAGGCTAGTTGCCAAGGCTACATGAAAACAACAAACTCTTTAGACCTGTTTAAAGTTGCAATGGAAAATGTCTGGTTTAGGGTTAGGGCTAAACAGAGTTAGTTCAATCCACTCTGAGTAGGATGACTGAGTTTAGCGCGTGCACCCTGACTATGAAAAGCCATGATCAATGGCGCTATGAAATTATCATTCACCATGGCAACAGCTCCTGCCAAAAAGACTTCCACATACAACACAGTACTTTAATTTAAAATTACTGTTAGCAGAAGTGAAATCTGGCAGAAATGTAATTTATTTAAATAATATACATTTTTCAAGGTATCCCATGGGCAAATAAATAAATAAATAAAAATAATTTTGGTAGCAGAAAAACATGTAAAAATGTAAACATTTCAAACAGGTAAAGCTTCAAGCGTGCAATGGGTGTGAAGTAACATTACATGACTTAACAAATATTTGACATTCAATAAATTGTCTAGTTCAATGTTCAGCAGCTTTTTCAACATATAGTCCAAAGCTTTTTCACATAAATAAATGTCCTCCAACTAATTTCTTAATTAGGGTAATGAGAAACATTTAACTTCTATTCAGAAGCCAACAGCAAACAGGCAGAGACTCGTAAAATGGGAGGAGAGCCTGCACTAGCACCACTTCAGATTAAATGGAGATGGCAAAAATACCAATTTTAAAATCAAATAGAGAAAAAAAAAACTTAGCTTTTTTTATTTGTAGAACATAAAGATGACCAAATAAACTCTGAATAATTTGTGTTCATATAGTGGTGGTTATGGCATAGATATCTTGCACTACCTTTCCATCTGGCATCCTTCCATTCCATAGAGTAATTAGCTTCATTTATGTAATCAGTGCATCCAACCGCACTGGAAATCCTAAAGAAAATTCTAATTATTAGGTTACTTATAGACAATGATTGTTTATAAGTCGTAGCCAGATGTTATCAAGTAAAATATAGCATGTAGCACACAATGTGACTATGATGTCCAATATGGCCTATTGATCAGAAGAAACGAACATGTACTGGAGAGAGGATATGATGCTACACTGTAAAACACTTTAGCTCAAATGAGTTATATGAACTTAATTTTCCTCCTTAACTCAATTTGTAATTTTAAATTTTGGATATTGAACTAAAGTTTATACATTATTGAAAATTAAATGTAAAGTAATAGGTTGTTATAGTAATAGGAGTTTTATCTAGCTTGTAAAAGTTTATTTAAGTCTGTAAGGGGCAATACACAGAGACCGAAATAATGTACAAAGATGTATTTATTCAGAAGAACTGTTTAAACTCCTAAGAGACATCTGGTGCTTAGATTGTGAAAATAGAGTCACGGTTGTATCAATTTAACTTGTTCTCATTCTCTATTGTCTAACACCCTGAGGAAGGCCTGTTTGGGCTTCTTTTTTTTTTTTTTTTTTACATGTAGCCCTGTCTTACATGAAGGCTTTTTATATTTTGCCTTCTTGGATGTGGATTATTTTTGTTTCTTGGAATCAACTTTTCTTTTAAGATATGTGTGTATTGGATAGATAATCATACACATAAGTCATTGGTGCTTGGACTCTGTATGATGATTGCTGTATACGCGTACATTTTATAGACTGTAATTTTTGCTCAGCTCAGGACAGGTCTCTTCCAACAGTGTCTGTGCAATCAAGCTGATAGTATTGCCAAAAAAAAGTGTATTCTCTAATATATATATATATATATATATATATATATATATATATATATATATATATATATATATATATATATATATATAAATTTATATAAATTTATATTAGCAGTGAGTGAAATCAGCAGTAAAGTTAATAATAATAATACTTCTCTGGTGGAACAGGGATTGTTTAGAACATTTGCACAGCAAAACAGATATGCAAGACTGACATCTAGAGGTCATTCCAAGGAAAACCACTGTCAAGTCGAAAACATGGACAAGTTGATACAAATTACATCTCTAAGCTATAACATTTTCTCTATTTTCTTTTCAGTTCGGCATCTCTAAATAAGCCCCTCCCCCACAACCATTTAAAAAATAGTTATACCCTAAGGGAATCACAAAGTTGTCATTACTTAACATATTAGAATATAGTGATGGGCTGATGACATACTGATTTCCAGGGATGCTCACTTAGCACCACCTGCCCTTTTAAAGCAACACCCCACGAAAATCTTCATCATAAATTAAGCACACTAAGAAATACAGAAACAGGGATGGGGATCACTTGGAACATCTGCCTGTATTTGTCTTTTAACTTTATTTCAGCATCTTATTTCAACACACACAGAACAGGAACCTGTCAGCTACAGGGACATTTCAGGTTGAATGGAATGTACCAGGATGGTGATGTTATATTTGGAGGACTGTTTGAGGTTGACTTCCTCACAGTGTTCCCAGAGCTCAGCTTCAGAACAGAGCCGGAGCCACCATACTGTGAGCAGTGAGTTTTGAGTGCAAAAGGACAGTTGTACAAGGAAAAGGAAAAGGATGGAGGAGAAAGACATTAAAAAAAAAAAAAACTATATACCTAATTGCTCAAATTATGTTTTAATCCTTCATTGATTCACTTTTTCTTATTTTCACTGCTAATATCAATCCAGAACAGGTAAATCCACATTTATTTTACTTTTCTTTTTTTTAGATTTGATATGGAAAGCTTCCAGCAGGCACAGACCATGGCTTTCGCAATAGATGAGATCAATAGGAATCCAAACCTACTGCCAAACATCACTCTTGGTTACCATGTTTACGACAACTGTGTGATGCTAGGTATGGCATTCCGGGCTGCCTTATCCTTAACTAGTGGAACAGAGGAGACCTTTTCTAACCTCAACTGCACTGGCCCACCACCAGTGATTGGAATTGTGGGGGATTCAAGTTCAACTGTTTCCATTGCGATTTCAAGTATTCTGGGGCTGTTTCGAGTACCTATAGTAAGAAAAGTCTTCATTATTATTATTATTATTATTTTGTTTCTGTGTCTCATGCATTCCCCTCTCTCACCATTTCCCTAATTAGGTTAGTCACTACGCCACCTGCTCCTGTTTAAGTGACAGGAAAAAGTACCCCTCTTTTTTCAGAACAATCCCCAGTGATGCCTTCCAGGTGCGGGCTATGGTTCAGATCTTAAAATATTTCGAATGGACCTGGGTTGGTCTCATCTACAGCGATGATGACTATGGAATCTACGCGGCTCAGTCCTTCCAGCAGGAAATGCATTTGTTTGGACATTGTGTTGCCTTTTCTGAAATCCTGCCCCATGATAACAACCCCAGAGATATTCAGCATATAACAGGAGTGATTGAAGCCTCTACAGCTAGAGTGGTGGTTGTTTTTTCCACTCCATCTTTTCTGATACCTTTGATAGATGAGGTTGTGTTGCAGAACATGACAGGCAGGCAGTGGATCGCCAGTGAAGCTTGGGCCACATCTTTCGTACACCACACTCCACGTTTACTGCCCTTCCTGAGGGGCACACTAGGCATCGCTATCAGGCGTGGAGAGATCCAGGGGCTTCATGATTTTCTACTACGTCTCCGTCCCAGCAATGATCCAAAAAATAATATGTTGAGGATCTTTTGGGAGAAGATGTTCAGGTGCAGTTTCGAAACTGGGGGTAGAGAGACAGATGGAAAGCAAGAGAAAAAGTTGTGTACAGGACAGGAGGATCTAAGCATCACAGACACACCATACACTGATGTTTCAGAGCTGAGGGCCTCTTATAATGTCTATAAAGCAGTTTATGCCCTGGCACATGCACTTCATGACCTGATGCAGTGTGAAGAGGGGAGAGGACCATTCAATGGGAACAGCTGTGCTGACATGACAAACCTGAAACCTTGGCAGGTAAGAACAGGTACAATTCAGATTCTTTCCAGGCTTATATAAGGGATGGTGTGGAAAAGCAAAATATTTGCACTATATTAATCCAAATTTCATTTAACACCTGTCCTGTCTACCAACTGTACAGCTGGTTCACTACCTACAGAAAGTGAACTTCACCACAGGTTTTGGGGATCATGTGTCATTTGATAAGAATGGAGATGCTCTGGCCATCTATGATGTGCTGAACTGGCAGCCAAGCTCTGATGGATCGATAAGGGTCCAAACGGTTGGTGTAGTAAATGAAGAGGCAGCAACAGGGATGTTGCTCACACTGAATGATGATGCATTATATTGGAACTTTGAGCCAAAAAAAGTAACTAGCATTGCTTGTTGCCATCCTTTTTGCAGACATAGTCTAAAAAAGTCAATAGCTATGAAAAGACAAATGAGAAAACATTAATGGAAAGGCTGTGCTTGTCATTATGTAAAAGAGATGATAGACAAACACATGACTGATAATAGATGATCTCTTTCAGCCCCCAAGGTCTGTGTGCAGTGAAAGCTGCCCCCCAGGCACCAGACAAGCCACAAGGAAAGGTTTTCCTGTCTGCTGTTTTGACTGCCTGCCATGTGGAGATGGAGAGATTTCTAATACAACAGGTGAGTTGATTATTTTTTGGCAATATAATTTGAATGTGATTTCCTCTTAAAATCCCTTTAAAAACTCACTTTCTGTCTTTTTTACTCATAGATGCTATTGAGTGCACAGTGTGTCCAGATGAGTTCTGGTCCAATTCATATAAGGATCAGTGTGTCCTCAAAGAAGTAGAGTTTCTGTCCTACGAGGATCCACTGGGAATCTCTCTGACAACTGCTTCCCTGCTTGGTGCCTGCTTCTGTGCTCTTGTTATGGTCATCTTTGCTCTTCACCATAACACTCCCATAGTACGTGCTAACAACTCAGAGCTCAGCTTCCTACTTCTGTTGTCACTCAAACTGTGTTTCCTGTGTGTGCTGCTATTCATTGGAAGGCCACAATTGTGGACATGTCAGTTAAGACATGCTCTGTTTGGCATAAGTTTTGTACTGTGCATCTCTAGCATCCTGGTCAAGACTATGGTGGTAATAGCTGTTTTCAAGTCATCTCGACCAGAGGGCAAAGGCGCTATGAAATGGTTTGGAGCAGCTCAACAAAGATGCACAGTTCTGGTCTTAACAGCCATCCAGGTTGTGATATGTGCAGTCTGGCTATCAACTGCCTCTCCAACACCCAATAAAAACACCCAGTATATCCGCTCTAAAATAGTATATGAATGTGCTATTGGCTCAGTGGCTGGTTTTTCTATGCTGCTGGCATACATTGGACTGTTAGCAGCAGTAAGTTTCCTGTTAGCTTTCCTAGCGAGAAATCTTCCAGATAATTTTAATGAAGCAAAGTTCATCACTTTTAGCATGTTGATCTTCTGTGCTGTGTGGATTGCATTTGTTCCAGCATATGTGAGCTCTCCAGGGAAATATGCAGTAGCTGTAGAGATATTTGCCATTTTAGCTTCTAGTTTTGGGTTACTGGTGGCCATATTTGCCCCAAAGTGCTACATCATCCTTTTACATCCAGAGAGAAACACTAAAAAAGCCATCATGGGAAGAGAAGCACAAAAGAAATAGTTTTACATTACTTTGGTGTAAAACGGTAAATTCAGATTTGACACTGCTTTATCATTTTGGGTTTCTCCTCTGTAAACAAACAAGCAACATCTTGGCAATGCCTATATCTTTGTACTTTATTTTTATTTGTTGTTAATTGTTATTTTAATGTTGTTTTCAGTTTATACATGAAAGAATTAAGCTTTGTTTTTGTTACTTTTGATAAGAAAAAAAACTCTCAGCTTTCAAATTCTATCCAATTTATCATGCAATCTGCAAAATAAATGCCTTTTAATGCTCTTTAATGTGGCATGACAGATTGCAGCAGCAGTGATCATCTTAACCTCCGTAATACCAGGCAGCCATAGGGGAAGTTTCACATTATTGCCAGGGTTGGGGTTATGTCACCTACCGCCAGACCACAAGCTCTGAATTTTTAATTATTAATTTTTTTTACATACCGTATATACCATATTTTGTACATTTCAATTATTTATAGCCTATATAATTTATTATAAAAAAATACATTTACAATTAACAATGAATGTTCGGCTATACAAAGAATGGAATAAAATCTTGTATATCTTGTGTATAAGAATCTGCCTCTTTTGCTGTATCAGTATTAGCGACAGTAGAATAAATATTTGAAGTGTCAGAGTTAGAGACATCCACTCTTTTAGTTGTGGGTTTATAAAAAATAAAAATAAAAAGGTTGAATATCCATTTTGTTTATTTAGCATATCTCTGCAGACTAAAGCAGTTACAGAACAAGAAGAGAGTTCACTCCAGTGATACTTTGAGAGCTGCAAATGTACAGAGATTCTTTTAAGAAATATTTTAAAACAGTTTACTTTTGAATAAATTAGAATAAACTATTGAATAAATACCTGTGGTTATGTTTGTTTTCTTCTAAAAGAGAAGAAAAGTAATCGGATCTAGCAGTTTTTAATGCTTTTCTGTAGGATAGGTTACTTTCCCGCCAAGCAATACGAAATACCTCTAGTTTTGTTTTCCTCTAGCTGCGCTCCATTTTTCGGGCTGCTCTCTTTAGGGTGCGAGTGTGCTCATTATACCATGGTGTCAAACTGTTTTCCTTAACCTTCCTTAAGCGTAAAGGAGCAACTGTATTTAAAGTGCTAGAAAAGAGAGAGTCCATAGTTTATGTTACATCATCAAGTTGTTCTGAGGTTTTGGATATGCTATGGAATTTGGATACATCAGGAATATAACTTAAAAAGCAGTCTTTTGTGGTAGAAGTGATGGTTCTTCCATACTTGTAACAAGAAGTAGAATTTACAATTTTGGCTATATGAAGTTTGCACAAAACTAAATAATTATCTGAGATATCATCACTTGTCTGCATAATTTCAACACTATCAACATCAATTCCATGTGACAGTATTAAATCTAGAGTATTATTTCGACAAGGAGTAGGTCCTGAAACATGTTGTCTAACCCCAATAGAGTTCAGAATATCTATAAATGTTGATCCCAATGCATCTTTTTCATTATCGACATGGATATTAAAATCACCAACTATTAAAACTTTATCTGCAGCCAGAACTAACTCGGACGTAAAATCACCAAACTCTTATATAAAGTCTGTATGGTGCCCTGGTGGCCTGTATACAGTAGCCAGTACAAACATAACGGGATTTATCATTAATTTTTGTTTCCCTGGATAGTGTTATATAAAGCACCATTACTTCAAATGAGTTGTACTTGAAGCCTGCCCTCTGAGAAATCCTGAAAACATTGTTATAAATTGAAGCAACACCTCCCACTTTGCCTTTTAGATTAAATTTAAAAATTAAATGTATGCATTTAGCAGACACTTTTATCCAAAGCGACTTACAGTGCATTCAAGCTATCAATTTTTTACCTGTTTTAGATGCGGCTCATGATTATAACAGTAATCTTGCGGGGTTGACTCATTTAAAATAATGTAATCATCAGGTTTTAGCCAGGTTTCTGTCAAACAGAGCACATCTAGATTATGATCAGTTATCATATTATTTACAAAAAGTGTTTTCGTAGAAAGGGATCTGATATTCAATAAGCCAAGGTTTATCATTTGTTTATCCATATTGCATCTGTTTTTTATGTGTTAAACCTCAATTAAATTGTTAATCTTAACTTAACTTTGGTTTGGACGTTTTTTGTATTTTCTAATTCGGGGAACAGACACAGTCTCTATAGTGTGATATCTAGGTGAAAGAGTCTCTATGTGCTGAGAATTAGCTGATCTCTGTGCTGTGAGTCAGCTAGCAGATGGTCGGTTTAGCCAGTCTGTCTGCTTCCTGACCTGGGCCCCAGTTAGTTAAGTATAAACACTAAGACTATTTGCCATATTTCTAGAGAGAAGAGTGGCGCCACCCCAGGAGGGATGAAGACCATCTCTTTTCAACAGGTCAAGTCTGCCCCAAAAGCTCGTCCAATTGTCTATGAAACCTATGTCATTCTGTGGGCACCACATCCAGCCATTGAGTGATGACAATCTGCTATGCATCTCGTCACCACGGTAAGCAGGGAGGGGACCAGAGCATATTACAGTGTCTGACATCGTGCTTGCAAGTTCACACACCTCTTTAATGTTATTTTTTGTGATCTTCAACTGGCGAAGTCAAACATCATTAGCGCCAGCATGAATAACAATCTTACTGTATTTACGTTTAGCATTAGCCAGCACTTTTAAATTTGCCAAGATGTCAGGCGCTCTGGCTCCAGGTAAACATTTGACTATGGTGGCTGGTGTCTCTATATTCACGTTCCGTACAATAGAATCACCAATAACTAGAGCACTTTCATCAGGTTTCTCAGTGGGTGCATCACTGAGTGGGGAGAACATGTTTAATGTTTTGATCGGAACAGTAGAGCGGTGTTTTGACCCATGACTACGCTGCCTCACTGTCACCCAGTTTCCATGCTGCAGGGGCTCTGTTGCCGGAACCGGACAATGTACAGGAATCCCTGAGCTAGACGCATCCAAAGCCGATTCTAGAGCCCTAACATTCTTACTGTCCTCAATTAAAGTTTGAATGCTTGTCTCTAATTCTGAAATCTTCTCTGTCAGCCTAACTATTTCCCTACATTTATCACATGTGAATCCCTCATCTGTGACAGAGATAGATAAGCTGTACATGTGACAAAAGGTGCAAATAACAAGAGCAGGAGAAGCCATTACTCACCGTGCTTGATGAAATATTGTGATCGTTTGATGAACTTGTGAAAAACTGGAGCGAGAGAGAGGAGAGGAAAAAAGAAACAGCGATAGGTTTAAATGAAAACGCTAATGACAAGCTAACGAGTGCAAACGCTTTGCAGGTGTACTGCACTAACAGGTATAAAATAAAAGTGAACGATCAAAATTAATCTGATTAAGACTGATCGATAATATCAGAAATATGGTGTGAATTAAGTTATATTGTATCACTTTAAAAAAAACTTGATAAAGAAAAGAATGATAGTAAGATAAAGATTATAGAAAAAAAAAAAAAAAAAAAAAAGCTACACGGAGCTACGATAAGCAACCGAAGGCCAACCGAAAGTAGAGAAAACACTGTCCAACAGCGATACCCGCCAATACAAATAAAATGAGAAAATGAGAATATATTTATTTTATTAATAGATCTGGAAAAATCGATTGGTCTGGGTGGGCCCTTAAACTCCGCCTATGCAAGCAGCCATAGCTTTTAAATGAACATCAGAAAGATCACAAGAAAATATTGTAAGATACAGTACAATTTATCGAAATATATCTTGTTTCAGGTAATCAGTGTTTTAACTGCTGAAAATGTCAATAAAACACCTTGTTGAACAATGTCACATAACTAAATTTATCTCAGGAAAGCCATGTCCATAGATCATTAGTTCGCAAAAACTCTAAAGAGGAGTACCTTGCTAAATATACTTAATTTAATAATAGCTTAATCATTTATGTTTGTCTGTCAAGAAAACAAATTAAAGGCACAATATGTAAGATTTTTTTATTTTTTATTAAAATATCCCAAAAACACTAGAACAGTGTTATATAATTTGCCGACTTGTGTACTTACATTATCCCAAATGTTTCTAATAATGTTTAAATCCAGAGAAAATAAGCAAGTTTAACTAGTGACACAGACCATGTCAAAAAGTGTCATTGTTTCGCCTGCCAGTGACCTCATAACCCCTCGATTTCCGATTTTTGTTTTGTAGAAAACATTCAAACACCAAAGACGTTTTAATAGATTGGTGACGGCTGCACAGGGTAACATTATAACAGAACTTTCAAATATATCAAGTATGATAAAACAGCGCTGCTTTTTTCCCCACATACACGCAACCAGAAGGAGTGGAAGCGGTTGACTGTGGCATAATAAAAGCTCCGCTGCTTTCGAGCCATGTGTCACGCTCGTTCAGTGGCCTTGTTTCGCTTCAGTGGCTTTCAGCCTCACCCTGCTTCATTCTATTACATTAATAAACTATGAGCTTATCCATGAACAGGATTTCTGCCCGAGTCCTGTAGGATTGCATTGGCTGTTGGGATGAAGACAACATCTCCCATGATTCCACACTCAGTCACAGCGTCATCAAACTATGCCTTTGTTTCTTCGTTTGTTAAAAATTATATATTGTGCCTTTAACTGAGTCCCCACTGATAAGCTACTACTAAATATATTATAGAAACTTTTTTTTTTTTCTTAAAGTAGCTTTGCAGCCATTTGTATCATGAAAAAAGACACTATAAAAAATATACTTGATTGGAATTAAATTGAATTAAATGCTTCTGCAACTGCACCTTGTTCATTATTTGTTGCTTTTGATACTACCTAGCAGACTCCATAAAATATTCATAGATTAATACAAAGCATTCTTCTTAGTATTACCATTTGATGCTATCACTGTACCCTGGTACTGCAACATTTTTCTGTTTTTAGTGCTCAGCCGAAGTCCAATGTGTGCCTGACATCTAGAGGACATTCTGAGAAAAATCACTGTCAAGCAGAATAGATGGACAAGTAGATATAAGTAGTATTTTATTTTATTATTTATTTTATTTTTTGCTCCTAATTTCTAAATGATCTCAGAAGTAATTTTAGTTTTTCTTCTCCAGCTAAAGGGCTGATTTAGAAAAATAATGCACACATCAGAACTACCCTGACAGCAAAGTAAACAAAAATAAAATCCAACAGTTGTAAGTTTTAATAAATAATAAAGAGATTGGAAGGTGGCATCAAGTTTCCCAGGTATGGCACCACCCACTCTTTTAAAATAACACTCCACACAATCTTTAATATAAATTAGTGAGCCGAATGGGTGGGTGGCTCAGAAAAAGCAAGAGATGTGGATCACTCTGTATATTTCTCTATACCTGTCCTCTATCTGCATATATGCAGCTTCAGTCCTCAAATCAGACAAATGTCAGCTCCAGGGACACTTTCGGTTGAACGGCATGTACCAGGATGGAGATGTTATACTAGGAGGCTTGTTTCAGGTTCATTTCTTCACAGTTTTACCACATCTGAGCTTTAAAACAGTACCAGATCCACCATACTGCGAAAAGTGAGTCTGGAGCCAGGAATGTGAATATACAGTACTCTTTGCCTTCTTTTAACCTCAGTTATTTTGAAATGCAGCCTTGCTCAAATGATGTATTTACAAAAATCTGAATTGAAACCACTGTTCATTTCAACATATAACTTTTGTTTTTCTTAGATTTGATATGGAAAGCTTCCAGCAGGCACAGACCATGGCTTTCGCAATAGATGAGATTAATAAAAATCCAAACTTACTGCCTAACATCACTCTTGGTTACCATCTTTATGACAACTGTGTGAGACTAGGAATGGCGTTCCGGGCTGCCATGTCCCTAATAAGTGGGACTGAGAAGTCCTTCTCCAACCTCAACTGCACTGGTCCTTCACCAGTAGTTGGTATTGTGGGGGATCCAAGTTCAACTCCTTCTATTGCGATTTCCAGTGTTCTAGGACTATTTAGAGTACCTATAGTAAGATGGGATGAAAAAAGTACAAACACGCTGTATGCATATGTTTTTTGCATATGTATGTTTTTTGCACTTTTCAGTTAAATGTTGTCCTTTTCAACCATGTATATCGACAATTTGTTTATTATAGAATTTACTTCATCATTTGCTTTTGCATGAAGAAATAAGATTAATAATAAAATTGTATATATATATATTTCTTGTGTCTTTTACCCTCTCTCAACATCTAACTTTTTAGGTTAGTTACTATGCCACCTGTTCCTGTTTAAGTGACAGGAAAAAGTACCCCTCTTTCTTCAGAACAATCCCCAGTGACGCCTTCCAGGTGCGGGCTATGGTTCAGATCTTGAGACATTTCGGATGGACCTGGGTTGGTCTCATCTACAGCGATGATGACTATGGAATCTACGCTGCTCAGTCCTTCCATCAAGAAATGCAGCTGTTTGGACATTGTGTTGCTTTTTCTGAAATCCTGCCTCATGATAACAACCTCAGAGACATTCAACATATAACTGGAGTGATTGAGGCCTCTACAGCTAGAGTGGTGGTTGTTTTTTCCACTTCATCCTTTTTGTTACCTTTGATGGAGGAAGTGGTGTTGCAGAACATGACTGGCAGACAGTGGATTGCGAGTGAAGCTTGGGCCACATCACCTGTATATCACACTCCACGTTTACTGCCATATCTGGGGGGCACACTTGGCATTGCCGTTAGACGTGGAAAGATCCAGGGGCTTCATGACTTTTTACTACATATTCATCCAAGCAATGAACCAAGAAATAATATGCTGAGGATATTCTGGGAGAACATGTTTGGGTGCAGTTTTGAAACTGGGGGTACAGTGGAAGATGGAGAGCAAGTGAAAAATATATGTACGGGACAGGAGGATCTGAGCATCACAAATACACCATACACTGATGTTTCTGGGTTGAGAGCAGCTTATAATGTCTATAAGGCAGTTTATGCCCTGGCACATGCACTTCATGACCTGATGCAGTGTGAACAGGGGAGAGGACCATTCAGTGAGAACACATGTGCCGACATAACCAGATTGAAACCCTGGCAGGTATAGGAAAATTAGGCATATAGACCAGCTTTATGTGTAAAAGCAAAATATTTGCTTTATATTAATTCAAATTTCAGATAAACATATAACACCTGTCCTGTCTACGAACTGTACAGCTGGTTCACTACCTACAGAAAGTGAACTTCACCACAGGTTTTGGGGATCATGTGTCATTCGATAAGAATGGAGATGCTCTGGCCATCTATGATGTGCTGAACTGGCAGCCAAGCTCTGATGGATCGATAAGGATCTACACAGTTGGTGTGGTAAATGAAGGAGCGACAACAGGAATGGTTCTAACCCTGGATGAGGATGCAATATACTGGAACTTTGAACCAAAAAAAGTATCTAACATTGCTTGTTAATGTCATCCTTTATGGAGATATACAGTCTAAATAAAAGTCAATACTATGATAGGACAAATGAGATTAATAGAGGACAAGATTGTCATTATGTAAAAGAGATGAGAGACACATGGCTGATAACAGATGATGTCTCTTTCAGCCCCCAAGGTCTGTTTGCAGTGAGAGCTGTCCCCCAGGCACCAGACGAGCCACACGCAAGGGCCTTCCTGTCTGCTGTTTTGACTGCCTGCCATGCGGAGATGGAGATATTTCAAACACAACAGGTGCTTATTTTATTGAGGAGATTAATGTTTGAAAATTCGAATGTAACTCAGTTCCCTCTTACATTTTTCACCTTCTCTCTCTTACTTAATCGCAGATGCTATTGAGTGTATAACATGTCCAGATGAGTTCTGGTCCAGTCCAGATAATGATCAGTGTGTCCCAAAAGAAGTAGAATTTCTGTCCTATGAGGAACCTCTGGGCATATCCTTGACCACTGCATCTCTGCTTGGCACTTGTATCTCTGGTCTTGTGATGATCGTCTTCGCTCATCACCGTAACACTCCAATAGTACGTGCCAACAATTCAGAACTCAGCTTCCTGCTGCTGTTGTCACTCAAAATGTGTTTCCTGTGTGTACTACTGTTCATTGGCCAGCCACAGTTGTGGACATGTCAGTTAAGACATGCTGTGTTTGGCATAAGCTTTGTCCTGTGTATTTCCAGCATTCTGGTAAAGACTATGGTGGTAATAGCTGTGTTTAAGTCATCTCGACCAGAGGGCAAAAGTGCAATGAAATGGTTTGGAGCAGTTCAACAAAGATGCACAGTTCTGCTCCTAACAGCACTTCAGGTTGTGATATGTGCAGTCTGGTTATCAACTGCCTCTCCAACACCACATAAAAATAACCAGTATACTCGCTCTAAAATAGTATATGAATGTGCTATTGGCTCAGTGGCTGGTTTTTCTATGCTGCTGGCATACATTGGACTGTTAGCAGCAGTAAGTTTCCTGTTAGCTTTCCTGGCGAGAAATCTTCCAGATAATTTTAATGAAGCAAAGTTCATCACATTTAGCATGTTGATCTTCTGTGCTGTGTGGATTGCATTTGTTCCAGCATATGTGAGCTCTCCAGGGAAATATGCTGTAGCTGTAGAGATATTCGCCATTTTAGCTTCTAGTTTTGGATTATTGGTGGCCATATTTGCCCCAAAGTGCTACATCATCCTTTTACATCCAGAGAGAAACACTAAAAATGCCATCATGGGAAGAGAAACACCAAATAAATAGTTTAATATTCTGTCTGCTTATCTCTGGTATATGAATCTTCAAATCCATCAATGCCCTGCTTGTAGACATATGCATTAGTGTTCCTATTGTATGTAATTAAAACACATGGTTTACAGTACATGCAGATGACTCATAGAATGCCTGTTTTGCATACTGTATTGAAACATGATATACTCACTAAAGTAACAGTAAAATGTAATAAATAAATAAATGCTTTTTACTACAGTTTTATTTGCTCATGTGTTTCTTTTTTCTTTTTTTTTTCTTTTTTTTTAATCAGCATGTCCTTCATATGCAGGGTCAACGTGTGCATAATAGGTATATAGGCACCTAGGGTGGCAGCACAGTCTTTGTAGCAAAAAGGAGAGATTTAATTTTAAATGTATTTTATTGGACATTCATTTAGAATGATTGCACTCATATCAATGTTATAATTTACCCTTACTTATTCTAAATTTAAATGAACTTTCCTTCAAAGTATTGCTGCCTAGTGAGAGCCCAGACCTAAATCCAATCGAAAAACTTGTGGAAAAGGTGTGGGGTGGGGGTTTTCATATCATCATCTCTACTGACTTTCTATGTTCAAACTCAGATAGCAAGGTGACATTGATGCAATGTTCAGTTGTCATCCAAACCATTATTTTGTTTGAAACTGACATGTTGGGACAGCATTGCTTTTATGGATGAATGCTGATAGCACGGATAAGATTGATTTGTTACTGACAACAACATTATCCAAAAAAGTATATCTCTGCATAATCACATGTCCTGGGATTAGATGCTATCCTGTGCCTTTTTTCTTGTTTTCTGATTACTGCTTAACCATTTTTTTATTAACCTACTCTGCTTCATTAATAGAAGCTGTGTGAAAGAAAACTATTCTACATTTTATAACATATTCATACCTGGTTTTGAAATACTTTTGTCCGGTGTGAAAATATTCTATTGGAAATCGGACAATATCTTCAGGGTGGATTTGAGAAGCACTTGCACTATATGAATAAAAGAAACAAACATGACTGTGACTCAGTAAAGCTTTATTATAGAAAAAAATAGTCACAAAAAAGAAAATAGTTATGCTTTTCCCATAAGAAACCTTTTAGTGTTGTTTTCTGGCTTGAGCAAAATAATGTAACATTTTGGGATAAAGATACAAAGCAAGAGTCCAAAACTATAGGCCAATATTGCAAAAATTTCCACTGCTATGCTGTACTTCCCTGGCGAGCTGACATATGCTGGCACAAATGCTATCCACACGGCACAGAAGATCAGCATGCTGAAAGTAATTAATTTTGCCTCGTTAAAATTATCTGGAAGTTTACGTGCAAAGAAGGCCAGCAGGAAGCAGACAGCAGCCAGAAAGCCAATGTAACCCAGTACACAGGCGAATCCCACAACTGACCCAACTGTGCACTCAAGGATGACCTTTGACCCTTGGATTCCAAAGTTACGGTGAGGTGAAGGTGGACTGACGGAGAGCCAAATGGCACAGATAACCACCTGAACACTGGTAAAGACCAGAACACTTCCTCTCTGTTGGCTCGGTCCAAACCATCTGATAAGAGCTGAGGATCCAGGTCTAGTGGAGTGAAATGCAAATAGAACCACAATTGTCTTGACCAGTGTAGCAGAAATGAGTCAAACCAGACAAATCAAAGAGTCTATCAGAGCTGTGTGCATTGAAACGAGAGCCGAACTCCTCAGGAAGTCATAAATCAGTTCTAGTGCCACAAGAACCAAGCAAGATAACCAACCAACCAACTTGTTCACACAACAGCTTTCAACATTAACACCAATAGAACAATTATTGACAATTTTAATTCGAAGAAGAGATTGTCAAATTTATTGTTCGTGATTGGAATGCAACGCTGGACATCACATGTAAACCCAGGAGATCAAGTTAAATACTTGCATTGACTTCCCCCCCAGCCAGTGAAACCAGACTGAAATTCCTAAGGGGGAAGGGCTTTAAACCTTTGTCTTCACAGAAAAGTCCCTTTGCCAGAGAATGGCAAAGAAACTGCTTTTTATACATTATATATGGACCAGAATGAACTCAAAAAGACTTGTAAATGAATCGTTCCATTGCTTAACTCCATATTCATTTATGTGTAACCCACACATTTGACTATCATGTATAATCACTTATTGTGTATGTCTTTTGATAACTATAGGATACATAGTCATGTCTAGTATTGACATAATCGAATTTTCTTGCTTGAAATTGTCCTGACAATCATTTATTTGTAAAATATATCATAATCATGTTATAGGAATCATGTCCAAAATTAGACCCTGTGAGGCAAGAACCACATGCTTGGTAAGATAAACAAATGATTTATGATCCCCTGAGCCAAGACCATATCTGATTGGTCAAGGCAACATTTGAGGGGTGGCCCACAAGGAAGTTTAAATACTACGATATCAGTCATGCCTTGCTTTTAGTCTGCTTTTAGTTCCAGCCTTGCTCGTGCTATCAGTCATGCTATTAGTCATGCCTGCTCTTAGCTTTTAGCTTGTAGCTTTGCTACCTAGCTTTAGCTTGTAGCATCTAGCCATGCGGTTAGTCATCATTGTTCTTTAAGCGCGGTTCCAGCGTGCCTGCCTGCTGCTACTATGCCACAATGAGAAGGAACAGAACCTAGTCTCGTCAAACTTTATTTCTTTTCTTTTCCGTTTGAGAGTTTCGTGTTCTGAGTTAAGTTTTGTAACGTCGACCTCGTCTGCGCGTTTGAACTCCAACCAGCCACACAACTCCAGCTTCAGCCAACGCCCAAGCACGGGCTCCCCAAGACGTCACTTCAGCAAACTGAACTTCCAGCCAATCAGCGACACCGGGATACCCCTTTCAACGGGAGTCCCTTTCACAGCAAACAAAGGCAACGTATTCCCAGATATTTGTTGTGCTGGTGAATCTAATATAATTTTAACCCCATTAAGGAACTCAGTGCGAGCGCTAATTACGTGATTGATGGTTGTTCGTGTCTATGCAATTTAAGGTATTGCTGTAAACTTGGGATTCCATATTTCCATTCTCTTAAACTCATCTTTCCCTAACTTTCGATCTTCCTGCAACTTGTGTGAATGTGTGTGTGCTTGCATTTATGTGTTAGATTAGTTTATATGTCTTAGATTTATCTAATAAAGCCTTATTCATATTGAAAAGAGAAGTATCTTGTGTTTTGTGCTTACAAGTTAATGTCTTAAACTGCCGATCTTGTTACTGTGCTAATTAATAGTGTTTCACTATAGTTTGGATATTAGTATCCAGCGCAGATTTGATGGTAAACGGCTAGTTCACTGAATCGCAGGGCGTCTCCGTGAACAGCCGTGAAACAGTGATTCTGTTCAAATTCCCTTTAAAATCTTAAATGATTCCCTTTGAGCTAAATTGACCTGTTTCCCTTACATAGAATGGTGGAGAACGCGGGCAGTTTAATCTAAATTGTGAGCATAAACCAAGTTATTTAATCTTTGATTTTGCTAAAGGAATGACGGATGAAAAGCTTCCGAGACCTGAGTATGTGTGTGTGTTTGTGTGACGTGTGACGTAAGCAGCGCGCGCCTCCCCGCTTGAATGAAAGGAGCTAGAGGAGACTAACTCAAGTCCGTCTCTTCAATGTTAACAGCAGTAAGTGAACTTAAAAGTAAACATCTGAGATCGTACAATAAGGTAGAAATTGAGCGTGTTCCTCATTTGTGTAATGCCTTGTTTTATAGCTGATTTGATTTCACTGCGTGTTCCAGTGTCTCAAACGCTATCTCAGTCACTGTTTGCTGAACGGAGCTAAACTGTTAGTGTTTCAAAAGGGATAAAGTGAATAAAGAATAGTTTTGAGCGTGTTCCTCAATCTATTTATCAAAGCCCCCGTATTCATATTTCATATAGTTTAATTGCCAGTGCGTGTTCCACTGCCGAATCAAATTTGATATTCGACTCCCCTAAGTTAACGTTAAACATTAGAGAACAATGTTTGTCCATTTGTATCCATTCACAAAGTTTATGCAATCTCGCGTAACACTGTGTGTGTCCGAGAGTAATTTGAATGGGAGTGTTTTAAAAGCTTGATCAAGTAAATTTTAACTGTGTACCAACAGCGAAGGAAAACTTTTATGTTTGTGTCCAGAAAAACTGGCACAGAGAATCAAATTGCTGAGATTGATATAATAACTACAGCAGGAAACTGCTATTTGAATTAAGATAAATTTAACTCTATACAAACTGAGAGTTTAAGTGCCACATCGCAAAACCAACTGAAAGGCGGTGTTGTTATTTGTACAGTGTTGAAATGAGCCGACATTTCATGTAACATGCTTAACTTTATTTGCAACAATGCAACGATTCATGTGCTAATCCACTAGAATGTGTTTTGGTTGCCATAGTGACGACCGTGACCCGGAAGCCTAACGTACTTCCGGAGCAACTCTGAACTGTGCACGCGCAGCGCACAAACTCCGCGGTGTCGCTAAGCTAACGAAACCATTGCATTTACATTGAAGTCTATACTAAAGCCACTAGCCTCAAAGGTTAGCCGTTAGCATTACCATCCAGTGGTAGAATGATGTGTGTTTGGGCAACGCTGACGTGATTTAACCATTTTAAACATCTTAACTAACACTTGTTAGTCCCTTTCTTTTTATCGCTCTCTTTTCTCACTAGACCACTTATTTTCATTTTACTAGAAAGGGAAATACTGACTCACAATTATTAATTGTCAAATTGAAATTTTATTGAAACATTAAATTTATTTTGAATCATTTAAAATTTCCCTCTCAGATCATTTCATATGATCTTTTATTTCTAGTATTCTCTTTTGGGTCTAATTATTTTAGGAATGAATAAGCCTTGAACTTTGGAAGTTAAGTAAACTTATTCTTCCTAATTTATTTATTACCCATCTGAATATATGCTATTCAGACCTTTACTTATTTGAATGCTCCTGTTTTGGTTATACACTTAACCACTATTGTTTTACGTATTGATTTCCTCTTTTTAATTTCATGTTTGCATATTTTGCCCATTTATTAATTTTTAATTTTCCTATTTCTTACCATTTCTTTTGTGTATCCTAGCCTGGGAACGACAAACCTGAGCCCTACAAGGAGACATTGTTATCCCTCACTACGAGTTCAAATAAATTAGAAAGACAACTCTCTTTCACTCAAAGTTTATTTTGTTTGATAAGTTGTGCAGCAACTAACACAACGCTCTCCTTGTAGTTCAGATAACCGCTACTGAGACTTACCATCTCCGTCCTCTCTCTCCTTTACTTTCCTCTTCTCTTTTTACATTTGTAGGACATGTAAGAACCATCAATCAATTCTAAGTGAAGTAAATACACAATCGTGCCAAAGACGACGAATCATCCTTATGAATTTGATTGTAATCATCCTCTCATTTGTTCTTCCTAACCTCCCTACATTTGGAAACGCAATCCAAGTTTTAGCATCTCATCCATCGTTGAGATCAATTTAATAGAGATACGTGTTGAGCAACTGTCGCCTTCGCTGACTCCCTGGTGAGCGGTCCAACTGAAAGGTGTACGGTGTCAATCCTGTCAGACTAAGAAAAGAGATATCAGAATTATTATTGTTTTCCTTTGTCCAAAGCAAGAAATATAATAATATTGTTTACGTTTTTGATAACATTTAATTGGAAAAAATAATTTTCCTCATTTGAAAAACAGAAATTTTGCTTGTCATTTGAATTTGTTTTTCACCTCTGTCTCTCTTTTCCTCTTCCTCATTAGAGTGACAAAGTCTTCGCATCTCTAGTCTACTTAGACACCCTGAGACCAACACAGTCATCACCACATTTCACTAGTGGTTCACAATCACTGATACAACACTTAGTTGTCCCACCACACATAGGCTTTTACTCCACAAAGATCTGTGTCAGTCTCTCTTCTCCCCAGCGTGCCAACATGCCGCAGACTGCAGACCCCATTTCCCATGGGGAAGATGTGAACATTTGGCTGAGAGGCATAACAGACAGCCTCACTCCAAAGACATTTGAACTGTTATTATTTTTAATAATATTCCTAATCCTGAGAAGATTCCTGACACAAGATTCAAGCCAGAACAACAACCACGAGGAGCTAGTCAAGATCACGAGCTCAGTAAGCTATGCCTTCACAACCCAGCTGAAACTGAGCGACAAGCACATCACCCACCTTCAAGAGGAGCTGACACGTGCTCAACGTCGCATAGACAAGCAGGAAGTGAAAGTTCAAAATCAACTCAAAGCACCCAGCGAGAGGGAGCAGGATACAACAGAACAAGTTATGAAGCTCCTAGCAGCCCTGGCAGCAGCTCAGCTCGACCAGCAACATGCAACGGCTGCTCAGAAAGACCTGGTAAACAGACTCCAGTATGCCGAACAGCTACTGGAGAAAGCCAAGATAGACATCAGAAACAAGAATTCTGAAATCAGTGCTTTGAAAGACCACCTTGAAAGGTACAGAACTGAAATGGACAATCTGACCCAACAACTAGATGATACCAACGATGAGCTCTACATGGTCAGAAAAGAACTCCAAAATGCTTACAAGCACAAACTAGAGCCAAGGAAAGAGAAACCTCTCTTAGCCTCATCACTGCTGAGCAGAGCAGAGTCCCACGTCCAAGAACTGGCATATGACGAAAGGAGCGAAGGGCCACAACCCAAAACCTCACCTGCCTTCGCCACACAACCCTTTCCTGCCAACGAAAGAAAACCTCCCGTCCAAGGCCTTGAAGCTGCACACGGGATGACAATCAAAGACCTCAACAAGCTGTCTGAAAACATCAGCAGGTTCAACCCGGACTCCACAGAGAGCCCCGACATCCAAGCTTACCTGCGAGATATCGAATTTCAACTGGAAGTGAGACCTCATGTGACTGACAGAGACTGGTTATACCTCCTTAGAGCCACGTCCAGCTCCGAGGTACGAAACTTTCTAGATCGACAGCCCAGTCAAACAAAGTCAAACTACCAGCGACTTCGTGAGGTCCTGATTAAAGAGTTTACAGACCCAGAGTCTGAACATGGACTGTTAACTGCCTTGGAAACCAAACAAGGTCGTCAAGAGACTCCACAAGCTTATTACAACCGACTCCGACAAGCCTACTTTGGTGCACACAACAGCCCTGACCTTGAAGAGGATGTGAACTTCAAAAGCCTCTTCCTAAGAAATCTGCACCCTGGAGTCAGTCACCATCTAGGTGTCATGGCCTGTCCAAACTCCATGACCATCCAACAGTTGCGTAACCTAACACAGAAGGCCTATAACAAGCAGAAGGTGGCCTCAAAGAAAGGTAACAAAACATCCACACTCTTGAACTCTGTCAACAAAGACTCGAGCCTTGCACTGGACGACACCCAGTGGCATCACAACACCAGAGTCTTCCATCAAGAGCACAGAGAACGTGACGCCCATATCCACGACCGCTTTCAGCCCAACTGCTGGAAAAATCCATGGGACCAGCCACGCTTCTCAAGAAACCAAAAGGATAACATCTGGAAACCTAACCAGATATCCAAAGGTAATCACCTGACTCATCCAAGAGCAACTCGTGTGGGTAAGCGACAACAAAACCCACCTCAGCACCACTCAGACATGCACAGTGCTGAGTATGCACAAGAACATAACCGCTTACCATTAGAAGACACGGAACAAGTCATGGAACAACTAAGAGAGTTCCTTCAAGACAATTTACATGCATATGACCACAAAGTTGAGTCATGCTCGCTGTGACCAGCGACAGAACGGAAGGCCGGTGATCACCTGGTGCACCACATCAGAGATGACAAGCACATGTTTAACAACAACCCAGAATGAAAAAGTCTTTAACGGCCAACTGTTGATGAAAAATCTGAGGTACTAAAGGACATCACCTCAGTCACTAACAAACTGTCAAATGAACTCCAACTCCAAGTTCCAAATTCCCTGTCTGTGCAACAGCAACCACCAGAGCACAGAAGGTCAGAAAGTCTGCTACAGCCAGAAGGCATCACAAGAAGAATGCAACATAGGAGACAAGTTTTGCAACTCAGCTTCACACAGCCATGCCAAACTGTCTCCGACTGTCTGCCAAAGAACTTCCTGCCTTGCTGGACTGACCCCTCATTAGACCATGGACACGCCCTCATCCAAGCCAAGGATGCAAAAAGCCAGTCTTCAGTGACATGCTAGAAAAAGGGGGAGACAACACAGACTTGAACAGATCTGAACACACATGCACTACACCAGTAACACACAACATTACCTACACCCAGAGGTAAACACATCTACTGATAACACAGTCAACAAACATATTCTTCCCACAGGTAGAATATCCAACTTTTAGTGTAACAAAGTTACACATACCCACCATGAAGAAACGTGCAGCCATCCTCACAATAGGTAGAACACCTCACACTAAGTTAAGGTTCATGACACACTAGCTGCACCTGACATCCTAGCTCAATAGTAGTTGTAACCCATGCTAGGAAAACCCACAGCAGCCTTGTTTTGTTTTGTTCTTCTTCTACCTATCCTTCTCCTTCCTCTCTTTCCTGAGTAGGTGAAATGCCTAGACACCCTGCGAGGGTCGAAGGTCTGATATTAGGATTGACTCGCAACACCTAATATCCGCCAGCCACTCTAAACTGAATGGAAGCCAGAGAGCTCCATGCATGATAGGTCAATTCATTGAATTGAAAATGAAATTACTAGAAAACTAACGGTAAATGTGTAAAGTAAGACAACCTAGAAGAACCAAACAAAGTTAACCGCAAATTTGATTGATGAATCAAAATAAAACAACAATTTCCAAAACGATCTAAACTATCCTCAATGTGCTAAACTACATTGACTAATTGAACTTAATTGTACTAATTGTACCTAAATAACCTGATGCCTGCACCAGTACAGTAACTGTCATGGAGGTGTTGTCTTGCTGTTTGCTGTGTTTGTCTGCTTCTTCTGCCTTTGTTTCTCCAGCGATCGACGATGTCTTCACCTAAACACCTCGCCGATCGAAAGGGGGATATATGTAGCAGAAATGAGTCAAACCAGACAAATCAAAGAGTCTATCAGAGCTGTGTGCATTGAAACGAGAGCCGAACTCCTCAGGAAGTCATAAATCAGTTCTAGTGCCACAAGAACCAAGCAAGATAACCAACCAACCAACTTGTTCACACAACAGCTTTCAACATTAACACCAATAGAACAATTATTGACAATTTTAATTCGAAGAAGAGATTGTCAAATTTATTGTTCGTGATTGGAATGCAACGCTGGACATCACATGTAAACCCAGGAGATCAAGTTAAATACTTGCATTGACTTCCCCCCCAGCCAGTGAAACCAGACTGAAATTCCTAAGGGGGAAGGGCTTTAAACCTTTGTCTTCACAGAAAAGTCCCTTTGCCAGAGAATGGCAAAGAAACTGCTTTTTATACATTATATATGGACCAGAATGAACTCAAAAAGACTTGTAAATGAATCTTTCCATTGCTTAACTCCATATTCATTTATGTGTAACCCACACATTTGACTATCATGTATAATCACTTATTGTGTATGTCTTTTGATAACTATAGCAGTGTTAATTTCGTTGACTAAATATTTTCGTCATTATTTTCGTCACGAATATATTTTTGCGGACGAAAACGAAACGAAAACTAAAAAAGAAGGCACTGATGGAGACTAAAACTATGACTAAATTGATTGACATTATCGTCAACGAATAAAGGACGAGACGAAAATAGACTGTGACGAAAATCAAATCAGCAGACGGGAGCGATGCGAGGAATGAACAAAAGAACCGGCAAAACAACAGGCGAGACTGCATGAGAGAAGAGAACCAATCAGAGCCTGACTTATTGAGACGTGAAGCGAAGGTTTTCAGTTTTTAAATGAGCTCCCGGGAAGTCGGCATTCAAAGAGGTGATGTCTAAAAGAGCGACAAAATGTCCACAGCTCACTTCACGTTTGACGACGAACAAAACAAAACAAAGTGTAAAGCACGCGGAGAGCTCATTCGTGGCAAGAACACAACCAATTTGAAAAGACATTTACAGCGAGCCACCCGGACATTTTCTCAAATGTAATTTCACAACGATGTTCTTTTGTTTATTGAGCTAAGCAAAATTTGAAGACTGTAGTGCTTAAATGTTGTAGCATTAAATATTACGAACTGATAAGTACTGTAAAATAGCCCCTTCTTCAAGTTAGATGAGAGCACAATACTAATACGTAATATTATGATACATACATTTGATTAATACTAATGTTTAGTATATTTTATAATGTTCTACTTGTTGACAGTATCACAAATATTTCTATATTAGTCATGTGAAACGTGAATGTTCACATCCTATCATTATACATACTAATCTAGCAATATTGTAGTATTTAAAACATACAATATTGCTAGACAAATGAATACCTTATAAAATCTTGTTACTTTTTTATCCACCCAACTTATATAAATATAACTTATACTTATATAACTTATACATTTAAAATATTTACTTTAAATGTATGCACTCCTTGTTCAGCTCAGCTGTAAGCTTTAAGGTCCTGGACCTAACTTTATTTTTCTTTTATTGATGGTCAACTGGCAGCTAGTTATTGTTTACATTGTCATTACAGTGTTTGTTGCTCCATATAAGCTTTTGAATCGAAATAAAGACACAGTTGTGTTGAAATAAAGTTGAATTTGTGTTTTATATATTTTGGTTAAGTTTGTTTCCTATACCAGCTGTAAAAAATTGTCTAGTAAATCTGTTATTGATTTTAGTCTTATTTTAGTCGAGTAAAATACCAAGCAATTTTAGTCGACTAAAATACCAAGCAATTTTAGTCGACTAAAATAAGACTAAAATTAAAACAAATCAGATGACTAAAACTTGACTAAAACTAAAAATAATTATAGTCAAAAGACTAAGACTAAAACTAAATTAAAATGTTGTGTCAAAATTAACACTGAACTATAGGATACATAGTCATGTCTAGTATTGACATAATCGAATTTTCTTGCTTGATATTGTCCTGACAATCATTTACTTGTAAAATATATCATAATCATGTTATAGGAATCATGTCCAAAATTAGACCCTGTGAGGCAAGAACCACATGCTTGGTAAGATAAACAAATGATTTATGATCCCCTGAGCCAAGACCATATCTGATTGGTCAAGGCAACATTTGAGGGGTGGCCCACAAGGAAGTTTAAATACTTTGGATATCAGTCATGCCTTGCTTTTAGTCTGCTTTTAGTTCCAGCCTTGCTCGTGCTATCAGTCATGCTATTAGTCATGCCTGCTCTTAGCTTTTAGCTTGTAGCTTTGCTACCTAGCTTTAGCTTGTAGCATCTAGCCATGCGGTTCGTCATCATTGTTCTTTGAGCGCGGTTCCAGCGTGCCTGCCTGCTGCTACTATGCCACAATGAGAAGGAACACAACCTAGTCTCGTCAAACTTTATTTCTTTTCTTTTCCGTTTGAGAGTTTCGTGTTCTGAGTTAAGTTTTGTAACGTCGACCTCGTCTGCGTGTTTGAACTCCAACCAGCCACACAACTCCAGCTTCAGCCAACGCCCAAGCACGGGCTCCCCAAGACGTCACTTCAGCCAACTGAACTTCCAGCCAATCAGCGACACCGGGATACCCCTTTCAACGGGAGTCCCTTTCACAGCAAACGAAGGCAACGTATTCCCAGATATTTGTTGTGCTGGTGTATCTAATATAATTTTAACCCCATTGAGGAACTCAGTGCGAGCGCTAATTACGTGATTGATGGTTGTTCGTGTCTATGCAATTTAAGGTATTGCTGTAAACTTGGGATTCCATATTTCCATTCTCTTAAACTCATCTTTCCCTAACTTTCGATCTTCCTGCAACTTGTGTGAATGTGTGTGTGCGTGCATTTATGTGTTAGATTAGTTTATATGTCTTAGATTTATCTAATAAAGCCTTATTCATATTGAAAAGAGAAGTATCTTGTGTTTTGTGCTGACAAGTTAATGTCTTAAACTGCCGATCTTGTTACTGTGCTAATTAATAGTGTTTCACTATAGTTTGGATATTAGTATCCAGCGCAGATTTGATGTTAAACGGCTAGTTCATTGAATCGCAGGGCGTCTCCGTGAACAGCCGTGAAACAGTGATTCTGTTCAAATTCCCTTTAAAATCTTAAATGATTCCCTTTGAGCTAAATTGACCTGTTTCCCTTACACCAGAATACAGGAGATGCACAGGACAAAACTGATCCCAAATGCAGCCTGTTGAATCCTACATGACCAGAGCGATGGCTGGCCTACAAACACCAGCGAGCACAAGAAGCAGAGCTTGAGAGACAGCAGGAGCAGGAAGCTGAGCTCAGAGTTGTTGGCTTTAACTACCGGAGTGCTCTTATGGTACAGGAAGATCACAGCCACTGTAGCTGTAATGATAGCACCCGAAATGGCAACACTTACCAGTGTGATGCCCATTGTTTCTCTAAAGGAGAGGAAGTCTCACGGGGCACACATTCATTTCTGAAACTATTAGACCAGAACTCTTGGGGACAACGATAACATTTTATTGAGCCTGTTGGAAAAAATAAAAAGAGGAACATTAAAACTTTATGGTATTTGGGGACTTTAATAATTAGTGTTAGAGCACATTAATGACCTGTATTGTTACTGATTTCCCCCTCCGTACAGGGCAGGCAGTCAAAACAGCACACTGGCAAACCCTTCTTAATGGCTTTACGTGTCCCAGGCGGACACTCAGAAGTGCACACGGATACAGGTATCTGGGAACATGTTAGACAATATATTAGACCGTTTTTATAGAATTGTTTAGAGTTATATTAGAAACAAATTCTCACCTTCCCAGAGTCTCCAGGCCATGAAATAGCTGACTCATTAATAATGAGCTGGTTCCCATCTACTCGTCCGATTGAGACATACTGGAGTGAACCATCAGAAGCTCTCTGCCAGTTCACCAGGTTATAGACAGGTGGAATGCTGCCATCCTGGAAATAAAACTCCTCTCCTAACTGAGTGGTAAAATGAACTTGTCCAATGTGCTGTAAAAGCTGAAAATGTCAGGAAAACCATGTTTGGAACAACCATAAAATGAATATTAAAAATATATGGGCATTTTAACCACTTAAAATGAAAATTTAATGGAGATTCTTAAAACTAATACCAAATACTTAACATTAAAGATTTGGCAGTATGGTTTATAAAAGTGCATAAATGTGAGTAAATATGCCTTAATTGAAAAGTTTGCTTACTTAGATGACACTTATTATTGTTTAAATAATCTTGCTTATTACTTATAAAGCACCTCAGTTTCATTTGAAAAAGCGAAGTCCTCCACATCCTCTGCGTTCTCAAAACAATTTGATAATTCCACGAATACCAAAATCAGCTGCGGGTGGCAGATCCTATTTAGCGCCTAAACTCTGGAATAACCAACCTAACATTGTTCGGGAGGCAGACACACTCGGTCAGTTTAAATATAGATTAAAGACCCATCTCACCTCAGTCTCTTTAACCTGGTTTACACATAACACACTAACAAACATATTTCTAATATTCTGATCCATAAAATTATTTTTAGGCTGCATTAATTAGGAAAACCGGAACCTGGAAATATTCCCATAATACACAATGTACTTGCTACATCATTAGAAGAATGGCATCTACGCTAATAGTTTCTCTCTTATTCCGAGGTCACTTGGGGACCCTTAATTACCAGAGATTTCATTAAATTGATTGCACAGAGACTATATGAATTGAACTGAGCTGGATGAAGACATCATTGAATTCAATGATGAACTGTGTCTTTGCTTTATTGACACACTATTTTCCTATTTAATGCTGTTCCGTTGCTTTGTTACATTCTGTATTGTTAAAAGCGCTATATAAATACCTACCTACAGAAAGTGAACTTCACCACAGGTTTTGGGGATCATCTGTCATTCGACAAGAATGGAGATGCTCTGGCCATCTATGATGTGCTGAACTGGCAGCCAAGCTCTGATGGATCGATAAGGGTCCAAACGGTTGGTGTAGTAAATGAAGAGGCAGCAACAGGGATGTTGCTCACACTGAATGATGATGCATTATATTGGAACTTTGAGCCAAAAAAAGTAACTAGCATTGCTTGTTGCCATCCTTTTTGCAGACATAGTCTAAAAATAGTCAATAGCTATGAAAAGACAAATGAGAAAACATTAATGGAAAGGCCATGCTTGTCATTATGTAAAAGAGATGATAGACAAACACATGACTGATAATGGATGATCTCTTTCAGCCCCCAAGGTCTGTGTGCAGTGAAAGCTGCCCCCCAGGCACCAGACAAGCCACAAGGAAAGGTTTTCCTGTCTGCTGTTTTGACTGCCTGCCATGTGGAGATGGAGAGATTTCTAATACAACAGGTGAGTTGATTATTTTTTGGCCTAAAAATTTGAATGTGATTTCCTCTTAAAATTCCTTTAAAAACTCACTTTCTGTCTTTTTTACTAATAGATGCTATTGAGTGCACAGTGTGTCCAGATGAGTTCTGGTCCATTTCAAATAAGGATCAGTGTGTCCTCAAAGAAGTAGAGTTTCTGTCCTACGAGGATCCACTGGGAATCTCTCTGACAACTGCTTCCCTGCTTGGTGCCTGCTTCTGTGCTCTTGTTATGGTCATCTTTGCTCTTCACCATAACACTCCCATAGTACATGCCAACAACTCGGAGCTCAGCTTCCTACTTCTGTTGTCACTCAAACTGTGTTTCCTGTGTGTGCTGCTATTTATTGGAAGGCCGCAATTGTGGACATGTCAGTTAAGACATGCTCTGTTTGGCATAAGTTTTGTACTGTGCATCTCTAGCATCCTGGTCAAGACTATGGTGGTAATAGCTGTTTTCAAGTCATCTCGACCAGAGGGCAAAGGCGCTATGAAATGGTTTGGAGCAGCTCAACAAAGATGCACAGTTCTGGTCTTAACAGCCATCCAGGTTGTGATATGTGCAGTCTGGCTATCAACTGCCTCTCCAACACCCAATAAAAACACCCAGTATATCCGCTCTAAAATAGTATATGAATGTGCTATTGGCTCAGTGGCTGGTTTTTCTATGCTGCTGGCATACATTGGACTGTTAGCAGCAGTAAGTTTCCTGTTAGCTTTCCTGGCGAGAAATCGTCCAGATAATTTTAATGAAGCAAAGTTCATCACATTTAGCATGTTGATCTTCTGTGCTGTGTGGATTGCATTTGTTCCAGCATATGTGAGCTCTCCAGGGAAATATGCAGTAGCTGTAGAGATATTTTTACATTACTTTGGTGTAAAACGGTAAATTCATATTTGACACTGCTTTATCATTTTGGGTTTCTCCTCTTTAAACAAACAAGCAACATCTTGGCAATGCCTATATCTTTGTATCATCTTTGTACTTTATTTTTATTTGTTGTTAATTGTTGTTATTTTAATGTTGTTTTCAGTTTATACATGAAAGAATTAAGCTTTGTTTTTGTTACTTTTGATAAGAAAAAAAACTCTCAGCTTTCAAATTCTATCCAATTTATCATGCAATCTGCAAAATAAATGCCTTTTAATGCTCTTTAATGTGGCATGACAGATTGCAGCAGCAGTGATCATCTTAACCTCCGTAATACCAGGCAGCCATAGGGGAAGTTTCACATTATTGCCAGGGTTGGGGTTATGTCACCTACCGCCAGACCACAAGCTCTGAATTTTTAATTATTAATTTTTTTACATACCGTATATACCATATTTTGTACATTTCAATTATTTATAGCCTATATCATTTATTATAAAAAAAATACATTTACAATTAACAATGACTGTTTGGCTATACAAAGAATGGAATAAAAACGTATATCTTGTGTATAAGAATCTGCCTCTTTTGCTGTATCAGTATTAGCGACAGTAGAATAAATATTTGAAGTGTCAGAGTTAGAGACATCCACTCTTTTAGTTTTTGGGTTTATAAAAAATAAATATAAAAATAAAAAGGTTGAATATCCATTTTGTTTATTTAGCATATCTCTGCAGACTAAAGCAGTTACAGAACAAGAAGAGAGTTCACTCCAGTGATACTTTGAGAGCTGCAAAAGTACAGCGATTCTTTTAAAAAATATTTTAAAACAGTTTACCCTTAACTTACTCACTGAAATTTTAAGATAAGTCAAGTCAAGTCAAGTCACCTTTATTTATATAGCGCTTTAAACAAAATACCTGAACAACATTCATTAGGAAAACAGTGTGTCAATAATGCAAAATGATAGTTAAAGGCTAGATAGTTAAAGTGATGTCATTTCTGTTAAGTTTAAATAGTGTCTGTGCATTTATTTACAATCAAGTCAACAATATGGCTGTAGATGAAGTGACCCCAACTAAGCAAGCCAGAGGCGACAGCAGCAAGGAACCAAAACTCCATCGGTGACAGAATGGAGAAAAAAAAACCTTGGGAGAAACCAGACTCAGTTGGGGGGCCAGTTCTCCTCTGACCAGACGAAACTAGTGGTTCAATTCCAGGCTGCAGCAAAGTCAGATTGTGCAGAAGAATCATCTGTTTCCTGTGGTCTTGTCCTGTTTCTCCTCTGACACAAGGTCTTTATAGGGGATCTGTATCTGGGGCTCTAGTGTTCCTGGTCTCCGCTGTCTTTCAGGGCAGTAGAGGTCCTTTCTAGGTGCTGATCCGCCATCTGGTCTGGATAGTTCTGGATCCGGGTGACTGCAGTGACCCTCTGATCTGGATACAGACTGGATCTGATGGCTACAGTGACCTGGGAATAAGAGAGAAACAGACAAATATTAGCGCAGATGCCATTCTTCTTATGATGTAGCAAGTACATAGGCTGTTATGGGAACTGTTCCCGGTTCCGGTTTACCTAATTAATGCAGCCTAAAAGTCCTTTAACGGTTTTGCATATTAAAAGCATATTAGTATGTTATGTGTAAGCCAGGTTAAAGAGATGGGTCTTTATTCTAGATTTAAACTGCAAGAGTGTGTCTGCCTCCCGAAAAATGTTAGGTAGGTTATTCCAGAGTTTAGGTGCCAAATAGGAAAAGGATCTGCCGCCCGCAGTTGATTTTGATATTCTAGGTATTATCCAATTGCCTGAGTTTTGAGAATGAAGCGGACATAGAGGATTATAATGTAAAAGTGGAGTGTTGACAGGACCGGGCTAATATGGTCATACTTCCTGGTTCTAGTAAGAACTCTTGCTGCTGCATTTCGGACTAGCTGTAGTTTGTTTACTAAGCGTGCAGAACAACCACCCAATAAAGCATTACAATAATCTAACCTTGTGGTCATAAATGCATGGATTAACATTTCTGCATTTGACATTGAGAGCTTAGGCCGTAATTTAGATATATTTTTGAGATGGAAGAATGCAGTTTTACAAATGCTAGGAACGTGGCTTTCTAAGGAAAGATTGCGATCAAATAGCACACCTAGGTTCCTAACTGATGACGAAGAATTGACAGAGCAACCATCAAGTCTTAGGCAGTGTTCTAGGTTATTACAAGCAGAGTTTTTAGGTCCTATAATTAACACCTCTGTTTTTTCAGATTTTAGCAGTAAGAAATTACTCGTCATCCAGTTTTTTATATCGACTATGCATTCCATTAGTTTTTAAAATTGGTGTGTTTCACCGGGCCCAAAGAAATATAGAGCTGAGTATCATCAGCATAACAGTGAAAGCTAACACCATGTTTTCTGATGATATTTCCCAAGGGTAACATATAAAGCGTGAAGAGTAGCGGCCCTAGTACTGAGCCTTGAGGTACTCCATACTGCACTTGTGATCGATATGATACATCTTCATTCACTGCTACGAACTGATGGCGGTCATATAAGTAAGATTTAAACCATGCTAATGCACTTCCATTAATGCCAACAAAGTGTTCAAGTCTATGCAAAAGAATGTTGTGGTCAATTGTGTAAAACGCAGCACTAAGATCCAATAAAACTAATAGAGAGATACACCCACGATCAGATGATAAGAGCAGATCATTTTTAACTCTAAGGAGAGCAGTCTCAGTACTATGATATGGTCTAAAACCTGACTGGAAATCCTCACATATACCATTTTTCTCTAAGAAGGAATATAATTGTGAGGATACCACCTTTTCTAGTATCTTGGACAGTATCTTGGACAAGATTGGTCTATAATTAAGGGAAACAAAAATTAATGATAAATCCCCTGTTATGTTTGTACTGGTATGAGTACAAACATAACAAGTGTATGTGGGCAGCCTGCCACTGTAAGAATGTGTTTTGCCAATGAACCAATGGAACTAAGCTACTTAAACGTTGGGCTGTTGTTATGCATGTTTACATTAATGGGATTCGTAATTTTTGACGATGACTAATTTTTCAGATCGTATCAAATAATTTAGCAGCATTAGAAGCGCTTTGGCTGGAATTGTTAACTTATAGCAACAGTAAAATTGGATTTTGGCTTGCAAACAGAGGTCACAAGTTAACACGGTCACAGTTCCTTGATTCAGCCTGTTTCACGATGTGACGCCGAGAGTCCTGTGTTGAATCCAGAGATCTGGAGCTGCTTGTGTGTAGATCGGTAGCTCGGTGGTTTGTGAGAGTTGTCTCGCGTTGCATCGCCTTTTAGCGCATGTTAGAAACCCGTGCCAACACAGATTTACTTTATTTTATTTTTTGTTTATCCTACTTACTTCAGCCGCTACGGTCGATCATACCTATAACTGGTTATCTCTGCAAGAATATCAAAATCATGCAATGAGCAAGTCTGCGTTTATTAGACACTTAATATCACGTCAGTTTGTGCCCTCAGAATCAGTGAATCTGCTGCCGTCGTTCCAGCTCATCTGCATCGGAGACCTAAACAGGAAGTTGGTCTCCAGATAACACGGTAACCAGTTAAACCGTAACACCGGAACCGGACAATGTACAGGAATCCCTGAGCTAGACGCATCCAAAGCCGATTCTAGAGCCCTAACATTCTTACTGTCCTCAAATAAAGTTTGGATGCGTGTCTCTAATTCTGAAATCTTCTCTGTCAGCCTATTTCCCTACATTTATCACATGTGAATCCTTCATCTGTGACAGAGATAGATAAGCTGTACATGTGACAAAAGGTGCAAATAACAAGAGCAGGAGAAGCCATTACTCACCGTGCTTGATGAAATATTCTTACTGCGATTGTTTGATGAACTTGTGAAAAACTGGAGCGAGAGAGAGGAGAGGAGAAAAGAAACAGCGATAGGTTTGAAAACGCTAATGACAATTAAGGAGTGCAAACGCTTTGCAGGTGTACTGCACTCACAGGTATAAAATAAAAGTGAACGATCAAAATTAATCTGATAAGACTGATCGATAATATCAGAAATATGGTGTGAATTAAGTTATATTGTATCACTTAAAAAAAAAACTTAGAATGATAGTAAGATAAAGATTATAAAAAAAAAAAAAGCTACACGGAGCTACTATAAGCAACCGAAGGCCAACCGTAAGTAGAGAAAACACTGTCCAACAGTGACACCCGCCAATACAAATAAAATGAGAAAATGAGAATATATTTATTTTATTAATAGATCTGGAAAAATCAATTGGTCTGGGTGGGCCCTCAAACTCCGCCTATGCAAGCAGCCATAGCTTTTAATGAACATAATATTCACTTAAATGAACATCAGAAAGATCACAAGAAAATATTGTAAGATACAGTACAATTTATTGAAATATATCTTGTTTCAGGTAATCAGTGTTTTAACTGCTGAAAATGTCAATAAAACACCTTGTTGAACAATGTCACATAACTAAATTTATCTCAGGAAAGCCATGTCCATAGATCATTAGTTCGCAAAAACTCTAAACAGGAGTACCTTGCTAAATATACTTAATTTAATAATAGGTTAATCGTTTATGTTTGTCTGTCAAGAAAACAAATTAAAGGCACAATATGTAAGATTTTTTTAATTTTTATTAAAATATCCCAAAAAACACTAGAACTGTGTTATATAATTTGCTGACTTGTGTACTTACATTATCCCAAATGTTTCTAATAATGTTTAAATCCAGAGAAAATAAGCAAGTTTAACTAGTGACACAGACCATGTCAAAAAGTGTCATTGTTTCGCCTGCCAGTGACCTCATAACCCCTCGATTTCCGTTTCCGTTTCCGTTTCCGTTTTGTTTTGTAGAAAACATTCAAACACCAAAGACCTTTTAATAAGTTGTGCGTTTTAATAGATTAAAACGCACAAGAAACAGTCGAGCAACATAGAAGGACAGCAGCTTGTGAGTGTTTTGTCTTGTTTTCTCATCAGACTAGTGTGTGATCATCATTGCTAGGAAAGTTTTTGTTTTGGTTTAAATTGTGTGTGTGTCTTACCGTGGTTAATACGTGCTGAAAGTGGCGCTTGGTTTGGCGTTTGCCTATCGCGGGACTGCCTGGTTTCGATCTGCTAAATAGTGAGGCGTGGCCAAAGCCAGTGAAAGTACTTAATTAGCTGTTTGGAAAGCACTTGTCAGAAGAAACAGTCGAGCAACATAGAAGGACAGCAGCTTGTGAGTGTTTTGTCTTGTTTTCTCATCAGACTAGTGTGTGATCATCATTGCTAGGAAAGTTTTTGTTTTGGTTTAAATAGTGTGTGTGTCTTACCGTGGTTAATACGTGCTGAAAGTGGCGCTTGGTTTTGCGTTTGCCTATCGCGGGACTGCCTGGTTTCGATCTGCTAAATAGTGAGGCGTGTCCAGCTGACTTCAATCACAGGTAATCAGGCTAATACAAAGCACTAGGTTTCACGGCGGCAGCGGTCGCGGCAACCCTCGTGTGAACCCTCCTCGTGTGAAGACCGATGAGTGTAAAGACAATCGACTCTACCTGCGCGACTCCACCGAGCAAGGACACCGACAGGGCACCTGAGTATTGCTTTTCTCTTTTTTTGCACTCTTTGTATAGTTTGTTCTCAAATTTATCTTACACTTGTAGTCACTATGTGCTTTCAGATCTCTACTATCACTACTAACGCTCGGAGAGCACGCTATGTACGTCGCAGGAAGGCCTGTCTGACAAACCTATGCCATGTCCCTCTGACCTCTACTACTATGCTCTCTATTCCAGTTGGTCTCTGGAACTGCCAGTCTGCAGTTAACAAAGCAGACTTCATTTCCTCTATTGCTACCCATTCCGGTCTCAACCTCATGGCACTGACAGAGACTTGGATCAAACCTGAAGATACTGCCACCCCTGCAGCCCTCTCTACTAATTTCACTTGTTCCCACACTCCTCGTACAACTGGGAGGGGTGGAGGTACGGGTCTCCTTATATCCAAAGAATGGAAATTTGACCTTCAGCCATCACCTACAGGTACTGGTTCATATGAATCACATGCCATTACTGTAACCCACCCTGTTAAAATCCACTTTGTGGTCATTTATCGTCCTCCAGGTCAACTGGGAAACTTCTTGGAGGAGTTGGATGTGATGTCCTCTGGTACTGCTTGGCGACTTCAACATCCACTTAGATAAACCCCAGGCTGCTGACTTCAAAACTCTGCTCACCTCATTTGATCTCAAGCTAATGTCCACTACAGCGACTCACAAATCGGGCAACCAACTTGACCTCATCTACACGCGTGGTTGCTCTGTGGACACCTCTTCAGTTGCTCCACTGCACACCTCTGATCACTTCCTCATTACTGCTAACCTAGCACTTACTCCTGAAGTGGCACACACTCCAACGCAGGTCACCTTTCGACGGAACCTACGCTCACTCTCTCCATCTCGCCTATCTGCTGTGGTTTCATCCTCTCTTCCACCATTCTCTCAGTTTTCTGCTCTGGACACGAACAGTGCTACGGACACTCTTTGCTCCACTTTAACATCTTGCTTGGACAACTTTTGCCCACTGTTGTCTAGACCAGCACGCACTGCCCCATCTGCCCCCTGGCTGTCCGAGGTTCTCCGTGAACATCGCTCTAAACTCAGGGCTGCAGAGAGGAAATGGCAGAAATCAAAAAACTCTACGGACCTCAGTGTGTATCAATCACTCCTCTCTTCCTTCTCTGCAAAGGTCTTAACAGCTAAAACATCCTACTACCACAACAAAATTAACAGCTGCTGTGACGCTCGGACACTATTCAAGACTTTTTCTTCTCTTCTTAATCCGCCGCCTCCACCTCCTCCATCGACTCTTACAGCGGACGACTTTGCAACTTTCTTCACAAATAAGACGAGATCCATCAGTGAACAATTCTCCACACCACAGACTGAGGAAAACTTCACAATGACTGATGCACACTCTTTATCCTCCTTCTCCCCACTCTCAGAGATGGACGTCTCCAAAATTCTCCTGTCCAATCATCCTACTACTTGTCCACTTGATCCTATCCCCACTCACCTCCTTCAAGCGATCTCTTCTTCAGTCATACCTTCACTTACTCACATTATCAACTCCTCTCTTCAATCTGGAACATTTCCCTTAGCATTCAAGCAGGCTCGGGTAAGCCCACTGCTCAAGAAACCATCTCTAAATCCAGCGCTTCTTCAAAACTACATCCCTTCTTCCATTCATTGCAAAGACACTTGAGCGGGCTGTGTTCAACCAGCTTTCTATGTTCCTTGGACAGAACAACCTCCTGGACAGCAACCAATCTGGCTTCAAAAGTGGCCACTCAACTGAGACTGCTCTGCTCTCGGTTACTGAAGCCCAGCGACTAGCAAGAGCAGCTTCAAAATCCTCGGTACTCATCTTACTGGACCTGTCTGCTGCTTTTGACACTGTTAATCACCAGATTCTCCTGTCCACCCTCAGAAAGATGGGGATCTCTGTAACTGCTCTCCTGTGGGTTAAGTCCTACCTCTCTGACAGATCCTTCAGTGTGTCTTGGAGGGGTGATGTTTCAAAGTCACACCACCTTGCTACTGGGGTTCCTCAGGGCTCAGTACTTGGACCACTTCTCTTCTCCATCTACATGACATCTTTAGGATCTGTCATTCAGAAGCATGGCTTTTCTTATCACTGCTATGCTGATGACACCCAACTCTACTTCTCATTCCAGCCTGATGACCCGACGGTAGCTGCTCGCATTTCAGCCTGTCTGAGTGACATGTCCCGCTGGATGAATGACCATCACCTTCAGCTTAACCTTACAAAGACTGAACTACTGGTGATTCCAGCTAACCCATTGATTCATCACAACTTCTCTATACAGCTGGGCTCGTCAACCATAACTCCTTCGAGGACAGCCAGAAACCTAGGAGTTGTGATGGATCATCAGTTAAGCTTCACTGACCACATTGCTACAACGACCCGGTCCTGCAGGTTTGCCTTATACAACATTAGGAAGATTAGACCCTTCCTGTCAGAGCAAGCAACCCAACTTCTTGTCCAAGCTCTTGTTCTCTCCAGACTGGACTATTGTAATGCTCTCCTGGCGGGCCTTCCTGCATGTACTGTCAAGCCTCTGCAAATGATCCAGAATGCAGCAGCGAGGGTTGTCTTCAATGAGCCAAAAAAAGCTCATGTTACTCCCCTCCTCATCAGGTTACACTGGCTACCAGTAGCTGCTCGCATTAAATTCAAGGTACTGATGCTTGCCTACAAGACAACCACTGGCACGGCACCAACTTACCTAAACTCACTGGTTAAATCATATGTGCCCTCCAGAAGCTTGCGCTCTGCAAGTGAACAACGCCTTGTGGTGCCATCCCAAAGAAATTCAAAATCACTCTCACGGACCTTTTCCTGGACTGTGCCCAGCTGGTGGAATGACCTCCCAATCTCAATTCGTACAGCGGAGTCTTTACTCACTTTCAAGGAACATCTAAAGACTCATCTTTTTCGCCTGCACTTAACCTACTAACACCAGTACTTTTCCTTTTCTTGTCTTTTTCATTTAATAAAAAAAATAATAAATATATATATATATACACCTGGCTATGCGTTCTATACTAGACTAACTGAGACTTGTCATGGCACTTGTATTCTGTTGTTGTTCTCTTGTTGACCTGACTGCTTCTATTGTTCTCATTTGTAAGTCGCTTTGGATAAAAGCGTCTGCTAAATGATTAAATGTAAATGTAATAGATTGGTGACGGCTGCACAGGGTAACATTATAACAGAACTTTCAAATATATCAAGTATGATAAAACAGCAACCAGAAGGAGTGGAAGCAGTTGACTGTGGCATAATAAAAGCTCTACTGCTTTCGAGCCATGTGTCACGCTCGTTCAGTGGCCTTGTTTCGCTTCAGTGGCTTTCAGCCTCACCCTGCTTCATTCTATTACGTTAATAAACTATGAGCTTATCCATGAACAGGATTTCTGCCCGAGTCCTGTAGGATTGCATTGGCTGTTGGGATGAAGACAACATCTCCCATGATTCCACACTCAGTCACAGCGTCATCAAACTATGCCTTTGTTTCTTCGTTTGTTAAAAATTATTTATTGTGCCTTTAACTTGAGTCCCCACTGATAAGCTACTACTAAATATATTATAGAAACTTTTTTTTTTCTTAAAGTAGCTTTGCAGCCATTTGTATCATAAAAAAAGACAATATAAAAAATATGCTTGATTGGAATTGAATTGAATTAAAGGCTTCTGCAACTGCACCTTGTTCATTATTTGTTGCTTTTGATACTACCTAGCAGACTCCATAAAATATTCATAGATTAATACAAAGCATTCTTCTTAGTATTACCATTTGATGCTATCACTGTACCCTGGTACTGCAACATTTTTCTGTTTTTAGTGCTCAGCCGAAGTCCAATGTGTGCCTGACATCTAGAGGACATTCTGAGAAAAATCACTGTCAAGCAGAATAGATGGACAAGTAGATATAAGTAGTATTTTATTTTATTTCTTTTTTTTTTTTTTTTGCTCCTAATCTCTAAATGATCTCAGAAGTAATTTTAATTTTTCTTCTCCAGCTAAAGGGCTGATTTAGAAAAATAATGCACACATCAGAACTACCCTGACAGCAAAGTAAACAAAAAGAAAATCCAACAGTTGTAAGTTTTAATAAATAATAAAGAGATTGGAAGGTGGCATCAAGTTTCCCAGGTATGGGACCACCCACTCTTTTAAAATAACACTCCACACAATCTTTAATATAAATTAGTGAGCCGAATGGGTGGGTGGCTCAGAAAAAGCAAGAGATGTGGATCACTCTGTATATTGCTCTATACCTGTCCTCTATCTGCATATATGCAGCTTCAGTCCTCAAATCAGACAAATGTCAGCTCCAGGGACACTTTCGGTTGAACGGCATGTACCAGGATGGAGATGTTATACTAGGAGGCTTGTTTCAGGTTCATTTCTTCACAGTTTTACCACATCTGAGCTTTAAAACAGTACCAGATCCACCATACTGCGAAAAGTGAGTCTGGAGCCAGGAATGTGAATATACAGTACTCTTTGCCTTCTTTTAACCTCAGTTATTTTGAAATGCAGCCTTGCTCAAATGATGTATTTAAAAAAATCTGAATTGAAACCACTGTTCATTTCAACATATAACTTTTGTTTTTCTTAGATTTGATATGGAAATCTTCCAGCAGGCACAGACCATGGCTTTCGCAATAGATGAGATTAATAAAAATCCAATCTTACTGCCTAACATCACTCTTGGTTACCATCTTTATGACAACTGTGTGAGACTAGGAATGGCGTTCCGGGCTGCCATGTCCCTAATAAGTGGGACTGAGAAGTCCTTCTCCAACCTCAACTGCACTGGTCCTTCACCAGTAGTTGGTATTGTGGGGGATCCAAGTTCAACTCCTTCTATTGCGATTTCCAGTGTTCTAGGACTATTTAGAGTACCTATAGTAAGATGGGATGAAAAAAGTACAAACACGCTGTATGCATATTTTTGCACTTTTCAGTTAAATGTTGTCCTTTTCAACCATGTATATCCTCAATCTGTTTATTATAGAATTTACTTCATCATTTGCTTTTGCATGAAAATAATAATAATAATAATAAAATTGTGTATATATATATATATCTTGTGTCTTTTACCCTCTCTCAACATCTAACTTTTTAGGTTAGTTACTATGCCACCTGTTCCTGTTTAAGTGACAGGAAAAAGTACCCCTCTTTCTTCAGAACAATCCCCAGTGACGCCTTCCAGGTGCGGGCTATGGTTCAGATCTTGAGACATTTCGGATGGACCTGGGTTGGTCTCATCTACAGCGATGATGACTATGGAATCTACGCTGCTCAGTCCTTCCATCAAGAAATGCAGCTGTTTGGACATTGTGTTGCTTTTTCTGAAATCCTGCCCCATGAAAACAACCTCAGAGACATTCAACATATAACTGGAGTGATTGAGGCCTCTACAGCTAGAGTGGTGGTTGTTTTTTCCACTTCATCCTTTTTGTTACCTTTGATGGAGGAAGTGGTGTTGCAGAACATGACTGGCAGACAGTGGATTGCGAGTGAAGCTTGGGCCACCACACCTGTATATCACACTCCACGTTTACTGCCCTATCTAGGGGGCACACTTGGCATTGCCGTTAGACGTGGAAAGATCCAGGGGCTTCATGACTTTTTGCTACATATTCATCCAAGCAATGAACCAAGAAATAATATGCTGAGGATCTTCTGGGAGAACATGTTTGGGTGCAGTTTTGAAACTGGGGGTACAGTGGAAGATGGAGAGCAAGTGAAAAATATGTGTACGGGACAGGAGGATCTGAGCATCACAAATACACCATACACTGATGTTTCTGGGTTGAGAGCAGCTTATAATGTCTATAAGGCAGTTTATGCCCTGGCACATGCACTTCATGACCTGATGCAGTGTGAAGAGGGGAGAGGACCATTCAATGGGAACACATGTGCCGACATAACCAGATTGAAACCCTGGCAGGTATAGTAAAATTAGGCATATAGACCAGCTTTATGTGTAAAAGCAAAATATTTGCTTTATATTAATTCAAATTTCAGATAAACATGTAACACCTGTCCTGTCTACGAACTGTACAGCTGGTTCACTACCTACAGAAAGTGAACTTCACCACAGGCTTTGGGGATCATGTGTCATTCGATAAGAATGGAGATGCTCTGGCCATCTATGATGTGCTGAACTGGCAGCCAAGCTCTGATGGATCGATAAGGATCTACACAGTTGGTGTGGTAAATGAAGGAGCGACAACAGGAATGGTTCTAACCCTGGATGAGGATGCAATATACTGGAACTTTGAACCAAAAAAAGTATCTAACATTGCTTGTTAATGTCATCCTTTATGGAGATATACAGTCTAAATAAAAGTCAATACTATGATAGGACAAATGAGATTAATAGAGGACAAGATTGTCATTATGTAAAAGAGATGAGAGACACATGGCTGATAACAGATGATGTCTCTTTCAGCCCCCAAGGTCTGTTTGCAGTGAGAGGTGTCCCCCAGGCACCAGACGAGCCACACGCAAGGGCCTTCCTGTCTGCTGTTTTGACTGCCTGCCATGCGGAGATGGAGATATTTCAAACACAACAGGTGCTTATTTTATTGAGGAGATTAATGTTTGAAAATTCGAATGTAACTCAGTTCCCTCTTACATTTTTCACCTTCTCTCTCTTACTTAATCGCAGATGCTATTGAGTGTATAACATGTCCAGATGAGTTCTGGTCCAGTCCAGATAATGATCAGTGTGTCCCAAAAGAAGTAGAATTTCTGTCCTATGAGGAACCTCTGGGCATATCCTTGACCACTGCATCTCTGCTTGGCACTTGTATCTCTGGTCTTGTGATGATCGTCTTCGCTCATCACCGTAACACTCCAATAGTACGTGCCAACAATTCAGAACTCAGCTTCCTGCTGCTGTTGTCACTCAAAATGTGTTTCCTGTGTGTACTACTGTTCATTGGCCAGCCACAGTTGTGGACATGTCAGTTACGACATGCTGTGTTTGGCATAAGCTTTGTCCTGTGTATTTCCAGCATCCTGGTCAAGACTATGGTGGTAATAGCTGTGTTCAAGGCATCTCGACCAGAGGGCAAAAGTGCAATGAAATGGTTTGGAGCAGTTCAACAAAGATGCACAGTTCTGCTCCTAACAGCCCTTCAGGTTGTGATATGTGCAGTCTGGTTATCAACTGCCTCTCCAACACCACATAAAAACAACCAGTATACTCGCTCTAAAATTGTATATGAATGTGCTATTGGCTCAGTGGCTGGTTTTTCTATGCTGCTGGCATACATTGGACTGTTAGCAGCAGTAAGTTTCCTGTTAGCTTTCCTGGCGAGAAATCTTCCAGATAATTTTAATGAAGCAAAGTTCATCACATTTAGCATGTTGATCTTCTGTGCTGTGTGGATTGCATTTGTTCCAGCATATGTGAGCTCTCCAGGGAAATATGCTGTAGCTGTAGAGATATTCGCCATTTTAGCTTCTAGTTTTGGATTATTGGTGGCCATATTTGCCCCAAAGTGCTACATCATCCTTTTACATCCAGAGAGAAACACTAAAAATGCCATCATGGGAAGAGAAACAACAAATAAATAGTTTAATATTCTGTCTGCTTATCTATGGTATATGAATCTTCAAATCCATCAATGCCCTGCTTGTAGACATATGCATTAGTGTTCCTATTGTATGTAATTGAAACACATGGCTTACAGTACATGCAGATGACTCATAGAATGCCTGTTTTGCATACTGTATTGAAACATGATATACTCACTAAAGTAACAGTAAACTGTAATAAATAAATAAATGCTTTTTTCTACAGTTTTATTTGCTCATGTGTTTCATTTTTCTTTTCTTTTTTTCTTTTTTTTTAATCAGCATGTCCTTCATATGCAGGGTCAACGTGTGCATAATAGGTATATAGGCACCTAGGGTGGCAGCACAGTCATTGTGGCAAAAAGGAGAGATTTAATTTTAAATGTATTTTATTGGACATTCATTTAGAATGATTGCACTCATATCAATGTTATAATTTACCCTTAGTTATTCTAAATTTAAATGAACTTTCCTTCAAAGTATTGCTGCCTAGTGAGAGCCCAGACCTAAATCCAATCGAAAAACTTGTGGAAAAGATGTGGGGTGGGGGTTTTCATATCATCATCTCTACTGACTTTCTATGTTCAAACTCAGATAGCAAGGTGACATTGATGCAATGTTCAGTTGTCATCCAAACCATTATTTTGTTTGAAACTGACATGTTGGGACAGCATTGCTTTTATGGATGAATGCTGATAGCACGGATAAGATTGATTTGTTACTGACAACAACATTATCCAAAAAATTATATCTCTGCATAATCACATGTCCTGGGATTAGATGCTATCCTGTGCCTTTTTTCTTGTTTTCTGATTACTGCTTAACCATTTTTTTTATTAACCTACTCTGCTTCATTAAAAGAAGCTGTGTGAAAGAAAACTATTCTACATTTTAAGACATATCCATACCTGGTTTTGAAATAAGTGTGTGATTACTTTTGTCCGGTGTGAAAATATTCTAGTGGAAATCGGACAATATCTTCAGGGTGGATTTGAGAAGCACTTGCACTATATGAATAACAGAAACAAACATGACTGTGACTCAGTAAAGCTTTATTATAGGAAAAAATAGTCACAAAAAAGAAAATAGTTATGCTTTTCCCATAAGAAACCTTTTAGTGTTGTTTTCTGGCTTGAGCAAAATAATGTAACATTTTGGGATAAAGATACAAAGCAAGAGTCCAAAACTAGAGGCCAATATTGCAAAAATTTCCACTGCTATGCTGTACTTCCCTGGCGAGCTGACATATGCTGGCACAAATGCTATCCACACGGCACAGAAGATCAGCATGCTGAAAGTAATTAATTTTGCCTCGTTAAAATTATCTGGAAGTTTACGTGCAAAGAAGGCCAGCAGGAAGCAGACAGCAGCCAGAAAGCCAATGTAACCCAGTACACAGGCGAATCCCACAACTGACCCAACTGTGCACTCAAGGATGACCTTTGACCCTTGGATTCCAAAGTTACGGTGAGGTGAAGGTGGACTGACGGAGAGCCAGATGGCACAGATAACCACCTGAACACTGGTAAAGACCAGAACACTTCCTCTCTGTTGGCTCGGTCCAAACCATCTGATAAGAGCTGAGGATCCAGGTCTAGTGGAGTGAAATGCAAATAGAACCACAATTGTCTTGACCAGAATACAGGAGATGCACAGGACAAAACTGATCCCAAATGCAGCCTGTTGAATCCTACATGACCAGAGCGATGGCTGGCCTACAAACACCAGCGAGCACAAGAAGCAGAGCTTGAGAGACAGCAGGAGCAGGAAGCTGAGCTCAGAGTTGTTGGCTTTAACTACCGGAGTGCTCTTATGGTACAGGAAGATCACAGCCACTGTAGCTGTAATGATAGCACCCGAAATGGCAACACTTACCAGTGTGATGCCCATTGTTTCTCTAAAGGAGAGGAACTCAGTCTCGCGGGGCACACATTCATTTCTGAAACTATTAGACCAGAACTCTTGGGGACAGCGATAACATTTTATTGAGCCTGGGGGAAAAAATAAAAAGAGGAACATTAAAACTTTATGGTATTTGGGGACTTTAATAATTAGTGTTAGAGCACATTAATGACCTGTACTGTTACTGATTTCCCCCTCCGTACAGGGCAGGCAGTCAAAACAGCACACTGGCAGACCCTTCTTAATGGCTTTACGTGTCCCAGGCAGACACTCAGAAGTGCACACGGATACAGGTATCTGGGAACATGTTAGACAATATATTAGACCGTTTTTATAGAATTGTTTAGAGTTATATTAGAAACAAATTCTCACCTTCCCAGAGTCTCCAGGCCATGAAATAGCTGACTCATTAATAATGAGCTGGTTCCCATCCACTCGTCCGATTGAGACATACTGGAGTGAACCATCAGAAGCTCTCTGCCAGTTCACCAGGTTATAGACAGGTGGAATGCTGCCATCCTGGAAATAAAACTCCTCTCCTAACTGAGTGGTAAAATGAACTTGTCCAATGTGCTGTAAAAGCTGAAAATGTCAGGAAAACCATGTTTGGAACAACCATGAAATGAATATGAAAATATAAATATACGGACATATTAACCACTTAAAAAGAAAAATTTAATGGAGATTCTTAAAACTAATATCAAATACTTAACATTAAAGATTTGGCAGTATGGTTTATAAAAGTGCATAAATGTGAGTAAATATGCCTTAATTGAAAAGTTTGCTTGCTTAGATGACACTTATTATTGTTTAAATAATCTTGCTTATTACTTATAAAGCACATCAGTATTTGAAAAAGCTTAGTCCTCCAAATCCTAAACAATTTGATAATTCCACGAATACCAAAATCAGCTGCGGGTGGCAGATCCTATTTAGCGCCTAAACTCTGGAATAACCAACCTAACATTGTTCGGGAGGCAGACACACTCGGTCAGTTTAAAAATAGATTAAAGACCCATCTCACCTCAGTCTCTTTAACCTGGTTTACACATAACACACTAACAAACATATTTATAATATTTTGATCCATAAAATTATTTTAGGCTGCATTAATTAGGAAAACCGGAACCTGGAAATATTCCCATAATACACAATGTACTTGCTACATCATTAGAAGAATGGCATCTACGCTAATACTAGTTTCTCTCTTATTCCGAGGTCACTTGAGGACACTTAATATATATATAAAATAAATAATGACAAATGAGATGTATACCTGTGCTGGAGTGATGTTGTCCGGAGAGGAACACTTTGGTTTTATTTTAGTATCAGAGTTATTTCGAGGGGTGCACTCCAGTAAAGTATGAAGTGCATGCGCAGCAGCATATACAGCTAAATAAATATTATATGTCACTGTCAGTTGAGAAGTATCTGTAAATTCACTGTGAACCCCCTCCAGACTCTCTCTGCCACTGCATGGAGGAAGGGCTTTCTGGATAGCCTTGGAAGAGCTTTTCATAAAGCTACAGCCAAATGTATTTTCCCACAAGGTCCTCAAGAATTCATCATCAGGGTAACGGGAAGGATGAAGCTGCCGGAGATGTGCATCAAAACCAGGTATAGGCGCACTTCTTAAAGCTACACCCAGTGTTCCTTTAGCAATGGTGTAGAGCTGGGGATTGGCCAAGAGATAGGTGCTAGTGCTCCAGATCTCACTAGCCAGGAACAGCCTGTCTGTCACATTCCTACGGATTAATTCCAAAAGAAACACCTCTACATCCATATACCAAGAAAACACCAGGATTACGCGGGCAGAGGAGGCTTGGACTGTTGCAGCGGCACGGGCCACATCCTTTGCTAACTGCTCCCTGTAAAGTGTGTGATAAAATGCTAAGCAGATTCCCGTGCCCTTGATTTCCTCTTCAAATACCTGAACAGCCCCGCGTCCATAGTCATTATCGGCAACCACGGCTCCAACCCAGGTCCAGCCGAAGCGTTTGGCCATCTGTGCCATGGTGCGTGCCTGATAAGCATCACTTGGGACAGTGCGGAAGAAATTAGGGTACTTTTGTCTGTCACTAAGACACGGGCAGCTGGCCAGGTAGCTGATCTGAAAGAAAATGTCAAGCTATATTTGACAGAGCATGCATTTAAATGTCATATACTGTAGCATATTCACAAAAATAGCCAAAAATGTATTCAATCTAACATGTTTTGATGGGTAATAGGCTATAACCTCACCACTGCAATCTGCAGGGGTCTCAGGGTCCTGGACAGAAGAATGCTTTGTGTAGAAGAAGAATCTCCAATGAGGACCTTGGCAGGTCTTGTGATGCCGCAAGTTTCGTTTCCTCCACTGATCATTGACATAGCTGCCGTCAGACTGTGGGGGTAACGGGAACAGCTATCCATTACGTGATAACCCAGTTGGACCCCCGGCAACAGAGAGGGGCTCCGGTTAATTTCCTCAACTGCAAACCTAATCGCCTGAGCCCATTGCACAGAATTCTCCTCAAAACTGACAACAGAAAAAACTATTTACATTTAATAATAATAATAATAATAATAATTATTATTATTATTATTATTATTATTATTATCATTATTATTAATATAAAAACAAAATTATTATTATTATAATTATACTGGGAATTGTCTGCTGTGGGACAAAAAAAAAAAAAAAGAGTACTATTATCATCATCATCATTATCATTTATGTCTGGGGTGCCACAATGTATAACTAAAATTTAACTAAAATATATATAAAAAAACGAAAAAATATAATTAAAAAAATGTGTATATGTGTGTAGCTTTTTTCTTTCTGATTACATAATTTATTTATTTATTATGCATGAATATTTATGTGTGTGTGTGTGTGTGTGTGTGTATATATATATATATATATATATATATATATATATATATATATATATATATATATAAATACACATCTCAATGTTTAATTATATTTCACATAAAAGTCAGTGAAATTAACAGATATAAAAAAAAGATATGAAAAAAGTGACTGCAGATAAATTTTAACTTGATATGGGTTACATGGGTAACTTTACAATAATCTTGCTTAGTTAACCTTAGTTAATGCATTAAGTACTGTAGCTTTACGGTATGTATGTATCTTTGTTAAAGTTAGTAAATAAAAATATGTTAAATCAGGTTCATTAAATAATATTAAGAAATTAGAGATTTGTTTTTATAAATATTACTTAATGTTAAATAATAATAATACTTATAAATAATATAAAAAAAAACTTAATTTTGCAACCACGTCAATAAACTAATACACATGAGTACATTGTGTTTAAATATATCTGAACATGTAAATTTGCACATACACACAAAGGCACTTAACTGAGTTACAGAATATTCATTGACTATCCTGTTAAACTTAGACATCAGCTACTGCTATCATACACTACCAGTCTAAAGTTTTTGGACAGTAAGTTTTTTTTTTTTTTTTTTTTTATGAATTATCTTCTGCTCACAAAGCCTGCATTTATTTGATCAAAAGTACAGCAAAAGCAGTGATAGTGTGAGACATTTTTACTATTTTAAAATAACTGCTAATAAATAAAATGCAATTTATTCCTGTGAAATCAAATAATTTTTTCAGCATCATTACTGCAGTCTTCAGTGTCACATGCTCCCTCAGAAATCAGTGTAATATTCTGTTATTATTATTATTATTACTTAAAACTGTAATTACATAAATTAATACTTTTATTTAGCAAGGAAGATTTAAATTGATCAAAGATATTTATAATGTTACAAAATATTTTTATTTCAGATACATGCTTTTCTTCTGAGCTTTATTTCCATTAAAGAAACCTGAAAAGATTCTACTCAGCTGTTTTTGGGCAGCAAATCAGAATATTAGAATGGAGCATGTGACACCGAGGACTCACATCACAGGAATAAATTACAATTTAAAATACTTTCAAATAGAAAGCAGTAATTTTAAACAGTAAAAATATTTCACAATATTACGGCTTTTGCTGTATTTTGTATCAAATAAATGCAGGCTTGGTGAGCAGAAGAGAGAGAGAGAGAAAAAAAATCTTACCGTTCAAAAACTTGACTCGTAGTGCACATGCACTAACCAAAATAAAATGTGATTAAAAATGAAAATCCTACATCTGCAGGGAAAATGTCAGAGAACGATTTTAGTATACGTTTTATAAAATATTATTCTGCCAAACACAGCATCAATACAGAGACTCCATGTACTTGACAGGTGTGGAGAGAGATAGGAAAGAAAATGAAAAAGGGTGTATCACTTACTTTAAGCATGGCGCCAATTTAGCTTTTGTGGTGAAGCTCAGATCAGGGATTGCAGCCAGGTTATGTATATTAATGAGAGCACCGATAATTACATCACCATCCTGGTAGAAACCATTACCGTCTAAATTCTGTAAAGTGTCCATGTTCACACACTTTTCCTGCAGAGTCTCTTCTACCACAGAAAACCCCATTCCATCCCTGCATACTGCACACAGTAGAAGCACCGGCACAGAAAGTGGGAGCAACGATAGGACTTGTACAGACATTTGCAAAGTTTGGTGTTATCTGCTCTTCCTGCACCCTTGTGCATCAGTTTAGAGCAAGAAGAGATATTTCTTTTGACCACAGTCCCAAAAGAGCAGTAGAAAAACAAAGGCAAGAGAAAACAACATGAAGCCAAATTGCAGCTCCTCTGAGTTACAGAATTAAAGACAATTACACAATAATTGCTGATGAGCTCACGGTTAGATAGAGCTGCAGGGGGACATTCAGTATTCTTAGAATCATAAAGCAGTTAGATAGAGTTATCTTCAGACTTAAAACAACAAAGCCCCATCTGCAAAATAGCCTCTAACAAACTGATTTTTAATTACAAACTCTCACTTGAGTTTCCTGATGAAACAGTCCTGACAAACATCAGCATGAGAGCTTTTTGTGCTTGCTATAATAATATTAATACATTTTCTTTATATTGCACTTTTCTTATACTTAAAGCCCTTCAACAGTTATTACTCAGAGACTAAAACTGTCATGGAATACAGCAACCTAGTTTACAACTTTTTACAGCCTTAAAGAAATGGGTATCTGTCTCTCGGAGGTAAGCATATGTCAAGGCCAGTGGGGGAACGCAAAACATAGAGAATAAAATAATGCAGAATAAAAAAAAATATATACAGTTATTACAGAGGCAGATAAGAGAAACCACACACACAAAAAAATATATATTTTCCTCATAGCAAACATTTTATAATTTTATTGCATTGGTAGGAAAATGCTTACACTCATCTTGGATGAGCAACAGTAAAATTAACAATGAACTAGATGCCTTTAAGCATAAAGGAATTAAAAAAAAAAAAAAAAAAACAAAAAAAAAAAAAAAACAATGCTTTGTTTTTTTGTCTCTTTAAAAAGAAACCTAAATATTAAGTCAAATGTTATTCCTGCCCTCTGTATCAAAGCAATTACAAAAATAAAACTTTAAGCATACAGCTTTAGAATATGAAGAAGAGTTTCAAACTTCTTTAAATTCATGACTAATAGAAAGCAAGCAAGTCAGAGCAAGCAGGTAAATGTGCGGTATTGCATTCAATACAACAGAATTATTCTGTGCAAAATCAGAGCACAGCATCTACAGGTCTGTGCATAGTCATGCTGAAAATCACCATTCACATGCTAAAAAAACATTACAGTAGATAAAGGTTTTGACTGAGCACACATTTACAGTACTAACATATGTACAAACTACACAGACATACAATTAACATGATATGCAGGAAGACTTAATAAAAAGAGAAGCCCCTTCATGACTTGTACTACAAAGTTTAAAAAAGAACAAATAGCTGACAACCACAAAACAAATGTCTGCAATAAATATCCAATTCAATTATTTGCTTTTTTTATATCTTGAGACACATTTTAAACGATATGTATTTTTTTCCAAGCATGTATATAAAATAATGTGTTTAATACAGGTGCTGGTCATATAATTAGAATATCATCAAAAAGTTGATTTATTTCACTAATTCAATTCAAAAAGTGAAACTTGTATATTCATTGCATTGTTGGGTCTGGCATATCACATCTTCCTCTTCCCAATACCCCATAGATTTTCTATGGGGTTAAGTTCAGGCAAGTTTGCTGGCCAATTAAGAACAGGGATGCCATAGTCCTTAACCCCTTAACTGTCACCCCCCCCCCCCCATTATTTAAATAGGCATTAAAGTGCACTATCCAAACTAAAATTGCTGTAATTTATGAACACTTTGGAATATAAACATAAGGTTAGTCTCTTTTTAAAGAAGATTTTGGCAAAAGTGGAACTTAAAAAAAAAAAATTGAAGTATCAAGAAGTTTAAATGTACTGTAAATAGAATGCATTATATTTAATTTTATTTAATTTATTATAAATATTTTACATAACAGGTTTTATTCTAAAATTGGTATAAAATTAAAGCCCTGTGTCTAAATAAGTAATGTTATAAATTTGAAGTTGATATGAAAAAAAATTGAATTTGAAATTGGACAACTGTCAAGTCAGCAGTCTTCCGCATGATTGTGTAGCCTACAGAACTAGACTGAGAGACCATTTAAAGGCTTTGCTGGTGTTTAGAGTTAATTAGCTGATTAGAGATTGAACCTTTTCACAATATTCTAATTTTCTGTGATACTGAATTGTGGATTTTCCTTAGTCGTCAGTTATAAACATCAAAATTAAAAGAAATAAAAAGTTGAAATATATCAGTCTGTGTGTAATGAATGAATATAATATACAAGTTTCACTTTTTGAATGGAATTAGTGAAATAAATCAACTTTTTGATGATATTCAAATTATATGACCAGCACCTGTACAGCTTGAGTAGCACAAGTAGGAGAGTGTGTTATACAGTTCTGGTAGTGTCCTGCTACATGTACAGTAGTTGCGCACTGTTGTACAACTGTTACTAAGAAATACATGCACGGTCAAAAACAGCAGGTGAGATGCAAGGTCAAAGCCTAAGTAGGAAGAACACCTCCGGTTCTGATGGGTTGGAGAAGTCCGGGGGGAGCACAGAATCATCATTATAGTAGCGATCTCCGTATCCATAGCGTAGTGAGGAGCAGGCTCCTTCAGGTAAACCTCGGGCCTCATGACCGAGATGGTCCAGGTAACCAGCAATATAAGACCCTGTAGAGTGCCTGTTCGGTGGAGGATTTTGGGAGGAAACTGGTTTATTGCGGAGTACTACTTCCATGTCACCCTCAACAGGGTGGTGTTTGAAGGCCTCCTGCTGTCTCTCACGCGCACGATTGGCTATATGACGCACACGACTTTGACTGCGGGACGACAGTCGTCTTGACAGAAATGGTGGAGGGTCTTCAGGATCATCAGCAGAGCTCTGAGAAACCAGAGGAAGCACTGAAAGGGGGTTTGGGGTGGTTTGAGTACAAGAGGGGAGGGGATGCGTATAGTCTTCAATTTCCAATGTTACAAGCTTGCGAAGCTGCTCAGTTAAAGGATCAGAGGACTTCGGGCGACCAGATAACCCACACATCCGTCTTTGGTCTTTCATTGCAGGAGTGACAAAACTTCGGCTGATTGACTTGTACTTGCTCTGAAAGTTACATGAAATGTCCTCAGATGTCAGGTCTCCCAGGCTCTTGGACTTGGAAGAAGCTGGAGAGAGCCCATTGTACATCTGAGCAGGAGGTACAGGAAAGGCCTGTTTTTGCAGAGATGGCCGGGAATAAGAGTCTTGCGATTCATTGTAGTCTGGTACAGATGTGTACAAGTCCCTCTTTAACAAATTTTGACAGCCTTGAGTCTTTGCAAGATATTCTGAGGACAAAGAGTTTTTGTTTAAATGCTCTGCTCTGCTGACCAAGCTATTCTGGTCTCTTGTCTCCTGGTGCCTTCCTTCTGTGGTATCTATTCTGTGATCACCAAGTGTAAATTTCCCGGAGTCATTATAACAGTTAAGCTTCCTTGGCTGGAATTTGTTAGTAAGGTAGGTGCTAGAGTTCAGACTTTGGTGTGGAGACCGGTAGGGTCTGTGCGAGAGGGATGTATCCGTGGAGTATGAGTGAACAGGAGAGGGATTGTATGAGAGTTTGTGGAGATGGGTTGGTTCAAGTCTTTGTACATGATAGGGGGAGGTCTGGTTTAAGCTTTGAACACTTTTGAAATCGTGAAGAGGACTCAAAAGGGTCAATGTTTTGTCTATGGGATCTTCATCTACATTGATCTCCACCTCCATCAGACTGCTGCTTGTAAAGTCTTGGCACAGCAAGAAGCGGTCTGAGGCTGTGCTATTGATTGAGGATTCTCTGAATCCTCCGAATTCAAAATTTCTGCAGGAACCAGTGGAATGGCATTGGCTGCTATAGCTTTGCTTTAGAGTTCCATGTGCAGACCATTCTAAAGGCATCTTGATGGGTGAAGATCCCTGGCTGACCACAGGAGAACCAACCAAGTCATTTCGAAAGCTGTTTTGACAAAGACTGTTTGTTGATACAGGAGAAAGCACCTCCTCATCCAAGATGGTAAAGACTGCAGGTTCAGTCGTTTTAGGACTAGAAGGTCTCTCGGATAGCTCTGAGGTTGTGCATTTTTGGATAACTTTTAATGGTGTGCTGGAAAGCTCATTGTTGAGACGAGGAAGGTCAAATGGAGGAAGAGAATATTTCATGGGTTGTGAGTTGGATGGAATTAGGGAGCTCTGCTCAGCAGTGAGCTCAAATTGGCCAATCAGAACAGAAATGGACCCGCAGGTGTCATACTCATTCTCTAGTGAGACAGCATCAATAAGACGAGAGAGAGCACTGTCTTGGAGGGACACTTGACTCTTCTCATCTGGCAGAGTCATTCGAGGAGAGTGTGATTTGTTGTTGGTTCCTGAAGATGAGGAAGATGAGGAAGTTGATGAATATGTGGCTGCCTTTGGTGTTAGAAGGTTCTTTTTAGGGGCTTCCAACTGGCATAATTCTTTATGACTTCCTTCACTCCGTAAGCTACTGCAACCATTACAGTGCTCTGTAGGACCTGACAAGTTGTCTGTTGGCCCTTTGGAAGAACATAATTTATCAGCTTCAGTCTGGGTGAGACCACCTCTTCTGTGTTCTTGTTGAGAATCACTCAGAGTATCCCTGCTGCGCTCAATTACCAGGTAAGGGGTTTCTTTCGTATCTTTGGGCTCAACGTTACAGTCTTGAATGTGGTCAGTCGAAAGGGAATGGACATCAGTTTCTTTGAAGGCATAAGTTTCAAAGAGGAGATCCACTGAGACCGATCTGGGTTTCTCATTGAGGAAGGAGTCTGTGGAAGACATTTTACAGGAGAAGACTGTCAGAAAAAAACACCATTAATGACCTTCAAACACCAAAATCACCACATACCACTCTAAACACAGGACAAATGGAATGTACTGCCAAGTACGACTGTGAGAAGGAAATTTGATAATGGCGCTGTGTAGGTAAATGGGGAACATCCAGGTATTTGTTGAATTATTATGATTTTTTTTATGAAACAAAACAGAAGTTGTTTAAAAACATTGGTACAATGGCTTAAAACTGCAATGTTTAGGTGAGTCAACCCGAGTATGGCTTGTGGATTACCTTTAGGGGTTTTCCTAGTCAGTTTTCTACTATAGAGAAGCACAACAGTAAAGACAGAACAAGACAAAGGCAAGTTAAGGTATTAAGGAAAGAAAAGCCTGCATGTCTGAATACTTCAAAGGGACCAGTAGAGATACTTAAAGGGATAGTTCAACCAAAATAAATGTTACTTTTTTTTCAAAATATCTCATGATCTTTTTATGTACCGCACATAAGTGTAAGTCATACATGGTTGGAACAAGGCTGAGCAAATGATGACATAACTAAATGTTAGTGAACTATCCCTTTAAAAGGGCTGCAAAACAATAGAGAGCTTCTGAAAATGTTAAATAAAGAATTAAATAATTAATAGAAGTGAAATAATAGAAAAAAATGCATATAATTTCTTCTCTGAGAGGATAGCAGCAGATAAGGAAAAAAAAAAAGAAATAAAAACTTTCTCATCATAAAGTTGCTTTGTTAATGTTATTTGGATTTGGGATGTAACAGGGTTCATTCTGATTCATTAAGACAGTTCCTAAGGGGATGTCAAGGGAATTACTTACCAATTATTGTGTCAGCTCCAGGATCAGGGCCCTCCTGATCTGGGGTGGACAGGGTGAGGTGACTGTGTAGGAGTTTATCCAGGGGCATAGATGCTGGCCGGTGTTGGAGGGCTCTTCTGTTCCCTGCTCTCCTCTCTACAAAAGTGGTTTGAGAGTCCCCAGTGCTGTGCTTTCTGTCACATGTAGCTTCAGCCAATGGCATCTTGCTCTTTTTGCGGCCCTTAGCAGGAGCACTGGCAGTCCTTCGAAGAAGGTGGTCGGTTATGGATCGTTTACGAGGTGGAACTCCAATATGTGTGTCCACTGAGGACTTGGAACTTTTATTAAATAAGCCTCTAAAACCTCGCAGCTGACGCCCCTGGAAAACAGACAGGAACAGAGAGAGAATTCAGCATACAATATTTATTTAAGCCAAATTCATAGCAAAAAAATGCTATTTTATGTGAATTATTAATGTGTGAATGACCTAATTTTTTATTTCCTAATGTGATATACTACAATGAGTTTTCTTTCCCAATCTACATCTATCTATCTGTCTATCTATCTATCTATCTATCTATCTATCTATCTATCTATCTATCTATCTATCTATCTATCTATCTATCTATTTTATTTTATTTTTGTATTTTTACTTATTTGCACTGATGATATAGATTTTTTTTATTTGTTTATTTTTCTATTGTCTACAAATAAAAAGACACGTGTAACATGATTTCCTTTTTTTTCTTGTAAAACAAAATAATAAATTCTTAAAATGACTATAATTATCATGATTATTTACATTTTGAAAAGTTGATCTTATTTTTTTTTAAATACAAATAATATATTTGCATTTTCTAGTTCTGTAAAATCAATAGGAGAAAGCGGGAGGCATATGATATTCTAAAAACCCTAGGGTGTCTTCTATATGATGAACCAGATTATTTATTTTTTAATTTTTTATGGTGTTTTTTATGGTGCCAGGTTAAACCAAACAGTCCTCACAGACAAAAACATACATGCAATGTCACGTTCATTTCAAACAGTTAACTTCAACAATCTCACAATGACAATCTTTGTATGGACTAAAGCAACAAGACAGATACAGAATTGCTTCTCCTGTACAATTACTGACTAAGTTCAACAGATGGCAGCATATTCATTTGTAACCATTAATGATTAATTCGACCATCTTTCGTCTTTCCAGCCTTCAAAATTCAACATTTTTTACAAGATGAAACAAATCCAGCTTTAAAACCAAGGACAGAACTAACCAAAACATAATTACTTACAAAACAAAAACAGACGAAATTAAATTTAAAAGGCATGTCCATACAACTGCACATTTACAACAGCTTAGCGTTCAATGAGCAAGAACAGGATGTCACATTGACAAATTCGAAGACGCTCATGCAGTTCCATGCAGCACACTACATAGTCAGGGTACCTTATTAGCTCCTAGCAAGTGCATTATGGTATAGCTTGGGTTGAGGACTAAAGGACTCCACTGTAAAGTAAAAAGGTTGGAGGAACTTCAATAAAATGTCAGCGGGGGAAAGCTATTTTTTTTTTCTGATCTGTTTTTCTGTATTGAGATGGAAATTTGAAAAAAAGTCACAGTCTTTTAGTGACACTGCAGTAGAAATCGACGGAAACAACAGCTTGCATTACAGATTGTTATGCTAACCAGCTCAGCTTCTTAACACCTTTTAATTCAATCAAAACACCCCAGTTCCTGGTAAATGTCGCTTTAGTAATGAATAGGAACTGATCTAATTACTAAATGCATGAAGAAATAGAGAGTAGAATTTAAATTGGTAACATGCCCAGTGGAAACGGCTGTGGATCTTTATCAGACTAATTAGGTACAGCTCTCTGTGTAGTTACAAGCTCACCTTCCCATAGATGTCATGCACTGTGATATGGACAAAAATGGATGCCTCTGTCATTCCTTCCAAATAAACGTGTCTATATCCTGCAGGAGTGGGAAAGAGGAGGAATGATTGAAAATGGGATGGAAGAAAGGTATTTGCATTTGTGAGAACATTCAGAGAGTGAATGCAACTGAAAAAAAAATAAGAAAGACATGGTGTCATCGATGGCTTTAGCACAGGAGCATGTCTTCCATCTTTAAGACCGTGTGACTCTCTGTGTGAGAGCAGAGAGAGTTTGACAGCAGACGTTTCTAAAGGCAGCACCTCAGGCCTCCATTACTCCAATGACATGCTTCACTTGGCACCACTATGAGACACATGGACCTGCTGCTATACCTCACACTTTACATGCTATTTAATGACCCTGTCCCTGAGGCCTATATATATATATATATATATATATATATATATATATATATATATATATATATATATATTACTTACGTTATTAGCTGATAATGTGACACTTACTATAACATACAGTACATGGATGTTTCTTAAACTACAAGGACTTTTATGTTCCAAGGGCTGAGTTTATTACAGCGGTTTTGGGCTTTTTTTGTTACACTAAGGTTACAATAATATATCTCATGATATACTTTACTTTACCTTACTTTAACCACAGGTCCAAAGGTTCCCATAGTTGACGAGACAACCACTCAATAGAATTTCTCTTACCTGGCATGAGACTGCTGAAAGCTACGGTTCTCTGGCCCACAAAGTCTCGTCCAATGGGGTCATGATCCCAAACCAGGAAGCGCACTAGAGCCACTTCGGGCATGTGAAGTGTGAAAGACACAGTCTCTTCCCACACAGGGTTAAAACCTGCATTAACAATCACACCAGAAGTAAATAAAAAGGTTAATTCCCCAAAACATTTTCTGTTATAATAAGCTCAACAAATCCCCAGGCAAAAACAGTGAAGCTGTACCGTTATCATCCACAACCCTGGTTTGTTCTTTACAGCAATCCACTGGAAGACCAATAATCTCCACCTCAACGAAGGGATCAATGATCTATGAATAAAGTCCACAAATGTAAAATATGTTAACTGCATTTCAACTCTGAATCCGACAGGAGATGTACTCTTAGGTGACATCTGCTTACCTCACCGCGGTCTCCCAGCATTGAATCAGGAGGTTTGGGCAGCTGCTGTCCACTAATGACTTTTATCACCAGTTGTTTCTTCGGATTTGCAGGAAGCGGATCATCATTCAGTGGGTTGAAGGAGCCTGGAATAGATTTTCAGATATCAACACACTCCCTAGAGTAATTCAAGAATAACTTTACACTTGAGTGTACTTTCTACAGTTAAGTCTTCAGTGACAAAAACACAGTGGTTGTATATTTTGATTTAACAGTATTTTAAATGCATATTGTATGTGTACCTTTACACATGGTGCCTGGTTTGAGCACATAGCCACTGGCTCCGTTCACCATGAACTTGGCTCTGTTCAGCTGCATCATACGGCCATCAGTCTGGTAGTTTAAAGCCACTGTGGGTTAAACAATAGAAAAACCTGAGTCCATTTTTCTCTCTTTCCTTCTATTTTACCATCTTTCCTTCATTTATTCAGAATCTGTTTCAGCAAAATAATTCCATGTATTTATTCATCTGTGTAAAGCTAAATAAACTGGATGGCTAAGAAACTATGAGGTTCTATCATGGCCTGGTAAACATTTTATTTAATAAACAATTTTGGGGCAAAACTCAGCTGCGGCTCCATAATTTCCAATTTACTCTGGTTTATTGGACCCTTATGATGGCACACACATATAAACACCTGCTTTTGCAATGCCTCTGCATCCCCTTTTGCATCTTTTTCTTTCTTGTTACCCTTTTTCTTCTTGTCTGCCTGATTTTTGCTGCTTCATTTATATATATATATATATATATATATATATATATATATATATATATATATATATATATATATATATATATATATCAAATTACAGAGATAATTATAGAAATGTAAAACTAATGCACTTTCACTTGTAGACTCTGACTTTTGCACCCCCACTATATGTGTGTTTATGTAATGTGTTGGTGTCCTGAATAGTGCTTATGTGTGCATGTGAAAAGTGCATATGTGCATTTTCGTACATGACTTTGCATATGCTAAATTGCACAAGTAAATTGCACAACTTGTCAATTTGTCTGCTTACAAAAATCTGTGAAACTAATGTGAAATTGGACTGGATCCTGAATATGCATAACAGAATGGATGTTGCATGGACAAGCATACCCGCTGTCAAATAAGATATCAAATGAATTGAAATGTGTATCACATTGATACAGTTATTCATTTCTCTAATTTTTTTGTAAGCCAGCTGTGACTATATGTCAATATACAAAGAGCATGGATGAGGGAGAAAATTCATTATTTTTGAAAATATGCAAAGGAAACAACAGAGATGAAGATTTTATGTATGCGTGTTTGTATCAAGGTGAATGTCATGTGTGTCCATTTTTTGTGCTTGGACATATGTGTATCTTTCCGCACCTAGTTGGCAACCCACATTCCAGTACGTCTGTGGGTTAAAGTTACTGGAGTCGATCCGGTAGGCAGAGGGATAGATCCGAGAGAGCTGTCGTTGGTTGAAAGTCAAGAAGCACTCAGATCGATGGTGCACCAGGTGCTGAGCTCGTGTCTCACTAAACGACAGAACATTATAGGGTGATCCTAAAATAGAGACGGTGCAGGAAAACTTGGGTTAGATGCATGTTCTCGGATTCACAATATATCTTTGTAGAAAAAGCTATACGCTTTATTCCAAAAACTTTGACAGCAGGGATCAGTAATCTATAGAAGCCCATTTCTGCCACTGAAAAAAAAAAAGGAATTGCAACTTTTTATTTCACAATTCTGACTTTTTTTTTTTCTTCACAATTGTGAGTTTATGTCCTGTCAGAAAAAAAACAAAACAGTCAGAATAGTGAGTGGCACCAGCCTTTTTTTATTTTATTTTATTTTTTATTCAGTGGCGGATATGGACTTCATAGTAATCAGATATGGTAAAACAGAAAACATTTCTCACCCTCATCTAAACACTCCTGAGAGGCCACAGAGTTGGTGAGGACCACCAGATCTGATAGATCTCTACTCAGCTTTATTGTTTTTCTTCTCCTTCCACCTCTACAGACAGACACAGCAAAATATAGGCAGGTTGTGAAATGTCTGACTATTAGATGTAATGACATGCTCCAGGTCAGGTACACAGTACAAAGATGAGAAGAAATGGTGACTAAAGAAATGGTTTATTTCTGAAGAAATTACATCAATGTCCAGCACAACACAGACATACAGTACAAACATTATGGATAAAAACACCAACATAAATGGACTACAAGCAAAAACTATTTTCTAAATCATAATAGAGCTAAAAAGTATTATATTTTAAATAAAAAATTATTATGCAGCAAAATGATTTTCAACATATTACAATGATTTCTCAATCATATGACACTGGAAACTGCATTTACGGCCACTGACTATTAATGTAATCAAAGGAAAGAATTACATGTTAAAATATGTTTTTGTTAAAAAACATTTATTTTAATTTGTAATAATATTTCACAATATTTACTGAATTTTGATCAAATAAATGCAGCTTTGGTGAGCATAACAGGCTTCTTTCAAAAACATAAAAAGAAATACAAATATTACCAACCCCAAACTGCTCTCTTATATGTGATTTACTATAAATGAATTAAAATGTCCTCATAACTGATTATTTAATGCATCTTCAAACACTTCAAACACACTCATAGCAACTTAAATATTCACAAAACTCAGGTCTATTTGCCAATTAACATGGGTGGTAAATTAAATGTTATGTGATTTTATTGGATGTTTTTCTCATTTTCTAGCAATCATGGAAGCAATAATTTATTAAATGAAGATTAAATTAACTAATTCAGATGCCTGGAATGTAAGTGGTTGAGTGATGCCTATGTTTTAATATAGTACTCAGTGCTTGTCTCACTTTTAAATACGCTATTTAAAAAAAATTATAAAATTAAAAAAATTAAAAAAGAGGAGATACAGACAGACACACCTGCTAAACTGTCCACCTGTTGGCTCCTGCTGCCGGTCATCGTCTGTTTCAACACTCTGACACTTCAGTCTTGATTTGGAATGCCTCTGTGGAAACACACACACAAACACACAGCAGGCTAAATAAGTACATGGAGTGAATGTTCACTCCTTTGCTTTGGATAAGAGGTAATGAAATTCCTCCTACACACAACAGAGAGGAACAGAATAGCTCTGGCCTGTTTTAAAGGGCACACTTAACATAACCACATGAGTGAGTGAGTGAGTGTGTGTGTGTTCTTAGCAAGGATTAATACTTGCCAGACGTGACTAGTGTCCAAATCGTGTAACTTTTTTAGATCTATGAGGAGCAGTGTATAGCAGCTGGAGTAATTACAGGATTTAGACTCATTACTAACAAAAGGAGGACCTTCGAGGCCTCATAAACACATCCGCAAAGACAAATCTCAAGAGTGGGAGGAAAAATCATGCACACACCAGAGTTGTGTCTGCCCACTTCCTGTAGGAATGACAGAGAAGATGGATGTGATCTACACGAGACAAGAAACCGCATTGCATACTGCTTACAACCCTGATTGCATTTTAATAAAATAATCAATAAAGTGTACACAGCCCAGAACAATAGCCCATGATCAAACTTGTGGGGATGCGACCGCAAGCCTTGTTTACTCGCTTCATTGATTTGCTATTGAGGTGTTGAATTACACACCATCCAGATTCAATATGCAACATGGAAACGGATAACACCTTCAGTGAGTTTTTATGCAAAGGACGAAATATGAGAATGCCTCTGGAGCTCTGTGCTGTCATTATCCGTATACACACTCATATGTGATCTTGAGCGATAAGTGACTATCAGATATCAAGACAACAAGTGTGCTTAATAAATGTATGAATTCTGTATTTAAACTCAGTAAATATACGCTTAAAATAAAGAGACTAGAAAGCAGATTTGCTTGCTGGCACTGTTCTGAGAGCAGCAGTGAACGATAGCATCTTTATTATCTATTCCACACTTTTATCAATCAATAGGGAATATTCTTTAAATCTCTCTGCCTCGAGGTAGCAAAAAATACACATTTAAGTAACTTTTGAAACTGCAGACATAAAAGGAGGACAGAAAATAGGATAGTCCTGACTCTGAAGCAGAGACAGAGAAAGTAGACGAGGAAAAAAGAAAGAGCTAGAGAGAGGGAGAAAGACAGAAAAAGCCTGTCTTTATTCTGACCTTGTGCTTGAGGTTGCTGATGAAGGAGCGGCTCTGAGATTTCTTCATGCCATCTTTGGAATTCTGGAATACACACGATATATATATTTATATATATGTCATATACAAAAATACATAATACACAAAATAAGATGTTTAACAAAATGTCTCAGCTGCTTTTTTAAACAAAAGTATTACCAGTGGCTATCAAGCTCCAAAATGGACAAAATCATCATAGGTGGCATAAAAGTAGTCCATAAGACTCATAAACCAGGGCCATATCAGATTGCCATTTTGGTGCCCTACAATATTGGTTCATATTGGTATTTTTAAGTAATATTAATTTCAAGATGTAATGAATAATATATATATATATATATATATATATATATATATATATATATATATATATATATATATATATATATATATATATATATATTGTACTGAATGAAAAATTTATTAAATGTAAAATAAGTTTACTTTTGCAACATTCTGTGGATCATTTAAAATTAAGTAAATAAAATTAATAAATTAACAAATGAAGAAAAAAAAAGCTTTGGTTGTGGAAATCAGTTTACTAAATAATGAAAATCATAACATTTAAAAAAAAAAGCCTCTTTCTTTTACTAATATTTTGCCACTTAAACCCAGTTAACAAATTATTTAATAAAATGCTTTGTTATTATATAAACATGTTAAAGAGGTTTTGGGGTGCTCATTGGCACCCATTTGGCACCCCAGTCAACTATCGAGGTTTGCAACTCTAGCCCTCGAGATCCACTGTAGACTTCCCTGTAGAGGTTAGCTCCAGCTTCAAACTCAAACTCACCTGCCTGTAATTTCCTACAGTAGCACTCCTCTAAACAGTTTGTAGTGTGTTTGATAAGGATTAAAGCTAGTGTGATCATTCTACAAAACATTTGTGTTCCACTGTAAAAAGAAAATGATGGGATTGGAATGACAAAAGGGTTTCAATTTCTTTAAAATGTATCTAATTCTAACTCAAACAGTCAAGTGTCACATTCCGTTCAAATGAGTATTTGTGGGCATGTATGGTGCTAGCAGTGGTTCAAAAAAATTAAAACAACATTGACTTAAAAGCATTTCCAGACTCTTAATTTCAGCGCTCACTCAACTTTTTTTTTTTTTTCTTCATAAATATCATGCAGGAACACTGGAGGGGAGAGAAAATCCCTCAGTGCATTACAAACGGCACATCATTAGAGAGTACAAAGTCTAATAATAGGGCAAGAAAAGAGGCGGAACGAATGCTAATTAAGGGATGCTCCACTTCTTTTTCTGGATTGCAAGACTATGTGCACTGATTAGGAATTCTCCCTCCCCCTTTTTTATTCTTAGAGGCCGAGATGGGTATGTGTTTTATTGTTTTATTTAAGTACAGTTTCACACATCATTTTATCTTCCCACAAAATGTGGAGTCCACACAGACTTGTGAATGTAGAACCACATTAAGAGCTACTTTACCTTGCGCAGGTTTCTTTGGAGGCCCTCATGGGTGGCACGGAGCAGGGCTCGGATAGAGAAACTGTCCGTGTCCTCTTTGTCCCCGATCTGTGACTCTTTCATCAATGAGTCTAGTTTCTTCCTGATTTGGGACTCTACTTGGTGCTGACTGGGCCCGTTGGACTGAAATGCACAAACGTAGGGTGTCAAAATCTACAGCTTATAAGTAGTCTATATAAATATTTTGAAGAGTTTAATTAAGAAAATAGCATCCATTGTTTCGAAGGCGACTTCCACACAGCAAACCTATGATATAAACATCTTAACTGCCTTTATAAAGTCAGGATCCAGTGTGTGTTACATACTCTCCTACTTGTATGTCACTTTGGATTAAAAGCGTCTGCTAAATGAGTAAATGTAAAAATGGACATCATAAATTATTTTTCTTTGGTCATGTCGCTCCGCTCATGTCCAGAGTAGAATTATCCTTTCCCAATAAAGCAAAGTTTGCGCCAAGTACTTATCATACTTTATCATATTTTAGTTCTTTAATTTATTACAGCAATGTTCTTAACTTTAACTGGTCTGTAGGAAAGGCAGGCTGTCAAGTCACTGACAGAGAGAGGAGGACAGTTGCTTGACCTCTCCAGAATCTATACAGGTCAGATTTGTAGAAAGAAGAAAATTATCTATTTTAAGGCAAGTTTTTTTTTTTTTTTTTTACTTGCCAGTGTTTTAAGGAATTAAACATTAATATATTTTTGTATTTTATGTTTAAATTGTTAAATACAATTGGTTATATTGGTTAAGGCAGTGTGTTACAATAGTCCTTAAAGACACCTTTTTGTCCAACTGTTAAGAAATAAGATAAAAGTTATTGTTAAATTGTAGTGTGACTGAAATATTGTGTATAAAATATCGTTATTTTATAAAAATAAAGTATAGATGTACACAGTGGTCTCAAAGTTCCAAGTCCAAGAGTCTGCCCCAGAGGCCTTGACTGTCCAGAGGCCTCTTATTTCCACGAATCTACTCCAGTGCTTCCAGAGGTGTTGGCGTCCGCTGCAGAACCTCAGAAGTTGGTGGCGCCCACTCATGAACTCACTCTCTGTCCAGTTACAGCCATGGAGGCCATCCAGAAAATCTCTGTCTACCCCATAATGGTCAAGTAGGCCATTCATGAACTCTGTCTGTCTGATATGGCCAAGGAGGCCATTAAAAAACTCACAGACTGTCCTGTCATGGCCAAGGAGGGAACTATCTGTCTGCTGTGTCACATTCAAGTGGTCTACCCATGTCTCTGCTCCACTCTGGATTCTTGCTCCGCTGGCTCTGACCTGGTAGTATCCTGGTCCACTGCTCCATAGCTTGGCCCTCAGCTGTTCCACAGTCTGCCACTGCTCCATGGTCCAGGCCCGCCACTGCTTCACTGTCTGCCACTTCTCCACGGCCCAGATTCTCCACTGCTTCACTGTCTGCCACAGCTCAATGGCCCAAGCCCTCCATTGTTCCACAGTTTCCCTCCACAGGTCTGGCCCTCCATCCTTCTCCCTGTTCTATCTCCACTCTACCACCCTCCTAGACTTGGTGGGATTTGGGTATTGTTTGGGGGTCTGGAGCCACCCTTAGGGGGTGGGGGCATGTAATGTGGAGTTTGGGATTTGTTTCTTGTTTATGGTTTTCATGTCTTTTATTTTGTAGTCTGGCCACATTCATGTTCTGTCATGCGATTCCATTGTCTCTGTGTTATGTTCTGACTAGTTCCTTGGTTCATGTGTCATGTTCTCATTGGTTGTCTTAGTCATGTTTCTTGTTTCTCATTGGTTGGTTCTTCTCATGTGACCCTCATTGTTTGATATAAATAGCCCACGTGTGGCCTTTGTTCTTTGTCTAGCTTTGATGTTGTAAGCCTGCTGTTGGTGAGTCTGTTTATGCCAAGTCAAGTCTGTTCAAGTCAAGTTTTATGGAATATGTTTTGTCTTTGTTTAAATAAACTGCACGTGGCCTCTCACTTCAATCTTCAGTGGACCATTCTTTCATCTCATCTTCATCTTAATAAAAACCAAAGCCTGGCATACTGATCTAAGAGAGCAATAAAGGATGTAAAAGCCAATTATAAAAAAGTTTTTTTGTTTGATTTCATTTTATTTATAAATCTCTCCTCCATAGCGGCCATAATATAGCCATCAACTTACAGCAGGGGCAGCGTGTTTCTTGAATTTCCTGACACGTTTACGTAGGCATGTAATGAGACGAAGCATGGAAACCTTTAATTGGCTACCAGCAATGACTTTTCTGAGTGGATCATTAAACATTAATTACTCCTAACAAAACAACATGAATATTTTCAAGGCTATATTAAAATGCTTTTAAAGCATTCTTCATCCAAGAAGTAAAACAAAATACAAATAAAATAAATAATAACAATAATAAAATTAATAACTAGGAAACCAATTTGATGTTGAATGAGTCACGGAATATCCATTTCAGCATCAAAATCTGGACAAAATCTGTCAGCAGACTGATTGTAAATGAGGCTCTGTTAATGGCAGCACTGCTGGATGGATCTTTTGGCAAATGGCCATGTTGTCACACAAAGACTTTCTGCTGCCTATATTATTGTATTGTATCAACACAAACAGAAGCTCGCCAGGGGTTCGGGCTGTGATTGATTGTTTTTTAGAGACTCACTGGGAAGATGAAGCAGCCAGACTAAATACTTGCTCAATTGAAACTCAGAGATTTTCATAGAGAGGCAGAGAAAGATGCAGAGGATGTGATGATGTGTGAAAAGAAGATTGCATTGCAGCACATGGAGAAAGTGAAAGTTTGAGTAGCGGAACAGTGAAAAACATAACATGTGAAAAGGCAATGTTAACTTTTTCTACCACACCATACACCCAGCCACACCAGACACGAAGCAAATATCCACATCGCGTCACTCGCTCTAGATTTTTCTTTTGTAATGTTTTTCATATCACTCATGCAAATAAACACAATCAACCATGGTGGAGATAACTAAAATCACTTTTTTGTACCTGTTGTCAAAAAGTCCCAAATACAATGGAAAGCCAAACACTGGAGTGTCTGGGTTTACATCACCATCCAGACGAGGATGAATAACATTAGGATCCTATATTAATGTATGTGTTACATTTTACTACTGTATATATACTGTATATATATTATTGATAGCAGCATCTCTGTAGCCATGTTAATAAAATACAACTACCACTACAACTAATTGTGTTTTTTTCTGCGCCAGACCTATATAATAACAGACAGCTACAATAATGCTCTCTTCTATTGTCTGATTCAACTGGACGTGTCAAGAAGCTCATTACTGAGAATATTTAAAAAATTTATTCAAGTATATCTTCAATATTGTCATGATCTTCAAAATTCAATGAGTACAAACTGTTCCCAGATAATAAACTGACATAGAATCAACATAGAATCGACGTTTCTCGTGGCGTCGAAAGGATATTGATCTCCAACGTTGATCCAACATCGTTTTGCTCATCAGTTTGTACTCATTGAATTTTGAATTCATGTCATTCATACAAAGACTGTAATTTGTTTATGAACAAACCTTGTATTAAAATGGTCTTTACTGAACAGGTTTCTCCATTATTTACTGATGATTGGCAGTCCTGTTGTGGCACTGCATCAGTGCAGTGCGATACTGTAAAGTTGTACATATGTAAAAGGTAATGTTTACGATGCTATCAGTACCCTTTAATGCTAATCCAAATGGATAAAAATGTACATGTACATTTGATGTTCAAATATAAATGAAATCACTCTGCTGAGTGTGTATGTGTGTGTTAGTGATCAGTCACTGTGCTCAATCCCGATCGGTGTGTGTTACAGTCTTACCATGCTATTCTTCAGCTTGAAGTCATCTTCAATCTCATCAGCACTGTCATCGTCAGACACTTCACCCTCTTCAGCATCTGCAGACAAGTACAGAGGAAGACGCTTTCCCTATAGACAAAAAGGGAAGAATTAATGTTTCCGTGATCCTTTTTTCAAGTGTCAGCAAACAGCCCCATTACTGAGGATTAGATAGTGTTTCACCTCTCTTTAAACTATCGACAACACCTTAGAGCCTGTGTGCGTTGACACAGCACCTCAGATATTGATAGAACAGAACTGAATCCATACTAATGACTGCTGACCACAGGTGAAAGAGAAGTGTAGTACGCGGTCTTAACCCAATGAAATAAAAATGAAATACCATTTTCTTTCTAGGAAGCCTGAATTTTTACTTTTATTTTGGGTCAGTAAGCCTGTCGTTTTATTCCCGATAAGATACACAACTAATTTCCCCATAATTCAGACAATTTTCAGCAGTGGGAAGCAATCATTTGTGAGGAATCGAATGACCCACAAAGCACTGAATATCTAGAATACCTGAGGATAAACGGGGTCTTCATTTACACTTTGAAACACTGAAAGCCATTTAAGGGTCATTAATCCTAAAACTCCAAACCCAGACCCTTGTCTCCTCCTTGTCTGTCGGTCTCTCTCACAAACACATTTGTGTGAGGGCTAGTGGGAAATAGCAGTTGTTGGTCGAGGGACAAGATGGAGGGAAAATCAATCCCGTGCTTTTGACCTCCACAGTTTCCAGAATGAGTGCTCTTGTCTGGCAGAGGGTGCTGACATTGTGACATGATTAAGTGTGTGTGTGTGTGTGTGTGTGTGTGTGTAATCTAAGGAGACCCGTGTTCAAGTGTGGGGGGATTTACTCAAGTGTGCTCCAATCTCAAAGAGTCCGTGCTGGGTTTAAGAGTCTGCCGTCACTGTTTGCTCAACTCGGAGGGTCCCGTAGAGTAGCAGGCTGGCAGTGCCATCTGTCCTGACCTGTTTTAGAGAGTATCCTCGCTGGCACAGTGACGTTGGTATTTACTCAAAGTAATACTCTCTTCTCATCTGACTGACCGCCTGTCATCCAATCACACCCTTAAGTAGTTTAGCTAAAATGAAAATTTCGCTATCATTTACTTTACAAGGCCACAGAAGAACAAAAAACATCTTTAAAGATGTGGTGCATTACCATCAAAAACAATCCACTGCGTCCTCAGTGGCTCTAATGTTGGGAGAAAATAAAGACTCTCATGTTCACTTTAACATCAAACTACAAAACACCTCCATTGCTTATTTATTTTATACAATAGCTCAATTAATAAAAAGTTAACATTGTGTTTTAAGACACAATATTATCAGTATATTCAATAATTTATAATTGACAGTATAATCAATAAATATAATTAAAATAGTTCCAAACAAAGCCACAGCATAACTGTTTTGCATCACCTAGCAACACAAAACAATAATTATTTACTAAATGAATCCATATTTTTGAATGCATTCAGGTAAACGAATGATTCAATAACCTGTCTTTACTGTCTCTTAATTTCTGAATGAATCAGCCGTTTGAAAGAATCAGTTGAATGAATGACCGAACAACTCACTCATTAAAACATTAAACTACCTACTGGTAGCTTAAGTTACACATTTTGAGTATGATTTCATAATCTTTTTTTCTATATATAATTTCATATTATTTTTTTTTATTATTAAAAATTTAATTAATACAAATATTGTTCATAACACCATTCAGGTTCTATAGAGCACTTCAAAGCATAAATCCTCATGGAACATTTAAAGGATTTAAAAAAAAAAACACACACACAAACACATTTTTTTCTATTGTAACAAATCCTTTACGGTTTACATCCTTTTTTATTGGAGGAGTGAGGTGCTGGTTGTATAGAAAGTAACAATGCAAGAGTTGTGTCATTGAAAATGTGTGTAAGTGTGTGTGCTTGAAAATATAGTTTATGAGTACACAAATATATATATATATATATATATATATATATATATATATATATATATATATATATATAATGAAATGGGTATTACAATGTAAACACGGGCATTAAAATGTAAACTCTTTCAGTCTCCATGTAACCCAAATGGCTTAATAAAACGGTGTTGTTGTTGTTTTTAAATGTAAAAAATGCCAGAGGCTTTCTGTGAGTGGTATAATTAGGGGTGACATTAGGGTTAGAGGACAGGAAATATGATTAGTTTAGCAATAAATAATTACACCTATGGAGAGTCCCCATAAAAGACATAAACAAGTGTGTGTGTGAGTGTCTTTCCCAACTCGCTAGACAACTAACCCCACTCCTTCACTTAAACTCATCTCTTTCTAACTAACACTCATTCTCCCTTCACACATTCTGGCTGTCCCTGTTCAGAATTTTATCATTGGCTGGTCTTTCAGTGCCAATCATTTAACGGCTCAACAACCATAAAAATGTGGACTTGAATGTCCTACAAGTCTGTCCAACTGTATTTATTTATCCAACTGCTATATTTTTGTTTTGAAAGTGATTTAAACATTTCAAAATCATTATGTAAATGGTATATTTTACTTGTCTGGAATCTGAAAGTCTAGCATACTGGTAATTTTTTGGTGAGCAGCAGAGCCGAGCAGCCCTATTCACTCACTACACAAGTAGTGTAGGGCCCTACAAATTAGGCAAGGCCTCGCCTCCACCTCTTGTCAAAGTGGTGCAACACTATCAATCTGGTGCAGAGAAGAGGAAAATTAGAAAAGAAAGTGACCAAGATAAGGATAAGTGAAGGATTTTGTAAAGCTGACGTTGAAATGGCTGTTGCTGCATCGCATCAACATTTAATTTGGCATTTAGTGAGACACTGTGCCAATGTAGCAACAGAGTCAGTGTCAGTGTTATCTATTAGCTTATATATATATATATATATATATATATATATATATATATATATATATATATATATATATATATATATATATATATTATCATTCAGTTACACTTGTCAGCACTTTGTGGTTGCTGCATCACAATTCGGTCTGATTTTTGCATTGATCTAATCAGCAGACAGGCTCAATCTAAATGCAAGTTCATTCTCTGATAGGAGCTGGCACTGGAACAGCAGAAATACTGTGATTACCATGTTTACCGCTCTACATAAAGCAGCGCAACTTTCTGTGTCTGCTTGCTTGTCACAGAGAAGTAGGTCAAAACAGTATTTACATGTTTTCATTTACATGTTTGTTTGCATGAATATTTTTTCTTTTTGCATTTTAATCTTGACTAAATAATAAAATAATTTATAATTCTAATTTTCATAACTCATTGGCAGGTGTTTACGCTTTAAGCAATAATCTTTGATATATTTATCTTAAAGGGATAATTCACCAAAAAATAAAACTTATGTAATTAATTACTCACCCTAATGTCGTTCCAACACCATAAGACCTTTGTTCATCTTCAGAACACAAATTATGAAATTGATGAAATCAGAGAGCTTTCTGACCCTGCATAGCCAATAATGCAACTGAAACATTCCCAGGCCACGTGAGGTAATAAAGACATTGTTGACTGTTAAATAAAGTCATTATTTTTTTGTTTTCTTTGCACACATAAATTATTCTTTTAGCTTCATAACATTATGGTTGAACCACTGATGGCATTATGAACTATTTTAACAATATATCTGTCTGGCCCTGGGAATGTTTCAGATGCATTGCTGTCTCTGCAGGGCCAGAAAGCTCTCGGATTTCACAAAAAAAAAAAAAAATCTTAATTTGTGCTCTGAATTTGTCTTACTGCATGAACAACATGAGGGTGAGTAATAAATGACAGAACTGTAATGTATCTATGAATCAACCCTTTGAAGCAATAGCTAAACAATTGTAATTTAAAAATGTTGCATTGTAATATGTATAACTTGAAAGTAATTAAATATGAGTAAGACAATTTTCTAAAACTCTACTACAAGGTATCATTGTAGGACATGCACATTGGAGGATGGGAGCTGGTGGTTAACTGAAACCATAGGTGGTGGGGGCCCCTTTTAAAAAATCTGCGTAGGGCCCCCAAAATGTTAGGGCCAGCTCTGGACAAGACTATGCTGGTTCACCAATTAGACCAGCACCAAAACAGAACTAACTAGTCCATACCAATGTGGAAATTTAAGTTGGTTTTAACAAAAGACAGAAAGAAAAGAGAGAACAGTGGGGGGAAAAATACAGGAAAATGAAAAGAATAATGGAGGATTTAAGGTTTTGGTAAAGACAGAAATGGAGATGAGGGTTTCTTTAGTTCATGCCAAACCTTTATAAGTATCTTGCCCTTCAGGCAGTTCGGACTGGGAAGCTGCTTTGGGTCTTTGTTCAGAGCCTCCCCCACATCCAGCTTGTCTCCGAAGATCTCTTTCAGGTGCTGAGCTATCTTCTTCTGCTGCTGAATGCTGCAGTGATTCTCTATGGACAGGATCACGGGGAACCTGATGCAGCAGGAGACAGAAGAGAGAAAGGATAAGGGTGACAGTAATCACAAACCAGGGAACAGCCAGAACAGTCAGCAACTGCTTCCTGCCTCCAGAGCCTTCCCCCGACATTAACCTTTATCCGAATTTCTTTCATCTTGACTCGTCTTCGCTGTCATGTGCGCTTTCTCCTTTGCCATCACACTCTTCCCTTTTTCCTGCCTGTCTGTCTTTTGTTTGACTGTCTTTCTTTTTACCTTCTTTCTTGCTGTTGTGTTTACTTCATCTGCACACTCAAACAAATCACCTTTGACTTTGGTTTCTATTCTCACTCATAGTCTGAGATTTCGACATTACATACTCTAACAATTGCTCTAACAAGGTGTTTCCAAAAGCATGCAAAAACTCCAGACATGTAACGATGCAAAAATCTTTTTCTTAATCAGTGTTTGTGGCTTGCTTCCCAATAAAACTATGGAAACATCCTTGAATCAAGATAAATTTAGTTGAAAAGTAGTAGATATTAATATAATATAGATATCTGCATGCAATAGTATGTTTTATTATGTTTTTCTCAGAGAATGAATATCCTTGTCCCACTACATAACAAACGTAGTGCACAAAAATTTGATTCAGACATCCTATACGTTACCTGAATGCAAGATACTAGGAAATCAGGGAAGCCCTCTGGGTTTAAAAAGCCCTAAATTATGAATGACATTCCTCTCAGACACGAATCCACACATACACGTACACACACCATGAAAAAAACAAAAGATTTTGAAAGAAATGGAAATGGAAAGATAAAAAGATGCCCTGTAGGGCTACAGTGATAGCAATGCTGTCTCAGCAGGAGTCATGGGATTTGGGGAGTGTAATTTGCATGTGATGTGCATGTGCTAAAAGGCAAATTTTCTTCATTATGTTGAGTCATTAGCTGAAATAGGTGGGTTTTTAGTGATAAAACGGCATTAAAGAAACACAAATTGTGGCTTTCTAGGAGCATCCAGGCACTGGTACAGAAAGTTCTCTTTAATTATTACTGTAATGGATGAACGTTTTTTTGTTGGAAAACAAAACAATTTTCCACAACAAATTAAACATAATTTTTATGTTATGCACCCCATTGGGTGCCTTATCTGGTAATAGTAAGATGAAAAAGATATAGCAATCATAGGGTCAGCAAGCCCATCTGAATTGCTTTTTAGAATAACTATTAAACATACAACAACAGACAGAAGTCTAACACAGACACCCATGACATTCCCCTGTGAAGATGTTTAACTGAAATACGCAGTATTTTAATTTAAATATAGTTTGAAGATGTATTGTAATGTTTAAGTTTAAATTACTTTGACATTTTTAAAAAGTGAACACATGGCTGTTTTAAATGAACATTGAATGGCTCTGCTGTGCCCGGTATGGGATAGTCTGGAAAAGCTACAACAAAAATGATGATTGATTTCCTGACATCAACTAACGGCTGATCATAAACGACTAATATAAAAGAGAGAAGGAAAAAACTGAAGAGAGAGGGAAGTACGCACTCATTGTTTACAAAGGCGTATTTGTTGATGGTCTCAATGACAGATTTAAAGGTGATCTTGGAGGTCAGAGTGTAACCGTGCTGGACCATAGGCTCCCCGTCTGGACCATCCCAGCAGTCCACTGTAACACAAAGCATAGTCACAAACAGCGCTCTAAAAATATTTTATTTACACCCATTGGAAAATATATATAAGACCTTTATCCACAGGAGTTGTCTTACCCTCCACACAGCGGCAGCCGGCCTGCAGGACCCAAGCATACATGTCCGTCTTGGAATGGGACAGCAGCTGATCTCCAGTCAGGTAGGTGTTGTGCGAAGAGGCTATGAAATAGTTACACAGAGGCTGATCCATGTCTTGATTGACCTCGTTGTGCTGAGGGTTGAACACATCACAGACTGGGCTCCGCATGTAGCTGGTGAACCCTAGATAGTGAAAGCAGACACAAAACAGCTGTATATTTTTTTATTTCTTTGAGCTGTATATTATATAGTGCCACAAAATCAAAATAAACCAAAAACAAAAAATGCAACATGTATTTTAAAAGCTCAAAATTTTGTCATATAATTAATGATGCACTGCTAAAATATTAGGTATTACAACCTCACACAATCAACTCTGCCAAGAAAATATGAGGACAACAGGTAAAGGCGTTGATGGCAAAACTGCAGAGCGCAACAACTGGAGGGATCAACCCAGTGACTTTTTAAAAGCCTAAATGTCTTGCTCGCTTTCAAAAATGCAGTTTTTTAGACAAAAAGAGAGCTGTGTGATGCAGCAAATGTGTGCTGAATCAATTAGTTTCAGCTTGACAAGTCACTACTGGAAAACAAGTCACTAAGAAACATCATTCAGTTATGAAAGCAACACACACATAAACAAAACTCTAATGCAAATTTGCAATAAATACCATGTATAAAAATGACAGACAGAAGTAAAGGCCCATTTACACATAAAAGTGTTTTTTTTTTCCTATCCAATTACAAGTGTACAACGCTAAATACAGGTGTAAATGGGAACTGAAATGTTTTGAGCTTGGCCACTTCCAGAAGTAGTTGAAAACACATTCGACTGGATCGCTTTCGCAGTGTAAACGCCCATGTGTAAGAAGCCACTATAGACCACTTCCTCTCTGCCTACTGACCTAATTCTTAAACAGATGGGATTTAAACTGCCGGCTGAATTCCTAAGTTTGTTTTGAAATCGAAAAAACAAACAAGAAAAAACATTATGTTCTCTTACGAGTCCTGACTCTAATACAAACCCACAGCATTCACATGTAAATTGTACAAGCTTATTAGATTGAATATTAGATTGCAATATTAGATTGAAAGGTCAGAGAAGTCCCATACATACACCCACCCACAGACGCTCACCTCAAAGAAATCAGAAAAGCGGTCAAAAATGGCCAAAAAAGATGGATACTCCCTCATTTACATATCTATCTATCTAGACAGACAGACAGACAGACAGACAGACAGACAGACAGATAGATAGACAGATAGATAGATAGATAGATAGATAGATAGATAGATAGATAGATAGATAGATAGATAGATAGATAGATAGATAGATAGATAGATAGATAGATAGATAGATAGATAGATAGATAGATAGATAGATAGATAGATAGATAGATAGATAGATCTCTCTTCCACTGATTTCTGACCAGAGGATTATTAAGGGCTCACACACAGCAGGCAGGTTCAATCAGTTCTACTAGCTTTGCTATAGCAGGGAGCCAGGCAGAACTGAGCCCCTGTGTCTTATTTATTTTAAGGGAAAAGAGGGCAGCCAGAGCTTCACTGTCAGTGGACAGTGCTCATGGACCCAGTCAATAAAGCTCCAAAAAGATTAGATGAAATTTCACACCACACACACAAAACAGAACCTTTAGGATCCAGCAGAAAAGCCTGCTCTGCTGTCACACTAACCACCACTTTGTAAAATGTAAACGGTAAAGGCATTTCTAATATAGTGGATGTGTCAGCAAACAAAGGAAAGTATCAAAATACAGCTTTCACATAGATACTTTCCGCCACAGCTTTGGAGTCAAATATTCCATAATCTCTACAGTAGGTTGCCACTTACTGGAGATGCAGACTCACAATCCAAACAAATAAACATGACACAATTTCATGACAGCTCAGATCTGTTCAACTGGTGCTGGTTTAGCAGAGCCTTCTGTAAGCACTATTAATGTTGGATTTGTGCTGTTCTGAGATTAGCTTGGACAATAATGTTTGGTTACAGCATAGTTATTATAATTATTATTATATTCTAATTATTATTTTTACACAAATGATCAGGAATAGAATAGAATTGAGTTATTCTGACAATCTGTCAGGCATTCTCCAATAAATCTAGGAAAACAAGGAGGGAAAGAAAAGCTGAGTGTGGCCAAACAAAGCCCTCACCTTCTATTCCAAGAACTCCATTCTGCTTGTTCTCCTCAGCGACTTCAAACTTATTGATTATGTCCACACAGTGCTCAGGGGTCACATTGGCCATCTGTGAAGAAGCAGAGAAGCAATGAAAAGAGAGGGTCGACCTCATGACACTCCTCCAGATAGGATCCGTAACATGTCAGTCATTTGGTCTCTAAGGGTCCCCACAAAAACCCTCCAAACTGACATTCTGTCACTAATTGACTTCATGCTTCTGTTTTGTCTGCAGCACACTTTCTCTCTTTTCACAACTTCCTCTAGGGCTTCATGGTCCATGTTTGGGCAGAGAGAGGGAGCATGGGCACAGAGAGGCCTTTTTAGCATCATACTGGGGCTGTTCATAGCCTCAGCTGGAAAGCAATTATAATGTCTGATAGAGAGGCAGAGCCTTTCACTTTCTGATTCTTAAAGAAACAGAGAGCACAGGCAGATATTGAGCTGGAATAGGGAACAAAATACAATAAAAAGGGGTGTAACAGAAAAGAAATGCATGCAACTAAATGTCACATGATCCTTGCAATATGCTAATTTGACAAGAAACGTTTCTTATAGTAAAACAGTTGTGCTGCTTAATATTCTGTGGAAACTGTGCTAATTTTATTTTAGAATTCTTTAAATGTGTGGAAAGTTTTTATTTGAAAATATATCTTTTGTAACGATCTAAAAAGTTTTACTGCCACTTTTGATCAATTCGATGGGTCCTTGATAAAAGTATTAATTTCTGTAAAAAAGCTCTTACTGAGCCCAAACTTTTAAACAGTTGTGTATAAACACACATATTCACATTAAATATAGAATATGTTGTATACAGTAGTTCTGTATTACTGTGTGTGATGTAAGAACCAATAGGAGGAACTATAAAGCCATAAGATACATGTGTTTGGAAGTATGGGCTTGGATGACTTAAGTAGATTCTTGTATTTTTGTTTTTATTAGTATTATTATTATTATATGTAAAATAAAAGTTTAACTTGATGAAAAAGGTGCTTCAACTCATGACTAATAGTGGCAAGGCAACTTTGGACCATTTCACTATAAATACACAGTATGATGCAAGAGCTTTAAGAGGAAATAGAAGAGGCTAAGAGCTAGACATCAGAAGCGCTTATGGAACATCAGTCAGGACAGTGCTTATGGGATTTACATTTAAAAGAGAGCCTCTCCAGTAATCATGTATGTTCATGAAAGCATGAAAATATCAAAAACAGACATTGCCACTGGAATATGTGTACTGGCCCTTAAAATGGATCCAAGCTTCAATTCTGAGATGAGAATGACATATAAATATGGTACATTAAGAGACACAATATAGAATCTGAGAAGTCACAGGTTTAGATCAGGAAGAGATTTTACACTGACCTTTTGCTCCACTCGCAGAAAGTTGCCAAGTTCCTCTGCGGTCAGGTGATCCTTCTTCTCACTGAAGCACATGAGCAGCAGATAGAGGTCTCGCCTTAATGACATCATCTTATAGAAGACCGAGAACTCCTCATACGTCAGTGTTCCCTGCTGGTCATCAGTGTCTGCTTCCTGTGAACACATGCAGAGAAACAGCAAAGACACATAATGGGTTTCAAAGCTTTGAAGAGAAAATATCCTTAAATGCCTTTACTATAATTACTACTATTACAATAATTATGCAAACAAGGAAGATTAAGGGTCCTATAATGCTTTTTCACTTTTTCATTTTCAGTCAGTGCGTGATGTGAGTTTGGGCATAAAAAAAAAAAAAAAAAAATCTACTAAGTTGCAAATCTCAAAGTCCACTCCAAAGGGCGATATATATAAATGTTAAAATCCCTTTCAAGAACTACAATGAATGGCTCATTTGGACTACAGTGTTGTTTTCTGGGTCTTGTGATGTCACAAAGCGGCCCATTGGAATATCATTAAAATAATTCCTGCCTACGGAATTCAAATGGTTGGGGAGTGGTGAGGGGAAAGTTTGTGGTTAATGTTTAGTTGTTTGTATCAGTCAGGACGACGAAAAATAACAACTTATCAAGCCATTTTGTGCCAGGCTGGGGAGAAAGGTATTGTAATAATGTAAATTATGTGAAAAATAACGACCGAGCATGAGAGCATGTTCTAGAGCAAACTCTAGAAAACCTTGAATTTCACAAGACTTATCAACATATTAGACACAATTTACATTAAAAGGACAGTCCACCCCCCCAAAATTCTCTCATCCCAAAAATTATCTCCAAAAATTAACTTATCCTCATGCCTTTATTTTCTTAGATGAACATACCAAGAAATTTAGACAAATAATCCATCTCTGTGAGTTTATATAATGCAAGTTAATAGGTTCCCAAATAGTGACACTACAAAAAAGTACCTGCAGCCATCATGATGGTAATCAATACAACTACCAATGCATAAATCAATGTCTTCTGAAGCAAAACGGTGGGTGTGTAGAAGAAAAATACTACAATTTTAACTTTTTAAACTATAAACCATCAATCTCGGCCACTTGTCACACACAGTTTTACTAGAGGGTAGAGTTTCCATTTGACGTAAACGTTAGTTCATTTCTCACATGAGCTCCAAATTGTGTTTATATGAATTTAAAGAGAGGTATTTATTACAAAAAATCTTAATCTGCATTCATCTGAAGAAATAAAGTCATATGCATCTCATGATTAAATGAAACTTCTCATTTGTGGGTGTCCTGTCCCTTTAAGGCTTCCACTTTTCCAATCTTCCCCACATACCTGGAACATCTGTTTAACTTTCCTGCGAGGCAAGTTGACGTTCAACTTGTGTAAAAGCTGGTAGATCTCTTCAATGTTCAGAAGACCATCTCCATTCTTATCAGCCTCCTCGAAGGTCTGCTTCATCCACTTACAGCAAGGTTAAGAGAAAACACCACCAGGGAAAAAGCTGGACAATGAAGCCACAGAATCAACTTACACTGAGACATGTGTGACAAAAGATTTTCAGGATGGCAACATAGTGTAAACAGAAAAAGTTCATCACAAAATGTATTATAATATATAATATAATATAATTTATTATTAATATAATATTATCTATATTACTTTTCTGCCTGTGCACATGATGATGAGCTCATTCTTCTCTATTCTCAGAGATGTAACACAATTAGCTCTAATGCACAACTAAGAGAATCTCAAAGCTGACAAACACACAGTAAGGACACGCAAGGTTTATTGTGAGTGCAAGTGGGCATTTTCATTGATTTCTCACGAAAAATGCCATCCTGACAGTTGAAATAAGCAAAGCTCTGTTTTTATGTGTCAGCCCATCTGTTGAGTGCAATTGGGTTGCTTTATTTGTCTCATAAAGTGAATAGGCCCCAAGTTATGAGATTTTGACTTAATCCAGTTAGAGTGAAAATGCATGATATTCAAGATACTTATGTGTGGATAATACATTTCTTTATGTAATATTGTATGTAATTCTGATCTATTTGATTAATTCTGATACATCTATACTGTGGAAGAAGTGAAGTCTGGTTTTATGAAGTATGACAGTTGGCAGAAAGCCTGTGATGGATGTAATCACAGGCTGGAAAGAGGCAGCGCTTCTGTGGCTGAAAGGAAAAACAGAGACTACTTGGAAGGGTCTGCAGACAAAGGACAGACTTTGAAAGTCATCCAAATATAGCGGTCAATTCAGGTAACAGCGGTGCGATGAGGAAGGCTAATCAGAAGACCATTAACATGTAAACAGAGCTGTACGAAGCAGAATAACTGTTTTATATCACACGTCATTTAATGTTAATCCGTTTTCTTTGATCTATTAAGCATGTCTTGAACAGCGGGGGTGAGTGGGTAAATTTCTATGCCTGCGTTCCTGTGTGTCATAGAAATATCTGGCTGCTTTATAGGGCACGCTAAAAATATAGATTTTCTTCATTTTAACAGTCTCGGATATTGATTTTCAAAATTTCAAGATCAATCCAATACTCTGTGACAGTGTTTCTTGCTTTTTCTGTCATATTTTACAGGTTTGCAGCTTAAAATGAATGTGGAACGATAAAAAACGGTGTGTACCATAAAACAATGGCACACAATCAGTGGTCAGAATCAAATAAGTTACTCAAGAAATGCAATTTGAAGACTGTTTTAAACTTCAGTTTTAATAACTGAGTTAAAATCAGGAATTGCGAACTTAAATTTGGAAACGAATATCAATCGCAAAGTGTGGACATTTCACATTAACAAAATGTTGCAGGCCAAATAAAGGTTCATTGTCTTTTTTCAACAGTATAGCATCTCTTATAGGACAAGAATAAAATAGGTCACAGTTGGACTGGCGTCTAGATTGAAAGCATCAGTGGAAATTACCAGCGGCCAGATGCTGTGTTTCTACTGTTATGTGAGATTATAATGACTGCCTCCTGATGACTCACGCCTCTTTAATGAGAATAACAGACATAAACATAAGAGAAGAGAGGATGAGCAGTTCTGGCTTTTTATCTCCTCTTCCTCTAAGGCCGGTCCTTTCATGTGAGGCTGTGCTTCTGTAAGAACTTCCTGCAGAGGAAGACTCCCTGAAGCAGTGAACTTCTCACAGGCAGACTGACTCAAAAAGCTCACGCTATCTCCCTCTTTGTACATCTCTCTCTTTTGTAAATCAGTCTAAATAAATCACTCAAAATCGATCACAAATCTATCCTTCCCTCTCTGCTTCTATCTATGTATCCAGTAATGTATTCAACTCTTATATATATATATATATAGCAAGGAAGCTTTATATTGATCAAAATATAAAAAGACCTTATTACTGTTACAAAAAATATTAAAATTCAATTTTTATAATTATATTACAAATACATTTTGTTCTTTTGAACTTCCTGTTCATCAAAATAAATAATATGTACAGTATTGTTCAAAATAATAGCAGTACAATGTGACTAACCAGAATAATCAAGGTTTTTAGTATATTTTTTATTGCTACGTGGCAAACAAGTTACCAGTAGGTTCAGTAGATTGTCAGAAAACAAACAAGACCCAGCATTCATGATATGCACGCTCTTAAGGCTGTGCAATTGGGCAATTAGTTGAAAGGGGTGTGTTCAAAAAAATAGCAGTGTCTACCATTGACTGTACAAATTCAAAACTATTTTGTACAAACATTTTTTTTTTTTTTCTGGGATTTAGCAATCCTGTGAATCACTAAACTAATATTTAGTTGTATGACCACAGTTTTTTAAAACTGCTTGACATCTGTGTGGCATGGAGTCAACCAACTTGTGGCACCTCTCAGCTGTTATTCCACTCCATGATTCTTTAACAACATTCCACAATTCATTCACATTTCTTGGTTTTGCTTCAGAAACAGCATTTTTGATATCACCCCACAAGTTCTCAATTGGATTAAGGTCTGGAGATTGGGCTGGCCACTCCATAACATTAATTTTGTTGGTTTGGAACCAAGACTTTGCCCGTTTACTAGTGTGTTTTGGGTCATTGTCTTGTTGAAACAACCATTTCAAGGGCATGTCCTCTTCAGCATAGGGCAACATGACCTCTTCAAGTATTTTAACATATGCAAACTGATCCATGATCCCTGGTATGCGATAAATAGGCCCAACACCATAGTAGGAGAAACATGCCCATATCATGATGCTTGCACCTCCATGCTTCACTGTCTTCACTGTGTACTGTGGCTTGAATTCAGAGTTTGGGGGTCGTCTCACAAACTGCCTGTGGCCCTTGGACCCAAAAAGAACAATTTTACTCTCATCAGTCCACAAAATGTTCCTCCATTTCTCTTTAGGCCAGTTGATGTGTTCTTTGGCAAATTGTAACCTCTTCTGCACATGCCTTTTTTTTAACAGAGGGACTTTGCGGGGGATTCTTGAAAATAGATTAGCTTCACACAGACGTCTTCTAACTGTCACAGTACTTACAGGTAACTCCAGACTGTCTTTGATCATCCTGGAGGTGATCATTGGCTGAGCCTTTGCCATTCTGGTTATTCTTCTATCCATTTTGATGGTAGTCTTCCGTTTTCTTCCACGTCTCTCTGGTTTTGCTCTCCATTTTAAGGCATTGGAGATCATTTTAGCTGAACAGCCTATCATTTTTTGCACCTCTTTATAGGTTTTCCCCTCTCTAATCAACTTTTTAATCAAAGTACGCTGTTCTTCTGAACAATGTCTTGAACGACCCATTTTCCTCAGCTTTCAAATGCATGTTCAACAAGTGTTGGCTTCATCCTTAAATAGGGGCCACCTGATTCACACCTGTTTCTTCACAAAATTGATGACCTCAGTGATTGAATGCCACACTGCTATTTTTTTGAACACACCCCTTTCAACTAATTCAACTAATTGCCCAATTGCACAGCCTTAAGAGCGTGCATATCATGAATGCTGGGTCTCATTTGTTTTCTGAGAATCTACTGAACCTACTGGTAACTTGTTTGCCACGTAACAATAAAAAAATATACGAAAAACCTTGATTTTCTGGTTAGTCACATTGTACTGCTATTATTTTGAACAATACTGTATATATGTATATGTATATATATATATGTGTATATATATATATATACATACACACACACACACACACACACACACACATATATATATAGAAAGAGAGAGAGAGAGAGAGAAAGAGAGAGAGAGAGAGAGAGAGAGAGAGAGAGAGTATATAAAGGCAGCCAACTGTTATTAACACTGATAATAAATGATTTCTGAGCACCAGATATCAGAATATTATAAATATTTCTGAAGAATTGTGTGACACTAAGAATGGCTAAATTACATTTTAAACTATATAAAAATAGAAAACAGTTATTTTAAACTGTGTTAACATTTCATAATATTACAGATTTTCGCCTGAAACTTTTGAACAGCAGTGTATATAATTGAAAATATGCATTTGTTGCACGGAAATAGCAGCTTGAACATTTCTCAAAACAACTCCTTTGTGGCCCCCATGAAAACAACACAGAGATGAGTAAATGATAACTGTAGCTGTATTAAATGCATTCATCTGTCCATCATTCATCTTGCAGTAAAGGATATTGGTCATGTGTGCGCTGTCTCTTGGCGAGCGAATCCTCATCACTGATCCCGGCCATCAGATATCTGAGTCCGGTCACCCATGTCCGCGCTTCCTCTGCATTTGAGGTAACCAAGTCTAGAGATTCCATGTGATTGCCGTGGTAAATAGTGAAACAACAGCTCGGATCAAAGTTCCCTTCCGCATGGCGATGGAAAATGTCAGACTGACGACCTTCTGTGACCTTGTAGAGCGAGTCGATGGTGACTGGAAGGGAGAGAGAAAAAAAGAACATGATCTTTGAGCCCCTCAAACAATGAGCCACTAGCTATGGATGACCAACACGCAGAGATACTTTCATTAGCTAAAGCCTCGCCAGCAGCGATCTGACCCACATTACTCCACTACAATAAGAGACTTGCTTGGGTGAACAGTTTAATTTCAAATGAAATGAACAGAAACTGAAGTGGTTATGTTGTATTAATGATGATTATCTGATTCGGCAAATGAATAAAGAATTACTTGGAGTGGCAAAACCTGACAGTTATCACCTCAACTCACCTCAACTGTATTTAGTTTTCAGCACTACTTTCTTCCAGTGCCTTTTGCTCTCTGTTGCTCTCATTATTAGTCACTATTTCTTTGGTTTCCCATAAGGGAATCCAGGCTTTAGTGTTGGCAGTAGTGTTTGTTTTGTTTCTTTACATGAAAGCAGAATTCTTGACAGCCTCTGCAGGCAGTGTGTGCTTTCTGTCCACTTCAGTCTTATCAACATCTAAACCCAAGCCAGCCTCTGAATCTTTTAGCAAACCCCTTTCAAAGGGATATTACACAGCAACAAGAAAACTCTGTCTTTTAGAAGTAGAATTTTTCAGTTCATACAGCGACCACAGCTGTCAGACTCCTGAAGGTAGACACACAAAAAAAAAAAAAAAAAAAAAAGGGAAGCACCATAAAGCCCCTTTCACGCTGCCATTCCAGCAAATACAGGGGTAAAGTGTTCCTGTAATTGGTCCCTGGTCGCTAGATTTGGCACTTTCACACTGCCAGTGATGACCCGGTATATGTGCGTGCTTTCACACACAACCCTTGAAGATCCCGTAACGACACGTGACATCAGCGTGTGACGTGTAATGTACGAGTCGACAACGCTAGGCACGTTATACTTTCACTGAAGCAAGCAAACGGTCTCAGCGTCAGCGCGGAAAGTGAGTAACTAACTGATCTCTGCTTCATTACAGTTTGCACATATGTTTTCGTCGCGAATGTTGATCTTGCTTCAAAACAGCTGATTAAAGAGTCGCGCGATAACGTGCGTCATCACTTCAACACGGAATTAGATCTGGGTTTTGTTCACACAGCGCTCGTCCCGGGTCGAACCACCCAATGTTACTAGGTCCCCGACCCAGGTTCAGTTCGGCAATCAATCCCAGGACGTGGTTGCTTTCACACAGAAGGCAACCCGGCAATGTTCCGGAAATATTGCGGGTCCGACGTGCAGTGTGAAAGGGGCTTGTGTGTCATAAAACCACTTTTGTATCTTTATTCCAAGTATATCCGAATCTCTTTGATTAACTTTGTGTGAGAAACAGGAGCGTGAGTAAATTGTAACATAATTGTCATGTTTTTGGTTAAAATATCTTTTTAGATTTCAGTAAGGAGACTTTATGCAGATTTAGAATGGCATATCAAATTACAGATTTTTTTCTGAATGAGCTACTCCTTTAACACAGATCTTTAACACTTCCTGCCATGATGACAATCTGATCAAACAGCTCTGCATGTGTTCTAGAAAGCCAAGTCTCATCAAAGCCATTGATTCTGGTGCTGATCTCTTAACCTGACAATGAGCAGGGCACAATCCGTCCTTTTTTAAATTATGCAAATGGACTAACAAAGAGGCTTATCTCATGAGAGCAGTTCACAAACACGACAGTGGCAAAATAGAGAGAAGGTGGGGAGAAAGGGGGTGAGATGGAGGAGACAATAGCACTTGAGCTTTTTAACCATACTGTGTAATAATCCACCCATCTGGGCTAGGTCAGATCAGCTCTGTTAACAAAGGCCTACAATGAATATGGAGAGGAGTGAACAGGATTTATTTCCAGTACACTAACAGAACGCTCTTCCAGGGAAAAAAGGGGCGCTTGTGCAGCATTCACTTCACCCAAACAAGCAGCGTGGAGCGCAGACACAGATGGTGAGAGAGCGGCATGTTTCTGGAAGCCCCTGGCCCGTGATTCATACACAGCCATTATGTAAGAGAAGAGAGCTGCGCTCTGACACTCAACATATCAAAATCACATGGGCTGCTTTGATGGGGAAGCAGAAGAGAGCAAATAATACACTGAGATTATAAAGAGGGGGAGGAAAAGAGAAAGGGAGAGCGAGTGAACAAGAAAAAGAAATCAAGAAAGTGACAGAGAAAGAGATCAGTAAACCACAGATGTGGAACACATTGGAAGCAGATTGTTTCTGACTCTGATTTGTCACAAGCTGTTTCCATCGATAGGGAATTAAATACATGTAAAGACCAAAAAAAAAAAAAAATCTGAATATCATAAAAAACAGACTGCAAATGAAGCAGAGCTTCCACAGCATGTTTTCTAGAGAACAAAACTCGGGGGAAAATACGAAAGGAGAACTTTGTGGAGGCATAGTCATATGACTTTGATGCCAACTATGACATTTATTTAGTAAATGTGTTTGCATCGTTTTTCTGTTGTTGTTGTTGTTGTTTTTATCTTGTTCCATACAGTATTTTATGCAATATCCATGCATTCATAAAACATATAGAAATAAACTCAGACTTCTTTTACTCTTTGGTGCATCTGCAATTTTTTTTTCTTCTGTTGATTATTATTTAAAGCGTTTAATTTACTTTTGTTCTTAAATAACTGTTCTAGCTACCTCTTTCTCATTTCTCTCCATTTCCCTACCCTCAAAGAATATAATTTTACCTGAAATCGGTATTCCAAAATATGTTAATTTATTTACTTAGTAATTAAATGAAAGTTAAATAAGATACAATTGCTGATCACTCTGTCAAGGTTTATTTTCATATGACTGCACATCCCAGTGTTATTTTATAATTTATAGTTTTAATTTTATTTTAAGATTTAGTCATTTATTTATTTATTAATTCTTTTTTTATTTCAGTTTTAGTTTTAGTAATGTTAGCGTTTCGATTTAAAATATTTCAGTTAGATGTTACGACAACATTTCTAATATTTATATTTTGTTTTATCTTAGCTTTATTTCAATTAACAATTAAATAATTAACATTTGTTTTAAATAATAACAGTTTTAGTTACTGCATCATCATTTACATATATTCAACACAATCTTTCAGCTGTGTATATTGTTATGTTTACATACGTCTGTGTGTGTTTGACTTACTCTTGGCTTTCTCACTCTTGCGAGACGGTCTCCAGCGGATACAGGAACGGTGTTCATCCAAATAGAAGAGCCGGACCAGACCTTTAGAACCGTTCTTCAGCTTCACCATCTGAGTCCCCGACTGCATCACACTCATGCATCGCTCAACTGCGAGTACAAAATAAACACACGCATACACATTGAGCGGGCTGACATGCACTTTACCAGTGAGGTGAAAATGTAAAATGGCAAAAAAATGGATTCTGTCACTACAAATGAGTAACAGTTGATGGATGGAGGTTATAAATTGGCCGATAACAGCCCTATGGATATTTTTAGATAGTGTGACGATGGGCGTCATTTTAATTGTGACACATTTAGAGCAGTTACGGAGCACACTGAGTGGTGGGAAATGACAAAATTGGATAACTGTCAAAGCTTGCACAATTATAAAAACAACAACAAAAAAAGTTTTAAAAAGGTTCAGGAACCTTGCTGAAAACTATGAGAAGCCTGCGAGAAGTCCAACAAAAGCCAAAATGATGCAACACAGCAGAGGCTGGCTGCAACCCAGCTCATCTTCTTGAGTACGTGAGATGGCAACTCCCTGCCCTAAAGGGCCACTGGGACCAATCGGCTGACAGATCTGAAGGTCTCTAAATAAAATTTGCTCGCTGCAGAACAGAGCTGCAAAGATAAGCTCAAGAGGAGATCATGTGCATCATGTGTGTATGTGGTATGGTTAATTTACCTTCAAAATCGCTTTGCACAGTGACACTCAGCTCATCTACTCCATCTACTCTCAAGCACTACTTTATGCTGTCAGTGTGATTTCAGGTGGAAGTTACCAAGGAGAATCTAAAATGTGAAATCGAGCAGTTAATGCTGTTTTGTACGTGAAGCACATGTATGTTATCCATCTGACACGGTCGAAGCGGGGTGGCCTGAGGGGGTGGTGGGAGGAAGAAGCTCTCAGGTGATATAAAGCGAAAAAGAGAATGTGATATTGACAATCGATCTATACAAGAGACAAATGAAATGAATGCACTCTTTCCAAACAAAGAACAACTTAATTGTTTGGTTCGCACCAAAAGGAAAACAACATAAATCATACAAAAATGTAGCATACAGTATATTTATATTGTCACGAAAAAGAACCTTTATATTTTCACAAACCTGTATGATTTTCTTTCTTTTGAGGAAAAGACAAGAACATTAACTGAAATTAATGAAGAATGAAGTGGACGTTATATGTGCTCAGTGTTTTTGTTGTTGTTAGCTAAAATTAAAAATATTAAGAATTTTTTTGTTCATTGAAATAAATCTGAAACTTTATTAATTAATAGGGCTGTTGCTACTATGGTGTAAGGTGGTGATGATTAGGGGCCCACCCGGCGATCCCAACCGACTGGCTGAGGCCAGCCTAAAAATATGCTCAGGACAGTTGACATGCCACTGCTACACATTGTCACGAAAGTGTATCATTTGCACGTGTTTTTAAGCATTGCCAATTTAAACATTCAAAAGAGTGTAAAGCATTCAAACACAAGATGCAGAAAAAAAACTAAACTGAGTACTCCTGAACCGTGTTCGGTGTGCACGAAATCGCAGTTTTAACATACAAACAGAAAAAGATTTTAAAGAGCCCACTTCAGCAGCCACGCACAATGTTCTCAAAGTGCTTCAACACCAAAATGCCTCTTCTTGCTCTTGTACTGACAAATACATACAAAATTATGTCAAAATACCTGTCTTGGAAAAGTATCCTCGAGAAAACTAAACAAAAACAGGTCAGTTATGTCTTAAGTGAAAGCAAACAGTGGAGAAAGAAATCAGATGTGTATCATTATATTGGGTGCATTGTCTCTTAAAGTGGCCATGCCTAATTTACTAGCTCTGCTGTCAGTGTCCTTAGTGTTAATACAAGAAAATGGAAGAAAGAAAATCACTCACCGCTCTTGACTGAATAACTTTGTAATTTTAACAAGAATTATTCCATACCAAACCAAAAATTGTTCAGACACCAGATATAGTTTTTGATATTGATATTTACTAGTGAAAGCATAGCACTATAGTTTATTTATGTATGTATATAGCAAAATAAAGTAAACTGTGAAATATTATACCCAAAAATTCTTTATACAGTGCACTACCAGTAAAATTAATCTTAATAAATGCGACCAAAAATTAGTCCGACACTTTGACCTGACTATGTTTTGCTTAAGGGTTTTTTTCTTTAATTGCTAATGCAACCCTTTGACACCACAGACTGAAAAAAATTGCTTGGTCATTGGTCAACAAAGTATTGATAGTTATGTACATATTGTCATACTAACAGTTGTCCGAATTTTTGGCTGATTGTAATCCATTACATACCTCTCTCTCAAAGTTATCTGGCATTATCAAGATGAATTTGTTAACCCTTCCATTATCTAAAGTGTAGCAAATAAACTGTGAGATTTTGAGAAATGTTGAAGGTGTCTGAATACATTTTGTTTTGACTGTATATTTAATTTTTACAGTGACGGTTATGTAGTGATATTTTACATGGATTATTGGTTTCTGTAGCTGGACACCTACAAACTTGCAAAAACTTTGTGTAAATAGCGCAAATGAATAAATAGAATGAACATAGCAATTAAACGTTATAGCAATTTAAAGTTTTAAACAAAGGCATCTTGAGTGTGTTTGTACATATACAACTTATTGATGCTCTGTAAATGTCTTCTAATCATCAGAGATCATTTGTAGCAGTACACACTTGTAGCAGTACTTGGATGGATGTAGATCAACTGGAGCAGAGTTTAACATAAAGGACAGGACAACTGAATAGGGTTTAAAAACTAATCTCATTCTCAGAAACAATGTCAACAGGATGTAGATGCACACACACTCATCAACAGCTGAGATACTTCTCTGCTATGATTAGTAGAACATAACGGACGCAGGCTCAGACGCAGTGTGCCAATTCACGGCCTGTGATGATGAAGTGGAATTAACAGTCCTGAAATTAATTGAAAGATAAAAAGGCTGAAAATAAGAGTACAGTAGAGAGAATACATACGAAAAAAAAAACTCCTTATGCTCCAATTCACACAGGATAGGCAGCAGGTCGCTGAGCTAAGATGCTTATGGAAAATCCATGTTAGATATGGGTTTCTGGGTAAAAACAATTATTCTGACCCAGATTATAGAAGCCAGACATTGAAAGATCATGTTGTACATTTATCTAAATTATCCCTCTCTACCTATACTCATCTATTCATCCAAAATGAGAGCATAAGAGGGGCAGCATCCTCTTCCTGTCCCGACCAAACCTCCGGCCCACTTTCACTATCAGCTCTTTACAGATTGGGACACAATCCACAATCCAATTAGATTTGACATGACCATGAAAGACAATGCTTTCTATTCCCCCTCTAAAACACCCTTTGCCCTCATTTTTTTTTTTTCGTTTCTCACCATCTCCAAACACTGATGTTCACTTTGCACCCAGATTTTTTTATATTGTCCAAAACACCACATTTTATTTCTTTGCTCCGTAGATCTGTACAAACCCCTAACCATAAGTAATAAGCTTTGGGATGTAATATGTCCTACACTGTGCTATGGACATGATTGAGATGTTGATGTTGCAGAACTATCCATGTGAAGGGACAATAAAGAGGATTACGACTATATTGATACCTTACACTGCTAAGCTTTATTGCTTTTCCTAAAACGATGTTTGGCAAGAAAATCCCACAGATTTACACTAAAAGACCGACTCAATCCATATTGAGGGTCCAAACTAACACTGAAACTTGGTGGGCTGTTGTGACCATCTGCACTCAAAAATACAAATTGTGCTTCATCTAAATTAAGTCAAAAATACTATTTAACATCAGTGAAGCAACTTAAATTCAGTCTAAAAACTTGGAGGCCGTACGCTTTTTGTTTTTGAAAGAAGTCTCATATGCTCACCAAGGCTGCATTTAATTGATTAAAAAATACAGTGAAACAGCAATGTTGTGAAATATTATTCAAACTTGTAATACCTGTTTTGAATTTAATAGATTTCCGGGCTTCAGTGTAACATGATCTTTCAGAAATCATTCTAATATGCTATTTAGTATTTTTATGGAAACTGTGATTCATGTTTTTTTCAGTATTCTTTGATGAATAGAAAGTTCAAAAGAACAGCATGTCTTTTAATTATAAATCGTTTGTAACATTAACAAGTGAACTTGCTGAATAAAAGTATTAACTTTAAAAAAAAAAAAAAAAGAATTCTTTCTGACCCCAAAATTTTGCAAAGTGCAGACAAAACGTTTTATTCTACTGTCACTCAACATGGCTGTGGGGTGTCCTAACTAGAAGTGATGAAGCAAGATATCTTCCATGTTAATCTTCAAAAAAAAACAAGGGGCAGAGATAGAAAAAAAGGATAAAGTTTCTTAAGTGCACACCATCTTCAAACAAACCCTTCTTATAATGAAGTATTCAGGTCACTCTCCAAAACACATTAAGATATTGTTACAGAATAACATGCTCTCTGGTCTTATTAAAGGTGCTGTAGGGAACTTTTATAAAAAAAATATTTTTTACATATTTATTAAACCTGTCATTATGTCCTGACAGTAGAATATGAGACAGATAATCTGTGAAAAAATCAAGCTCCTCTGGCTCCTCCCAGTGGTCCTATTGCCATTTGCAGAAACTCCATCGCTCCCGGTAAAAAATAACCAATCAGAGCTGCGGCCCGTAACTTTGTTTGTGTACAAAATTTAGAAAAATGTATATAATAAGCGAGTACACCATGAATCCATTTTCCAAACCGTGTTTTTAGCTTGTCCTGAATCACTAGGGTGCACCTATAATAAGTGTTTATATTCGGACTATTTTAGATTGCTTCGTGGGATACCGCGGCAGAGTAACCCAGTACCTTTGTGTATCTTCATAGACATAAACAGAGAGAAGTAGTTCTGGCTACGACGTTCTTCCGAAAGACGCAAGCATTTCTGTTTATTAACCGCTAGAGCGTCAAAAGTTCCCTACTGCAGCTTTAAGTGCCTGGCCTAGCCTATTTATTTTTTCTTTTTTTTATCTAGATACTTTAAATCCACATTTTTGCCTTTGAGGCATCTAGTCCAGATATTTAGATCTTATTTTCCCAGCTCTTAGTCATCTGCTGTTCCAGAGTTTTAGAACTGGAAAAGTAAAAACTATCGATTTTGATTCTCATGAAAGCAGTGGCTCTACTATTCCCCTGCAACACACCGTTTGTTCTTAAACAAACCCTCTCACAGGTTCTCGCTCTCCCTCAGGGTCACTCTGTATGTCTTCAGCTGGGTTTCAACATAAGTTTGCAATACAGATATGAGCAGCAACAAACTACAACATAGGGCCATACTTCAGCACAAAACTTGCACCAGCACAAACCATCCTTTGGTGTTAAAATAGAACTGTCAGGATTTACTAAAGACGCGCAGTGAAGAATTAATGCCGAAAAGATGTTATTCACAATTATTTTTGCACCTGACTTTATTGAATATGCATTTGTTTCCCTTTCAGACACAAAATGTATGGGAGGATATTATTAAAATTAACCACACAATGCAATCAAATTACTGTTATTTGCGCCATTATTTAACTCTCCAAAAAAAGCATGTCTTAAGGTCTAATTTGAGCTGCTCTTGGTAGATCGTTATGGAAAAAATCTGACTGTGTCTGTGTTTCAATGATTTCAAATCAGCCACTATTCAAGTTCACAGTTAGGATGCTGTCTTCAGGCTGATTCACACTGCACAAACAGATGCCAGCCAATGCCGTCAATCACTAGATTTGGCAAAGGATAGCGGCATGAACATTCAATGAAAAAGTGCAGACTAAAGCTGACAGGGTTAACATTGGTCCAACATAACCCAACAAACATGTCCATTGCCAATGGACAGCGTCTGTTTGTGAATTTAGCCTTTAGAAGGCAGACAGAAAACAGCAAAGGCAGCTCACCAGCTTGAGATTGCCTTTAAAACTTGAAGATTTTTGCACTTTGTGGCAAATGTTTTTGGAACATATAAACGATGTATTCATCTTTCTTTGCGTTTTAGTTTAGACTCCAAGTCCTGGTGAGCGTTTTTGTAAAATGTTGACATATGGATTATAGAACATTTCTAGGCTGCCGTTCCCCAAGCAAGCAAAACTATAATTTTGGATAAATGGTTGGTGGCTTTCAGCAACTCACACTCACACAAATTTATTTCACAAGTTGCCGTATAGACTTGTTTTGAAGGACCTGTAGGACGGTGTGCTCTTGTAACAGACTCATGGGATTCCCTGGACCAAACAATTGTGACTGGAATTTTAAAAACATAGAAACAACACGACCAAGGGTACATCAATTTCCACAAGGACACTCAACATTTCAGTATACAAGAGGACACATGCTCTCCACTTGACTTAGTATGCCATGACATGCAACTTAATTGGGAATTACAAACAGCAAAACTGAAGGGTGTGAAGGAATGCCCAAGAAGGTCAAAGGTCATAGACAAGCACATGTTCCTGCTCTTCTCACTACATCTATGGGTCATCAATTAGATCTCTAAATTAAGAAATCCAGTTTAATGAGTGGTCAGGATTAATAAACCGTTAATGAGGGTCTCTCTCCCTCGCTCATTCCTCTCATTTATGCTTCTCTCGGTCTAAGTCTCTTGTCCTCCTCTTTGGACTCCTATCATTGTTATTACCATGAGTCTCTCCAGCTCATTTGAAACAAATTAGTCTCATGTTGAGTAAACCTTCACGGCCCATTACTGCGCTCTGCACAGCGGGGACTCGGCACAGATCTCGAGGGAAGGAAACGTGTTCATTAGGCTGCAGACAGAGGTGCAAATACTTGAGAGAAGGATTGACAAGAGCCCCTCGCTTCCAGGACGCCAACCTCCCCTGCCACTTCATGACATGTTAATAATGAGTCAAAGAGACAGTTTAGCTGTACTCTGGGGCAGAACTTTTTTGAAGTAAATTAAATACAAAATGAACCGTAACCCTAATCCTAAATAGAATACAAATACTGATTTAAAAAAACTTTTTTTATTATTTTTTATAATGCATATCACATCACAATGAAGAGAGATAATGTTAACACTTTAGATTAGGGAACACATAATTCACTATTAACTAAGAGTTTTCCCTGAACAAACTCCTAATTTGCTGCTTATTAAACCTGTTAAGTTAAAGCAGCTCCACCAATGGGTTACAAACTCCTCTTTTTTGTTGACTTTAAAAGTGGGGGAAAAAGTTTCAGTCATTTCAGAATTATTAAGAAACTTTTAAGTATCAATCAAGACAAATTACCATTACAAAAGTAAAAACCAATTTATCTCTAGCTCAATTATTCATGTCCCATTTCTTGATGCGGTCCCCTTGATTTTTTAATCAAAGCTTTTGGCTGAGAACATACTCATAGTTCTATATTTGTTCTGTGGGACAGATGGATTTAGGCAGGACTGTAGCTTAGCAGAGCATCACAAATCAGCCAGAGAGGAAAACAGAAGCTCAAAAAGAAAAGCTGAGCTAAATTAAATTTATAGTACTGTAGTGACCCAGGAAAGTTAAAGATGACAGGAGGGAGATGAGAAATAAAGTGTAAATAAGATAGAGAGAGTGTGTCTTTATAGGTATTGGAGGCATAGGAGAACTAAATGTGTTCACCAAGCCGGCAGTTCAGATCAAAGAGGCCTGGTGAGAAGTACAAGGAGATATCAAACACTAAATAATCGGGTTGTAGAGGCTCAGGCTCTGTGATGCCTAAATCACAAAGCACTGTGTGTTCAGAATCATCAGAACAGGAACACAAAACAGAAGATGAGACATGCATTATGCATTCAGACACCTGCGCACAGGTTGAACAAACTGTTCTGTCCTGCAGCGCTGGCTCTGGATGTGCATTTACAGTTCTTAAAAATAACAATGGGTCTAAATAACAGCATTCTGAAAGGGCTGTCACACCCTCATGGACGCAGTTTGAGTTTTGCTCTGTTTCCCGCTCCTTTTCAGTTGTCATGGTTATTTATTTGATTTCATCATTATGTTCATGTGTGTGTGTCTCGTTATCATCATTATTTAAGTAAAACAATTTAATCCAGCTAATCAAGGTCTTCAGGATTACTAGAAACTTCCAAGCAGGTGTGATTTGGAGCTGGTTGGAGCTAAACTCTGCAGAGCTTTGGCCCTCCAGGAAGTTTGAGACCACTGCTTTATAGGCTGCACACTTTCTCTTACACGGGGCTCAGTATTCTGTAACGGAGCCGTGATGATGGAGTTGGGGATCCATCCACAGCTTTATTGAAATAAAGCTAGTCAGACAAGCAAGGGTCGATAACTAGCTAACAGTAATATCAGATGCAGATAAAATAGTAATCCACAAACAGGCAAAAGTCAGGGCAGGCAGCGAACAATCAAAAACATATTATAAAGCCAAGGTTGAAAAAACAAGGCAAGGTAAGGAACCAGACAAATAGGCAAGGAAAACAAGGATAAAGCGCTTGAAATCATAACATCGTGGCCTAATGGTTAGAGAGTCTGACTTGTAACCCCAAGGTTGTTGGTTTGAGTCTGAAGTCTGGCAGGGATTGTCGGTGGGGGCAGTGAATAACCACAAACCTCATCCACCCTCTATACTACGACTGAGGTGAGACCCTTGATCAAGGCACCGAACAGCCATATCTCTGTCCACTGCTCCAGGTTTGTGTTCATAGTGTGTGTGTGTGTGTGTGCACTTGGATGGATTAAATGCAGAGCACAAATTCCGAGTATGGGGTAAACTTGTCCTCACTTCACTTTCACTTGATGGGGAATAGGTGACTCGTGACAATTATTATTTTTATGTTAACTAAAATTGTTAGTTTATGGGTCTTTCACTTAATTTGCATGCATTTACTTTAAAAACATAAGTAAAGCACTGAATTAAATGCCTCTTCAATAGTAATCAATCAATATCCCCACACTTTCCTAAAATATGAATACAAAGATGTTTTTACTGCGGAAGTATGATGGTCTTCTCATTAATGCTTCTTCAAAAATACACTACTTTATACTTGTTGAGCTACAATGATAGTTATATTTCACCATACAAAGTGTGTAAATGACTGACTTTTATTATAGGTCCCTTCTGTGTAAAAAAATAGATAACAAAAATTAAACCGTTATAATGTCAACATATTTAATGAATCACATGCATCAACACATTAACTTTTGCGCTCCACATCACACTGGCTGAACTGCTGAACTGTGATGAAGCGGAGCACATTGTCAGCTGGGTAAGGTGCTGGAATTTGCTAAATGACGATTTTCTAAATGATGTTACATATTGTACATTTAAAGCCTTTTCCGTTGTCTTTTCCTTTTTTTATCATAATCATAAGCGCTGTTATCTTGATCATCACCCGGATCATCATTAGAGATCAGGTTAGATTATAACCAAAGCAATAACCACATATTGCTCCATGCTCTTTCCACCAGAAGAGGATAGCAGACTCCCTCCACATGGCAGATCTGAGCCACAGCCAAGTCGGCGAGATGCTTTAGCAGCACTGTCATAGCGTTCACAGTGCCTCAGAGCACTGTGAGGAAGAGGATCTGGATGTGGAACATGTCTCACACACACCAATAAAGCATGTACACAGTCTGTGCTATAAATACCCGACAATCTGTGCGAGCTCTCTACTCTCTTTGCTCAGAGTCAAATATCTGATAATAGATTTGCTATCCATTCTTACCAGCACTTCAATTTATTCTCATCCCATGCATCAAAATACAACTCATTTTGCTTTCACTTAATTACCTCATCCTCAAACAGGACAGAAATATGCACTCATCCAAAATGCAGGAACAAATGCAGCATTTAAAGAGGAAGTCATGGAAATACTTTGGTTTTTCTAAAAAAAAAAAACTGTGCACCTTTTCATTGCACAGATCTTTTCTTGAGTTTAAAATAGTCGAAACACTGGTTAATATTTACATTTGTAGGAGAACACTGCACTTCAAGCCATCTGTTCCATAAAACAGATACTTTCACACTAAACATTCAGTCAGCTATAAAAAAAATAAAAATGCACATTCCATCATTCTCACATTCTCTCGAGCTCTGAATCCCTGAGTAGATGTCTTCCACTATTTCTGAGAGCTGATAATAGACAGAGTATAATTTTTGCTCTTTTCCAATTGACTTTCATTTCTGATGCAATGTAGTGGTAAAAAAAAACACAAGCTCACAAATGTCAGTCTAATGAACATATAAAAGCTAATGTTAGAACTCAGAGCAGGGAGTAGGAGGTTAGTGCTTTCAGCCCAACTAACAGCTGGAAAGCCATAAAACAATAAAGAGCAATATGACTTTGAGTTCTGCATCATGTATCTTTGGCTGAGCTGTACGTGCATACAAACAAATACAGACAATGATCAAAATAAGCAGATTAGTGTGTGTGTGTGTGTGTGTGTGTGTGTGTGTATACACATAGTTTTGGATAAAAGCGTCTGCCAAATGAATAAATGTAAATGTTAGATGATGGCATAGGTATCCTAATTGTAAAGACAGGGGAAATTAGCATAAAAAATTTAAATATCAAATAACGACTGGTACAAAAAAATGTATAATATCAGCGTATAACCAATACATTGTGCATTCACCCACACACATTTATACTTACAAGAAGCTTCTCACCTATATATGCCAAACGACACTTTTGTGGCACCGCCACGCTGCCTCCAACATGGTAGAACCTACGGGCCAAAAGAGACGCTACGTTGGCCATGGCCGAGCGCTCTGATGCCAGGAAGAAGGGTCCCATGCCATTGATACACAAAGGTGACCGCTCGAAAGTGAGTCATCCCTGAAGACTCTCTCTTGCTTCCTTCCCTTGAGACTGAGAGCCACAATCTCTTTCTGAATGTCCACATCTAACGCCCTCTCCACCCTCTCTTTGGTCATCCATCTTCTATGCTGCAAGCTATTCACACGGAGCCTTTGAACCTTTGTGACAGTAGAAAGCAGTACCGAGCAGGGATTTACACAAAATAGCTAATGTATTGTTGTGGGGAAGATGTGCATGATGGTGGGGCTTTGAACAGATGTGTTTTTGCCCTTGAGGGTCAAAGTGAGCAGCATAAGTAATGGAGATGGAAGAGAAAACAGATAATATTAATGGTATGACATAACACGAGTACAATGGAGTGTCATCCCACAAAATTCAAAAGGACGCGTGGCGCAAAGGGCCCATAAAAACCACTTTAACGTATAAAGAAGCCAATGTGGGTCAATAAAGACAGATCTAAAGTGAGGTCTTTAAAAAGCCTAAGAGTGGGGATTTAACTTACATTTAAACTGAATTTTGTACCTATGGAGCAGAAGAGTGGAACTGGAGGGGAAGTCACTAATTTATTGAAAACTCCTCCACTCATTATGATATCAGTTGAACCGCCACTATAAATCATTTAGTCTCACAATTTGCAAAATGAATGCATTTCTCTGACATCTTCACATCTTCGAGTTCTCGGTGTCCTCATTTCTCTCGCTCTTCTGAGCGCCACATGCTAGAGTGAAAATGAATTCATCCACATATGAAATTGTATTAGTCCGTGGCACTGGTTTTTGACCTATGTGTCCTGACCGCTGGTCAGATGCAGGAAGACGTCCATCTCAGACGCAGCAGGCAGAAGGCCCTTAATGTGGCATTTAAACTCTCTTGACTCCAAAGACTCTTTTTGAGGTACGAAAAGGGGAAAGATTAAATGGACAATATTTTTGCAGGAGAATCTGGGTGCTCTGCTGTCCATAGTATGACGACTGCATATTTCTGCTGTGAATAAACAAACTGCTGGGTTTCTTTGCATATGAATTGAAAAAAATGTGATATTCGATTAGAATAACAATTTAGCAATATGATAATGGTGAAACAGATAATCAAAATTATTTTGCTCCAAAATTTCAAATGTGATTTAAAAAAAAGCTCACGTTACTCCTCTCCTCATCAGGTTACACTGGCTACCAGTTGTCACCTTGAAGGTTTGCTTGCAGATTTAATTTAATCAGTCTCATGAAGATACTCAGACTGGCTGTTTTCCACTATCACAATGGAGATTTTCAAAAACTTTAGTTTTCAGTGCACATGGTTGAATTGTTGGCAAAATTGAGTAAAACACTTGCCAGAAAATTTATCCATTTAAGGGAAAAAGCTCTTATTAACTCCCGACATCTGGCAACCCTAAGCATGACAGCTGTGTGTAGGCTTGTTACCAATGTATACCAATTGATAATGGTCAATTGAAACTTTTTTTAGTTTTTTTGCTTTTTCTCAAGATAAATAATCAGCATGCCAAAATTCTAGATGATTAAGCATAATTAATAGAGAGAAGTGGAAATCTATATACTAAATAAATAAACTAAAACGAGCCCATATGTTCTACATTCCATCTTCTGAAGGCATATGTTAGCTTTGTGTGAGAAACAGACCAACACTGATGTTGTTGTTCAGTGATAAACTCGAGGATCAGATCAGTCTGTTTCATGAACATACTTCAGATCATTTCGGTGAAGTTAATGAACCAATTCAGTGAAAAAAAGATGACTTGAAATGACTCATGAACATGCCAAGGATAGCTACAGCACAGTTTTTCTGTGACTAAAGACATACATTTTGTTCTGTTTGTCACATTAAGCTATCGTATGGCTTCAGAAGACTTGGGATTCGGTGTCGTATTGATGCATGGTATTTTTGTAGTACTTTCTTTATGATTTTGGAGCAATTCCAGTCCTCATTCTCTTTTATTATATTGAAAATAGTGAATAGCGCATTCTTCAAAAAGTCACTTTTTATTTGTTCCATGGAAAAAGGAAACCCAAATAGGTTTAGAAGATTAAGTTAATAATGACAGAACTTTTCCTTTTTTTTTTTTTTGGCTGAACAATCCACTTAACAGAAGTGTCCTATGCAAGTCTGCACTGCCGAATATCACATACTAGACAGATTATTTCTCACCTTCTATTAATTTGAAAGCCTTCTGTTAGGGCATTCAGGAAAGCTGGAGGCACGTCTTGTAGAAATCGAGGGAAATATGTGAACTAATTAAAGACCGACGATAGCGCCCTGGTGGACACTATTGAAAACTGGTTCCTTGCAGAGCTCTCCTGAGAGAACGGCAGATTCACAACATCCACGCACCAGCTGGTGGAGGAATTAACCACTTATCACATCTTCTCTGTCTTAATTAGAAACAATGATGATATTTTTGCCTTCACTCAAACTGAACCACCACGATTTCAGCAGGAACCCCCACTGAGCCCCCACAATCCATCAGACAAAAATAACTGTGGGGAATCTTAATATATTTATGACTGCTGCTCTGACGGGGTTCCCTCCGTGCGTTCCTAGTATTGACATCAAAGAAGCACTGTTCTGCAGGCTGGTGTTTGGGGAGATGCTCAGTCAGGTATTGGGCCAATTGGGAAAGCCCCTCCCCTTTGCCATTTCCCTTTCCCCAGCACAAGGATGGTGCAGAGCTGATATGGATATCTCACAGAACAGAAACGAGTACCCCTGTGAACTGTCTATCTTCTCCACTTCAGAAAGAATGGCCATGGAGATCTGCATTGAATGGAAATTTGCCTCCAGTTTGCCTCCAGTGGTGCTAATTGTGCAACTGAAGCCTATTCTTTTATACAGAGTGGGTGATCTTAACTACATTCGTCATTAAAATATGAAGTTGTGTCCATTCTCTTGAGCTTGCTTCACTGAAGGGATCACTTAAGACAGGGGCTACTAACTGTACATCCCCCAAAACAACCTCTTAGTTAACATTATTACACCAAGTTAATGGATAATTAGGATTCTCTTTTATAATTTACAAAATCCAATAAACAGACACTGAGTCAAAACACAGACAGAAAGGCTTAACAACAGTGCAGAATGATGAAAAGGACATGACACAAAAGGAAAGGAAAGGAAAGGAAAGGAAAGGACAGGACAGGACAGGACAGGACAGGACAGGACAGGACAGGAAAGGAAAGGAAAGGAAAGGAAAGGAAAGGAAAAACGAAAAGGAAAGGAAATGAAATGAAAGGAAAGGAAAAGAAAGGAAAGGAAAGGAAAGGAAAAAACGAAAAGGAAAGGAAAGGAAAGGAAAGAAAAAACAGGAAAGGAAAGGACAGGAAAGGAAAGGAAAAACGAAAAGGAAAGGAAAGGAAAGGAAAGGAAAGGAAAGGACAGGACAGGAAAGGAAAAACAAAAAGGAAAGGAAAGGAAAGGAAAAACAAAAAGGAAAGGAAAGGAAAGGAAAGGACAGGACAGGAAAGGAAAAACGAAAAGGAAAGGAAAGGAAAGTAAAAACGAAAAGGAAAGGAAATTAAATGAAAGGAAAGGAAAGGAAAGGAAAAACGAAAAGGAAAGGAAAGGAAAGGAAAGTAAAAACGAAAAGGAAAGGAAAGGAAAGGAAAGGAAAGGAAAGGAAAGGAAAGGAAAGGAAAGAAAAAACAGGAAAGGAAAGGACAGGAAAGGAAAGGAAAGGAAAGGAAAGGAAAGGAAAGGAAAGGAAAGGAAAGGAAAGGAAAGGAAAGGAAAGGAAAGGAAATGAAAGGACAGGACAGGACAGGAAAGGAAAAACGAAAAGGAAAGGAAAGGAAAGGAAAGGAAAGGAAAAATGAAAAGGAAAGGAAAGGAACACGGACGGATGTATGTTGATAAGGTCTGAAAATAAAGGCAATACTGCAGTGGATCATCATTATCTGAGAGGGAAAGCACCTATTTTCTCTTTGCAGGGGAGTAGGAAACAGTCACTGCAGTGAAAAACAAACAGAAACCTAAAAACGAGAGTAACCTGTTGACATGATATATACAGGAGAACAGCAAGGTCTTTCCACTGTGGAGCAGGGACGAAACAGCTTTTATTATTGCTGTGCTGGCATTTTACACTTTAATAGTGCCACAAACAATTTTCTTTGTATCATATTACAATTACAGATCCTAAAACAAAATGTAATTTATTTGTGCATTATTAATTTACTGATATTCACACAAGTGACTAATAATAAATGACACTGTTATAAAGAATAGTGCACAAAATCTCTAATGACAATTAATATCCTTTCTCAAAGTCTCTATAACATAGGGCTAAAAGAACTGAAGAAAGTCAAAGGAATGACCCTAGGAGACCCTGGTTATCATGGCTTAGACACTCATAAACACCTTTATAGTTCATCACATTAAGCATTATGTTTCCCTGTAGTCAGTGGCAGAGGTGATATATTCGCCTAGAGCACCACTAAAGCACTGCGCCCCTCTCTCAGACACATGCTTGATCTCATTTCGTACTGAAATCACGAAATAAAATGCAACCACGTGTGACCCTGTTTCTGATATAAAAACAAGAGCAAGAAGCAAGATGTATTTGTAAATCTGTATATATATTCAATTTTTTTTGTTAATTAATTTTACAGTGTTTTTGTTTTGTTTAAAGCACGCCATCAGTGCCATCATAAAAGGTTTTCAGCATGTATACATTTACATTTATGCATTAAGAAGAGCTTTTATCCAAAGTGACTAACACTGCCTTAAAAGTATCCAATTTATCACTTAATGCATTCCCTGGGAATCGAACCCATAACCTTGGCACTGCTAGCACCATCCTATTATTTGGTAATACCAGAATCACAGCCATATTTTTAGGTTTCTCGCCTTCGAAATCCCAATATAACTGCAGATCACAGACACAGATGGCAAAAAAAAAAAAAAAAAAAAAAAAAAAAACTAACCCTATCCTAATAAAACAAGGCTTTTAAGGCTGGAGTAAAAATCATATTCTATTGTATTGCTCCAAAATACCTATGGAAACGCACGTCATAATGATCCGTAATGGTTTTAATATAATTAGTAACACGAATCAGATCCGCTATTATAAAATCAGAAAATTAGGTTTCGCAGCTTGAGAACTAAATAGATAGCAAAAATTAAATTAGCCACAGCCTGTAGATTCGTGTTTTGGAGCGGCATCTCTTACCCCCTTCCACAGAGTACAACAGCATTCCGATGTAGAACCCTGGACAGCTCCTCTCACTTAAAGTCATGCGTACAAACCCAAGCACAGCTCAGAAAGACTAACTGCCAACATCACTTACATTAAAATGCTTCATATGAGACTTAATCTAGACTCTAACTGGATACCCTGAGTTAAGTACCTAATCATAAGAAAAAACACCCATCAGAAAATAGACAATTATAAAAACCAGTGAACAATTGCATCGTAACGTGTCTACACGCTAGAAAATAAATCAGTTTTGTGACTGATGTTATAGCAGCGTAACGCATGACTCACCCTTCTCAAAACTGACATTTTTTAAAACTTCCAGTTCCGCCATTATAGTTGATGACAGGTAAACACCGCATTAAGACCGAATCCCTTTCGGCACCATGATCAGAAAACAAAATATGCGCTCCGGAATGCAGGTGTCATTGCACTCTTCCATTAAACATATCTGTAACAGGACACCCTTCATCAGGAATTAGTATGCGGTTACATTTACTGGCTATAAATTTTAAATGAATCATTAAAAAAAAAAAAAAAATCCAATTGATTCTTGTAATCAATGCGCGCGGAAAAGCGCTCTCCAGTCTCCGCTCAGTGAGGCGCGCGCGCTCCTCTTCTCTCACTCGCGCTTGATTCGCCTCATTCTCAGTAACTCTGATCTTCTCACTAAGCAGATCCGCGCTTCTTTTCTGCACATATTCGTGCGCAGGAGGGAGGAGGGAAGACGAGGGGATGTGGGTGTTATGAAAGCGATTAACGGGTCAGTGGAACGTAGTTTGATTAGTTGTTCTTCTAAAAAGCACATTTCTTGTGGAGTCGTAGTTCATCTGAGGCGCGCGTCATTTTATCTGGTAGTCAAAGGAATAGTTAACCCCCAAATATCCTGTAATTCCTGTAAATAAATAAAGTCCTGAATATATGAAAGACTTTTCGTTTTGGGATGAACTCTGGCCAGTATTTGTTGTTCCAGCAAAATGTATAATTCAGAGAAACACTGTGGTCTAACAGTAACTATTGTTTTTGTAAGAGAGAGAATTCAGGTAAACTAGACACGGGTCACTTTTTGACACTGATTAATAAATTACGTTCCAATTGATTTGAAATCAATCTGTTTCACGGGTATTTGAGAATAAACCGATTAAAACACCATCTGATTTAGTTTAAACTCATGTTCCTGGGATAATAAATGAACTTTCTAATCACATCATTGCAGATGAATGTGCACTGACGCATGGTTCAGAGCTATTAGAGATAAGTGGAAGGTTTCTAAAAGATTAATATGTCATAATGTGTTTCTCAGTGATCTATGTGCTGAAATTTTAATTTTACTATGTGCTGAGAGGTAATATGATGTGAGAGATGAAAGTGTTAACAGATTTTCAGCTATGGATTATTTACTCCCCAGGCACATAATGGTCTTTTACATATTTATCACAAATTGTAAAATAATTAAATAAGTAAAAATTTGCTTCCAAATGCTTCAGTGCAAAGTTCACCCAAAAAATATCTTTACAAAACTGTATGACCTTTTTTCTAGATTTTCTAAATTTCTACAGTACTATCCAAAGTGACTTGCATTGCTTTCAAGCTATGCATTTGCATTTATCAGTTGTTGCTTTCCCTCGTATTCAAACCCCTGACCTTGGCGTAGCTAAAGCGATGTTTTAAGATAAAATACACTACTGTTTCTTATGCGGGAACCAAAATTTGTTTTGTAGAATGTTCACACTGCTCATTTACAACTGAAGAATAGTGTCTGTCAAGCTTCAAAACAAAACATAAAAAATACACCACAAAAGCATATGGAAACTAGTCCAAACAGCTCGTTTGCTACATTCCACATTTTTTTGAATCCATGCATTCGACAGTATAAAAATCTGAACATTTAGTCTTAAATATCGACTGACTGATTAAATGAAAAAAAAATATATCTTATGCTCACCAAGGCTACGCTTCATTTGATAAAAAATATAATGAAAACAGTAATATTGTGAAATATTATTACACTTAAATCACTTCTATCCAGACCAAAATGGCTTTTAAATATGCTCAGTTTGGTGTACGAAGTTAAATATGCTCACTCGATGTTTCAGTTGGTGAGCACTTCACTGTGAAGCTTCTGTCACACTCATCCATCACACAGCATCAGTGAGAGGTGGAAATAAAGCCTTAGAAAATATAAGCAAGTCTGGATCTCTTCGTCGATTCCTTCGAGGGTTTCATATTCCCATAAATAAGCCAGAATTGTTCAAGACTTTCTTTGTGTGTGTGTGTGTGTGTGTCTCAGTGCCCTGCTAAATGTCAAATGGGACATTGTTGCTGACTGTAAAACAAAGTCTAAATGAACGATTCAGATAGATCAGATAGATGTGGAGTGATGCAGATATTACCAGAGCTGTAAACTGGTTTTGAATTAAGATAATATAATCAATACTGTCTGGGCTCACCCTTCTTGATGTGTGTATTGTGTGGCAAAATAAATGTGTCTGAGGCGATATGAAATTGGGCTGACCAGGCATTGCTGGGGGAATCAAAGCTATCATATATAAGTCTATCATATAATCAATTTAAACACAAACGCAACTCTTGGTTTTATTTTACAAGTGATTCATATCATATTAAACCTCTAATATTTTCTAGTGATGCATATGAACTCAATTTCTTATTTGTTCCTTCATCATTATTGCTCTAGCCATCTGAGACAATCGAGCAAGCATATGACTATAAAACAGTGAGAGAGAGAGAGTGAGACACAATTTGAGAGGGGGAAACTGGAAACTGGTGCAATATAAAAAGGGACTTGTGGAATTGGGAAGCAAACACAGGTTTCATAAACTTAAATCACTCGCTTTTGTCATTTTCCAGGCAGACTGATCCATCTCTGACCGTGGGAGGAGTGAAACCGTTTAAAGAATGAACGAGGGTAAATCACTGCAGCGGTGCAACATGGCATGCCAAGCAAGAAGAGCCAGACAAAACAGCAGACAGACAGGCGGGCTGCAGCCCACAGAGCTGATGGACATCATGCTTCTACTGCCCAGCCACTAGACAACAATCACACCTGTCTCAGAGGAACAAACACACCACCACACCACTGCATCTCGTTCATGTCAATATATGGCACTAGAATATGGGTATGGTAGGTCTAAAGTATTAATGCTGATTATAATGATCTTGAAAGGGGTCACTGCAGAGTAAATGCTGATTATATGTAAATGGTCTAAATGGTGATTGTACTTATATAGACTGATTATAGCCAAAACAAACCTAACTCATATAAATCAATCATCTGATGCATCTTCCATCAGCGAAAAAAACTTGTCTCAAGTGCTACTTGTAAATTAAATTTTAATTCATTTATTCAATTAGACACATTTTTTCCAGTTGTTTGTGACTGAATAAGTTTTTTTGTGAACTATTTTATAGAGTTCACACTTAAAAGACTAATTTTTAGCTGAAGAAACTACTGTTTAAAAGAAAATAATATTTTTATTCAGCAAGGATGCATTCAACTGACCAAAAGTAATAGTAAATAAATGAATAATGATTCTATTTATAAGATTACACACACACAACATACACACACACACACACACACACATATATCAGCATATTAGAATGATTTCTAAAGAATCACGAACCACAGCACAAATCATTTAACATAAATGAACATCATATAAATTAACATCATTAATACAATTTTAAAATATATTAAAATAGAAAACGTATTTCACATTTGAATAATATTTCACAATATTATTATTATTATTATTATTATTATTATTAATTTAAACAGTAGAGATCAAAATGAGAGGACAACCTACAATTTCTTAAATTTCACGGTCAATGCTTAGTCCTATTTGAACTCCTATATCCTAACAGGAATTAAGGCAGTTTTTAAGGTTATTTCATGAATAAATTGTATTCTGAAGCACAGTATAAAAATTTAACTGAGATATTTAAAAAACAACACTGATTAAAATTAGAGAACACTTACAGATAAGAAGTTATTGGTGTTTATATGGCACCTGGTGCTAATTTCCTTAAATATATGACACACTCTATTTAACTGGCAGCATTCCTCTAATTTTCACTGAGATTGCAAGATGGCGGGCCGCTCTATGTTGACTGAAAAAGGAGGCAGTCCAGATCAAGGCCAAAGGATGACCTTTTCAGCCGTCGCAAGAGAAACTGGCCATTACAAATCTGTGATTTCTACAATCTCGCAGCTTTACAGTGACACTAATACATTAAAGTCCAAAAAGGCTGGTTGTCTATGTAAGACAAATGCAAGAGAAGACAGGATGCAGAGACTCAGTGGGGAATCTGTTCAGCACTGCAGCTGGAATTGCTCATCAGTTCAGTGCTGAACAGGTTAAACTGAGAAAATGTATACATTTAAGGGGAAAATAAGTTGATTTTAAATTTCATGGCATCAACACATGTCAAAAAAGTTGGGACAAGACCATGTTTACCACTGTGTGGCATCCCCTCTTCTTTTTATAACAGTCTGCAAACGTCTGGGGACTGAGGAGACAAGTTGCTCAAGTTTAGGAATAGGAATGTGGTCCCATTCTTGTCTAATACAGGCTTCTAGTTGTTCAACTGTCTTAGGTCTTCTTTGTCAAATCTTCCTCTTTATGATGCGCCAAATGTTTTCTGTGGGTGAATGATCTGTACTGCAGGGTGGCCATTTCAGTACCCGGTCCTTCTACACAGCCATGATGTTGTAATTGATGAAGTATGTGTCTGGCATTGTCATGTTGGAAAATACAAGGTCTTCCCTGAAAGAGACGACGTCAGCATTGATGGTGCCTTTCCAGATGTGTAAGCTGCTCATGCCACACGCACTCATGTAACCCCATACCATCAGAGAGGCAGGCTTCTGAACTGAGCACTGATAACAACTTGGGTTGTCTTTGTCTTCTTTAGTCCGGATGACATGGCATCCCAGTTTTCCAAAAATAACTTCAAATTTTGATTTTATCTGACCACAGAACAGTTTTCCACTTTGCCACAGTCCATTTTAGATAAGCCTTGGCCCAGAGAAAACACCTGCGCTTCTGGATCATGTTTAGATATGGCTTATTTTCTGACCTATAGAGTTTTAGCTGGCAACGGCGAATGGCACGGTGGACTGTGTTCACCAACAATATTTTCTGGAAGTATTCGTAAGCCCATGTTGTGATTTTCATTACAGTAGCATTCCTGTATGTGATGCAGTGCCATCTAAGGGCCCGAAGATCACGAGCACCCAGTATGGTTTTTCAGATTCTGAGATTGTTTCAGATTCTCTGAATCTTTAGATGATAGCATGCACTTTAGATGATGATAACTTCAAACTCTTTGCAATTACTCTCTGAGAAACTCCTTTCTGATATTGCTCCAATATTTTTCGCCGCAGCATTGGGGGAATGGTGATCCTCTGCCCATCTTGACTTCTGAGAGACACTGTCACTCTGAGAGGCTCTTTTTATACCCAATCATGCTGCCAATTTCCCTAATAATTTGCAAATTGGTCCTCCAGCTGTTCCTTAAGTGTACATTTAACTTTTCCAGCCTCTTATTGCTACCTGTCCCAACTTTTTTGGTATGTGTTGCTCTCATGAAATCCAAAATGAGCCAATATTTTGCATGCTTTTTCAAAACGTGTCACTTTCAACATTTGATATGTTATCTATATTCTATTGTGAATAAAATACAAGTTTATAAGATTTGAAAACTATTCCATTCCTTTTTTACTCACAATTTGTACAGTGTCCCGAATTTTTTGGAATCGGGTTAGTACATATCATTAGCTAACATGTATATTTGTAAGGTAACACTGGTCTCTCACCAAGACACCTGCCTTGATCTCCTCACACAACTCAATTAGTCTCATCTGACCATTCTTCTTTCTAATCCTGGCCTGTCCCTGCTATCTTGGCCGCATAGCAGAATCATAATTGTATCTGTGGTCCATCATATGTGTAAATAAACACTTAAAAGTTTCTCAGCGTCCGAACTGTCATTGCGATCAATTGTTTTCCTATAGACCACACTCCCTCTCATTACGTTACTTATAGTTTTGGCGGTTTTCAGATGCGGAAGTAAAATTCTCTCACAAAAACAAATTTAAAGAAGTTTAAAGAAAATCTAGTTCCTACATCAACTCTAACCTGGAATATGCACTTTAAGGATCTGTCTTTGCATCTGTCCTTGCACTGCAGTGATGAAGCCTCTCATCAACAGAAAGAATCAAAAGTCTAGGCTCACCTTTGCTGAAGAGCATGTTGCGTGGAGAGAGGAGAACTGGTCCAAAGTTCACTTTAGTGATGAGAGCAAGTTACATTTATTTGGGTCTGATGGGAAACATTATGTTTGGCATCAAACTGAGGAAAGACTGAAGTCCAAGTGTGTAAATAAGTCAGTGAAAGGAGGAGGAGGAAGTGTCTTGTGGAGCAGGAGTTGGGCCTCTTATACAGATAAATTGCAGAGAAAATGCAAATGTTTATCAGAACCTCCTTCAGCAACATGCAGTTCCTTCCCAACAATCATCTCCCAATCTGCCTGCAATTCTCATGCAAGACAATGCCCCGTCACACTGCAAAATGGGTAAAGCGGTTCCTTAAAGGTCAGAACACTGAAATAATAGTAATGCCCAGAGTCATTATCTAAACCAGAATGAAAATTTCTGGAATATATTTGGAAACAAAGTTATGGCTAGGAAACGCACTACAGTTACCAGACTGGACGAAACTGGAAGAAGGGTGGACCAAGATCACAGCAGCACAGTGTGAGAAACTAGTGATGTCCTGCAGCCGCAGATGTGCTGAAGTCATTCAAAGCAGGGGCCTCTACGATTCCTACTATTTTTGACACCTGTAACCCTCCAAAATTTGAATTGTAATTTTCTTTGGTGCAACAGTGGTTACTGTTGTCTAATTTTGATCAATGTGTTTTCCACAAAATAAAAGTTTTTGTTGAAATGCCTTGGTTATTTTGTCAAACATGTTAGTATAACAACAGTATACCAACAGCTAATATTCCTTCAAATTTTGAGCAATGAAGATTAACAATATTTCAGAAAAAAATCAATTATTCATAGATTACTTTCTAATTTTGATCTCCACTGTAAATGCAGCCTTGAAAGCCTGAAAATAAGAGACTTAAAAAAAAAAAAATCTTACTAACCCAAAAGTTTTGCACAGTAATGTATATTTATGTAAATATTCATTATACGCTAATTTTCATTATACGCTATTTTTTATTAATTGATATTTATATGTTTTTGAGCACTGTGGAAGCATAACTTATAAATATTATAATTCAATATAGAAATTTACATTTAAATTTCCAAGCCTGGAAATCATAGCACACACAAACACATAATATATACACACACACATTATATATATATATATAAATGTCTGGAAATATCACAGGAAAATGTGGTCAAAATGTCATTTAAAGCATCTGATGAACATATTAAGATCTGTGATCTAGCGTTAGGTAAGCTATAACATTTAGCATTTAATAATGAGAATTTATAGCCTGGCTCTTAGCACATCTGTCAGTATTCCTGTCTCTCCAATCTGCATGTATGCATGGCTGGACAAATTCTTTCATTTTTTTAACCCATCTGTAGCTATTTGTAGTGGGTACTGCTATAATATTTCTGTGAAGCTGTCAGTTTTGTGCTCAGTGATGTGGCCTTGGGGACTCAGTCCCATTTAAACAAACAGCATCAAGCCAAGAAGGACTGATTTCCTTTCCTTTCAGTACCATAATCCAGCACAAGGGCTTTATTATTCTCATGATGTGAGATACAGCACCACCTTGTGTATACCAGTCCCAAATGCATTTGGTGGTCACTGGTCAAGTAATCAAAACCCACTCTTCACATTTCCTGAGATATGGAGAAGTGCAAAATTCCCAGTTCTCAGTACGATAAATCCATCATCCACATCATACTTACCATGGAAGATGCTGTTGTCAGACAGAAAATGGCGGCAATACTGTGGGCTTCCATGCTTGTCCATCTTCCTGTAGCTCATGATGGGATCTAGGAAGGATGGAGAGCAGAATCTGTAATGGAGGAAAAAAAAAGTTTAATTTCTGTTGTTAAATATAGAGTATAGCTTCTCAAACGGCATCCAACATTAAATTAAAATATGCATTTTGCATGCATTAAGAGATATTTAAATGGTAAATGTTTTGACCCATGTGCTATGGCACTAGAGGTTGATGTTCAGTGTGAAGCCTGATCACACACACGAGTCTCACATCTCGCTCTGATTGAAAATGACAGGTGCAATTACAATTACCTACAATTACAACACTGATTGTACTGATGGGATTACAAAAGAGATTGTGGAGAAAGAGATGGGCAAATAAGCAGAGAATGAAAAGGAGCGTGTGTGTGTATTTGTTGGGTAGAAAGGGACTGAGAGGGCTGAAGGTGCCCTGAAAGAGTTTATTACACATCCATGTCCATTATAAATGCAGAATACATAGGTGTAACATTATAAGTTTAGATCTTCTCAGAGGTGTAAATTATTATGTGCCATATAACCTCTCTATATTCTTCAATTTTTTTCAATAAGACTGCTATTGGAATGGAAGCCCTAGCTTTCCATAAATAAATAAATACAAATATCACACTGGATTAAATAAGATACAATTTAGCCAGAGCTGTGGTACTGTTTGTCACGGACCAGCAAAGAAAGAACAGGGTCTGGGTCCAAATGCAGGGAACAAAATCAAGATGCAAAAAACACGAGAACCAGGAACACTTACAAATCACAAGTAACATTAAGCAATACAGCCAGGCAGAGGCTGTGTCCAAATTCAGGGTCTACATCCTTCGGAGGACGCATTTGAAGGATGTTACGTCACAGCGCCGCGACGAAGGCTGTCCAAATTCGTAGGATCCTTCAAATGCGGCCCACAAATGCGTCCTCCTTTTCCCCGAATTCGAAGGATGGGTGTGATGGATCCTTTCGCGTCCTACCTATCCCATAATTCTTTTCGGCAGGACGAAGCGAGCGGTAGCGGAGTGGGGGAGGAGTATTATTTTCGATGTTTTTTAAAAACTGGCTTTTCAAAAATATATATTTTCAGTGGTTTTCTAGTTAGGCATTTTGTTTTAGCGTTAAGCATTTTTTTTTACATGTGTACGTGTATATGTAAAAAAAAAAAAACGTTTACTTTTGTAAACTAGCTTCTTCCTTACTGCCTGTGTGCATACACACAGCTTATTTGTTAGTGATTGAAGCTGTTTTAACGCTTCTAAGGACGAAAGAGCAGACAGAAGTGTTTATAAAGCTCCGGGGAGAGAACGATGAGCTCTTCACCGGCGTCTTGCTTGGCGCTGTCACGGTTGCTAGGCGACAGGATATGAGCAACGGTTAAGGGAGGGAACTGAAAGAAGGGTAGGCTGTCCAAATTCACAAACACCGACTTCCGGTTTTTGCGGTCGTCGGAGGACCCATCCTCCTTCAACCGGGTAGGAAGGATCCTAAGGAGGATGCAGACCCTGAATTTGGACACAGCTGGTGGGTGAGACAAGAATATTAACAAATGGGGAACAGCTGTGTGTGTGTAAGTGAAGGTAAAGGACTCCGGGAGCAAGGGAGAAACACAGGTGAAGCAACTAAAACAATGATGAGGTGACAAGGTGGGCGGAGTCAGAAAAGGACAGGAGAGAGAGCACATGGCACCAAACAAACACAACACTCACAGAAGAAAGCCACAGAAAGACAGAAGACTGTGACACTGTTTTGCCCCTTTCACACTGCCATTCCGGCAAATACAGGGGTAAAGTGTTCCTGCAATTGTTCCCTGGTCGCTAATTTTGCACTTTCACACTGCCAGTGATTACCTGGGATATGTGCGTGCTTTCACACACAACCCTTGAAGATCCCACAACGACACGTGACATCAGCGCGTGACGTGTAATGTACGAGTCGACAACGCTAGGCACGTTATACTTTCACTGAAGCAAGCAAACGATCTCAGCGTCAGCGCGGAAAGTGAGGAACTAACTGATCTCTGCTTCATTACAGTTTGCACATATGTTTTCGTCGCGAATGTTGATCTTGCTTCAAAACAGCCGGTAATAGAGTTGCGCGATAACGTGCGTCATCACTTCAACATGGAATTAGATCTGGCTTTTGTTCACACAGTGCTCATCCCGGGTCAAACCCCCCAATGTTACTAGGTCCCCGACCCGGGTTCAGTTCGGTAATCAATCCCGGGACGTGGTTGCTTTCACACAGAAGGCGACCCGGCAATGTTCCGGAAATATTGCGGGTCCGACGTGCAGTGTGATAGGGGCTTTTGCCTGTGTGGATCCTTGTACTTTGCTATCAGCTCTCAACTATCCTTAATAAGAAAAATAAAATAAAATAAAATAAAATAAAAAGGAAATTATTATAGCAATTAATATTATATTCTAATATATAACTATAATAAATATAATAAAAAATTTAAATGTCAAACATTAAACGTACAATAATCTACACTATATCCAATATATACAAACATTCTAACAGTGTATGTGTGTGCGATATGTGTGTGTGCGTATTTCTAAAGCAAGCATAAGACACTTCTTTTAAAACATAAAAACTATATATATATATTTTTTAATCTTACCATTTTAAAACATTTGACTGTAAAGATGACAAGAATAATTTATGATCAGACTCCTAAAACTGGCAGTTTAAACCCCAAGGATGAATTACCACTTCCACACATTAAAACAATAAATAAATAATACAATATGCAGTTTGCAGTTTGCTGCTATCCATAACTGGTAGAATGAAGAGCACATGGTGCTGGATCGTAACAGAAAGTAATCACTCTAGTTCTAACCACCCGCAAAGTCTATGCGTTTGACCCTTTGGCCTCAGTCTGCACTAATTTCCTGAAACAAGCTGAAATCAGACACTAAAGCAGGAGCCGACGGGGGTCTTGCTTTTTCCGGAACTTTCTCCCTCAGGATATCCCATAAATCACCAGCAGACAAACACGCAGACAAACAGGTGCTGCTGGAGAAAAAATACAAAATAAACGTCTAATGGACGATAAGCAATGAAAATATAATTTGAAAAGTATAATTTTTAAACATACAATACTGCACAGACAGTTCAGAAAGAGACTCAGCATGGGACGGGATGTATTTTAAAGAAAAAAAGTAGCTTCTATGTGGCTGAAGGTCAAAATCAGGGACAATTTCATATTCAGAGCATCCCTAGAGTGTATGTGCATTCTCATCTGGTGATGAAGAGAAATGCCCCTTGAATAGCCACACTACCAGGATTCTAGACAAATCGACAAAAAGGCGGTCTTGAGTCTCAAAGACGAATAAAACATGCTGTAAACGCAACCCATACAGCCCAGGAGACCTGTTTCAAATACTGTCCACCCCTCGCTCCATTCAGCTCTCCTGGTTTCTCTCATCTTGTGATTTGTCGCTTACTGTCAGAATAGCTGCAATATAAATGCGAGGGTAATCAAAAGCTGTCACATGTGCTTGAAAAATGTATTCGTGTGACTTTGAGGCACATTAGCTAAGGGATAAGAGGCTAGCAGCCCCTTTCAGCAGGCATTATCCCCACAGAGGGCGAAAACTGAGAATGATTATAGTGTCAGAGTGTGGTAATGTGAGCACTTGGCTTTTCAATAAACCATGCTGTTTGTAATGTCATAAGAAAGTCCCATCTGCCCCTGAGGAACACAATCTGGTTAGGTGGCGTCCCATTATTTGGAAGTGGAAATATAACCTTCTTGGATTATACCTGCGTCTCTAGCTTCTGATGCAGAAGCAAATCAAGGATGGACTCATTTCAGTAACAAGGATCACTGAGGGGGAGTTTGATGGACAGTGGTCATATTTCTGTGTATAAAATCAATACAAATCACTGAAGGTTTTAGGTGCACTCACACTGACGATAATTGAATAGCTGGATGTTTGGCGAGTTGCTGTACTGTTGGTTGCTAGTAGGCATTTCCATTCAGATCTCACTGGTAGTCGAACTGCCGCTGCACATTTGCATAAATTTAATATGCAAAACTTTGTCGCATCACTATCAGTCTCCGTCACTAATGACACCTCCGATGGCAAGCTCTACTCAAAACCAAATGACTGGGTTTTTCAGTGTAAACCCTCCTTTAGACATCAAACGATTGTTTATCTTGTCAAGTAAGAAATTAGGCACAATTGATTATATACATATCTCTCCAAAATTTTATTTTAAAACAATTGCCTGTCGCTAACACACTACACGACATTTAAAGTCACCAGATTGCTGTTCTTTTCTGTCTGTCGTCGCCCATGTCACTTCCACTTGAAACACATTTCACTCTGAAGGACCTGGATCACAGACTGTTCTAGATATTTAACCTGCTAAGTATCTCTTGGGCATCTGGGATGCATCAGCACTTCTCTTAGATTGTGTCTTTCATAATTCAACCACAGCTATTGGCATTGTGAACATTTTAAAATAGTTGTTAACTGAATACAATAGTGACATAAAGACACTTTTCATTAATAAAGCTCTAAAAATCTTACTGACTGATGTTTTATGTCCTGAAAAATAAAAATAAAAAAGGGTCTGATTTAAATATGTGCAGTGTCACTTGCTTAGTGCAAATTGTCACATGACCAGAGCAGTTTATTTCCTGTTTGCACCATGAGAAGATGATGACTGCATCAAAGCTTGCAAACAAAAGGTAGTCAAGTATGTTAACATAAAGATATGATTTGGTGCATGTTATCTTCAAGCTGTCTAGTATTAATATATGAATTCACAATTATTCAGTTTTCTTGAGATGGTCATAGAATGAGTAAAGATGATGCTGATATCAAAAGTTGTATTTAGTTAACATATAAAATGTCACACATTTTTATAAATTTATAAATCATAATTATGATAAACAAAGTTGCAATCGTGAGATATAAAGTCATAATATATATATATATATATATATATATATATATATATATATATATATATATATATATATATATATATATATATATATATATATATATATATATATATATATATATAAAGTCAAATTATTTTATATAAAGTCAGTTTTATGAGAAATCTGAAATATAATGCTCCAATCCCTAGTGAAAAACATATACACTAAAATGTATTTGAAATACATTAATTTCATGCTAACACAAATATATTTACATATTTATGCATTTAATAAAAATACCCTGCAATTGGAACAACTAATTCGGTTGCACTTTATTTTACAGTACGTGTATTAACATGAAAGTTCTGGTAATACAAGGTAACTACATGGGGTAGGGTTAGGTTTAGGGGTAGGTTCAGGGTTAGTACCTAGTTATTACATAGTTATTGTAATTACTATAATAAGTACATAGTATTTACATGAGGAACATGACTGTAAAATAAAGTGGTACCACTAATTCTTTACTTAATGCACTTTAATTGTGCAGAAGTCCAATTTAAGATATACTCAAGAATATTTGATCGTTCTAAAATATAACTATTGTAAGTATACTTCCAAGTACACTTTAAATATGTTGCATTTAAAGACCGATATTATTCAAAGATTTTACAATCCTCATCAATAGTGACATTAAAACACATTAAGGCTTAATATTAAGAAATGTGCGTTGTGCACAAGTAGTACTCCAAATAAAGATTTACAGTGATTGTTAATTTTATATTAGTAAGTTTAAAGCAATATGACAGTAAATTATGTTAATAGATTTGAACTATACTTACTATGAAATAAATGTATCTTAAATATATTATTTTTATATTACATTAGTTCCAATAACTAAAACATGCTTTCATGAATAGTGAAAGGGACTATCAATACAAGGCACAGATGGAGACAAGGATTAAAGAGTACATTTTAAGCCTGCATCCATTGTGATTCTTGTATGTGACTGTGAGTAATTATATTAGAAGAAAGAAAGTCATTAATAAATCAGTGAGTATGAGAGGGTTTGAGCACTGGGGATTGGGGTGACAGCACTTAAAATAGATTGAACTGTGGGGGTAGTGTCTAACCCTGTGACCCCACACCCCCTCTGACTGTAAAGCAGGAAGCCCCCTCTTCAGAGCCCTGGACGGCTTCTCACTCTCCCTGTCCAGCAGAATAAAGAGTCCAGCTAAACGGCTGACTCGCATTTCTTAATCATCATCTGTATCTGAAAATGTGTTTTATTCACAAACACATTTCTAACAGATTCTAATAATGTTGTTAATTTATTCCCAAGATTCTGTCATCTTCTTAGAGAGCATAACAATATTTGGTATACGTCTATCTCTTCAAGCTTTTGTTTTCAGTGCCCACTTGCTCCCCCATGGAACACTTGTCCTTCCCTCCCACTATACCATCTATTATGCATTGAATTTCCAGAACGTTAACTGTATAAAAGGTCTCCTATGGTTATAATCACTCTTTACCAAACTTTTGGAGAACAAGACACTGGCTACTTACTACATGCATCACTGTTAGAAACAAAAATGGTAACATTTTAGTTTAGGGACCAGTTCTCACTATTAACTATTTGTTTATTAGCATGCATATTTCTAGAATATTGGCTATTCATTATTATTGTCATTATTATTATTATTATTATTATTATTGAACTTCTAAGCACATTAATGCTTTATTCATTAATGCTTTATTACAACTAAACCTTACTTATTGTTAAAAAAACACAGTAAATTAAGAGTTTATTGAAGCATAAGTCATAGTTAATAGTTAGTTAATAGTGAGAACCGGTCCCCAAGCGAAAGTGTGACCAAAGAAAGATATTTAGAGGATATTCATTCAGACTCTTTATGTGCAACCTGTACCTTTTAGGCCCAGCTGAAAGAAATGTAAAAAAAAAATTATATATATATATATATATATATATATATATATATATATATATTAGGGGTGTAACGGTTCACAAAATTCACGGTTCGGTTCGATACGATACACTGATGTCACGGTTCGGTTCGGTTCGGTTCGATACGTTTTAGATACAGCAAAATGTAAAAACATCTCAACTTTTCAGAATGCCGCAAGCGCACCGCGGGTCATGTGACAAGAACCAACCAATCAGCTTCATCCTTTCCCGTAACAACGTTGAGAGCTCAGCCAAGATGAAGGAACAGCTGATCATAGTTGTATATGGATTGCAATTTTGAAATAAATTCAGTAGCAGAGCTACTGCAAGCGATTTTTAGAGCTGCAAATCCATTTATCCTTCGCTGAAATTTCCGCGTCTCATGGAGAGAGCACGTCATTGTTGCTTAGCAAAGACAGACGCCTCAGGAGAAAGACGCGCTTAGCGTTTTCCATGCGTTTTTAGGCACGATATGTGAACGGCCCCTAAGGCGCTCGCTCACTCAGCACGCGCTGAAGGCTTGTTGCAAAATGTCTAATGCATTTAACAGACCAGAAATATAAGATCCTAAAATAACCAACAGGTCTGGTGTTTGGGTTGGATTCCCTGTAAGCTATAGTGTCTAAATGCTGCAGGGATAGTTTGCTGCGTGCATGTTTCTCCTTTTTTTCGTCTTTTCCCAGATAGTACTGACGCATATATCCCAGATATACCCGCTGGGTTTTTTTTTTTTTTTTTTTTGTAATCCCGCTGGTGTACCCTGTCATGTTGCAGATGCGACATACCGTTGTTTATTTATCCACCACTCTCTTGCCATCACCATTATAGCTTAAAGGGAATCCAAAGTGCCCCCAAACACCAGACCTGTTGGTTATTGGAGGATCTTCTCATTTCTAGTCTGTTAAACGCATTGGCTATTTTGCAACGAGCCTTCAGCGTGTACTGAGTGAGCGAGCGCCTGCTGAGTAGCCTAACATAAACATATAAGATGGTGTTTTTTTCTTCTTCGGGAGTGTCAGGGGCGTTGCCTGTTACGTTGTTTGGGTTATTGGGCTACCTTGTTGAACGCATATCATTATATTTCTTTCTCTCTCTTTTTTTTTTTTTTCAAATATAATTAATTACTCCAACGAACCGTTCGGTATACATAATGCGTACCGCGTACCGAACCGAAAGCGTCGTACCGAACGGTTCAATACGAATACGCGTATCGTTACACCCCTAATATATATATATATATATATATATATATATATATATATATATATATATATATATATATATATATATATATATATATATATATATATATATATATATTAAACAAGATAAAAAGTAACAGAACATAAAAAAATTAATCCACACTATATAATATTAATCTGTGTTGTGCTCTATTCATTTTTTTTTTTTCAGATTACTCTTGCATTATTAAACCATTAACAATAAACAATTATGGGAAATATCAAACAGAAATATTGTGAAATAACTGTTTAACTTAAATTAAGGGCTAAAAGTCGCTGCCATTTTCATGTTTCAGTATGACCTCACAGCAGGTCATTATTATGTGTTTTTTTAACAATAAGTAAGGTTTAGTTGTAATAAAGCATTAATGAATAAAGCATTAATGTGCTTAGAAGTTCAATAATAATAATAATAATAATAATAATAATGTTTTCACAATGACTGAACTCTGACTGATCTGCTTGGCTTAAAATCAAACACTCAAGTAACAAACAGAGCAACTTAAAAAAAAAAGGAAGCAAGAACTGTTTTCAAAGTTTAAGTGAACTTAAAAGCACATGGGTTAAGTGAATGCAAAAGGGTTCTTCACCCCAAAATGAAATTTTGTCATTATTTACCCCCATGTCATTCCAAACCCATAAAAGCTCAGTTTATCTTCGGTAAACAATTTAAGATATTTTGGATGAAAACCTGGAAGCTTGAGACTATCCCATATCCCATATCCCATATCCCGTAAATAACAGTGTCAAGGTCCATAAAATATATGAAAAGTCTTCTTCAGAATACTCCATCTGCCATCAGTCATGCAATCTGGGTTATATGAAGCCACGGGAACACATTTTGTAAGCGAAGAAAACAAAAATAACAACTTTATTCAACAATTTTGCAGATATTGCAGTATTCTGACTGTTATTTACTTGGCAGTCTATGGGACAGTCTCAAGCCTCCAGGTTTTCATCCAAAATATCTTAAATTGTGTTCTGAAGATGAACGGAGCTTTTACAGGTTTGGAACGACAAAAAAAGATGGGGTAAGTGATTAATGACAAAATTTTCATTTTAGGGTGGAGTATCCCTTTAATGTCCGAAAGATGCTTGGCTTTGACTGATCTATATAGACACATTTACTTTGACCCAGAACTAGTGACAGACACTGAGATCTGTTTCAAGGCCGCCGATGAATAACTTCACTGAAAACATGAACAATACAGTTAACATGTCTTGTCTTCTGTTCTCGGAAAATAAAGGGTAAATAATTAATCAGGTCTCCGCTTCCACAGAAGCTTGTTTGCCATCCCACGCTACACCCCAGCAGTGGAGCAAAATGATACGCTGTGCTTGGAAAACACTGGAGTCATTTTACCCCACACGTTCCAATACACAGAAGTATGCATTCACATTGAATAGAAGCTCTTTGCAGTGACAAACACAAGACTGTCTTGGTTGCAAAACCTAGTGTGTGTCTGATATTTATTTCACTAGAATGTGATTCTCTATATGGGGGCGTCTTGTAGAGCCAAGCACAGGTCACATAAACATTCAGCCAGTATAACGTCAGCGTATCAATATATAATAAAAGTCTCTGCTTTTATAAGCTTAAAAAAACACTGTGATTTCAAAGGGATTAATCAGTTATGGATTTTAACCTCAAGGGTGGCATCTTGTTCACCCCGGTTCAATCTCTGAGCTTTTTTATTGAGCTCTATTTTAAAGCTGGCAGATTTAAGACAAAGACAACACATAATAAGTTAAGGTCCAAATCTGTCTGGTTAACGTCTGTAAATAACATATGGATGTAGGGAAATATTGAACACGAGCAACAGTGATTGTGGAGGCTTCAGGGAACAGCACACACCTAGATAAATGGTTTCTATTTTAATATCCTTTCAAATGTAATTCATTTCTGTAATGCAAAGCTGCATCAAAGGAATACATTTTTTTAATGTATAAATTAGATTTTGCATCATAACGAAATGTCACAATAGTATTTTTTTTTCCTGTATTTTTGATCAAATTAATGCAGCTTTGAAGACCATAAGAAACTCCTTTAAATAAAAAAAACATTAAAGATCATTCCCAAACTGATCCCAAACTTTTGAACTTTAGTTTTAGTGTGTGTGTGTGTGTGTGTGTGTATATATATATATATATATATATATATATATATATATATATATATATATATAGTATAGTATAGTATAGTATAGTATAGTATAGTATAGTATAGTATAGTATAGTATAGACATAATATAAACAGTTCATAAGAGTAAAACGGAAAAAAGAGGAAAAAGTGAAACTTTTTCTCCTGGCACCGTTCAAACGTGCACCTGCTCGCAACAAAAACAGAGACAAATCACTTACTTCGGTTTCTCTCACTCAAGAGTTTGATTAGAATTCCGCTTTGGTTACAAACTCAGTCTTGACTCTTTTCGTGGAAACATTGGAAACACTGTGTACAAATCTTCCTCTACACACGCGTCTCCAGGGTTGTCCTTCCCAGTGTTTACTGTTTAACTGTACGTCTCCGCTCTCATTCAAAAGCTCCGGACTACCAACCGACCGGAGCCGAGAGGAGCAGCCGCAAAAACAGGTGGGGAGTTTTAGGAACGGACTGACAATGACCGACTGTAAACAACAATTAATGCGGTACTGTCGGTTCAGTTGGCCAGTAATGATCCATTCCTGCATGCATTATAATTGTTATATTTCAACAAACAACTCAAACACTGAGAATTTACACATGGACTTTATTTTTCTTGCAGAACAGTTATGGTTAAAAATAAAACTAATAAAAATAAATAGCAAAAATTATTACTGTAAATTAATACTTATTAAAAAGGTGATATTAAAAAGGAACAGGGTGAAATAAAAGAGTATAAAAAAAATAAACAAAATAAAACTCCTTACTTGTTAGAAAACGTTGGCTCCAATTTTGACCAAGCTAAGTAATAATGTAACAAATATAAAAACATAAAACATGTAATCACTAACTATTTTATTCATAGATGGTATATGTTTAAATACAGTTGCATTTCAGTTTCCTACAAACCTAAAATGGGATTTTTGTAATTTCAGTTGAGGAGCTCAAAATTCCAAGCTTAGAATTTGATACAATGAGAAGGGAGTTCTGTTCTCTTTCCCACATGAAAACAAAGGGCATATTTGCCTGTCACACATCTCTCATCTCTCACTCCTTCCACAGTTTCCACAGGTCTTTCTGTGTAACCGCCCATGTGCGGAGTCTCGGTTCAAAGTCTGCTAGTGTCTCATACCCAATGCACCTTTCAATTCAAACCGACTGTCCAATAAGAGTCCGGCATCTCTGCCATAGTCACAAGGGACATTTGCACAACAAAGGCCGAAAGGAGGGGGCAGGCAACTTCCCCCTTGTGCCCATTAGAGTAGATAAGACTATTGCCATTGAGAACTGAGGCGAAAACAAAATCCCTAGCAAAGGACCTCCACTCTCACTGTTGAGCAAACCAATGGGAGGGCCATTAGATGCTAGAGTCTAACGTGTCTGAAATTACATCTTCTATATGAGTTGTTATTTGTTTTTTTCGTTTTGTAGAGAAAATGAAACCACCAGGAATAATTGGGAGACAAGAGTAAACCAGAATAACATCTTTCATGTTCAGACGGCAGATTTTTAGAGTATTATATTCACTTTAAACATCTTGTTGAAATTTTAAATGGGCTTCTTAATTTAAGTTTTTACTAATAGTGGTATTCTTCAGCTCAATTTAGTTCCATGTTGTTTCAGATTCGTTCAATAATGGTCACCAATGAAAAGTTCATTATTATGAAATGAGTTCAATTCGGCTATAAGCAGCTTTACAGACGTCAACAGTCAAGATTCAACTCAATTCAATGTTGATTCAATTCAGATGTAAAAAAATAAGTCAGAGCTGTGAAGTTAGTGTCATTTTCCAGCTCAATTCAGTTCCATTTTTGTTCTCATCCAATCAGTAGTTCAATCGATAATATTATTGAATAATAATTGTCTTTTAAAAACTTTGTCTTCATCTTTTAGATATATTTTCATCTGTTTTTTTTTCCTCTTCTAGCCTCTTATCGCTGTCTCCAAGTGGCAAGGCCTTTAGGACCCCGAGAAGGAGGCACCCTGATGCACTTTGTCTTCTGAGTGTGAGGTTTCTATAGTAATGGGGATCCCTCCTCCTCATTGTCTCCATGGGGGCATCGGTAGACCCCCACTGCCGTGTCATCGTGACAAAGCACTCCCCCACCTCCCCGGGAAAGAGAAAACCGAGAGGTCTGTGGGATATGGATTTATGGGAGCAGGGAGGAGTTCAAAGGCTTTCCGGATGTCAGGAATATAACGATGGTGTCCACCAGTACATGTGTAGGACAGCATGAATAATGTGATGGATTATACAACACTGCAATGTGTTCGAAATGTCTGTCTTCATGTTGAGCAAACAGGGAAATATGTGAAGAGATATATTCTTCAACGGTCAAAGTAAAAGTAAGCAGAAAAACACAGAGATTTGAATCATTTCAAGTTTAATTGCTGCTTACCTTATCCATTAAGTTCAGGTCTGAGATCAGCAACATACCACATTTACAATTAATACTTTATAAAATACTTCAAACAAAATAACTTCTGAATACTAAGGAATATTTCACTTCTCTTTAGTCCATGATGTCCATTTGAAGAGTTTCTTAAGTGAAATCACCAGCATATTATTCTTCAAGACATTAGCAGCTCTCTCCCAGCGACTCTCTTCCTTCCACAGGCCTTTCCCTTTCTTCTCTGCTCTGCTCTCGGCCCTCAGAAAGCGCTTATAGAGATGCCAGTAGATCCGAGAGTGAGGGTCCAGACCCACAAAAGGAGAAGTCCTAGCCAATCCACGCCTCAAAAGTTCCTCATTCACACAGGTGTTAAAGAATAAGCCCTGAAACATAATGCGATGAAGTTGATTTAATGGATTTGCCCTTCCCGATTACAATCTAGATTACAATTTTAATAATTTACATTTAATATATCATTTAATTATTACATTTCTTTACCAAACTTTCATTCCTTTTTCCATGATTCTTTCAGTTGCTTGTGATTACTTATATATATATATATATATATATATATATATATATATATATATAATAAAAAAAAAGTATATATAGAAATAATAATAAAAAGAAAAGAAATAGAGCACAACTTAAAAATTCGAAGACTTTTTCAGCCTTAGAAACAACACATTTGAAATTCACTGACATTTCCAGTTTTCCATAGCCCCTATCACACTGCCATTCCGGCAAATACACGGGTAAAGTGTTCCGGCAATTGTTCCCGGTTCACTAGATTTTGCACTTTCACACTGCCAGTGATTACCTGGGATATGTGCGTGCTTTCACACACAACCCGTAAAGATCCTGTAATGAAATGTGACATCAGGGCGTGACGTGTAATGTACGAGTCGTAAACGTTAGGTATGTTATATTTTCACTGAAGCAAGCAAACGGTCTCAGCGTCAGCGCGGAAAGTGAGGAACTAACTGATCTCTGCTTCATTACGGTTTGCACATATTTTTTAGAATTTGATTTTCAAACACAAATTTTGATCTTCCTTCAAATCAGCCGGTAAAAGAGTCGCGCGGTAACGCGCGTTATCACTTCGACACGGCATTAGATCTGACTTTTGTTCACACAGTGCTCGTCCCGGGTTGAACTCGGCAATGTTACTAGGTCCCCGACCCGGGTTCAATGCCGGAATCAATCCCGGGACGTAGTTGCTTTCACACAGAAGGCGACCCGGCAATGTTCCGGCAATATGCCAGGTCCGACGTGCAGTATGAAAGGGGCTCAAGACTGTGTTCATGACCCTTGTTTATAAGCATTTAATAGTTTAAAACTTGTATGATATTAGATCTAAAGCAGTGGTTCATAACTATGGGGCTGGGACTTCAACTGGATCCCAACTTTATTTATTTTTGGGTTTTTGAAGAGCCAACTGTCCTCAAAAATATGGATACACAAGAATATTAAAAGTGTCAAATTTCTACACCTGGAAAAGTCATGCAAATTAATATAATCTCATTTTTCTAGTGAATATACATCTTCCTAAACTATGCCAAGCTCTAAAATAACTTACAATAAAGAAAGAAAGAAATCCTTATCTAGTAGATACAAACTACTGAAAAAAATAATTAGGTCTTTGAAAATTGGAACAAGGGAGGCATTGCATTCAGAAAGGCTAAAAACCAATGATCTAATATGTCCCCCACACATACCCCTCCCCCTTCTAAAGCATCTCATTTGTCAAGCTAACAACTTTCATGGTGGCATCTGAGCCTGTGCTAATCTGGTCTATCGCACCTACCCTGTTAACTGACACTAGGCAGTGGAGGGTCTCGTTCTGTCGGGCGATCAGTCGGAGCCACACCGTCTCAGCTGGTTTCAGCTGTTGACCAATCCAGTCCTGCCCTTCCGAGGTCAGCTCCACTCCAGCCAGACGCACATCCAGAAGGGTCACGGGCTGACCTGCTGAAGCCAGTGTCAGTTGTGATCTCCCTTTTAAACGCTGTATCAACAAGACTCTATTTCAAAGTGCTTTTACGATTTGAAAATAGTTTACAGGGTCAGTATAAAGCAGCAGGACTTCTAAAGGATTTAAAAAAAGGATAATTTTCTGTGTCTGAGTGGACCGTTATGTAAACAAGACCAGTAAGGTCACCCTGAGTATTAGTCTCTGTGGTATACAGGAGGAAGCTAGATACGTCCATATGGTACAAAACCACCAAGAGGACAAGCTTACAACCAGGCCATCTGTGAATCACAGTGACATCTCCTTATCTAATCATCAGGGAGTTGATATGTGACTGGTATGGCACATTTAGATCACATCTAAACTCATTCTGAAGGCATGGCTGGTCCATAATAGAATTACTTTGACTGCCTCTTTCCACTAACTGGTTTATAGAAATTCATCATCTTGTAGATGTGCAAATGGTAACAATTCAGGGGCAATTTAATTCAGTTCTGAAGCAACATGAGTTTTCACAGGGTTTGAAGTGTAACAACAGGACGACGGGAGAGAGAAATATTTTGTGCTTCAGTGACTTAAGTTAAAAGACCAAGAAGTGCATTAAATTGAATCCAAGTTCAAAGGCAAAGTCACTTTTTTCTACAGAAAAAAAGAAAGAAAAAAAGAAAAGCCTTCTCTACACTTACTGACACAGCAGGCGATACACAATTATACAAACCGATAAAACTGTTTCTAAGAGAAATGGGCTTTTAAAGATTGAGTCATAATGGAGACCAGCTGTTCAGATGAACACAGTGGTCCCTGAGACAGCTGTGAAATAAATGTGCAGGCCTACTGAAAAGACATTTAATTAAGGGGGTCTTCCTGAGGGACTGCAAAAGGGGGTTGTGTGGCTCCTTACGTTTAGTAAGTAGGCGACTGAGCAAAGGAACATAAATTGGAATGTGTTCCACTTCAAGCCCTTTTTCTGTGATGTTTCTAAGTCTTCCTCTGACACTGATGTTTCTCTCGATGAATCGTGCTGGAATATCAGCAGCGGAGCCAAATTTTGTAATCTGCAAAACAAGGACAGGAAAATATGATCAAGACAGTAAAACACATCAATAGTTCCAGGGCATCATAGTATATATAGTATATCTATTACCTTACAGATACCAATAAACCAGTTACGATGAGTAAAATAATGTTAGCCAATCAATAAACGGGAAACAACATTCTGTCAACCTCAACCAATGGTGTGAGTCTGGGGCGTGGCTAGCTGTTTGCTCAACAGTTGTTATTGTTTACAAGCTAATATCAATCATTCACATAAAAAATAATAATAACAAAAAAAAGCATATGCATTAAGATTTTATTTAAACTCACAGAGCACGTTAACATATGGACTGTCAGGAGCTGTGTGAAATAAAACCCGTGTCATCGAGTGTGTGTGGTGTATTTACCAGTCTAATGCTCCTCGCTAAGATGAGAAGACCCGCTAGACCAAGGCAAGTGCTGATGTTCTGTTGGGAGCACATTAAAATATGCACACCATAAGATAAAGCAGTGTAATATTTACTGCGTCTTGCACGGGCAGCTGCCATGTTTAGTAAGTAACGTTAGTCCACAAGCTCAGTTCCCTCAGTGCTTGGGAAGTCTTATATTTCTACGCCATTCAAATGAAATTAAATGACACGGAACGTTATTGTTCCAATCGGTTACTTACCCGGACAAACGTTAGGTTATCGTCAGCAAACTGTGATATTTGTGCAATCACATTTTCAGATGGATTGTCCTCCTCGTTCACATCTGCAGGACCCGAACCTGGCTGCATATTGTTTATAGAGGAAGAACTACAAAATGTAGCCACGCCCACTGTTCAAGGGTACCGCCTTAGGCCAAAATAGTGAAATGCGTTTTCTGTTTTATATGTGAAACACAAATGTATCCGATTTCCCTTGATTTATTTGTATAAAAGACCTTCATTTATTTTACATAGAGTTTGGGAATGTTGGTAAAAGCGTTCCTTGGAACATTTACAAAGTAAGTATTTACAAAGATCCAAAGACACTGCAGCTGTACCCTCTCCCCACTATATGACATAAAACAAAAAGGTGAACACTTAATGAAGATTACAAATATAAAAAATTTGCATGAAGAAAAATTGACACCAGGTAACATATTTATCCATATAGTACAGTATTTTACAGGGATAGTTTACATAGATCATTTGGATTTCCCCAACTATGGAACACAAAAGAAGATTTGTCAGGATGACAGTCTTGATCATTTACTTTCATGGAAAAAGATTATGTAAAAGTAAATGGAGACCGAGGCTGTCAGTGCATAAAGCAATAGTTCAACCCAAAAATGACAATTCTGCCATCATTTACTGAATCTCAAGTTGATCCGAACCTGTATGAATTTCTTTTTTCTGCTAAACACAAAATAAAATATTTTGAAGAATGTTGGGAAACAAAAAGTTGCCAGCAGCCATTGACTTCATAGAATCGAGAAAAAAAAAAAAAAAAAAACTGTTTGTTTAACAACAGTATTTAAACTGTGCCTGATGTCTCTTCTTTTGTGTTTATTAAAAGAGTCATAGTTTTAAAGAATGAAAATGAGTAACTAATAACTGAATAGTCAGTTTTGGGTCAACGATCTCTTTAAATTATCCCTAGTTATCACTGAAAACCAAATATTAGTTAAAGTGCTGGTGATCGTATAAATATCCCAGTCAACAAACATTACACTTGTAAATTCCAGGCTTTCTTCTAAAGTCTAAATGATTTATAGATTTGGTAGCGCTAAGAAAATCTGGTTTCTTAAAAGGCACAACTGGTTTCATGAATATTAAGTTCAGTTATACACATTCAAACTTCACTGGCCATAAAAACACAAAGAAAAATAAAGAAAATAGAGTCTTTTTCAATATTATTATTTTTTCCTTTTCTTGCAGGAGTTAACTAGTTAACTTTCTACCCTTTTTATTTTTCCAATTATTTGATTGTTGAAGCAATTTGGGTCTATACTGCATAAATACGTACATTCCACCTGAAGAGCTCAATTAGAATCAAGTCGCACTTTATTTTACAGTCCTGTTCCACATGTACATACTATGTTCTTATTATAGTAATTACAATAAATATGTAATAACTAGGTACTAGCCCTGAACCTCCCCCTAAACCTAACCTTACCCCATGTAGTTACCTTCTATTACCAGAACTTTCTTAGATAAATACACTGGAAGTAAACTATAAGCACATAAATGTACACATACTATAAAATAAAGTGCAACCATCAAGTCTTTCTGGAGAAAAAGCAACTACTTCTTCATTATGGCATTTATGAAATCAGAAGATCCACAGTCTTTTTGGAGAAACCTGTATGATAATTATAAAAAGCGAGGCACAAGGCACAGGAATGAACTCAAGTATTTCGAAGACAAACGCTATAAGGCAGCTGTGCAGTGAATGTCATGCCACCATGAACTTCACACATACGCTAGTGCCATCTCTACAGATTTCTATTTGGCATAAAAGCTCTGATTCTTGGGGATGATGGAACAGATATGCTAAGAATGTAACAGTACAGTACATTCTACTGTTTCATAGTTTAAAGCCGGTCTACAGGCCTGCTGTAGCATGACAAAAAGAAGTAGTTGCTCCAGAGAAGGAAAGAGAGGGCAAGGCATGAAGTAACTTTAAAACAAGAGACAGATTCCAGTACAGACTATGTTATTTGACAACCCTGCAATGCCACGCAGCGGGGCTCTCTTCTTGTAACCGCTTCATTCTTTTCCCGAAGAACATCCACCAGCAGAGACCAATCAGCACACACACCAAAGACTCAACGTAGTAACCGTCCAGTGTCGTCACACACGTGCCGCCCTCTCTGACACAGAGCTGAAGAAAATAGTAGAATGGATTCAAATGATGGGCAGAGTTAAGTCTCACCAATTAGCAAATGCCTGAAAATATGATTGAATTAAACACTTACCCCTGCTTCTTCAACCGATCCACACGTCTGCCTGGGGGCTCCCTGGCACTCTTTAAAGGTGAGAGGGTCTACCAGCCATAGAGCTAGTGTAGAGGGCCAGTTTGATCCTAGATTAGTCAGAGTGTTCAGAAGGGTCATGTAGGTGCCTCCTATCACAGGGTCACTGACCTTGGCATGAAAGGCCATGAGGGCAACATACATGCTGTATAGTGCCACCTAGTCGAGAAAGACATTTCACAATGAATAGAAGTACAGAAAACCAAAGAGTATGTTGAATTCAGTCTAAATGATCAATTCATTATTTTAATAATTTATATATTATAAAAGGGTAGTTTGCTTAGTTAATCCGTAGTTAATAAATTTTCACATTAAATATGATATGATCGTCATGATATGGTCATATGATGCTATTTCAATTTTCCTTTCTCTTTGGAGTGTTACAAACTATTGGTGCTTAAAAAAAGATATGTAAAGTTGCAAAGACTAAAGTCTCAAATCCAAAGAGATATTCTTTATAAAAAGTAAAAAAAAAGAAACGCCTCCTAAAATGTCTCGTTCTAACACGCCTCCACATGTCTGTCACGATGTTGAAAGATTTGCATAACGCTGCCCAAATGTTCATGCAAAGAAAGAAGGCATCAATTGTATTCTCTGTATTGTTGTTTCCACACCAGCATGCTGATGAGAGACTGTGTGTTTCGTTTAAAAAAAGCGAAAGTACTTTGTCTGGCCCTCCAAAAGAGGATGATATCTAGGGCTGGGCTGACAAGCTACGCGATATCGCGTTCATTATCGAAGGCGATTCATCTGGGATAATAAACGCGATATTGCGTAGCTTGTCCATAATCTACAGCCCTGTCTGTAAAATGCTGCTCCATTTAAAAGCAGGTGATGGCGATTTAGCGGTAATCACGGAAGCAGCTTTACTGATTAGATGCGCATGATCATATCGTTAGATATATCGCCCAGCCCTAATGATATCTGCTTCGTCATGCCTAGAGCTGATCTGTGCTGGTCGCTGAGGAAATGCATCAAACTTGCATCAGACGGCATCACAGTATGTTAAGGGGCGTAACATTTCCGTCACACACTTGAGGCATTCGGCCAATCACATTGCAGTGGATAGCTGGCCAATCAGAGCACACCTCGCCTTTCAGACAGATGAGCTTCGTACAAATCGACACGTTTCATAAAGGCGGGGCATAGACGAGAAACAATAATGAACAGTATGTGGAAAATAATGTGTTTTTTTTACAACTTAAACAGCATAAACGCATTTCATTACATCAAATACACAAAATAATGTTCTTTTAAGCAACGTCATATGACCCCTTTAAGTAGTCATCAAATCAATAAAAATGTAACAGTAATCTGAATTGAGTATTTTAAAATGAACAATGTAATATAGCACTTAATGTATGTGTACATACATAACTGAAAATAATCAATTAAGATTTATTGAATAATCAAATAAATAAAACTTATATACACAAGTAAATATAAACTAACCTGATGTACTGCATAGCTCAACAGCACAACAGCATAGTAATACATTGGAAAGCCCTCCTCCTGCCGAACACTTGGGGTCCACCAGACCAGCACGGCGTACCCCAGACCAATCAGCAGCCTTTGAGGAACACAATCCACAGGCATCCTATTACTCTATCCAATACTCTAATGATTACATATGTGGCTGTCAATTCATGTGTACTTCACCGCTCTTAATGTCAAGAATCAGGGCATGTGTGTTGATTTAATTTGTACCTGAATGGGAAAGCTTTGTAGAAAACATCAAGTGGACGTGGGCCAGCTGTGTATTTACTAATAACTACAGGCAGCAAGATTTGCAGAGGCACCATGGGAACTGCCAGTAGAGCCAGCTGCTCTTTAGGAACCCCGGCTTCCACTAGCTTCAACCCAGTCACAGCATCTGCAGCAGAAAAACCGACCTGAATGTAGAGAGGAAGAGGGAAGAAATACACTGATTTGCATATAGCTATAATGTTACAGCATTCAAACTAGATGAAACAGGAAGATGATGACCATAGTAAGCCTCGGCTAAATAACTTCACCTTAGCAGTCAGCAATAGGGAACAGAAGGTAAAGACAGTGGGCATTTTAATAATGCGGAGCAAAAGTTTGTAGGTCTCCATAACACTCTGCATCTCCTCTTTAGGCTTCTTCTTAGTATGATGGTGACTGGTGGTTTCCTTTTTCAGTATAGCAACCAGAGTGGTAGATACCATGAACACAATCCCCCATAAAAACAAGAAATCTGAAGGAGAACAAAACATACTAAGTTACCCTACATTTTTAAGTTTCATTCATACATTCATAAGTTACCCCTGAATTTAATTAAAAAGGGGGGGGGGAAGAATTTTTTTTTTTTTAATCTATTTTTGTGAAATTAATATTATTTTTTATTATTATTTAAAAACAATGTTCAAAAATACTATATTCTAAACTTTTCAGAAGCCATTACTGTGTCACATGATCATTTAGAAATCATTCCATTAGGCTGATCTGGTGCTCAAAAAATATTTCTTGTTATTATTAATGTAAAATTGTTCTGCTGCTTCATATTTTTAGAGGGTTGGGGGGTTGAGGGATTTCAGGAAAAGACTTATTTAAAATAAAAAATGTGTTATAACAAATGTACAAAGATTTTACGGTGCCTTTTTTATTATTGAACATAAATATTAATTTATAAAAATAAAAAATAACACTTGTTGCATATACCTGAGAGCGTTACAATGCCCCGTTCCTGAGGCTCAAACCTCAGATACTTGTTGCAGAAATCAGCAGACTCCAGAGCCAGAAACAACACATTTCCTAAGAAGTACCCAGCCGTCTGACCCACAGAATTACAAGTGGAAGCATAACCCACATTCTCCCTGGACAGCATAGTCAAAGCCCAGCCATCGACGGCAATATCTTGCGTGGCTGCGAGGAAAGCCAGCATGAAGAAGACTGCGGTCAGTGTGATCACATCTGGCCCACTCTGTCCCTCTGTCTGAAGCATCGCATCAACCGTGACTGACAGGTAAAGCATAAAAAGACCCAGCAGGTACTGAGTGGGCACCAGCCACGACTTCCTCCTGCCAAACTGCCGCAGGTACAGCGAGTCCACCAGGGGAGCCCAGAGCAGCTTTAGACTGAAGGGCCAAAAGACGAAGCTAAAATAGGCCTGGTCCTTGTAGCTAACGTTCTTACTCTGCATGATGAGAGGGATGCTCCCGGCCAAGCCTAAGGGAATGCCCTGAAGCAAATACAAAAACAATAACAGGGCCACATTGCCCAGTTCTCCTTTGATCCCACGATATGCTTTCGCTTGTCCATCAGCCCTGACTGACTGTGGTAGAAGAGCCTCTTCGTCACACTCAACCTCTAGAATGGATTCCCTTTCATCCATATCAGAGCTGGACACCACAAGCTTCCGCAGCCTCCCGTACTTCTGTGTGACACATTCAGACAGTTCCATCTCAACCTGCTGAACATCAGTCCAGATATGTCCTCAAAACACCTGTGTGTAAAAACAATTAATGAATGAATTAAACCAGCTGCACCAATGAATGAATAGCATAACATCTTATTGGAAGTAGTGTTATATTGGTATCATTGAGATAATTTCATTATTATTAGTAGTAGTAAAGTTTTAGCTTTTGTTATTATTATTATTTATAGCATTTGCATTCATTTCTTTAAGTTTCATTTCGGTTTCAGTTTATTATTTTTGTACAAAAAGTTCTTAAATAAAAAGTATTGGCCATTAGCAGAGGTTAGGTTAAGTTAAGTTAAGTTGATGATAAATACATATATATATATATATATATATATATATAGTTTGCATTTGTTTTGTTCCAAATACTAAAAATGTTTTTTTTTTTTTTTATGGTTTACTATAACAGTATTACTATACTATTCCGTAATTAAAGACTAGATAAAATAATATAATAATAATAATGTATTCCATTTCATGGAAAGCTCTCTGACGTGAAACCAATAAACGAAACACATTAATGATTAAGAATAACTACTAGTTCTGATTCTGGTCACCTAAAGCTGAGTAAACATACAAATATCATGCAACACAATTTGATCATCGAACAAACTTAGTACAAAAGAACCACATTAGAATGAGTTGGTATAGAAGCAGAAAATACACTGATACCTTGCACTTTGATGACATTCCACATGACAAGTCAAGACATCAATGAACAAAATGAAAAAGAAAATAAAAACACTGTTCCTTGACTTCAGATAAGCAGGGCCTTACTGACACATTAATATCTGTGCATAAACATATAATATTCCTAGTTTACAAGACATCGGGAAGCGCTGTTAGAAGAACTGACAGCTGAAATGAAAAGGAAGCCGGAGCGGTGCGTCTGTAAAATGTGTCCGAATGCTCCAGCTGACGTGTCTTACAGCGCCTGTTTTTAGTTCCGCTTAGTTTCCTGTAATTCACAACCCGTTTTTCTGAAGAGAATAAAAATCCTGCCCATGCAGCTCTGAAAAGTTTATGAATTTATATATTTATTGAGAGAACTTTCTTATGCTGCATTTAACTCCACAAACTGTTTCATTTTTAGTGGGTATTTCGGGGGAAGAAATGCATAGCAGAATTTCGCTGCAGTTAATTAAGGTTTAGTCAAGAAACATTTCTTATTTTTAATGTTAAAAACAGTTGTGCAGCTTAATACTTTTGTAGACACTTTGATATTTTTAAGTAAGAATTTGGTAAGAAATACCAATGATCACTGTCTTCCTCCTGGTACTTTTCAAAAATGTATTACTGGCTTAAAATGTAATGACTTTTTAAACACCAGACTAAACGAAAGTCATAAATCATAATCTAAAACACATATGACCATGGCCTGAAATAGCTATCCTGTTCACACAAGGCCACAGTTGCAGTGTGTAATTACTCAGCAGCCATAAATTAAAAAAAGAAACTGTGAGAAATACTAGAAGAAAGCAATGTGTATGTTTAACATAACAGTTGTCCTTATTTCAGTGATACACACATATATAATGTAACGTATGTGCTCATATGCTATATGACACCTGGATGTTGTACTATACTAATGTTGATCTTTAAAAACCATGTGATCCTATACAAAGCAGAGGGTTGTCTGAGCTCTTTACGTTCTTTCTTATGAGCCATTTTATGCTTTCACTGTGAAAAAGGACATCCCCCATTTCTTCTCTACAGAGATAATGAGTGACAGTATGTGCAGTGTGTGGAGCCGTGTGAAATCAGTAAAAAGATTTAAATGCACATGACTAAAAATGTTGAATAAAAGCATGTGACCAGACACATGTGAGTGTAAACTAACTCAGACTTTGTCAATTTGCAGCCAGAATTACTGCCATTTTCTGGGGACTCATTTAGGCCAGTTTTCATTTATTCAATCAATTGTTGAATTCTGTTTTCTGTGGCAAACAAGAACGCATTAATATAAAGCTAACAAAACTGACAATAATTATTTGCACTGCAGAGCTTCTGTCACAAAAACAAATTCCTCGTATGTGTAAACATACCTGGCAATAAATCTCATTCTGATTTTGATATAGGTGTCATGTAATGCAAAAGTGCAGTCAATGTCATTAAACGGGGAGCATCTAGGCGATAAAAATGGAACCTACAACGTTTGTTTTGTTCATGAACACACTTCATGTGATTCTACAATGCATGACATGTGATTTTATTTGTAATTTTTTAGAAGTAAATCTTTCCTGTTGTGAGATGTCAGTGTAAATGAAGCTCTTTTTTATGACTAAATGCTTAATTTAAACACACATCCCATTACTTCCACTGGACAATTAAATTGTATTAATTAAATTTTAGGAAGGCCACGAGTCTGCAACACAAAAAGTTTTTCTATTGCCACTGTGATGAGTCGACTAGGGTTGGGAATAAGCAAGTTTGTTATGGAAGTCTTAGGCTTAATATTGCTTGGGCACTTTCCCATTGAGGATGGGTAACAAATTTCTATCTGGATACTTTAGATCAGTCCCGGGCACTGTGTCTCACCCGGTTGTTTGTTGACGGCAACATCGTGCATCATCAGACTTCTGACTACCGAATCTACTGAATCTAGCAGTGAAACATCAAACAAACTCTGCCTCTGAGCCACTTCCTTTAAATAATAAAACCATACCACGCTAGTTCAGTTCTTGAATGAACGACTCTTATGAACCAGTTCTTTTTATAAGTCAAAAGAAACTCAAGAAAAAACTCACTTACTGAACTGCGAGTTATTACTGTGTTTTGTTGAATGGATAGTCTTTGGACAGTTCACACAAAAATGAAAATCCTGTGCAAAACACAAAATTAAATATTTTAATTATGTTGGTTATCAAACAGTATTTCTTACCATTGACATCCAATTTATTTATGTTGGTATATATATATACATACATATATATATATATATATATATATACATACATATATATATTTTTTTTTAGGGGCCAAATATTTAATTTAATTTATGTCATCGATTAAAAAAAGTATTTGTACAGAAATCTTTCTCAACAGAACCTGCAATAACTGTAACCTATAAATGGATTCGTCATACTGTAAGATCTGATCAAATCTGAAATGATCTCAACATAATTTATTTGGTTATTACCCCCCCCCCCCCCCCCAAAAAAAAATAAATAAAATAAAATAAAATAAAATAAAATAAAAGTATATATATATATATATATATATATATATATATATATATATATATATATATATATATATATATATATATATATATATATATATATATATATTTTTTTTAGGGGCCAAATATTTAATTTAATTTATGTCATCGATTAAAAAAAGTATTTGTACAGAAATCTTTCTCAACAGAACCTGCAATAACTGTAACCTATAAATGGATTCGTCATACTGTAAGATCTGATCAAATCTGAAATGATCTCAACATAATTTATTTGGTTATTACCCCCCCCCCCCCCCAAAAAAAAAATAAATAAAATAAAATAAAATAAAAGTATATATATATATATATATATATATATATATATATATATATATATATATATATATATATATATATATATATATATATATATTTATTATGCTAAAGTACCAAACAAATAGTTATTAGGGCTCCCATGCCCGACGTCGTCCCCCAGCCAACATAAACTTTTCTGAGTCTCAACGTCAAACTCCTCCCTATTCAGCAGTCGCATACCGCGAGCAAACAGAGGAGCGGACTCGGAGCTGCTTTAGTAAGCGTCCAGCAGGCAAGTGAGTGACACCGGCAACTATCACACGGAAGAGAGAGGTGCTGCTGAACACGCTTACCACACAAACACGGCAAGACAGGACTGTCCGCTTCACATCACACGTACATGGCGCTGTGCAACGGGGAGAGCAAGGTCAGTAAAGCCGACCTAAGCATGTACAGAACCCAAACTGCTCTACCCGTCCTTGGGCTTATCACTGGTACTCGCCACTGGTATCGTTACTCCCGTACAAACGAGGCCCTGTCTGCGCAGGGAAACTTAGTGCGAGCTGTTGCTGTCCGTTTTATCTTTATTAAGGGATATTTGGTAATGTGGTGAATTTTTATTGTCGTCCCATGCCTACAGCACTCCACTTGGATGATGTCGTGGTATGAGATCCATGTTCGCCCCGGGCGAAGCTCAGAGGCTCACCCGCGCGCAGCCCTGAGAAGCTTGCGCGTTCAGTTAGCCTGGCTCGCGCGCACTAGCTAAGCTAATGCTAGTTAGCCACAATCAGTGTGACAAGCTGAGCTGCCTTGGCTAATGAGCGCTCGGAACTGTGGCTGATATAAACAGCCTCCCACGAAATCCGGCTGAGTTACACGCAGCTAAAAAGATTTATCCTTTTTACATTTAAGTAACGTTAGATAAAACTGAAAACTTGAGCTGGTCTGTGTTAACATGCTATTATGAGCTGTAACTGATGTACAGGCCAGCGCGTTTTCATACTGGATATTGGTGTTTGTTTTATTTCTAAATATTAAACGACTACCAGTTCATGTTTGCACTGTTTCAAGTGTTCATTATAAAAACTTGAATCGCCCTTTACCGGCGTTTTCTGCTGTTTTGGGTTCGTGTTGCAGGGCTGTTTTCGTGCACTCACAAACCACGTGGGAGCGTTTCGCACTTATAAACTATGGTGAGATGTGTATGCTTATGTAGCATGTAATTATTCTGTCTTTACTGATATAATAGCTGATCAATATTTACTTCGCTGATCTTGTGTTTGGAGTTTATTTACAATCTAAAAAGTTATTTTTGATTTTCAAGAATTGCTCAAGACTATAGTGTCCATATATAGTTTAGTACAAGTATAAGTTACACTGTCCATCCCTCAAGCGTCAATTTGTGTTTTTGAGTTTTCTTGAGAATCTAAATTTGATCCTTTGCTGTTTTGATCTTTTGAGTTGCTCATTTTAGTCACGCTTGATAGCCCATATTTTGAGGCCATGTAATAATAAAGTGTAAAATATATCTGACTGCAAAGTGTTAGCTTTTTTACTTTTTATGAATTTATAAAATGTTGATCCTTGTGCAGGAATTGTTACTATTGATAAATGTAAAAAGTATATACACTCTTTTTTTTTAGAAGTATAATAAAACAAAAACAATATCCTTCAAAAATATGTCTTCAGTATAATGGAGTTTTTATTTTTTTGGTTAATTTGTTTATTGTATTTTACAAAAATAACAGGTTAAGTATACAGAAGAACAGTGAATTTTAAGTAAAATTAAAAAGTCAAAGCCTTCCTTTACTGGATGAATTGAATTTCTAAGGCATTCAGGTAAAGGCGCCATGATGTTGACAAGTTTGGGTGAGGAAGGGCAAAACACACAAGATAAGCTACTTTCAGTGCCCTGTAGTCTGCGATTATAAAATATTCTGCTGCAGAAAAAAAACTATGTGTCGTGCAACATATAATGTTTAATTGCAATTGTAAAGAGTACAGATACGTATTCAAAAGTGTAGTGAAGTAGAGAGTAAAAGTTGCTTATCTTTGATCCTCACTCAGTAAAACTACAGTAAGTAGGTAAGTACAGCAATTAATTACATTTACTCACTTTACACCTCTACTATTTTGTGTGTATACATACATAAACCTACATAACTTGACGAACTATAGTCTATTTTGTACTTAAAAAAATATACATTTAATATATAAATATGAATCTTGAAATTGTATAAGATATTTAATAAGGACATAATTATATGTAATATAACCCAACTGGACTGAAATGACCAAATTTGCGCCTATTAATCAGCTTGCCTGATATCACAAATTTTTAGAAATGACTCCCTAACATTTTTGTGTGTTCATTCATTCACAGCATGCAGGGTCAGGCAGTAATGCTTAAATGCACTATACAGGACATCACCTTCCCATGACTCATGTGATTTATCAGAAGCAGCACATCTTTAGTCTCCAGTCACATGCACACACGCGCCTTTAAATGCATCACAAATTGAATTAGTAGCATTTTACTTGCTTAGCTTGGGGTATCATTTAATGTGTGTTCTTCGTTGTGCTTTGTGTGTGTGTGTGTATCTGCAGCTGGATATCATCGGAGAGCCTAAAGATGGTTTATGTTCCTACGAGGGTGCCGTGGTGATCCTAGACGCAGGAGCACAGTATGGGAAAGTGATTGACCGGCGGGTACGAGAGCTGTTGGTCCAGTCTGAGATTCTGCCTTTGGAGACGCCAGCCTTCGCCATCAGAGAGCAGGGTTTCAGGTGAGCCCATCGGTCATAAGATAGATGTAGTAGTAGATGCTGTTTGGTTCTCATGTGCCAGGGAAACCTAATTGAATTACAAAGTAGAAATGTTTGATATGGTAACCGACTGGCTTTGGTAACTGAACTACGATTCTGTGAATCAAACGCCTTCTTCCTTTAAAAGCAGCAGACATCAGAATGATAAACCTTCATTGCTTGTAGTTTTGACAAATTTTTGTTAGTTTGAAATTTTGAATTTGTGGCAAAATAGGAACACACTGCTATTGAGTCGTAAAAAGTTGGAGGTTATGTATTGGTGTGAGTTTTTTTTTGTATGCATTATTGAGGACTGCCAACAGATTTTGTTATTGTACAGTTAAAATCACCCAGCTTCTCTTTTAAGACCTGCAACTATTTAGAAATTTGTAAGGCACCAGTCGATATTGGTTTATTTTGTTAGTTGGTCTGTCCTTGAGAGAACACAGTGTGAGGGCTGTGCATTCCACCTGTGAGGACATAAAAGGAAACAAGGCTGTTGTGTTTTCCTGAAGCTGTGAACATTGAGAGTCGGAATGTGGCTAATAGAAGGAAGGAATAACCCACAAGTTGGAGAGATAAGTGGCTTAAATGATCTGGCCTTTGCATTAAAACTTTCCTAGACTCAATGATTCAACAGACAGACAGACTCTTTCCATTTCTCTCAGCCACTTGAGACATTTGTAATTATGTTTTGGTTAATGTAAATTGGATTATAATGTGTATATTAAATTATTGTCTCCAATGTAAAGGGCCATTATTATATCCGGAGGGCCAAACTCTGTTTATGCTGAAGATGCTCCCTGGTTTGATCCAGCCATATTCACCATCGGAAAACCAGTTCTTGGTATCTGCTATGGAATGCAGGTGAGAAGCGAATTAGCGATGATAATAATTGTTGTTAATAATAATAATAATAATCATCCTAAATCAGATTTGATAATATTAACTACCAATCACACGTTTGAGGTTGGCATGATTTAAAAAAACAATTGACATAAATGGTCTAATTTAATATATTTTGAAATGTAATTATTTGCTTTCAAAACTGAATTTTCAGCAGCCATTGCCCCAGTCTTCAGTGTCACATTCATAAATCATTTGAATATACTGATTTGGTGCTCAAGAAAGATCTCTTATTATTATTATCAATGTTGAAAACAGTTGTGCTGCTTAAAGTGCCCCTATTATGCCATTTTTAGGGTTCCTAATATTGTTTTGGGACACTCCTGCAACAGGTTTACATACATGCAAAAAAAACCCCACTTGTTTTCTCATAATAGACATTGAATTTCACCGCGTTTCTCAATGATTCGTACAGGATTAGTATGAAGCAGTTCAAAGAATCATGCTCTCTAAACCTCTCCTTTCCGTGAGCTTACTCTGCTCTGATTGGTCAGATGGCTCAGTCCTTTGTTATTGGTTTTTTGAAACGCCTGAATGACAGCTCCGGAGAGAATGCATTGAGAGAAAAGATGGTATCGATTTTACCTTATAAATTTGAATAGAGTCAGATGGTGAAATGTCTAATTGATCAACCAGAAACTGATTCGCAAGCGCTACTGGAGCAGGATGTTTCTTGGTGGTAAGTGTCACCTTTTTTGTGATTATTGCAGCATCAGTTATAATTTATTTAGGTGCATGTCTGGGAACTATATTAGAATGCCAAGCAAAAGTGAAATCCTTGCTGCCATGAAGTACATTGAGTATGTTTAACGTTTCTGCATTAGTTGAAATGAAACGCCTATTTTATAAAGATTTGAGTGTATTTTGAACAGTCGCTAGAAAATATAAACATAAGTTATTAAACATATAACAGGTCAAGTTTCAGAGGAACAACCTGGTCCAAATAAACTGGGCACTGATCCAACTTTAAAGAGCAAGCATTTTGTGAATTCCCCGTTGAACTCCCCGAGATTAGAGAAGCAGTCGTCAGTAAAATGACGGCGACGCAAAAAAATATTGGGGTTGTATTGCTGTGGTATCATTGAATTAAAGAATGTCAACCACTGACTCTTTGCAGCCTCATCTTTCAGAAGTGAAAATAAAACAAATGTACTTTGACAGCATATGACACAGAATCTTCCAGACATGATGTTAATCTTATTGAAATTCTACAGTGTTTGAGGGCAGGTCAAGTTATTTTCAGCTGACCAATGTAGAACTTAGGCGGGTATTATGCAAATGTGTTACTCTGTGACGTGTAGCCATCATGGAAGTGGGATTCAAATTCCTGACCACTCGTTTAAGTGCATCAGATTTTTTTTTTTTTTTTTTTTGAGAAACAATAACTTTATTTAACGTGTGAGCACTTTCGGCTTCATAACATTGCAAATACACAAGACATTCACAGACAGCTACATTGCACACTGCACGAAAGGCAATATTCGAAATGGCATAATAGGTGCACTTTAATATTTTACGTGGAAACTGTGGTGCATTTTTTTTTCAGGATTCTTTGAAAATTAGTACATTCAAAAGAACAGCATTTATTTCGTTTTTTTTTTTTTGTGTTTACCAGATGATGAATAAAGTTTTTGGAGGCACAGTACACAGGAAGAGTGCGAGGGAGGATGGTGTTTTCAGCATTACGTTGGACAATTCCTGCTCGCTCTTCAGGTAAAAGTCCCTTTTATTATATCAGATAGTACAATGTTTTTTTTCTTTCCTTTATTATGTCAGTTTTTTTCACGTGTAAAGATTTTTAAAGTAGTTAATTGTTTTCTTGAGATGAAACCCTTTTGCGTGTTTCTAGGGGGCTGCAAAAGGAGGAGAATGTTCTGTTGACACACGGAGACAGTGTTGACAAAGTAGCAGATGGTTTCAAAGTTGTTGCACAGTCGGGAAACATTGCTGCTGGTGAGTAGGCGAGCCTGAAGAATATTTCCTAGACAATCGCTGCATCAGAAACAAAAAAAGTGTTTCTGATGCTGGGTTCTTTGTCATGGCTCTGTGTGTTTGTGGTTTAACACATTTCCCGTCTTCATCTCTGTCTTAGCCATTGCTAATGAGCAGAAGAAACTTTACGGCACTCAGTTTCATCCAGAGGTCGATCTGACTGAGAGGGGGATGGACATGCTACGCAACTTCCTGTTTGAGATTGCTGGCTGTAGCAGCAACTTTACAGTACAGAACCGTCAGCTGAACTGCATCAGTGAGATCAAAGAGAAGGTGGACAAATCCAAAGTTCTGGTGAGTACCGTAAACCCCGTCAACCTGCCGTTTAAAACAAAGGATACAAAATAACTAAATTCAAATTTGAATAAAAACAGAAAATATATAACTAAAAGCTTATACAAAATGTTCAAAACCATTCCTATAATGGCACATAATACTAAAATAGAGTTATTCTAGTGGCACATCATTCTCAATCATTCTCTAATTATAATAATTAAGTGACTGCTATTTAGTGAAGCTTTAATTGGTTAGCATGTGCATGCATGTGTGTGGTGGATGTTACTGTTATTGTGGGCTCAATGAAATATCGATCTTCCTCCATCTATGATGAGCCTTTTGTTTGGTTGAAGGCACATTTGTGATTATTGCCATAATACTCTAATTTATCTTATGCTTATTAAATGCTGTTGCTTCTGGCATCTGACGTGTGTGAGTGTGTGTGTGGGCAACTAATTAAAAATACCAATTAGTAAGTGCTCTTTCCTAAAGCAAGGTGATTTTCTCCCTGAGCTTCTGCAAAGTGGGTCTTCTTTCTAGAGCATGAACTGAGCATTATATTGGATTTTTAATCTATTAATGAGCCCAATATTATAGTAATATTATCTGTGTATTTCCCCCAAATGTATCTGTGGTGTGCTGTTTATTTGGTGTATTTGAACATTTGGGCTTATTGGATGTCTTGTTTAGAGTTACAGTTCAAAGTGAGTCAGGATCTCATGTGTGTGTTTATGTGTGCGCAGGTGTTATTGAGTGGTGGTGTAGATTCCACCGTGTGCACAGCCCTGCTGAATAAAGCCCTAAATCAGGAGCAAGTGATTGCTGTTCACATCGACAACGGCTTCATGAGAAAGAGAGAGAGTCAGAGTGTTGAGGAAGCATTGACTAAACTCGGCATCAAACTCAAAGGTAACATTCAGAAGGATCCTTTTGGTACTCCGCTCACTGAGTTCTTTCTTTCTTTCTTTCTTTCTTTCTTTCTTTCTTTCTTTCAATAATGTTTATGTATGCATTATCATTTGTTTCCAAAGGGATAGTTTCACCCAACAATCAGAATTTGCCATCAATTTACTCAGCCTCATGCCATTCAATATGTGGGTTACTTTTAACTGAAACCATGGTCTTTGGTTATTCATAAAATGCAAGTCAACAGCTACCATCACTTTGAGAGTCAAAAAAAAATGTCCGGCAACACAAAAGTAATACCTGTGGCTCCTGATGCTATATGGAAGTGAAACAATCGATCTGTGCAAGAAACTTTATTGAAATTTATAACATTATTATCTGTAATCCACAGGAAGTCAGAGTTTTCTCTACAAACTGTTTTTTTCGGATACTGTATTTTCCGGACTATTAGTCACACTTTTTTTTCACAGTTTGGCTGTTCCTGCGACTTATAGTCAGGTGCGACTTATTTATCAAAATTAATTTGACATGAACCAAGAGACATGAACCAAGAGAAAACATTACCGTCTCCAGCTGCGAGAAGGCGCTCTATGATGCTCAGTGCTCTGTAGTCTACACTGTAGACATAGAGCGCCCTCTCGCGGCTGTAGACGGTACTGTTTTCTCTTGGATCTTGGTTCTAAATGAATGCGACTTATAGTCCAGTGCAACTTATATGTTTTTCTCCTCATCATGACGTATTTTTGGAGTGATGCGACTTATACTCAGGTGTGACTTATAGTCCGAAAAGTACGATGCATTGATTCAAATGATGCAATGTATCTGCAAGTATATCAATAAAACACCCAATAATGATGTAGAAATGTTGATGCTTTTACATTTCTAAAGTATAATAAGTAACTTTTACATACCATAAAAAAACGTTGATTTTGCCCCTTCATTCAAGTGCTCAGTTCAGGCATGCTCTGTTCAGTTTGCTGTTGGAGTAACTGGAGTGCTCAATAAGTTAGAAAAGCTGGAATATTGGCCCATTTCAAGCTGCAGTGACTGTAGGGAGCAAGTTTTGATATAATGAAATGTATTGTATTAAGCACTAAATAAATAAAGGTGAAAATAAAGCGCTAAATAAATAAATCAACCTGTTTTTAGACAGTTCAGTCCAATTTGTTGAATTGTTTCACCCAGGTCACTGAAAGCAACCAGTTCAGAAGAATGTTTCTTTTTGTGAATCAGATATCACTTCGGCTATATGGATTACAGATAATGTTGTAAATAATGTTCAGCGTCTTGCACGGACCAATAGTTTCGTCTCATTAAAAACATCTATATATCGTCAGGTGCCACAGGTATACATTTTGCGTTGCCTGATATACCTTTTTTCTCTCAGAGTGATGGTAGCCATTGGCTTGCATTTTATGAACCATAAAGGACCGTGGTTTCTGTTAAAACTCTTATATACTGTTCTACTGAAGAAAACAAGTCACCTACATCTCATATGGCCTGAACGTTGAATCAATTAACAGCAATTTTTAATTTCTGTCTGAACTATCCCATTCAAGTTTATAACTTTATATACTGTGTCAATAACAAGTAATTGTTATTAAATGGACAGTAAATGTCACTGTCCCTGCTTTACAGTGGTAAACGCAGCGCACACTTTTTACAACGGCACAACGACCCTTCCCATATCAGAAGAGGACCGCACACCCAGGAAACGCATCAGCAAAACGCTTAACATGACCACCAATCCAGAAGAGAAACGGAAAATCATTGGAGATACTTTTGTAAAAGTATGTAGCTCTAGTTTTTAGATGACTGTGCCCACACCCTGTTTTGACCAGTAACTGAACTGATGATGTCATTATTATCATGGTCCTGTAATGATGTTAGTGAGGGGAACTAAAGACTTCAGCATTGATTCGCCTAAATGTCTCGTGTACACATCAAACTAGACTTAGCCTGTGGAATAAACCTATTATGAAGCATTAAAGTCTCTGAGAATGTGTAGCAGATAATGGACTATAGTATGAAGCAGAACAGTTAGGCTCTAATTTGCTGTCTTTCTTAGGTTGCAAATGAAGTGATCGGAGAGATGAATCTGAAGCCAGAGGATGTGTTCTTGGCGCAAGGCACGCTCCGGCCAGATCTTATTGAGAGCGCGTCTCACCTGGCCAGCGGGAAGGCGGAAGTTATCAAAACACACCACAACGACACAGAACTCATTCGCAAACTCCGAGACGAGGTAAAGATTAACATCAACCAAGTTTGTGTGTTGAGTCATAGTTCCAGCATGGTTGATGCAGGTTTGAGTCCTGCTTGCAACATGTCCTAACCTGTCATTATAGCCCCATAACTTTTTATCTATAAAAAAAAAAAAAAAATTCTGTATTTATGCACCTTAAAAGATTATTTTGTCAACGTTGGTAAGCTCAAGCAGGGAAAGTTGTTATATAATAGATTTGGCTGTAGTATATTTATGGCCTCCTGCAGTGTGCTAGAATAGAGGCACACGATAGGGAGTCTCTTCAAGTTAGACAAACTCCATTATGGTTTGATCCTAACAGTTGTTTGCTGGTTCTTTTGAATGCCTTGCCCTTCAGGGTAAAGTAATCGAACCATTGAAGGACTTCCATAAGGACGAGGTGAGAGCACTAGGTCGAGAGCTGGGGCTCCCTGAAGAGATCGTCTCCCGACATCCCTTTCCTGGTAAGACCATCAGAAACTTTCAAATCTTGGTTGCTGCTTAAAGTTTTTGTTCGGTTGACTTTCACTAATAATTAGTTCAAATAAATGGCATGAGTTTTTGGGTAGTATATTTTGTGCGTCCCTTCAACAAATTTGCTGTTAACTGTTAGTTATAGTGAACCTATATTTGAACCACTGTGTGTAATATTTCACCATATTATATTTTTTTATGCAGCCTTGATAAGACTTTCTTAAAAAAAAAAAACAGACCACTTTTGAACAGTAGTGTATGTTTTAAATGTGTGATGCACATTTGTATAGTGATGAGTTCTTTGTGTGGCCTTTGCTGAAACTGTGTGTAATGTGTGTTGTAGGTCCAGGCCTTGCCATCAGAGTGATATGTGCTGATGAGCCTTACATCTGTAAAGACTTCGCCGAGACCAACAACATCCTGAAAATCATCACAGACTTCTCTGCCAGTGTCAAAAAGGTGTGTGTGTGCGTGCAAAATTAAACATATTTCTTGGCTGAATTATTGACACTGACCTTAAATATTTGATCTTCAACTTAAAAATCTATGAGTTTGCTGATTAAGTTGAAAGAGGATACTTGAAAGCACACAGTCATTCCAGATTGTCCTCTGGGTTATATATGACATGCTATAAAAGCTCAATCTTCTGATGTCGATCCATTCAGCCACACACCCTTCTTCAGAGAGTGAAGTCATGCATATCAGACGAGGAGGAAGAGAAACTGATGCAGATCACCAGCCTTCATTCACTGAATGCCTTTCTGCTGCCAATTAAAACTGTCGGTGTCCAGGTAAGCACTGTCATCTGTCATTACTTTCACATCACATTCAGGAATATTTATAATGTGAGCATAAGAAACTCACAGTATTTTTTTGGGGTTTGTTGCAATGGCCATTATGTCAGCCACCTTGGTCTTATGCTGACAGATAGTTATCAGTTTCAGACACCATTGGAGAAATGCACTCAGTAGTCAGCCCTAATTGATTTATTCCACATCCAAAAGTAAGTAAAGTTTATTTATAGACCGCTTTTCACAGATAGAATCACAAAGTGGGCGTTCCACAGTCTAGGGGCTACAGCCTCAAAGGACAGCTCAAAGTGTCCAGTAACATAGTTACTATGATACAGTGAGTAGTATTTGGAATGTCATGTGAGCTCAAGTTATTGGCCCCCATAAGGCAGCCCTTTCAGTGTAAAATAAAATGTATTTTATTAGGTTACTATGTGCCTCAATTCTTAATTTATCAGAGTACATGATTTTTAACATATTTCTTATAAGGCATAATGGGAGTGGTTGGGAAACCTGTTTGGAAACCAGTAATTACCAGCTATGCATTCTTTCCCCTCAGCTGCCATTTTAATTATTGTTAGTGTCAGTGTTATGATCTAAAACTATTAAAGATGTCATAACACACACAGTTTCTCCAAATCTCATGTTAATCTTGAGTACCTATAGAGTCATATCACAGAAGAGTCTTTAGTTTTATCAGAGAGGTACTGCTTTATGCTTGTGGGCATTATAACCAATCACACCAATCAGTGATTGTGTTGAGTTTATAAATGCAATAAATGCAATACTAATATATAATTACTGGGACTGTTCATTTGTTTGAAGTGCAATTTATATGGTCTCAAATGAAAACCTATTTAGTCTGGAACACAGAACAACCTGTCTCACTGCGTTGCACCAATCATGTGGTGATATTTTCCTGTGTCTAAATTTTTGTGGTTATCCCTTCGACCCTGCAGTTCCATTGAAACACACACTGTGTTGCTTATTCCCTCTCTATTGCTTTGTTTCATTTGATGTTATTTGGGAAATGAAAATGTGAAAGAGCAGTACTTTCTACAGAGTGATGGTTCTCTGCTGCTGTGTGTGGGTCTTGTTGTTTAGTTTTCAGTCATAATGCCAGAGAGGCTGCTCTTCTTCTGTGAGATGAAGCCATAAGATAGAACATGTCCAGACAGGGACACTCAGAGTCTCGCCACATTGGTTGATGATGCATGTCTGGGTGTTCCTTTTCCTCTGTGCTAAAATTACTGTGGTCTCTAGACTGAGCTGGGACATGCTGACACGCAGGATGGCAAAAGGTCTTAAATACTGTGCACTGTATTTATGCATATGGTTATGATCTGTTGTTTTTAATGGTTGATCGTTTAACAGTTGACGTCTTCTCCACTGTAAGAATGTTTAAAATGAATCTTTAGATGCAGTTGGAAGGTTGAATATGTTCTAACTCTGATTCCATACGATCTGTCTGTACAGGGTGACTCCCGGTCATACAGTTATGTTTGTGGGGTGAGCAGTAAAGAGGCCCCTCACTGGGATTCGTTGATGTTCCTGGCCAGACTCATCCCTCGGATCTGTCACTCCATCAACAGGTAACATCAGGTTGACTTTTTGCTCTTTTCACAACAACCATGCGAGGAACTATAGGATTATTCACTGATAAACATCCCCGTTAGACAGACACTCTCAAACCTCTTGTGCTTGTTTAATTAAAAATTATTTATTTAGACGCTTTGCATCAGGTTTGATGTCAGTGATCGATGCTAAATGCCATAGCAAATTAGATTTGAGAGCTGTGGCAAAGAGGACTTACTAGGGATTTATGCTATGACTAATTTCACTGCTGTATAAACAGAAATTTCAAGAGGCATTATTGAAACTGATAGTTGCAACATATGTTCCCAAAAATTTCCTTTACAAATATATGCTGTTCTTTTGAATATTCTATTCATCAAAAGCCCCTTTCTCACTGCACGTCGGACCCGGAAAAATTGCCAGAACATTTGGCGGGTCGCCTTCTGTGTGAACACAAACACGTCCTGGGATTGATCCCGGGCCGGGGACATAGTAACATTGCCGGGTTCAGTCCCTGAACGAGCGCTGTGTGAACAAAAGCCAGAACTAATGCCGTAATGGGTGTGTCGTAGTGATAACGCATGTTAACGCGTGACTTTTATTGAGTGTATTGAAGACAAATCGCTGTTTGCGTCGAAAAAAATGTGCAAACTGTAACGAAGCAGAGATCAGTTAGGTCCTCACTTTCCACGCTGACGCTGAGATCATTCGCCAACTTCAGTGAAAGTTAGCATGCCTAGCGTTTTCGACTCATACATTACACCTCACAGCCTGATATCACGTGTCTTTTCGGGACCTTTACGGGTTGTGTGTGAACGCACGTACATATTCTGGGTAATCACTGGCAGTGAAAGGGGTAAAATCTAGTGACCTGCGAACAATTGCCGGGACACATTACCCATGTATTTTCTGGAATCACAGTGTGAAAGGGGCTAAAGACTGTAAAAAATTTTTTATCATGGTTTCCACAAAAAATATTAAACCGCACAACTGTTTTATTAAAATAGAAAATGTTTCTTGAGCTCCAAATCAGCATATTTAATTGAGTTCTGAAGAATCATCGGGCACTGAAGACAGGTGTAATGGCTGAATTCAGCTTTGCCGTCACAGGAATGAATACAATTTTAAAGGGGACATTGGATTAAAAAAAAAAAAGTTATCCCCACAAATAATAAGCACTTTCTCAGAACAAGCCGTTCACATGATCTGAGCAAAGTGACATGACTTGGCATAGGCCCCTCCCACAATTATTGACTGACACTGCCGTTTTAGCATAGACCTGCCCTGAGTGAGCTGTAAGCAGTCTAACATTGTTTAGATATCGCAGCAGGTAGACAAGAATATATCCTAAATTCATTTATGACTGCGCACACACAAAAAAAGTGTTGTTTTACATGACCGCTGAGGAATTTTAATCAAAATATGTTGCAGACAGTTTGTAAAGACCCTAAAGAATCATACAAATTTGTGGAAAATGGGCATCCGATGTCTCCTTTAAAATATATTTTTGGTAAAAAATGTAAAAATCTTTGCGTCCCCAAACTTTTGAACAGTATAGAATACTTATTGTGCTGTCATGTAGTCCTTAAATATGTGTCTTTTTTGGTCTCTAATGTAAATAAAGGTTTTTCCTTTTTTAATTGCTTGTTCATCTCCTCCTTTTCAGAGTTGTTTACGTTTTCGGATCGCACGTAAAGGAGCCGCCCACTGACATCACCCCCACCTTCCTGACCACTGGTGTACTCAGCACACTAAGACAGGCAGACTTTGTAGCACACTCCATTTTAAGAGAGTCCGGTAAGAGCTGGCCGCCTCCACTGTCTGCTTCATTATTGTCTTAACCTTTATGTGTGTAAACACTCCCACCACAGCTATGGCTACTGCGGGAGCAGTGTAAACACTTTCACCACACGCACACACACACACACACACACACACACACGCACGCACACACACACACATATGTCTCTGAGGGGAAAATCTGCTTGGTTGGACAACATTAGTCAAATGTTAGCAAATGTACTGTTGTAAGACTTTTTAACAGTTTTACAGTTTGAATGTTTTGACAGAACCTACAGTAAAGATAATAAAGAATAGGCTATCTACAAATAAAGGAATAATACTATGTATCAAATTCATCATTACAATGATTTTTATTTTTTGGCAAATGAATCTCACTTAAAATGTGACTGTAAAGTGAGAGTTTGTAACAATAATTGTACAAAAGAATATAAGAAGCTACTGTTAATCAGCACTTCCTGCTGACTGGGGTGTTAGAAGGCTATTCACACAAAGAATTACAACAATATTAGCGTCTAAACCAGTTGATAATAACAGTCTGTTTATTCTAAAAGTTATAAAATGCTCGACAGGGTTTCCTATACATTGAACTGATTTTATTTGCCACAATATCAAAACTGACAGCCACAAATAGATTTTCCAAAAAGTTTTGACTTCATTAAATAAACATGAATAAACATAAACACCTCTATCTCTCCCTCACTAAATAGTTAGTTTTTTTTAAAAATAGTTTTAGATCATAACACTGACACTTACAATAATTACCGTATTTTTCGGACTATAAGTCGCACCGGACTATAAGTTGCATTTATTTAGAACCAAGAACCAAGAGAAAACATTACCATCTACAGCTGCGAGAGGGGCTCTTGGTTCATGTCAAATTAATTTTGATAAGTCGCAGCTGACTATAAGTCGCAGGACCGGCCAAACTATGAAAAAAAAGTGCGACTTATAGTCTGGAAAATTCGGTAAAATGGCAGCTGAGGTGAAAGAATGCATAGCTGTTAATTACTTGTTTCCAAAAAGGTTTCCCAACCGCTCCCATTATGCCTTAAAAGAAATCTGTTAAAAATAGTTTTTTTTTTTTTTTTTTTTTTTGGAGATGATTGGTGACCAGCGACTGTTTGGTTACCCATATTCTTCGATTATAAAAAATATAAATTTCTTATTTAATCTGCTTAATATTCCTTTTTTTTTTTTTTTACACTGAATTCAAAAACCTCCCACACTCTTTTTATCTGTGTGTGGGCGACAGTACTATATTGCTAAAGTGCTTTGAATGATTCGTTTGAGAATCGTTGGAAAATGAGGTGATATCAAATGTCTATTTTGACCTTTCAAGCTTGTAAACTGTTGGAGGAGTCTCCCAAAACAATATTACAAACCTTATAAATAGCATAATAGGGGCATTTTAACATGATATCAGTATTTATTTTTTTATGTATAAAAATCTTTCAAACTTTCATATTGTGTCACCCCTGAGACTGTTATCTTAAGGACTATTCAAATAAAAATAAATGGATAAGTTGCCAATATATATATATATATATATATATATATATATATATATATATATATATATATATATATATATATATATATATATATTAAAATCCATTTGTATCAATGTTTGCTTGATATCCAGGCTACTCAAGTAAGATCAGCCAGATGCCAGTCATCCTCACACCACTGCACTTTGATCGTGACCCGCTGCAGAAGCAGCCGTCCTGCAGACGGTCCGTCGTCATCAGAACCTTCATCACCAGTGACTTCATGACCGGCATCGCCGCTACTCCAGACAACCAAATCCCCGAAGAGGTGAGAGATCACATCCTCTGTACACACGTAAACCCTTCATCATTTCCACACACTAACCCGTGCTCCTCTGGCCACAGGTGGTTCTCAAGATGGTCAACGAGATCAAGAAAATCCCAGGCATCTCCAGAGTGATGTATGACCTGACGTCCAAGCCACCGGGAACCACAGAGTGGGAGTAGAACACTGGACTGTTGTACCTTCTGATTTATCCTTGTCGACTCCTCTTCTACCTCCCCTTTTCCCAGTACTGCTACATTCCCCCCAAATCCTTTTTCTCCACTCCCGCCACCCTCTTTAGTCACGCCGCCCTGTCATTGTCCCACTGAGACCAGAACATTCCCGACAATGGCTGGTTGTACTGTGATTGGCGTTAAACTGACAACGCCACTTCAGTTCCGCCTCATTATCTGGGGTCGGTTGTAATATTGGTATTATATTTGTTGTTATTATCCTCATCACTGATGATAATGATGATACAATTACTTTTTTTTTTTTTTGTTAAATGCTTTGTGACAGGTCACTCCTCCATGCTTTCTGTTGTAGCCACTGAAGGTCTAAGATCATTTTAGGGCAGTTGACTGTCCATGTGCAGCATGACACGAAGAAAGCCGTTTTTTAATCAAATCCACTTATTTAAGGGTTAAGCTCCATGTGTTGCTGCTTTCTGCCTTTAAGATAAACTTGTTTTCATTGACTCCGTTTGTGCAGTGTTGATTTCGGTTTGGATTTCTTACCTGAATCCTTCTATGGAAGTGACAGGTAAAGAATAGCAGTAGTAGCTCCTTAAACAGGACCAGTCGATGATAATTTGCCAAATACAGATGAGATCAGACAGTTTGCTGAATGACGGTCTTGCGCTGTGGACTGGTTGGTTTATCACAGAGGTCTTGCTGTGTAGGAGACTCCTAAATTTGGAGGCCTCCTGAAATTTGTGCCTGTTTTATCTTCTTTTTTTCTTTTTGGTTTTCAGGGATAAGACTATTTTATGGTGAATTATTTTCTTCTGTCTTTTCAGGCAAATGATTTTTGAGATTTGAATAGTGACAAGTGAAAGTGTGTTATTACTGATGTCTGCATTTTTACATCACCATCATGAGTTTGCCAAGGCTGGTCTTATAAACGTGTAAGATCAACAGTGACAGTGTACTTATTTTCACCGATAAAGGCCTTTTCTTTTCTTTTTTGTTTTCTTTTCGCGTGTGTGCTAGTTAGAGCAATAGGGTTTTCAAAGGCAAATGAAAGGAGATTTACAGGAGGAGGAAGAATAGGTGATTGACAGGACACCAGATGAGGGGCATCATCCTGCAAAGAACGCCAAGTCTTTTTGAGCTAGGTTGGGCTTAACTGAATTTGGACCCCAAGTTAGTCAATATTTGAGTCCTCCTGTGTGTGTGGCCTCATTATTAATATTCCACCCCATCAACAGAAGCTTGTTCTTATGTATAGAGAGAGGGGGCTTTGATCGGGCTCAAATGGAGTTCTGTGTCTAGCCCTTTGTCTAATTTATGATGTAGAGAATTGTTGTGGTATGAATAACTTGCTTGGTATTTATTGTCTTTAAAGATTTAATTTCAAACCGTTCTGTTGTCATTATAGCAAAAACTCAATGCAAGATGAACTTCTCGTCTTAATCACAAATGTTGTTCTTAATGTCTTTTTTTCAGTGTCACATTTGCCATGTGTATATTTTTCTAATAGAAATCCAGCTAACAAATTTAAATTCCTAGTGGGTAAACTGCAATATTACATGATATTCAGTTTAATTTATGCAATTCTGTGTTGATTTTCCCCTCGACCCTTCACTTTTTTTTCTTTTTTTGTCTAAACCTGAACAATGCTGTTTTACCTTAGTATTGTGCCTCAGACCAAGCCACCGCATGCAGTTTGAAACTGATATTTGTATAATGCAAACTGAGCTTTAATAAAGAACTCTGTGTTCAGATTTCTCTCATCACAAGATCTTTGATTGATTGATTGATCACATGTACAGTAGTTTGCATTTGGTTCACACTTCCGGTGTAGTTCATTACAAATGTAGAACATCTCATACTATAAAATATAAATATACATTTTGTGCAAAGCTGTTATATGCGTGCATGTGATGAAATTTATTGATATTGCTGTGTGTGTAGGAGACCACAATGATGTTTTGAGAAATCTTTGCATAACCATCTGAAATATTAAGGGAAAAGGTGTAATATTAACCGAACCAGCCTCCGTCTATTGTGTTAGTGTTAATTTAGGTGCTATTGTAGTTTTATTTCCATTTAGCATTATTTCAGTTAGCTGGCAATTCTTTTCTCGTTTGATTTTTTTTTTTTTATGTAATATTTTTGATTTTGCTTCGTTTCAATTGATGAACATATTTAATAGTTTCAGATAACAATAACAAAACTGTCACAAATTACCTGATTTTCCACTTTCACGTGGGATTCGTGGAATTATTGCAGGACTCTTAACAAAAAAAAAAAAACAACAAGAAAAATTCCTGTCTTTGTGTGGCAAATGAGGTGTTTATCATTAGAAAATAAGGTAAATGGGCCCACTAGTGGACCAAGTTACTATTGCAGCCCACAATATACTATTATATTTCTTAATCCAAAGACATTTTACATTTATTCTTCAAATGTTTTTGCACACATTATTACAGTTGGCTGAAAAACAGTCACACAGCATCAGTTTTCATCTGTGGCTTTTTATAGTCGCACTTCATAAAACAAATAAATGTTTTAAAATATGTATTCAACTACACAAGTTATGTCATAAGTGTAATATATTGTTGTTTTGCCAATTTCTCAGCTCTAGAAAATTCATTATGATGTTCTAACACTGCATTGAGGTAAGTGAGCTTTTGCCAGATTTATCATTATGTGTAAAATCAAGTCTATTCAGGTTATGTTGAAAATATCTTATATATATTACATCAAAGGTCCTCTGTCAACACAATATGTTCAGATAAAATGGCCTGTTAAAACATGCAAGTAGTTAAAGTAATGACTAGTGATGTTTCAGTGAAGTGTTAAGAGCAGTTATTATTGTGTAATGTGGCAGGCTCTTGTTTGTGAACTCACTGTGCTTGTGTGTGTTACTCCCTTTCACTTGGGAAGGGGGCTCAGGTGTGTGTTGCTGTGCTGATTGAAGGGCATGTAGTGACAAGCACATCCACAAACAGCAAGATCCAAAAGGAAAGTAAAGCTATAGTATCAAGTCTATTATAGAGCTAAACAGCAGGGGAGGTTTAAGCACCAGTGCTGTCACCGAACAAGCTGAAGCATGCTGATCACAATTAAATTGAACCATCACCTTCATCTGTCTCTGCAGTAACTGTCCCAGTCAGTAGAATAATCTTTAATTAAAATGTTGTCAGTGTCTGAAAAAAAAGAGATTATTTTTTTCTTCAGTTTCACTTGTTAGATTTAGGGACAAGTCTGGAGAGAGAAATAGATCAAATATTAATAATGCAATAAACAAAAATATATATACACACACCATGGACAAAAATAAAATATACTCCATTTGCTTATATTTGGTATATATATGTGGGTGGGTGTGTGTGTGTGTGTGTGTAAAATTTAATTATTTATTTGTATTGTATAATTTAATTATTTGCTATCAAAACAAATCAAAATCAAAAATGAAGGCATTTCCCCCGAGATGTATTAATATTGTCCTTATCCAGTTTATTTATTTATTTGAAATTTGATTTGAAATTATTTTGTTAAAGACCTTTTCTGTCAATTTAATCAATCAATAAATGTATTTTCTTCTAAAACAAACAAATATATATATATATATATATATATATATATATATATATATATATATATATATATATATATATCATACTGACTCCAACCTCTTGAACAACAGTGTATGTAAAAAAATACTTCAAGAGAATCAATTAAATGAAATAAATTCTCAATCAAAATGGTACAAAAGAAGCTGTAAATCATGCTTCTCAACTATACAGCTTTCTACATTTTGCCCAGCTAGATTTAGTTTTTTAGTGTATGGAGTTTTCTTAAACAATATTATAATAGTTATAATAATATTATAATAGTTACTTGATTCATCACAAAGTGCTTCTGAGTAAATACATTTCCGTTTCAGTCGTTCACTCTCTACATCACGTCGGATGACCAACGAATTGGAATCTTGCTTAGAGAAACCAATCCACAGTGTAAATGAAATGAGCCAGTAAACATTGGCATGTGATTATTGCATCCAGTTGCCACTGATCACGGCATGAGTGTAAGTAGGCAGCAGGTGCACATCGTTTTGCTCCTGACTACTCTTCTACTTCTTGTTGGCGGTACGGCGCTTCAGTGGCAGTGGTTTCCTGTGTCGGGTGGGTTGCACATATCAGGCCGCACTAACCCCTGTTTGTGATGCAGGTGGCCATCTCCCCTGTGCTCTTCAGCATGCTGAAAGAGCTTTCTCCCTAAAAGAAAATTCGTGCTATAGACAAAGTATCACCCGATGATACGTGATGGCAAACCCTCCAGGGAACCAACCCTCAGGGTACCATTGCTCCTTTTGCAACCCTCTTGCACTGTGCAACCAGTTGAGTTGCCAGTGGAACATGCTGGGCCCTCTTCAAGGAGCCTACCAGTGGAAACCGACCTGCTAACTCCTCCTCCCTCACCACTCTTGACAGTGGTATACGGGGGTTCCCCTAGTGGAGTGGTCAGTTGTGATGCAGTTGTGTCCTAATACTACCTCCACCCGGCAGGGCAAACTGTGCCTCTCCTCCCAGGGTCTATAGGTACTCATCTGGTCTGTCTGGCGATGCTTATGGGCCTTTGGAGAAGCTGCCTCCACCTTACATGCTACATCGTTACTACAGGTTCTTCAGACTAAAGCACTGACGGACCTGCATGAGGGTGGTCACGATCCGGAAGTACTAAAAGAACCCCAAACCACAACTGATCTCGCGCTCCGAGTGACGAAGGTCACTGTGTGTCACTGTTTGTTTGGTCGACATGAGGGATGCTGACAAAGTTCTGTTCCTCAAGGTCCCTGTGTCCCAAACTGGCAACACAGTCGAGGCAACACAGTCGAGAACATGGCCAAGCAGTTCTCAGCTGAACAGTGGCAGACTGAGCCGATCCGACTTTCTGCCCCGGTCGGCAGCTGTTGCCTCCACCAATCTGCCGGCCGCAGTGGCCCAGCCTGCTCGTCTCCAAGGGTGTCCCCTGTGTCCACTATGGTTCGGTGAGTTGGCATTTGATTTGAACACCTGGCATCCCTGTGAAATGATTCTCATTCATGCTTGAATATGAATCGCCTATGAGTGAAAGTCATGAATGTCATGATTCATTACATCTAGAAGAGAAGACAAACATGCCAAAGAACTCAGCTGTGTGGGAGCACTTTAAATTTAGTGAGGACAAGAACTGAAGTTTGCCATATATGCTATTTGAAACTGGTCTCCCACAACAGAACATTAAGTTTGAAAAATCCCCTCAGTTCTGTAAGTAGTAGGCCTATATTGTTGGTGTAAAACGGCAGTTATAAAAAATCATACAGCAGCCCAGCCTAATAACAATTTGTCTATATTAAAAGTAATGCTCTTAACAGACTTGTTTGTTTCGTATCACTATTGCAGTGTCCTTTCTCAGAGCATATAAGCCCTGCCCACGTGAGGTGTGCTGCTTCTGGCTCGCGCTGCTGTGTAGTTTATTAAACTGTATTAAAAATGAATGTCGTCCAGTATATACACACATATATATATATATATATATATATATTGTGACGAGCACTCCCAGAGGAATCAGCGTCGCCCTGGAAACCAACGGAGAACACCTGCACGTCCTTGTCACGGGCTGATCGGTCACAGCTGCTCCCCATCAGCCCACACACTTTTAAGCAGCACACGCTGGACTCAAACGAGTTTTCTTGAACCGAATGCAACACTGGTCTAATCCCTCTCTCTTCACTTTGCAGAAAGCAGCGAGTGACCGACAGCCCAGCCACTTTGGAGCACGTTTGCACACCCACTTTCACCTTAACTGGCACAGAAGAGCACACGGGAAGTACCGGCCACCAGAAAGCGCAGCAGCACCTTTCACCAGGCATCACTGTGACAATAAATCCACCCTCCGGGGCTTTTGATTTCACGTACCTCTTGTCGAGTGATTCTTCACCCCGTGACTAATATACAGTATTGTTCAAAATAATAGCAGTACAATGTGACTAACCAGAATAATCAAGGTTTTTAGTATATTTTTTATTGCTACGTGGCAAACAAGTTACCAGTAGGTTCAGTAGATTGTCAGAAAACAAACAAGACCCAGCATTCATGATATGCACGCTCTTAAGGCTGTGCAATTGGGCAATTAGTTGAATTAGTTGAAAGGGGTGTGTTCAAAAAAATAGCAGTGTCTACCTTTGACTGTACAAACTCAAAACTATTTTGTACAAACATTTTTTTTTTTTCTGGGATTTAGCAATCCTGTGAATCACTAAACTAATATTTAGTTGTATGACCACAGTTTTTTAAAACTGCTTGACATCTGTGTGGCATGGAGTCAACCAACTTGTGGCACCTCTCAGCTGTTATTCCACTCCATGATTCTTTAACAACATTCCACAATTCATTCACATTTCTTGGTTTTGCTTCAGAAACAGCCTTTTTGATATCACCCCACAAGTTCTCAATTGGATTAAGGTCTGGAGATTGGGCTGGCCACTCCATAACATTAATTTTGTTGGTTTGGAACCAAGACTTTGCCCATTTACTAGTGTGTTTTGGGTCATTGTCTTGTTGAAACAACCATTTCAAGGGCATGTCCTCTTCAGCATAGGGCAACATGACCTCTTCAAGTATTTTAACATATGCAAACTGATCCATGATCCCTGGTATGCGATAAATAGGCCCAACACCATAGTAGGAGAAACATGCCCATATCATGATGCTTGCACCTCCATGCTTCACTGTCTTCACTGTGTACTGTGGCTTGAATTCAGAGTTTGGGGGTCGTCTCACAAACTGCCTGTGGCCCTTGGACCCAAAAAGAACAATTTTACTCTCATCAGTCCACAAAATGTTCCTCCATTTCTCTTTAGGCCAGTTGATGTGTTCTTTGGCAAATTGTAACCTCTTCTGCACATGCCTTTTTTTTAACAGAGGGACTTTGCGGGGGATTCTTGAAAATAGATTAGCTTCACACAGACGTCTTCTAACTGTCACAGTACTTACAGGTAACTCCAGACTGTCTTTGATCATCCTGGAGGTGATCATTGGCTGAGCCTTTGCCATTCTGGTTATTCTTCTATCCATTTTGATGGTTGTCTTCCGTTTTCTTCCACGTCTCTCTGGTTTTGCTCTCCATTTTAAGGCATTGGAGATCATTTTAGCTGAACAGCCTATCATTTTTTGCACCTCTTTATAGGTTTTCCCCTCTCTAATCAACTTTTTAATCAAAGTACGCTGTTCTTCTGAACAATGTCTTGAACGACCCATTTTCCTCAGCTTTCAAATGCATGTTCAACAAGTGTTGGCTTCATCCTTAAATAGGGGCAACCTGATTCACACCTGTTTCTTCACAAAATTGATGACCTCAGTGATTGAATGCCACACTGCTATTTTTTTGAACACACCCCTTTCAACTAATTCAACTAATTGTCCAATTGCACAGCCTTAAGAGCGTGCATATCATGAATGCTGGGTCTCATTTGTTTTCTGAGAATCTACTGAACCTACTGGTAACTTGTTTGCCACGTAGCAATAAAAAAATATACGAAAAACCTTGATTATTCTGGTTAGTCTCATTGTACTGCTATTATTTTGAACAATACTGTATATATATATATATATATATATATATATATATATATGGTGTTGAGAGAAGAATATGTTCAGTCCCCTCCCACAGAGGCTTCAAATATTCAGTGTTGATTACTAACGAAGCTTCAAGGCTCAAAATTTTTTATTTGGACCAGCCCTAGTATCCACCCCCACTCCCGTGGTGCATTGGCAGCAGCCTCAAGCAAGCGCCACTGTGGAGCTGGGTGTAGGCAGAATGCTTCGCCATCCAGCCCCCGTCAACCTGGCTGTGAGCGGAAGAGCAAGAGGCCTCAGGACGGGCGACCCAGAGAGAGAGGGAACTGCTGTTTGGGGGATGGGGGATGCACCTCTTCCTCCCCCGGAGAAGGGCCAGGTGGAGAATCTGGTTTCCAAAAATCAGGTTTTCTCTGTCTCTGGGTCCCAAGAGGACATAGATAGTCACGGACGGACCGACACTCTCTTGCGAGCAGGCAGCAGTGGGCAGTTCGATAGCGTCATCAAAGGCCCTACTCATGCACCCACTGCCAAACCATGGAACCAGGTAAATCAGGTCTTCAGGTCCCTGCGTTCCACATCGCTGCCCCACGTTGGTCGTCCCACTGGTCCAACTTGTGTAGTATCTGGGTGCCTGTGTGACATCTTTGGGAGCATCCGTCCCTGAGATTGATTTGCCGCGATCGACCTTGAAGGATATGTACTTTCATGTGTCATTCCTTCTGCACCACAGATTATTGTTGCGGTTTGCGTATGAAGGACGAGCATATCAGTATGAGGTCCTGCCCTCTGGACTGTCCCTTTCGCCCCGTGTCTCCACAGAAGTTGTGGAGACAGGGCGTTTGCATTCTCAACTACCTCAACGACTGGCTCAACTGGCTTGGAAAATCACTGCGACCGTTGTGTACATCAATAGACAAGATGGTCTACGTTCTCATCACATATCATAGACCTCAGCTGGCAGAAATGGCGGAACATCCAGTGCCAGGTCCTCACTCGATGAATCCATGAGAACTGGTAGAGGGCTGGGTTCCATATGTAGAGACCTAAGTGGATAACATGTGTGTAAAGTCCATGGTATAACCTCAGAGCCCATGTTCCATCCGGCAGACTTCCTGCTATTTTCCAAGAGGGTTACAGTCACCTCTAATCTTCCATATGCTCCTAGATGGTTGTGCTCTGAGCAGCCGGGTCACTGGCTCAGCTCCTCAAATATGCGCTACACCTGCTGCCTACTTATACACACGCTGTGCTGTCACGCAGCAGTGGGATGCAATAATTGCATGCCAATGTGCATAGGCTCCTTTTGTTTGCAATCTAAGTGGATTGGTCCCTATAATTGAGATCCCAATTTGTCGGTCATCCAACGTGACGTCTCCATTCCCTCCTTCACAGAACGAGAGTGACATTCGTAACTGAGACAATATCAGATATCTACTGCATCTATACTTCATAAGCATTGGTACATTACTAAATAAACACAGAAAAGGGGTGGGCGCTATACCGTTATGAAAGTGACTACTGGTATTACGTTGTTCCATGATATGGATATTGCTATACCGTGGATACCATTATATGTTCATGAATTCAGATTTTGCCTTTATATAGTTTTGTTCAATTTGGTATGCTTTGCAAATTTGAACACAAATGACGATTTAACGTTTTTGTCCTCCGTGTGCAACGCTGTATTACACAGGCATTAGTTATCAAACACATAGAGCATCCTAACAGACCAAATTAACAGAGCCCAAATCGCCTACTCCAGTGGTTCCCAAACTGGAGGAAAGTATACAGTCAGCAGATTATTTTGCTAAATAAATCTCTGCAGGGTGATAAAGACTACACTGTATAATTTTTTCCACTTATCATGCGGCCACTTGACTGATAAGTAAATAATTGAGTGCAAAATATTCATTTGACATTGTTATTTCCTTAACATGACTCGCAGTACCCCCTTGAGCACTCCCTTATCAATTGTAGTTGTATCAATAACAAACTACTAGATGGCTCAATTGATGATCAGAGTTGCATTTCAGGGAGTCATGTAGAAATATTAATGAAGGGTGCTTGGTTCTGTTCTACAGAGCTCCGCACATGACATGCAAGAAAAATTAATAAATTGTACGCATGCTTTACTAATTTATTTCCCTCACTGTACTAAAGTGTGCACACTATTGCGTTCCCTCAATTTACTATTGCGTTCCCTCAATTTGCTAAATCATGTGCACGATTTAGCAAATCGAGGGAATGAATTAGCAAATCGTGCACACAAGTAATAAATCGAGTGTACGAAATAGTAAATCGAGGGAACGCAATAGTAATCGTGTGCATGTTTTAGTACATTGAAGAAATGAATGAATAAATCATGCAAACGATTTAGCATACTATTTTTTCCTGCATGTCATGTGCAGGGCTCCGTACTGTTCTGCTCTAAGCGTCTATATCAGACGTCAGTGGCGTGATTTGACAAAAGTTCTCTGCTGTGGATGCAGCAAGACGCAACACAACAAAGCCATGACAGTAAACTGATGCCGCATTCTATTTCTGACAAACTGCAGCGCTCTAACGGAAAGAACAATTCCAAATAAAGTTATTCATAACTAAGAGAATCGTGATAAAATTGTTTCCTCAAAAATATTAAGCAGCACAAATGTTCACAACATTGATTACAATCAGAAATGGTTACTGAGCAGCAAATCAGCATATTAGAATGATTTAAAGTGTTAATTGTATTTTTAATAAATAAATGTAACCTTGGTGAGCATAAGAGACCCCCCCCCCCAAAAAAAAAGAAAAAAAAAAAAAAGAAGGGGATGGGAGTCCTTAAAAATATTTTTCTCTACAAGGTGGGGCCCGGTAGAAACAGTTTGGGAACCACTGGCCAACTCAAACACACAATATTTAATTTACATTTATTTTAATTTAATTTAATTCAGGCCTTAAGTTCCTCATGTTGCACATTTGCACTTTTTGAGAAAAACTTTTTTACAATTTAAAAAATTAAAAAAATACTTTCAGGTCTATGTCCAATCCCTCATCTTTTCTAGTTATATAAGGTTACAATATTTTGCCTGTATTTTTTTTTTTCTCATGTCACAATATAATATCGATATCACCTGGACAGTGTAAAATATTGTGAAATTAATTTTTGCTCATATCGCCCTCCCCTAGCACAGAATTTAATATAATGAAGGAAAAAAAATAAAAGAAAAATGAAAGTCATTTTGTCACTTTGTAAAATGTTACCTTGGCTTGAGCCCTGGTTATTTTCTGACCCTGATGTTAATTCACATTGAAAGTAGATTTGATCACTTGTCTTATGCAATCTTCCATTAGCTCTCCTGGAACCTCTGGAACCTCTGGAGCTCAGTCTGCTGTACCTTTCCGAACAAAGCAGCCTGTACCTCTGCACATCAAAGCAGCATGTCTTTTACATGTTCATTTACTCGTAGATTCACAATGGGGTTCAGGTCTGGTGAGTTTGCTGGCCAGTCAAGCACACCAACACCATGCTCATTTAAACAACTTTTGGTGCTTTTGAAGGTGTGGGCAGGTGCCAAAACCTGCTGGAAAATGAAATCAGCATCTTGAAAAAGCTGGCCAGCAGAAATTTCTTGGTAGATGGGTGCAGTGACTTTGGTTTTCAAAAAACACAATGGACCAACGCCATCAGATGATGCACCCCAAATCATCACAGACCGTGGAAACTTAAAGTCCAGTTCTTTTTCTCCTTAGCCCAGGTAAGAGGCCTCTGATGTTGTCTGTGGTTTAGGAGTGGCTTAATGTAATATCCTTTGATGCATTACTTAATCTTTATTAACAGATGTTAATAAAATATTAATTTGGACCACGCATTTCGACACCGTCACAGCCGATGACCTATTAACCCCAGAACAACACTCATCAGGACAAGAGGTAACATAAGTAAACCCATGCTGCCCTCTACTGGACAACTTTGTCAAATGCATCTCATTTACTACACTTAACGAGAGGACTGTACAACTGTAGTCAAATTCCTTGACACATCTGTGTGTGGTGGATGCCTTGAACCCAGCCTAAGTCCATTCCTTGTGAAGTTCACTTTTCACAATTCTCATAAGGCTGTGGTTCTCTCGGTTGGTTGTGCATCTTTTTCTTCCACACTTTTTCCTTCCACTCAACTTTCTGTTAACACGCTTGGATACAGCACTCTGTGAACAGTCAGCTTATTTGGCAATGAATGTTTGTGGCTTACACTCCTTATGAAGGAATTAAATGATTGTCTTCTGGACAACTGTCAGATCAGCAGTCTTCCCCATGATTGTGTAGCCTGGTGAACCAAACTGAGAGACCATTTTTAAGGCTCAGGAAACCTTTGCAGGTGATTTGAGTTGATTAGCTAATTGGCATGTCAGCAATTTCTAATCTGTTGAGATAGTGAATTGGTGTGTTTTTGTTAAATGTGAGCCAAAATCATCACAATTAAAAGAACCAAAGACATAAACTACTTCAGTCTGTTTGAACTGAATTTATTTAACCCTCTGAAGTTGATTAATGCGTATACATGTTATGAGGCATTTTCTCCTGATAAACCCGAAAATAACTTAAATTACACTTTCAGTTTTGATCGTACAGATATGAGCAATACATCAATCGAATCTGTAAAGGGTCTGCTTTTTTGTATACAGGCATAAGAACAACAAAACTTTGTGCACTTATAAAATAAAGATAGCAAACAAGCATTCAGCCTTTGTCTGCACTAATCTTCATTTAGACACGCGTCATTAAAATGAACTGTAACTCCGTGAATTCTCAACAAAGAGACATAAGAGATATATCTATAGAAAGCCTGACATGTTTACTTTTAAACTAAACAAGTGTTGCCAAAAACAAATATTCTGTGATAAAGTAATCCATATGAAAACAACACGATGTCCGTTTTTCACATCTCCCTTCATTATCTCCTAATGTGACCATGCCCCCACACTGAATGCGCCATTCAGATTCTAATGTTTAACTGAAGTGCGCGGCTTGAATACGCCCACACGACAGAAGACAACGTAGCAAGACTGTTCTTCAAGTTTATTTATTTATATTTATTTATATTTATTTCACCCCAAAAAGATGTGATGTGGTTTAGGATTTGAGATTTGGATTTCCTCAGAAAAAAAAAGAATAAAGTACTTTATTCAGCAGAGATCATAAACATATGTAAGTCTCTTTGTATCTATTTATATACTTATACTAGTTTTCACATAATGTGTAAACATTTTACTTCCGAACTATAATTCCTGACTAAATGTATAATCAAGTAAAACATTATGAAGTTTCAATAACAATATACAATACTATACAATTCAAAAGCTTGATGTACATATATGGGGGTGGGATTGTAGCAATATTCCAAATAAATAGATTATGATCCACAAATAAATGTAAAGCTATTCACAAAAAAATAATCGTATCCACAAATGAATAGAATGAGATCCACAAATATATGTTAGGAGTTTAACAAAAAAAGTATTAAATTCACAAATATATATATATAAAAAAGTTTTGCTAGTAAAAAACGTATTCACAAATATGTTTTTGTCACAAGCACAATTCTGCCTACATTCATTTGTGAATCACTTTCTGTACATTTGTCGATCACCTCATTCATTTGTGGATTTTGACACAATTCTAGCTGACACAGTTCAGAAAAATCCACAAATAGGTCGACTCCACCCACAGTCTACTTAACCCAATCAAATAACGCCCGTGTTGCGCTGACCAATCGCAGCACGCTCTCTCTCCAACCAATCACGTTTTGCCTAACAACCAGGGCGGGAACATACACATGAACGTGAGTCACTCGCTACAGTCTCTTCAAAGGTAAAGGTTCAAAGTAAAGACAGGTGAGTGATGCTAATTGAACACAGTAATTAACTGAAGTTTTACCAGATTCTTGATATGTCATAATTTGTCATAACTAATGAGACAGTTTGACAATTTACACAATGACTGAATCAGTTTTTGACTATCACAAGTTAAAATTGTAATTTAAAAAAAAATATATGTGTTAGGTGAGACTATACAAAGATGCCAAAATATGATTGGATCATACCAAAAAACATGGTCAGACATTAGCCCAGCTCTGTCATAGACTCATTGAATGCATTGTGTGTGTGTGTGTGTGTGTGTGTGTGTGTGTGTGTGTGTGTCACAAACCGAGTCTCATATAATATGCAGTGGAAGATCTGACCCCAAACGTATGTCTGTATAATTAAGGCAGTTGGCAACCGTACTACAGGCGCACATCGAATCTACCCACAACTTCACACATATTCTAAATCTTACACTCAATATTGTTTACGTTATAGTTTAATCTAATAAACTAATTCAGTAATTCTAAATGTAAAATAAATCCTCAGACTGTTTCGAAGGCTGCTTCCTCAAGGAGGTTGCATTTTGTAGGGGGGGGGGGAGTAGAGCGCAGTCTCGAGGGTACCCCCCGGCCTTCGAGGGGCGATGGGGGTATGTGGCGAGTGGGGCGGGGCCGAGAGGCGTGGGAACGAGGAGTGAGGCCAGGTGTAGTGATTGGAGATGAGCTACACCTGCGCCCCACCGCCAGTATCGAGTCCCACGTAGGAGATGGAAGGATATAAAACTGGAGTGACGACCGTGAAGGACGAGAGAGGACCAGGCCTGGGACGTTATTTTATGTTTGCTTTTTATTTTAAGCGCACCAGTCGTCCGTGAGGGGCTGGTGCGATGTTTTGTGTTTATTTTGTTATTATTAAAATGATGTGTTGATTGTGCGCCGGTTCCCGCCTCCTTCTTCCCGACGACTATGGAGTTTTTATCATTACACTGGTGCCGAAACCCGGGAAGGAAGAAGGACCGCCGCCGCCCCAATGCAAAGCCCGTCCTCCACGCCGCTTGCGGATATCATCGCTTCCCTCGCGGTCCTGCACCAAGAACAACATCAGGCCCTGCTGGACCTGAGGACCGATCAGGAGAGAGAGACGGACTGCTGACCCGAACCGGAGACGGAAAACCGGAAGGAGTAAACCGGAAGTTTGACAGAGCGTGTCAGAATAAGAGTCACCGTTTGGGTGTTTGTGATTTTCTTTATTTTTGGTTAAATAAATACGTCAGCAGTCCAGCCGACCCCTTTGTCCTCTTCCTTGCCACACGAACTTACTACAATGACATATCAAGAATCTGGTAAAACTTAAGTTAATTACTGTGTTCAGTTAGCATCACTCACCTGTCTTTACTCCTCCACATCGGCCATGTTGAAGAGACTGTAGCGAGTGACTCACGTTCATGTGCAGTGTTGCCAACTTCTTTCAATGGAAAGTAGCTAAACCCTGCCTGAAAAGTCGCTAAATGTCGCTAGATGACGTCATATGCTAATTAGCATATTCATGACGTAAGTGCGTCATATTATCTTGCCCTTTCTGTGATCATGTGCTGCATTTTAAGGCAGCCAAAATTCTCAATAAAAGTTTTTTATTATTATATTTGAATGTTTCTGTTGTCCGACAACGGAATTAATATTATAATGACTGGAACGCGTCTATAAAGACTACATAACCAGCTCTCAAAGATGTTAATCTCTGCACTAAAATCCTATTCACGACATTGTCTAATGAAATCACATACACATAAGATTAAGATAATGATTGTACTGTGATTTCGGCTAAACTTGTATGTAAAATAGAGTTAGAAGCAACAGAATATATTTTTTTAACTGAAAGTGCTGCTCCTCTGCTCGTTGAACATAGCAGATGCAGAGAGAGAGAGAGAGGCATGTGCGCACGCTGGGAGAGAGAGAGAGAGAGAGAGAGAGAGAGAGAGAGAGAGAGAGAGAGAGAGAGCTCGTGCAGCAGTACCGGAGAGTCTGTCAAAAAAAGTCGCTAGATTTGTCGCTAGTCGCTTTTTTGAAAAAAAGCGACTAGCTAGATTTGTCGCTAGTCGCTTTTTTGAAAAAAAGTCGCTATGGGGGTCTGAAAAGTCGCCAAATCTAGTCGCTAAAAAAAGTCGCTAAGTTGGCAACACTGTTCATGTGTCTCTTCCCGACCTGGTTGTTAGGCAAAACGTGATTGGTTGGAGAGAGAGCATGCTGCGATTGGTCAGCGCAACACGGGCATTATCTGATTGGGTTAAGTAGACGGTGGGTGGAGTCGACCTATTTGTGGATTTTTCTGCACTGGTGACGCTAGAATTGTGTCAAAATCCACAAATGCTTGAGGTGATCGACAAATGCGCAGAAAGCAATTCACAAATGAATGTAGGCAGAATTGTGCTTGTGACATAAAAACATATTTGTGAATACATTTTTTACTGGCAAATCTGTTTTTTATATATTTGTGAATTTAAGTTTTTTTTTTTTTTTTTTTTTTTTTTTTAACTCCTAACATATATTTGTGGATCTCATTCTATTCATTTGTGGAAACGATTATTTTTTGGGAATAGCTTTACATTTATTTGTGGATCATAATCTATTTATTTGGAATATTGCTACAATCCTACCCCCATATAAATAATATAAATATAACAAATGCAACTGTAATAAATGACTTTTACCAACAAAAAGTGTCTTAGAAAATTTTAATCAATATATTGTTTTCTGTAAGTGAGTAAACAAGATGATTTTCACATAATTTAGAAAGAAACATTCTAGGCTACAAGCTCCAGTTCTCAAAAGTCCCAGGAACCAATGTTCTGTATGTGTTTTATGGCCTTATTCAAGTGATTTAATATTTTCAGTCTTTCACTAACCACTCATAATTGTTGTTTTTTTTTTATCAAAAACACAATCATGTACATACATGCTGCTCACATATTATTATAGCCCAGTTTGTGCTGATTACAGTGAGATTAGACTTTATTCATTTATATATTTATAAGAAACTGAAAAAAGCACAAATGTCAGGGCATGACAAAACTTCTCCAGGCCCCAAAAATACCATTAGCCTCCAGAGGGTTAATACACAAGTTTCACAATTAGAGTTGAATTACTGAAATAAATGAACTTCTCCATGACATTCTAATTTATTGAGATGCACCTTTATGTTTCCCGTTCATAAATGCTTAGTTGACGCTGGCAGCAACTGGCAGCAACACCACAGTCGCTCCAGAGTCCATTTATTGTAAGGGGTAAAATGGTATATTTGATATTCATTTTACAAGCTAAAACTGGCCAGCAACTACGTCATTTTTTTTTTTTTTTTTTCGGATGGGCAATAAAGTTATTCTGTCAAAATCTTGTGATGTGTACCCTAAGCCTATTGTCACAATAGTGCACTCAAACAAAATGTGTATACTAAGTACATACTTGTCGTTATTAGAGAAATGTGTAACTTGTCTGTAAAAATGAAAAGAGGCCTACATACAAATGCTTAATTTACTGCATTTATTGCGTCTTTCCTTTGTAATTGCAACGATTATAAAATCATTGGTCATACAAAAAATTACTTAAACTGTTGTCCAAGGAATAATTCCAGCTTGTCCTCCCAAGAGACCTCTTTTATGTTCCATAAACTCATGAATGGAAAATGACCTTTTGTACAATTTATTGTGCTTATCACCCTGCCTGGAGTGTTACTTTTTATGGTATCCTCTGTAGATTGAAGGAGAAATAAGAGCAGCATCAACAAGATCATACAAACAATTTGAGAAGATTTATAAAAGCAAATGTATTACATTTTAAGAACATGAATGAATTCTCCCTCAGCTTTAACTTCTGTACTTTCCGCTGGGCTCAGACCATGTTGTTTGCTCTGAATGAGATCAACAACAGAAATAACATCTTACCTGATACTGAGCTGGGTTACATCATCTATGACGCCTGCTTCATCATTTCCAAAGCCGTAGAGGGAACACTCACTTTCCTGACAGGACAGGATGAGGCTGTGCCCAACTACCAAGTACCCCCTCTCTCTGCTTTGAAGAGGTATGGAGGCTCTGAACTGTCCATATCCACAGCCAGGATACTTGGCCTCTACTATTTCCCACAAGTACCTTTCAACTACCACTGGGGGCAATGGCATATGATACTCATGGTAACACTTTCTATGAACCCACCATGTTACATCTACTTTATTTACAGTGTAATGGACTGTATCATATCTTAACATTGTTTATTTAAGATCTGCACAGTATCTTGCTATAGCTTGTGAGTGGTTAGATGTTGAGTGTTATTTGAATGTTTCCTTTGGAGCTAATTTTAATTAACTGATGTGAGCTTAATACTGCTGAGAAGGTTAGAGAGGACCCAAATGTGATTCAACAAAAATAGAGTCTTTAATGTAAACTCAGGAAATCAACAATGTAGAACTCAAATGTTCTTCTGAGAGATGAAGGCAAATAAGCAACCTGCAGAGAGGGCGATTAAAAAACAAAACAGAAATAACAGCAGATAACTTGAATAAAGTCTCTTGGCAGCAGTCTGGGTCTGTAGTGGTAACGGCGACAGGCTGCAGGTATCTCAAAGTGGACGCGGGTAGAGGGCAGACAGTGATGGATGGTTCTCTCATGGCGTCAGGCAAACTTGACAGAATTCAAATATGAAGACTATAAACAGAGAACAGGAAGCGTACCAGGCGGGTCTCAACAGGACAAGACAGGACTAGAACGGAGACAAACAGGATAGTAGCCTGCTTCTTGCGAGAAAAACTCAAAAAACGAGAATCTGACAAAGGAGACAGCAAAAACAGAGAGAGAAATAGAGGAATAATCAGAAGGAAAAGGGCACAGGTGGGAAGAGTGTAAACAAGGTAGTCAGAGAAGATGAAGAACAGCTGGAGAAAGAGAAAGAGAAAGTAACCTATAAAGACCAGCAGATGGAGACAGAGTAAAAAGAAAGAACAGGAACAAGACATGACAAGACAAGACATAACAAATACTCCAAATGAAAAACAACAACAACAAAAAAAAACTATGTTTTATATGGTTACATTTTATTTTGATGGTCCCTATGCTCAAGAATGGAAGAATCTAGTATGGTAGAATAAGTTGACGTACTTGCAAAGACACTAATAGTCGGTTTATTTGTTGGTTAATCATCAAAATAAAGTGTTAGCATATATTTACAGTAGCAGACATACTAATACTCTAATGGCCGCTAGTTGATATGTAGTTGCAGAGTTACTTGTCTAAAGGGTACCATCAAAATAATCAAACTGATATTACAATACAAGTAGTTCAAAGCAAATGTGTCATATTACACATTCATCTGATCTGATATCTGATCTTATGGCTGTTTGAATTTTTTTTATTTATTTTTATTATTAAGATTATTATTACTACTTATAAGTGGCATCAGAAAAGTACTATCAGAAAAATGGCAAGATATGAGACTTTTAATACATTATAACTATGAGAAGTATTATCCATTGTAAAAGTTGATGCAACATGTTCATTGTGTTATTAAGTATCATACTCTTAAAAGCTATAACCACAAATAAGTAAAAATTATAATATATTAAAACTGTTCTTATGAATATTCATGAGATGATAAAAAAATGTTTTTATTTGTAATTTTTAAAAAAAATTTTATTTATAATGCGTAATACATTCATTATACACTCTAAAAAACTGCTGGGTTGAGGCCGTTGGATAGGACTTTGGGATGTTTTAACCCAAGTTTGGGTTGAAAATAAGTCTGTTTTTAACCCAGCAAGGCTGGGTTGAGGACGCGGACGTGAAGGAGAGCACACACCTCACGTCAAAATCGTACGTCTCCAGTGCGAGCAGCCGCCATTTTCTCAGCGTGATAGAAGCGAGAAGCGAGTGAAAGACTATGGTAAGTAAATATTCAAAATGTAAAGTTATCTTTTATTGTTTACCCGGTTGTATGAAAGGCGGAAACAAAGGAGCTTAACGTTTTATATATATATATATATATATATATATATATATATATATATATATATATATATATATATATATATATATATATATATATATATATATATATATATATATATATATATATAAAAAACGGACGCGGTTTTCGCCTCAGACACGGAGGTCTTAACTGCCTCATGTAACGTTACTGAACGGAGGATGTACTTTTAATATAACGTCTGTGAATGTATTTTGTCATATTTACATAAGATTTTAGATTATCTCTTTATCTGTACTTTTTGAGGCGTTAACAGACGGTTATGGTCACGGTTACGCTCATGTGAATTTGTCTTTTTTTTTTTAGCGGTTAAACTGAATGTATGTTTGTCTCCTAAAGGAAACGGCATTGTGTAGTAAAGACTAGCATAATTATTTTGAGGCTGTTGAAGTGTTAACTGTTAAAAGTATGTTTTACATGTAATATTTCAGACTTGTCAAGCTTGTGTCTTCATTGTCCTCGCGCTGAGAGTTAAAGACACAGAAGCTGTTTGTGTGAGGAGTCACAGACCTGTGTGAGGATGAGGAGGAGCTGTTCTTCTGAAGAGAGGGACAGACGGTTTAAGGAGAGTAAACTTCAGAATAACATCAAGTTATCTTTATTTTTACTAAGACTAAAATAATGTTGTTGTTTTTTTTAGATGTTGAAATCCAGAGACAAGATAACTTCATTCTTTTGAGACTGATGTAAGTTAAGTTATTATTACCTTTTTTTTTTTTTTTTTTTAGAAAATTAATGTTTCTGTTGTCTCCTGCCTGTTAACTTCACATTTTGATGCAAAAACAGTGTGATTATTTATATATATATATATATGTATGTATATGTTAATATTTTATTGAAACCATTGATGTCCCTCTTTGCAGAACTCAAACTAACTGGAGTTAAGGACACACAAGTCTGCTTGTGTGAGGAGGTGGTTTTCTCAGCTTCTTTGGAAGAGAGGGAAAGATCGTTTTAAGCAAGTAAACTTCATAATTTCATGTTATCAGCTGTTGTTGTGTTTTACTAAGAGTAAAATAATATTTGTTTTTGTAGATGTTAAAAGCAAGAGACATGGGAGAGCATCATTCCTTTGAGATTTTATGTAAGTTATTTTTAGAAAATAAATTTTTCTGTTGTCTCCTGCCAGTTTACTTCACATTTTGATGCAACAACAGTGTGATTACGTGCTCATTTCATTAAGACCATTGATGTCTGTGTTTTTTTATTGCAGAACTCAAACCAACTTTGGAGTTGTCTGATTTGGAGAGTCATTATTCTTGGTCTTCGCTCTTAGAGGTAAAGTTCACACAAAAAATCGTTTACTTGCCCTCAAGTCATTCCAAACCTATAAGACTTTTGTCTGTCTTTACAACATAAATTAATATATTTTTAGTTTTTTCATAATATGTGTTAATCCATTTATAGTTTAGATAATCAGTATTTTCAAGCTTCATAAATATAGAGTTATTGTAGAAGTAAATTCTGATATTTATATATGAATACATCTTAAATTATATGATAGCAAACATGTATGTTCAAAATAAAATACTGGTCTCCCAGACCAGCAATGGAGGACACAAAAAGAGAATATTAATTATATTCATATGTTTTCCAAAAAATGAGCAGAGTTTGTATTAGTCTGGAAAAACATTGTGAAAGTAAATTATGAACATTTTAATTATTTGGTGAACTAACAGCCCTCCATGTACATGAATATTGTGAGGTATGTGAATGTCATGTCTTTTTTAATGTTTCAGTAAAGAAGCTTTCTGAAAGCAATATTTATTCAAATAATATTGCATGTCCTCACACTAGTGCTGCCATTATAGACTTCATGAGAGCTGTGATAGACAGACATTAAACAACCACACAAAGTGTTGAAACTTTAAAACCGATTATTTACCTATCCTTATGGATGTGAATACACCTCTACCTGAAAATGGATAGTTTAATTAAATGTTTATTTTTTTTAAATGTGTTTCTCTTAGGCCACTGATGAAGAACAGGCGGTGACTGGGATGAATCCTGGTCAGAGAGGAGAATCTTCTTTCCCCTAAACTGATGCAGCAGTGGTTTTAAAGGAGGACGCTGCCCTGGATGATGTAGAAGATGTCACATGCTGTGCTGATGGGGTTTCTTCATGATTACATCAGTTATGCTAAAGAGATCATGAAAATTGACCGTGATGCATGATCTGTATTCATGGACTATGAAACAAACTGTAAGTGTATAATTTGTTAAAAAAAAAAAAGTTAAATGCTTTTTCTGTGTTGTTTAGTAGAAGAGTTTACACTCTTGTCATTCATACACCTGCTCACATTCTTTCACACACACACACACACACACACACACGCGTCTGTTAAATGTTATAATATCAAAGTTAATGTTGTGATTTATTTGTGTACTGTCATGCCAGAATAGTTGGAAAAAAAACCTAACTAATTGTAAATTTATTGTATGTGTTTTCGTATAGTTTTATACAATTGAACAAAGTCCAATTTGATCTTAAGTTATATTCATCAAATGTTCAATGCTTTATGAACTCTGTAGCTGTTAATGCCATCCTTTTCTGCATTTCTTGTAACATGTTACTTTTTGATGTTTCTCTTGTTTTTAATAAATATTTTCCTTTTGATAATTATAATTTGTGTGTAAAAGTGATATTTAAAATGAACAACATTTGTAGGTTTAATGCCTTGCTCAATTTGGGTTAATTTTAACGTAGAAATGCATTGTTTCCCCACATGGCTGCACCCTGCGAGTTTATGTTCTGCCAGCAGGAGGCGCTAAGAGCAGGAGAGGTAGGTTTCTCCGGTAACGGCTGCAGAGCGGTGCTGAGCTCACAAACGCTGCCTTATCAAGCACATGCGAAATGATATCGAACATTTTCTAAATACAGTAGTTTTCCTTCTGAAATACAGTGATAAAAAACACCCGCTCTGGTTTTTGAAACCCTGCAATATAGTCATTTTAAACCATAAAAAAGGCAACCCAGCAGGCTCGTCCCTTTTTGACCCAGCGCTGGGTTGTCAAAATAACCCAAATTGGGTTGTTTTCAACCCAGCAGTTTTTAGAGTGTAGTGCCTGTAGAAAACCCTCATAATATATTATAAATAAAGGCTCAATTGAAAGTGTTACCGACAAATTAATAATTTTATTAAGCGTGGATGCAATAAATCGATTAATAGTGACAGTGTGTTACGGTAATCAGGGACAGGAGGCCGGAATAACAGGAGAACATGGTTTATTATGGTACAAGCAGAGGAGCATGTAGTACACAGTAAGGTAATGGTGCCGAAGGTAGTGGTGATGGATGGATCCGTTGGTTGAGAACACAAGATGCTGGAGGTAGTGGACAGACACACACGATGGAGACTTGGGAATACTGGAGAGAGGTAAGCAGAGAGATAGGTTATTGCTTAGAGTAAGCATGCTGGTTAGACCTTGTTGCAAATGAGACCGGACGTTGACTGGGTGTGTGTGTGTGGTTTTTATGGGGAGTGACGATTGCCGGTGGATGAGGAGCAGGTGGGAGTGATTAGTACTCAAGTGAGGGAGTGTGCTGTGGTTGGTTGATGTTGGAGCCTGGCGTGTCTGTTACAGTACCCCCCCTCCCCACGACCCACTCCTGAGGGCCGAGGATCCCGACTATGTGGTGGATGCCCTCTTCCTCGTGGGTTTGATCCAGGATGTCGTTGCATGGGACCCATGAGCATCTGGTCCTCTAGATACTCAAGTTGTCCACCACGCCGCCGGGAGTCCAGGATGTCATGAACCTTGTAGGCAGCTCCATCGTCAAGGAGACAATGTAAAAGTTTCCTTTTGGTTCGATCTAGGTGGCCTTGGAAAACAATTTATAGAGCTGGTGATATAATTTTTATGATAACTTACATTAATAAATCATTAACAAACCTTATATAATGCTTAATGGGTCATTAGTTAATATATATTATGTGTGTGCCTGGTAACTGTGGTTGTGGTGTAAAGAAAATACTTGAATATGGTCTTGGCAGAAAGGCCAGGTGCCCAGCTCTGGATTAAACACTGAGCAGTGATAAACGCAAACCTGTCAAGGCATGATTTTAATAATTCATCAGGTCTTTGTGAACAATTCGTTAAAGGGGTGAGATTAATAATGGATGCAGTCCAGTAGGAGGTGTTAGGATGCATCCACTTGCTGCTATCTTGGAGGGTGGGATTCATGTCAAGGGTTGCCCTTAAGTTCGCAGTGAATGTGTGTGTGTGTGTGTTTTTTTTTTCCCTCCAACCTGTCAGATACTGAATACTGTGCATGCGGATGTGTATGTTTATGATACATGTACTCTGAGTCAAAAATATATGTCTTAAGATTAAGAGTTGTAAGAGTGTTCAGGATGGTGCTCAGAGTACAGGAAGGAAGGTTAAAAAATAGGTGTTAAAATGAACTTTTTTCACATATGTACATATCACAAGTCTCAAAAAGTTAATTTTGCAATTTTGCACAATACATTAAACTCAATTTTTTAAACCTGAGTTAATGGTCTGTTTTAACTAATCAATATATATAATCAAATATAGTTTATTTATGGTAATCAGTCAATGAGGAAAACCTAGCTAATCTCAAGGGTACTTTTGCTTTACTTCGTGATGAATGTTAAAAATAATTTCAGTAATCATCCATCAAGCTTAAGTCGCATCAACTGAATCAGCGTTTAAAAACGCACACCACTTACAGACACATTATTTACCAAGTGGATAATCATCATTAACAACAGATTGATAGTGGGGCAGTTAGTTTGCGCTACTCAATGCTGACAGAAAATGCTGAGAGGTACTGAGAGCCCTCCATTAACACTTATACCATCTCAGCTCAAGTGTTGTATATTAAATGTTTTTCAGGTGGGCTAAATATCTAGATACACTGGAGGCAGAACCAGATATGTCAGATGACAGTGACAGTGCAATAAATAAATTCAATATTGCTGAGCAAACTCTCATAATGTTACATTATGACATTCAATAAAAGTATTTTATTCAGGTTCAGATTCATTATAACAATATGCATTCCTGAAAGGATGCCATTTGCAATGCGTTTCTGGTGTTCGTGCTAAAATGTATATCTGGTAAATAAGATGCCATGCCTTTTTTTAGATGCTTTCATTCCACAGATAGACAGATGAGTAGCTAGAGCTGATAATTACATTCAGACCGCTGTCATGGCACATGAGTATAAAAAAAAAAAAAAACATCTAAAGGAATTACTAAAGGCTGTAGAACACAGTGACAGCAATATCACTTTATCACCTTATTCTATCAGTTTTTGAACACATTTTGACTTTCAAATTGAGGACATAAACCTAAACAGTAAAATTTAATTTATTGTATAGTGTTTGCTGAATTTATTGTAAATTTGCAAATAATATATATTTTTGTTTTGTTTTAAAAATACATGTTTTAAAATACACACATTTACTCTTAATCTTGTGCCTAATAAGGCGAAAATCTAAATTAAATTATGAATTTACATGAATGATGTAAAACGATACATGCTTATTTGATGAGGGTCCTGCATTATAAAAACAGCTAAAAATGGCCCTGGTAAGTTTATGTGTATAATATGTCATGTACACAGTTCTTTGTAGCCTTTTACTTCATGATTGTTTTTAAACATAGGCCTACTTGTGTTTTAACATTTGTTTCAGCAAATGTATTTCTTACAAATCAATCCACTGGCCTATAATGTTTGTAGTTATTACATTTATTAATAGTTACTGGCCAATGGCTGAGTTTTATTTACTAGCCAAATCGAGTGTTAGTTTATGATCATGCATGGAGGTGAGAAATGGTGCAGAATGAATCTAAAAGTGTGTGTGGAAAGAATTGGAGGCTGTGACAGCTGTTCTGTCTGGTTAGAATGGCATACTGGAGTAATTAGACACCAGATTGTCAGGAAAGCTTTGCTACACTGGCTGAGAAGAATCTGTTTACCATTCTAGAATGGAAGGACTGAGCTTTGAGTATTTGTATACACACAGAGAGAATCATATTCCTTGCTCCTTTTCTTTCTCTCTTCTTGTGCTATCTCTGATGCCTCCTAATGTGCACTTATTAAGGAAACTGCTGTGTTTTTTTTTCTTTCCTGTTCTGCATATCCACTAGAGATAAAGCTGGTCCCTTGGCTCTTTTAGATTAAAGGCAGACATCATTCCATTATTTCTCCCTCCTTTCATTTTAATATCCAGCCTTCACAATTGAAATAAAATCACTTGGCTAAGTGAGAGCCCTTGGGACCAAGACAATTTTGACTCGAAATGATTTGGTTTGATGAATTATATCAGACTAAGTAACCTATTTGACCCCTACTCAAACAGCACAGTGTGCATGTCTGTGTGTTACAGAAGAGAGCACGACCAGTCATTTTAATGCCAAACAGCAAAAACTAAGCATTGATCCCAGAGCCAGAGTTCAGGGACAGACCACCGATAAATCACAGTAAGTTCAATAGAAAATAAATGGATTTGAACACATTTTAATCTAGAAGATTTTCTGTTTAGCCCTGCTTATTTCTATCTTCAATCAAGATTTAACAGCAATTCCTACATCAGTGATTCAGTCTTTATATTTTATATATTTATTATTATTATTATTATTATTATTATTATCATGGCTCAAGTTATTGCTCACTAATTTATCTTTCATCCCTGCGCTGTTGTATTTCGCAGTCTCATTTCCCTTCTCTTTCATTACAGTGTTAAAGTGATGTATAGTTTCACTCTCAGGATGAAAAACATATTTTAATATGAGGAAAGAACAGGATATTAAACCATATAGCTGTCTGTTCAGTGCAGGATTGTACTACGTTCAGGGTGCAGAACTGTAGCTTTAATTATAATAATTAAATGAAATAGCTTAAATCAAGCGCAGTGTTAGTTTAGTCAGGCCGCTGAGGCATAGGCTGCGACCACCTGATGCGGTCAGATGTCAAATCGCTCCATTCACTACCATTCTCCAATTAGACACGGACATATATACGTGGCACCATGGCCGTAGCCAGCTATGAGGTCACCGAGGTCCAGACTTCTGTAAATTTTTCATGTTCAAAAATAAAAATTGTTCTCTGATTGACTTTTTTGTTTCTCATGTGAATGGATGTGATTTGAAAAGGGAGAAAAAACCAGTGTCGATGCCGTCAAAATATGTAGGACACACGGTTTATCTTCTGGACCACTAGAGATGACGATCTGCGAGTCTAAAAAAGTCCAGGGACAGGGTATTGCTGACAAGCTATGACATATGTGTCAGACACAGTCGAGGACACAGAGGATTCAGTGATTAGGTAGTTTAATGAGAATCAGAGGTTTCAGACACAGGTGAATCTTGACACGTGGATAGAACGGTGAAAACACAACTTCCCTTATGGTGAACGGTGATCCAGATGGTGCTCAGATGAAGACGATGGGGACAGGAAGACTGACAAGGATGAAGAGGGTTCAAGAGTTCAAGTAGGTTTAATAATGGCGTTCAGGCAAGTGAGGAGATCGGTGCAAGACCAGACGATGAGTGATGGTGACTGATGGCTTTATATGTGGTTCTGGTGATGATGCACAGGAGTTCAGAATTCGGGCGATTGGGGACGAGTGGGTGTGGCGTAAGTGTCCGATTCCGGGAGTGTAGAAGGTGTGGCTGTGACAGTACCCCCTCCTCCACGGGCGGCTCCTGACGGCTGGGATCTTGTGCGACGACGGGGTCTACCTCGGCCACGGGGAGCGGGGCAGTCTGGATGGTCTTGATGAAAGTCAGTGAGAAGGCTGGGGTCCAGGATGTCGTTACGATTAACCCAGCAACGCTCCTCCGGGCCGTAGTTTTCCCAGTCCACAAGGTATTCCAGTTGAGGACCCCGTCGTCGAGAGTCGAGGATAGCTCTCACCCGGAAGATGTCGTTGTCGTCTTCGATGGCCGGAGGAGGAGGTACGGCATCATCACCAGGTTCTGTGGATGGAGGAGACAAAGGTTCAGTGAAGGGTTTGAGGAGTGAGACATGGAATGAAGGTGAGATACGGTACTGTGCAGGGAGTTGGAGTCTATAGGTCAGTTCGTTCAGTTGCCGTTCAATAGTGAATGGTCCGATGTATCGGGGACTCAGCTTACGGCAGGGCAGTCGGAGGCGGATGTCCCTCGTCGAGAGCCAAACTTGTTGTCCAGGTTGGTATTGCGGCGTGGGTCCTCGACGAGTGTCCGCTTGCTCCTTATGCCTCCGCACTGCCCGCTGGAGATGCACGTGAGCCGAGTCCCAGACCCTCTCGCTCTGTCGGAACCAGTGATCTACCGCTGGGACCTGCGAGGGCTCACCTGACCATGGGAAGAGCGGAGGTTGGTATCCAAGGACACATTGGAAGGGGGTGAGCCCGGTGGTAGATTGCTGGAGGGAGTTCTGAGCGTATTCGGCCCAGGGTAGGTACTGGCTCCAACAGTCCTGGTTACGGTGGCAGTAAATCCTCAGGAACCTCCCCAGCTCCTGAATCTTACGCTCCGTCTGGCCGTTGGTCTGAGGATGGTATCCCGAGGAGAGACTGACGGACACCCCTAGAAGACGGAAGAAAGCTGACCAGACTCTAGAGATGAATTGGGGGCCTCTGTCGGAGACGATATCTTCTGGGATGCCAAAGTGACGGAAGACATTGTGGAATAGTGCCTCTGCCGCTTCGAACGCAGTGGGGAGTCCTTTGAGAGGGATGAGTTTACATGATTTTGAAAACCTGTCGACCACTACCAGTACACAGGTGTAGCCTTGAGAGAGAGGGAGGTCAGTCATGAAATCAATGCCGATATGGGTCCATGGACGTTCAGGAATGGGCAGAGGCACCAGTTTACCTTCCGGGAGTCTTCTAGGGGTGTCTGCTATGGCGCAGACGGAGCATCCTTTGAGGTAGCGGACCGTATCCAGAGCCATCGATGGCCACCAGTAATGCTGTTGTAGGAGCGAGAGGGTCCGCCTCCTGCCTGGGTGTCCAGAGCCCGGAGAGGTGTGAGCTAAGTCCAGGAGGGTAATCCGATGTTGAGGGGGGACGAAGAGTTTCCCTTCTGGACCTCCCGGCGGAGCAGGGTGTTGAAGGTTTTCCTGTGCAATCAGATGATCAATACTCCACTGGATAGGACTAACTATCATGGCTGGAGGGAGGATTGGTTCTGGAGATTCGGGTTCGGGATCTGCTTGATGAAGACGGGAGAGGGCGTCGGCTCTGTTGTTCAGGGAGCCAGGGCGATAGGTGACCTTGAAGTTGAATTTCGTGAAGAACAAGGCCCATCTAGCTTGGCGATGATTCAGTCTTTTGGCTTCACGGAGGTATTCCAGGTTCCGGTGGTCGGTTACCACCTCGAAAGGGAACTGGGCTCCCTCCAGCCAGTGACGCCATTCTTCCAGAGCCAGCTTAATGGCCAGTAGTTCACGGTTACCGATGTCATAATTTTGCTCCGCCGGGGATAGCTTCTTCGAGAAGAAGGCACATGGATGGAGTCGTGGTGGATTCCCCTGGCGCTGGGAGAGGACTGCTCCGACCCCGGTGGATGAGGCGTCCACTTCCACGATGAACTGGTGGCTGGGATCAGGGTGGACGAGGATTGGAGCAGTCTTGAAGGCTTGTTTGAGCAGGTGGAAAGCTTCAGTGGCCTCGGGGTTCCAGGACAGAGACTTGGGCCGGTTCCGGAGGAGAGAAGTTAGAGGGGAGCTGAGTAAACTGTAGTCCTTGATGAATCTTCGATAAAAGTTGGCAAAGCCCAGGAAGTGTTGAAGTTCTTTTATGGAGCCGGGTTGAGGCCAGTGTGTGATGGCGTCCACCTTCCCCTGGTCCATCTTCATGCCACATGGGTCGATGACGTAACCTAGGAACTGGACTGAGGGCGTATGGAACTCACATTTTTTGGATTTGAGGTAAAGGTGGTGTTTCCGGAGTTTTCGGAGTACGAGGTACGGAGTGACATGATGGATATGTTCTTGCTTGGATGTGGAGTAGATGAGGATGTCGTCGATGTAGACAATGACAAACTTGTTAAGGTAATCTCTGAAGACTTCATTCATGTAGTTTTGGAAGACGGATGGACTGTTGGATAACCCATACGGCATGACCCGGTATTCATAGTGCCCGGAAGGAGTGATGAAAGCGGTCTTCCATTCATCCCCCTTCCGGATGCGGATTAGGTTGTAGGCGCTCCTCAAGTCCAGTTTTCGTGAAGATCCTGGCTCCGTGTAGTTGTTCCAACGCCGCTGGGACCAGGGGAAGAGGATAACTGAATTTGACGGTTTGCGAATTGAGGTGGCGATAATCGATGCACGGCCTCAAGCCTCTGTCCTTCTTGGCCACGAAGAAGAAGCTGGAAGCGGCAGGGGAAGTAGATGGTCGGATGAACTCCTGAGCGAGGGCTTCCTGTATATACTCCTCCATGGCCTTCTGCTCCGGGATGGACAGGGGATAGATTCGTCCTTTAGGAAGGGTTGCTCCAGGCAGGAGGTCAATGGCGCAGTCCCATGGCCTATGAGGTGGTAGCTTCGTTGCCAACCGCTTACTGAACACATCCTGGAACGCCCGATATTCAGGAGGGATGATATGATCCATCTTCGTGTCGGGGCTCTCCACTGATGTGGACTGGACCGGTAGGGAAGACTTCCTTAAGGGAGGACTGACCGTGGGGATTTTAGCTGGAGGAGTGATGCAGGTATGATGGCAGGACATTCCCCATTTCAGGATCTCGCCAGTGGGCCAATGGATGTGAGGTTGGTGGAGGTTAAGCCAGGGGCGCCCCAGGATGATGTCTGCGGTGGATTTCTCCAGCACCATGAACGTGATGTCTTCTTCGTGCAGGAGTCCCACGCGGAGGATGATTGTGGGGGAGAAATAGTGGACACGACCCTTGCCCAGCGGCTTTCCCTGTATGGTGGTAACTTTGAGTTCGACAGGGCTTCGGTGATGTTTGGCGTTGAGACGAGTTAATGTTTGCCGGTTGATGAAGTTCCCCGCCGAACCGGAGTCGATGAGGGCTTGTACTGAAACAGAAGAGCAAAGGTGTCTTAGAGTAACCCAGGTCTTAGTTAGATGAGCAGTTTGAGGGGGTATATGGATGGTACTCACCGCTGGGCGTGGAGGTCGAACTGGACAGGATGGTAAGATGTGTCCATCTCCCCCACAATAGAGACATAGCCTGGCGTTGATCCTCCGCTGACGTTCCGATGCGGACAGATGGTGAGAGTCCACTTGCATGGGTTCAGGTGCTGGAGGAGCGACAGATGGTATAGCGGGCGGAGGAAGTACAGCGGGAGTGAGCGGATGACAGGCAGTGAGTCTCTGGGCAACTCGAATGGATTTCTGAATGAGATTCTCTAGTCCTAGTGAGTCTTCGTACACAACTATCAAACTTTGTATCTTGTCATTCAATCCGTGGCGATATGCTGTAATTAAGGCAGTTTCATTCCAGCCGCTTATGTAAGCGAGAGTACGGAAGCGTATGGCATAATCACTCACAGATTCATCTCTCTGTTGGTGAATGGTAAATAATTGGTCATGGACAGACAGTGCAGAAGTTTGATGGCCAAAGACGGATTTTAACTGGGAACAGAAGTTGGTGACGGATCCAAGGGCAGGTGAGTTCGAGTCCCAGAGAGATTCAGCCCATTGGAGGGCCTTACCTGAGAGTAGGTTGATGATGAAGGCTACTCGACTGCGTTCGGAGGTGAATAAATGAGAGTTGGATTCCATATAGAGGGAACACTGTAGCAGGAACCCGCTGCAATCCTCCGCCGTGCCGCTGTATGTCGCTGGTTTGGCCATGGGACTCGCAGGGGCAACTGAAGAAGTGACCGGAGTTGTAGCGGTGTTTGAGTTGTTGACTGCCGGTGAAGAAGGGGGAGTTTGTTGCATCAGTGAGGACCGTACAGCGTGAACCAGTTGCGTGAAGGGATCCGCGGTGCGGTCCTCGCCCGTGTCCGAAGAGCTCTGCATGCGGTCTGGTCTTCTGTCAGACACAGACGAGGACACAGAGGATTCAGTGATTAGGTAGTTTAATGTGAATCAGAGGTTTCAGACACAGGTGAATCTTGACATGTGGATAGAACGGTGAAAACACAACTTCCCTTATGGTGAACGGTGATCCAGATGGTGCTCAGATGAAGACGATGGGGACAGGAAGACTGACAAGGATGAAGAGGGTTCAAGAGTTCAGGTAGGTTTAATAATGGCGTTCAGGCAAGTGAGGAGATCGGTGCAAGACCAGACGATGAGTGATGGTGACTGATGGCTTTATATGTGGTTCTGGTGATGATGCACAGGAGTTCAGAATTCGGGTGATTGGGGACGAGTGGGTGTGGGGTAAGTGTCCGATTCCGGGAGTGTAGAAGGTGTGGCTGTGACAATATGGTGAGGGGAAAAATATATATATATATATATATATTACTTGTCACAAACGTTATCAGCGCTATCAAAATGCTGTCTAACACTAGTGCAGAGATCTGTACAACAAGTAACTTAGGGTACAGAATGAAATGAAATACACAAACACTAACCATTAATAAGTCTATGCTTATTCATTCAATATAGTCATTCAATATAGTAGTTGACATTCCACAAATCATGCTATAAACATTCATAAGAGCACTAGACATAGTTATCAGCAATACAAAGGTTATAAATAAAAACAATAACAGCAATATGTATGGTTGCATGAATAATAAACAACTGAAAAAATTATCCACCCCATAAATATAGTAAAGTATTAACAAACTTTGATGCATAAATAGGGTATGATTTAAAAATGAGCATCCCTCCAAAAACATCTACATTTCTGTCTCTTTTCAAGTGTTGTATTTATAGGGGTAATTATAGCAAAATTCTATAATAAGGGGGTTATTATAGAAACCCTCTGGACCTCACTAATTTTCAAAGCCTGGCTACAGCCATGTGTGGCACCACTGCTCGATAAGCATGCTCAAACGGCTTGCAACCCTCCCTCCCCTTATCACCATAAGCATATTACCGTGCACCTTCTGATAGTTGTCTTCTTTGTTTCAGATCACTAAGGTTTCAAGTCTTAGCAGGCATTGACCTCACTGCTGAGAGACACTCATCCTCATAACCAGGCTAAAGGATAGACATCTGTTACGACTGGTGAAAGGATTGGCAGGAAGCAAGTGCGAGTTAGTGTTTTTAATGAAATGCATAAACAAGGCACATAAAGACAGGAACACAGACACTTGGCAGGGGATACACAGTCCGGGAAGATGCAGGTGTGCAGAGGATCCGGAGTGTGGTGGTGAGTTGGCAGCAGGAGAGGGTGACACAGGAACTGCAGGGAAGCAAGCCGAGAATGTAAGTGGAGTATCCAGCGGTGAGATGAGATGAGATGAGTGGACGGGGTTCCGGGGAGACAAGACAATCCAACGAAAACAACACAAGGAGAGCAGAACATGAGAAGAGGAACTGAAACAACGCTCTGACAAACACAAGATGCTAGACAGGGCAATATATAGGGAGAAGTAATGAGTGACAGCTGTTGCTGATAACAATTAGCGGAGACGCCCACATGAAACAATCAGTGCTGATACGAAACACACAAACTGAGATCACGGTTTACCAACTGTGACAGTACCTGCTTATTGTAATCATAAATCAGGGAGTTATCCAGTATGTCCCTAGCAGGTACCCAACTCCTCTCCTCTGGACCGTAACGTTCCCAGTCCACCAAGTACTGGAATCCTCGTCCCCTCCGTCTCGAGTCCAGAATCTGATTAACCGAATAAGTCAGCTCCCCATCTACGAGACGTGGCGGTGGAGGAACCGGGGTAGGCGGATTAATGCGTGAATAAAACATGGGCTTAATTTTGGACACATGGAAGGCGGGATGAATCCTCCTGTATGCCGGAGGTAGTTTGAGGTGGACTGTCGCCACACTAATGATCTTGGTGACAGGAAACAGGCCAATAAATTTGGGAGCTAATTTATTAGAAACGGAGCGGAGCAGAATGTTGTTAGTAGAAATTAACACTTTTTGACCCACAACGTATACGGGAGGCTTCGACCGGTGGTGATCGGCCTTGGCCTTAGTGCGCTCCCTCATCTGGAGCAGAGTCTCGTGGGCTCTGGTCCAGGTGCGGTGGCACTGCTGGACAAACGCATGAGCCGAGGGGACCGCGACTTCAGATTCCAGACTAGGAAAAACAGGTGGCTGGTAACCTATACTACACTGAAACTGAGAGAGGCAAGTGGCTGACACTGGTAACGAGTTATGAGCGTACTCAACCATAGAGAGTTGTTGGCTCCAGGAATAAGGATTCTTGGAGACTAAACATCGCAACGTTCTCTCTAAATCCTGGTTGGCTTGCTCAGATTGCCCGTTACTCTGAGGGTGATAACCCGAAGACAGACTAACCATCGCTCCTAGCAATTTGCAAAATTCCTTCCAAAATTTGGATATAAATTGGGATCCTGTGTCAGAATCTACGTCTACCTGGAGGCCATGTAACCAAAAGACGTGATCAATGACAATGACCGCTGTCTCCTTGGCTGTAAGTAATTTGGGCAAGGGAATGAAATGTGCCGCCTTCGAGAACTGGTCCACTACGGTCAAAACGACCGTAATGCCATTAAAGGGCGGGAGGGCGGTAACAAAATCTAGAGCGATATGTGACCAGGGTCTCATGATTCAACCTCCCATACGAGTGCTGAGACGACTATTTTCTCAGGTAAAATACACCAAACATGTCACCAAACATTCGGAAAGGATCAAAAATACATGAATCGGGAATTAGATTTGGGTTTAACGTTTTTGGAACCCAGGCGATGCGACAGAGCCTGCCTTGAATTGAGTCTTTTTGGCAGTTCTATTGTACTCTTAAGTTCTTGTGATCGGTCCAAACAATGAATGATACCCCTGACCCTTCCAACCAGTGAATGTTTAAAACTCTTGTATGTTGTTATTTTATTTTATTTGTAAAATACATCCATACATACAATACCTCTTTTATTCTCACCAAGGCTGAATTCATATTTAATATTTATTTTATACAGTAAAGTATTATTACAAAAATTTAAAATAGCTGTATTTTGTTATAAGTTAATATTTAAATAAAAACAATACAGTATTTTAGCAGCCAGTGTTCAGCGTCAAATGACTCTTCAGAAATTATTCTAATATGCTGATTTGATGCTTAATAAACTATTTAATTAATTTTTTTTCATTGCTGAAAACATCTAGTATGTAACTCTCGTTCCCTGAAGGAGGGAACAGAGACGTAACGTCGGTGACCGACGAATTGGGATCTTGCTTAGAGAGACCAATCTTCTTTGAGTGTAAACAAAACAAGCAATTTATGTATCCAACTGCCATTAATTACAGCGTGAGCATAAAAAGGCAGCAGGTGCAACGCATACCAAGTTTTCACTGAGGAGCTGAACCCGTGACCTGGCTGCTCAGGGGGGGTACAGCAGCTGTGGCGACCGTACGTGTTTTAGGAAATGGAAAATGTCAGAAGTCTGCTGGGAAAACACGGGCTCTGAGGCTATACCGTGGACTTTATACATATGGGATCCAGCCTTCTACTGGTTCTTAAGGATTCATTGAGTGAAGGCCTTGCGACGGACGTTCTGTTGTGTCTGGCTGCAGAGGGGATGGAAGAGCTTGACAGTGTCCACAGTACGGACACTGCTTAGAGACAGCCTTCCCCTTCTGCCGGCCTCCTTAACAGACAAAGAGCTGGTCTAAGGACCTAAAGCTCTATGTCTGGTCTACAAAACTAGGGCAGGTTCTGCCTCCTCCAGATGTTGCGCTTGCAGGCTCACCACTTGATCCCTGAAGGGTGGAAACCTTGAGACCATAGTTGGGCCAAGGCCTTAGGATTACCTGGGAGTCAGCCAGCCCAAACTCTAGGAATGAATGCATGCAGGTGGAGGCCAGTGAAGTGTTTGATGGAGGCCAGTGAAAGCAGGAGCAGAGTTTTTTGTGAAAGAAACTTAAGCTTGACTGACTGCAAAGGCTCTATTTGGCCCTGCTGCCTGCAAAGTGAATGGCATAAAGTGACCTCAGAACCTTCCGACTCCAAAGGAGGAGGTGACTTGGCGAGTTGTGACATGCAACGGGAGTGAAAACCATCTTGTCGGTTGATGTACGCAACAGTCACTCTTTTGTTTATTCTGCCTCATAAGTGCCCTTTGAGACGATTCAGGTGCACTGCTAACAACTCTAGGCAATTGATATGCCATTTCAAATGGGGACCCGTCCAAACCCTGACACTGTGTGCCTGTTGTATGTGGCCCTTCAGCTGGTGGTGGAGGTATCCATGTAAGCCACAGCATGCCTGGAGACCTGTTCTAGGGGCACTCCTGCCTGAAGGAACATACGATTCGACCACAAGATGAAGGTTTGGTGACAGGCTGGTTTTACCTCGGGACTCGGCCCTGAAGCCAGTGCTGAATCGGTCTCATATGCAATAGCCCTAGTGGTGTAAGTGACGAAGCTGCCATAGGCCCCAGGAGCATCTGAAATAGTTTCAGTGACTCTCTGTGCCCTCCTTGGACCTTGAGACAGAGGAAACTGCTCTCTCATTGAGATTTTCCAGATTCTCCACCCGGCCCTCCTTTGAGGGGTGGGGGCAGTTCCTTCACCATCCCCCAAATAGCAGCTTCCTCCCTATCTGGGTCACCTGTCCTGGGTGCAGGGGTGCCCAACCCTGCTCCTGGCAATTGACTGTCCTGCAAAGTTCAGCTCCAATCCTGATCTAGGGAGTGTTGTAGTCTAGATTAAAATGTAAAAAAAAGTAATAGCCTATTAAGTTTAAATATTTAAGCAATTGGGATGTGATAAATACCATAACACAAATCTGAATTACTATTTAAATCTATTTAAATACATTTTACAAAGAAGCACAGCTGTTTAATTTATGGGGGCAACCCATTTGTAGCTGTCTGCCAACAAAAGAAGCTCCCTAGAGTGCGCTGAATTCATCACACACACAAAGGAGTTGGGTAGGAGCAGAACGCTGTTGTTGCTCGGCTCCGAAGTGAAAAGCTGGTATGCGGTGCACCTGCTGCCTTTTTATGCTCATGCTGTTATCAGTGGCAGCTGGATGCAATAATCACATGCCAATGTGCATTGGCTCATTTAGTTTACAATAAAAGTAGATTGGTCTCTCTAAGGGAGATCCCCATTCGTCGGTCACCTATGTGACGTTGAGAGTGACCGACTGAAAGGGATCAATTGTATCACAGTTTCCACAAAACTTTTAAGCAGCACTTTTTTTTCTTTTCTTTTTTTTACAGGATTCTTTGATGGAGGAATTTTTTTTATTTGTAATTAATTATTTCCGTAACATGATTAATTTATTTAATGGAAAAATTAATTGTCTTTACTTACATTTTGATCCGTTTAATTTGTCCTTGCTGAGTGAATTCAAAGTGCGTGTTTAGTATGTTTATATGTTTTTGTTCCTTCTTATTGACCCCAGACTTTTGAATTTTTCTTCATAATACACATTTATCATATCAAGGAATAATTTAGCAGACTTACTGTAGTAATTATATATGTTTGCAGTAAACTTTTAAAATTCCCATGTCTTCTAACAGCTGAATATCTTTAAACTGAAATCAAGTAAATTTTTCTGCATTTCATTTATGAAATAACATTTTCAAATCAATATTCTAAAGACATAAGACGTCATGTTAAAATTACAACTAAGGAATTCAAAGAAATTTTGTTTCTAAACTCTCAATTTCACTGAGGCCTTAAGTTAGACCCATTCCTCTGGGAAATGGAATCATATTAAGTCTCACAACCCTTCTCTCTGTTTCAGGGTAAACTTTTAACGCCTCATGAGATTTAACAGATTAGATCTTCTGGAATGATGTGTAAAGTGACCGTGGAAGTGGATGGAACTCTAGAAGATTTCTTTAGATTAGTCTCTAGGGCCATATACATTTTCAGAGCTGGTCTACAATGTGACTGTTTGGTTTTTGTTTGCATGTGTGAGTTTATTTGTGATCTATGTTATGTTTGCTGTCATAGTAGCAGGCTTTACGATAGCATTTGAGAAATGGCACAGCAACTTTAGCAGACTCAGCTCAGTAACAACGGGTGCAGAGGTCGTAACCTCTGTTGATGGATGTATGGAGACGTAATGGTTACCGGTGGAGGAGGAGTTTAGTTACCTTGTCTTGAACGTGGAACTCAAATGGTCATGAATACTTTCACCTCTGTCCCTATATATATGAGTATTCATGTGTGAGTGTCTTTGTGGTACATTTTCAGTATATTGTTTCAAACTTGCCAATAGTGTGAGATGAGTCCAATATGCTTCGGACATGAATGATGGTGTTCTCTAACCTTTGTCATCAGGCCAAAGACTGACCTAGCCATGTTTTGTTTTCCTCTCCATGGCACATCTAAGGTCCACTTTGCTGGTTTCTGGTTTCTTCAGCTTCTCCTTCTACTAGCTTTCACTTTCCATCTCACAAACCACTTTGCCCAAACCAAAAACCAAAAACCCACACACATACAGTATACTCTTAACCCCAATCATCAGCAGGACCAGTATCAATTATCAATTACCTGTATCAATTATCAAGCCTTGAGAATAGCACTCATCTTTGGAAATGTGACCCAGGACGTCAGAGCCTGTGGGCTGTGGAGAATATCTTAAAGAGTTGCATTGAGTTACGTTAAATTCATATTTGATTACCCATTAATTCCTAAGTGATTGTGACTCTCAACATTAGCAATGTGATACTCCAGCTTACTGAGAATAACGTATATATATCATATTTGTTGTTTTGCTCAGCATACGGTTTGTGCTAGGCACTTGCTCACATCTCAATTCAAGAAAGTCGGCAAATTGTTTTTGCGCTTTGCTTTTTCTTCCTGTGTTTTTCTGGTATCAGCATTGGCACACCTCTGACAATAGATATGATGGATGCAGAGAACATCGATCACTCGTGTTTTGCACCCATTGGCATGCATGCTGGCACATTGCTGAAACTGATTAACAGAGTCTTGGGACGTCCTTTTTTGTAATCTTCATGTGAGAGACTTTCAGGTTGCTTTCAAACTCCTCAAGCGTGAAATAAGGTACCATACTCTGAATTTGTCCTTTCAAGCAAGCAATTTGCTGAATGATTTCCATATTTATCTCATCTGGATCCTTGAGGTAAGCATGAATTGATTAGGCAGATTACTTATAATTAATATTATATTACCTAGTTTTATAAACGCCCCAAAGGGCCGTTCAAATATTTTTAATTGCTTCAAACTGAGCATGAAACATGTTAAGACTTTTCCTCTTTTTTTTCTGTTTAGGAAATAGATATTCAGGTGTGTGACTGTGTGAAAGTGGATAGGTTGCAAGTAACAGCAGTCTTAAAATGTCTTATGAGGCTTATCAGTGCTGCTCTTGAGAATGATATAATTAAAGTACCAAGAAACAGAGCACTCCTAGGAGTAAAACTGCTGGTCTTATGGCATCAGAAGTTGTGCACAGACCCTGAAGACTATTCCATCTGGTTTAATACAGAAAGTCAATGTTTTAAAAGGTTACAATTTTGATCGTAGCTTTAACTTTCTGTTTGTCTGGTGAGTGTAAGCTTCAGTGAGGTTCATCAGAGCACCCACAGTCAACCTAAGAGGAGATTATGAGATCTTGTTGGGACCTGCTGGGCGCGGACCTTTAAAAGCAGTTCCTATAAAATGGCTTGATGATTGCAATTTTTCTTCCCTGTTTGTGAGACTGTTATACTGAAGCTCTGAAACCTACCCCATCACCCTTTTTTAAGTAGTCTATGTCACACACCATATTTCGCCACTAACCATTGCTCAGTAAGGTTTATTCTTACTTTAGAGCTTTTTATAGGGGTGCATGAAATACACCACCGTTCATAAGTTTGGGGTAAGATGTTTTGGAGGAAGTCTCTTATGCTCATAAAGCCTGGCTTATTTGATCAAAAATACTGTAAAAAAAATTAGTAAAACAATATATATTTCTGTGATGGCAAAGCTGAAGTTTCAGCAGCCATTATTTCAGTCTTAAGTGATTTGGTGGACAAATTATCAACATTGCTGAAAACAGTTGCTTAATATTTTTGTGCAAACTGATCCATTTATTTATGATTCTTTGATAAATAGAAATCCTTTATTTGAAATATAAGTGTTTTTTATATTATAAATGACACTTGATCAATTTAATGCAGACCCATTATTATTATTAAATTGTTAAAAATGAATGAAATATAAAATGTAAAAGTTTTACTTTGTTTTTTCTTCTCTCTCTCACCATGCAGTTTTTTAAATTGTATTTGTTATATTTGTGAAAAATGTTGTTCGCTTTTATCATTTATTTATTTAAATGATTCATTTCCTTATTTTAATTGTTATTGTCAAATAAATCCATCCCTATTTGAAATCTTTATGGTCAATTCGCCATAAATATTTATTCGCTTAATGTTCATTTAGATACCTTTAAGAATAGTAGCATGGGCAAAAAGCCTCTAAACTCCTCTTTTGGTTTCATCTGATTTTTAATAACATTAACTTGATTGCAAGGCATACTAACCCAAACTTAGCCTGGTGACTTTATCTTCTGCCATGCCCAGCCCAACCCAGCCCGGCCCTGCCCAGCCCTTCAGCCAGACCGAGAGTTCAGCTAGATCTGGTTTCATCCTCAGCACGCAGGGAGGTTATAAGAGAGGCTGGTGCAGAAGATCAAACGCACATAGAAAAAGAAGGAAAAGAAGACTGAGAAATGCATAGAGATATGAAAAGCTGACCGTGAGTGAGTCTCAGTCAGTAAGTTACTCAGCTTTTGATTGAACAGTCTCAGACTCCCCAGGGCTCCTAAGGAGGGAGGGGGCCCTGTCAGCCATGATTGCAGCTCGCAGTAGTTCGGTAGGTCGAGGGGGCCCTGAAGAGCACTCCAGGCACCGCAGACAGTCAGCTGCTTCTCTGACAGGGCACCGTGGGCACCGCAACTCTCAAGAGAGCACTCGTGATAGTCATGCTCAGCTCCGGCAGGGGGCGCTGCTGCGGGCGAGGAAAGCGTTTCTTATCAGGGAGATGGAGACCAACTGGTACTTGAAGCTGTGTGGCCGGGCCAGAGAAGATAGTGTTGCTTATGAGACTGGCATGCCTTACCGGTGAGTTATGTCAGCTGTTTGCCCGTGGGTGGATTTAGTGTCTGTGAAATCCTTCCCGCTGTGCATTTTTGTTTATTTGAAGCAAAAAAAGTTTTAGGTATGAGATATATCTCTTTATCTCTTCCCTTGTTTCTGTTAATATGAATTTAATTGTAAAAACATGAACACAGAAGCTTTTTATTGCTGTTTATGCTGTGTATTGATGCACAAGAAAATAATGATTGCCTGAATGTTTATATATATATTTATAGTTTTAATAATAATGAAATGATGAAGAAATCTTGCAATGAGCAGTTGCTGACTGACATTTGTTAATTAAAAACAAAAAGGTCAGGGGTCCTCAGCGGGGGGATGCGGTGGTACTGCAGTTGTTATTTGATCTCAGTCCACTTTTATGAATACATTGAAAATATGCATTTAACAGAAATACAATATTAATTAAATTAATATTTTAAAATGTAATTTTTCTTTAAATATTTTTATTTTATTGTTTATTAATTTACATTTACTTGGTTTTATAAAAAAAATGTGACTCTGCACATTAATAATGATATAACCAATATAGTTAAGGACGCATGCATTGCACACACACACACACACACACACACACACACACACACACACAATAATATTCTTATAATCTTATTCTGCAAGGAATAATTGTCTATAGTGACATATGTTACCAAATATTTATATTTAAAATAAATAGACACACAAAATATTAAGCAGCACAACTCTTTTTTTCAACACTGATAATCTTGAACAGCAAATCAGCATATTAGAATGATTTCTGAAGGATCATGTGACACTGAACACTAATGGCAGCTAAAAACTCAGCTTTGCCATCACAGGAATAAATTAATCTTTATACACTACCAGTCAATTTTTTTTTTCTTTAATTTTCTTCTGCTCACAAAGCCTGCATTTATTTGATCCAAAGTACAGCGAAAGCAGTTATATTCTGAAATATATATATTTTTTTGTAAAATAACTGCTTTCTATTTTAATTGATTTTAAAATGTAATGTATTCCTGGGATTTCAAAGCTGATTTTTTTTAGCGTCATTACTCCAGTCTTCAGTGTCACATGATCCTTCAGAAATAATTGTACCATTATGATTTGCTGCTCCAAAAAAAAAAAAAAAAAAGATGAATATAAAGATCCAAAGACCAGCACTTATATAATATATATATATATATATATATATATATATATAGGAATTAATGCTGTTATTTAGCAAGGACGCTTTAAATTGATCAAAAGTGATGATAAAGACATTTCTAATGTTACTAATTATTTCTATTTCAGATAAATGCTGTTCTTATGAACTTTGTATTCATCAAAGGAACCTGAAAAAAAATACTTGCCTGTTTTCAACATTAATAATAATTATAATAATAACAACAACAACAACAATAATAATAATAATAATAATAATAATAATAATAATAATAATAATAATAATAATAATAATGGTTAGGTTAAAAACTTGTGCATGTTGACACAGCAGTCATTACCGTTTCTGGGCTTAGCCCCTCAAACTCAATGAATAAGTGACATACTCACTTGTATACTGACATCTCACAGGAGATTAATTCTCTTAGACAGCAGTGAAAGCAAACTGAGACTTCTCTGCGAACAAAAGTGAGAGATTTCAGTATGAACTCAAACATTACTCATCAAATTATCTATTTTATTTACATTAAGTTCATTCCTTTTATAGCTGTATATACATCAACAGTAGTCTTATTTGTTTCTATATTTCTTTCTCCTGAGGAATTCAATTCATGATACAGCACTGGCTGGTTTGTTAGATCCCCTGAATGAATGCCATAATTGGGATTGTTGTAAGTATTTGGGGGAATTTTGTATTGCGGTTCTAATTCTCTTTTGGGATGTTTGCCATTATGATTTTTGGTCAACATATTGTGTATGTCTCTCTTTTATATCTTCCAGCTTCAGAAGGCTGTCCTTGAGCTGATTTAGCTTTTTATGTCTTTAACAAAATGAAGCAGTCAAAAAAGGTTAATGGAAGGATTTAAAATTGGAGCCCCGCAGCTGTACGATGCGAGAATGCTGGGCGCCTTTTATTCTATTTCTCTTAAAGCTGAAAATGTATCTGATGAAATAGGTTGTGAGAAAGACCAAGACAGACAGACAGAGAAGCATGGTATATTAAGTCTTACCATGCTTCATGTTATTTTACTATAGCTTCATAATTTATTTCAGTTGGCACATTTTATAAGGAACTAAAATACATTTTGTTTGCATTTATTGATGATATATTACTGTCATTATTTTGAAACATGAAGCCAAAGACCTAGCACATTATCATTTTATTTTATTTATTTATTTTTGCAATTATTTACATTTTCATTCGTAATATAAATTGTGTATTTATTCACAGAATATTTGGTTTAATAAAGGTTTAATGATGAATTATTACTTGTGGCACACAAATTATGTTTGTATTTTTCAGGAGAAATTTTGTTACCGATCTTAATTCTTAAGTTGTAATACCTTCAAGGTAAAATCCATAAAAGGCAATTAAGGATATTTAAGTGGCTGCAGTGAGAAAATGTCACCTTAATAGGGGAGATGGAGCTGCCAAGCTGCCATGCCATGATTCACCAGTAACTTTCGTACTAAAATGTTAAATTTATGAAACAATGTAATTACAACTGAAAACACATAAACAGCACATACTCTTGGTCACCCTATATTTGCATTAAGACATTTTACAAAGATGTTTCTGCTGCAAGGTTTCCCTGTTTTACAGCTTCTAATGAGAGGTCTGTAATCTGGGTCTGTATAAAAGGTCTTTGTGTTTGAACTGGTTTTGAGGATGGCACAACTGTCTTTACTCCTAAACTTTTTACCCTCCCAGGAGTGACCTGATCATTAATCCAAGTAGCAATGCAATTGTAGATCATTATCTTATAATGGCAAAGAACTTTAGAAATGGAGCATAAATAGATGCTTATATGGGAACAATGAATGGATGGCTCAATAAGAAAAAAAGGGTCCTGAATAGGTGTCACCTTGCTTATAGTACATTGCAAGCTCTCAGGAATACTTCAGACACTACAACTGCATTTAGGAATAATAACAATTAGCTATAATCTGTGTAGTCTAAAGTATGAAATTGGATATTCATTTAGAATTTAGAATCTAACACAGTGGTTCTCAACCTTACTGACTTGAAAGCACCCTATTTTCCCACACATTATTTGAAAGTGCTATTTCCTGTATTTTTGCTGTAATCACGACAAAGTTGCTTGTTTTGGTAGTATATTATGATATAAGTATATTATGATATGTGAAATTAATTAACCACAATTAATTTCTGATTTCAGAAGTTTCAAGTTGTCTCTGTTCATAAATTCTACATATTTCTATTTTTATTATTATATTAGAAAATAATTTCATTCATCTTGATTTTTAAAAGCATTTAGATTATTATTATTATTATTATTATTTTAGCATTTTAATATTTTAATAAGAATTTAATTAATTTAAATACTTTTAAGTCACCATGAGTCCCTTTGGTGACCCCTCAGGTTGAGAACCACATTAAATAATAATAATAATAATAATAATAATAATAATAATAATAATAATAATAATAATAATAAGCAGATAACTAATTATGTTCTTGATGTGTTGTGCACCACAACCGGTCGTTACTGCACAATAAACATATTCAGTGTGACTGAGGAATGATCCTGCTCACTGCGTTTGAGTTTATGTTGTGATGGCAGAAAGTGAGTTATCTGTTCTCAGTCATGAACTCATGTGCTCTTGGGAAAGTCCTGCAGGTGTGAAAAATCATTGGGCTTATTTATAGGACTCTGTCTGTCACCTAAAAATAAACTTAAACAAAAGCATAACTGACAACTACACCTCCTCTGCTGACATTTCTGTAGCTGACCAAGTTTCCACAGCCTCTGATCCTAAATAGACAAAGCTATCCATCAATCCCTCATTATGTACCTTTCATGTCTCTACAGAATTTGTGATATGTGTATGATTTTGTCAGGGTCTGTCAGTGAGCATGTATGGAATACTGCCCCTCTGAGTGTGTTTGTTGGCTTGTCTCCATGGAATTCTGGGATGCTCAAACATGCTGATATATCTAGTTATGGGAAAGAAAGTCTTCATCTCACTCCCACAATCCTCAAGAACAGACATGATGTCAGAGTTGTAGTTCCAGCACTAGCTGAGGGTCAAAGGTCGACTGTTGACTAGGCTTACTGTATCTGTGGAGGCATGAAAGTAGGATCAGAAAATAGTATGGAGATGAAATCGTGAGGGAGGGAAAGAGAGAGAGGTGGAGCGACAGAGATGGAAAGGGTGGGAGAGCAGGGGGAGGGATGGAGGGAGAGATACAGGCAGGGAAAATGTCCCAGATTCCCATGGCGTTTATTAGCGAGTGAAACTAAGAGTCAATCGACTGCAGTCAGATGTGTAACAGACAAGACGGTGAACAGAGAGACAAATTCAATCAGAGGATATTTACTGGCAAAGACGAGCAACAGAACTCTGGGAAACATGACTAAAGAGGACATCTAGGCTGTTTTGTTTCTTCTAAAAGGCTGAATACTGAAGAAACAGGAGAAGGTTGTTTCCTGAGGGCCAGCTTGGACTTTGTATGGACGTGAGCATTAGAGATGTACTTGTACAAGGCCACTTGTCCTGATATCCCCGCTCCAAAGCAGAAGGGTGGGCAGAAGGAGAGGGGTCAGATCCGCTGTGGAAAGCAGAACGTTGGAAGGAAACTTTATCCCCCACTCGTGTGCCTGCGTTCCAACTCTCAGGTAGAATTAAAACATCTGGAGGAGTTCCTCAGCGTACACACACTCTCATTGCAGGATTCGGTCCGAGCCAGGACTGGGATGGCCTACAGGTACAAACTGAGTACAGCGCAAAGAGACTTGCACACGCATACCTATTCATAATCTATTCAGTATGTCTTTGGGATTCCATTTGATACCATATAGCCCCTTTCACACTGCGATTCCGAGAAAATACACAGGTAAAGTGTTCCGGCAATTGTTCCCAGGTCGCTAGATTTTGCACTTTCACACTTCCAGTGATTACCTGGGATATGTGCGTGCTTCCACACACAACCTGTAAAGGTCCCGTAATGACACGTGACAACAGGGCGTGATGTGTAATGTACGAGTTGAAATACTTTCACTGAAGCAAGCGAACGATCTCGGCGTCAGCGCGGAAAGTGAGGAACTAACTGATCTCTGCTTCATTACAGTTTACACATATTTCTTGTCGTGAACGTTGATCTTCCTTCAAAACAGCCGATTAAAGAGTCGCGCAATAACGTGCGTCATCACTTCGACACGGCATTAGTTCTGGCTTTTGTTCACACAGCGCTCGTCCCGGGATTGCACCTCGCAATGTTACTAGGCCCCCAACCCGGGTTCAATGCCGGAATCAATCCCGGGATGTGTTTGCTTTCACACAGAAGGCGACCCGGCAATGTTCCGGCAATTTGCCGGGTCTGACGTGCAGTGTGAAAGGGGCTTTTCTAATTTTATGTTTGTTTTCGGTATTTCAGTTTACATGTTGTTACTTGTCTTTCAAATCTTTCTGAATTTTCGAACCTTTCTCTTTGACAGTTGTTGTTAAATGAACTTATCAAAAACAAAGAAGTTTCGAGAGTGGGTGGAAAGAGTCTTTTAAAACTCCTGTGACGCACTCTTCCTCTTTTCGCCCACATGTGGTTGCATATTGTGTTCTCCTCTGAGTGACATTACAAGATACCAGAGGAGGAAGATGTTTCCATTGTTCTAATTTGTGTTCTCATTTAAATTCAGCACATTTTATATTATCTCCCAAAGGGAAATCAGGAACATTGGTTGCCCCAGGTCAAAAGCTCTGATTCTACTGATAATTTTGTAATTGACATTTATTCATTTAGTGTGCACTTTTATCCAAGGAGACTTAAAGAAGAAGAATGCTGTAACTAAAGTGATTAATCCTAGGTGACAGTAACATAAGATATGCAGTGGTTTCAGAGATGCTCAGAAAAGTGCTATCATTGCTGTAGTCCGTTCTAGAGGTGGCAAGAGACTGCACAAGGAATTGTGGGACATGGTCTGAAATAAAAAGTGTCAAATTTCCCTAATGTGGTATTGCACAGATCTGCATGACCAACTGGTTTTTGTTATGTGGTCCATGAAGTTCAGCTGGACATCAACGTCAAAATGTTCCTGGCGAAGCTGGTTGGTGTTGGAGCTGGCTGGAGAGCCAATACCAAAGGATTTGCACTAGCTTTTATTAGTCTATTCCTTTATTAGTTGTTTGGTTTGTGGTGTTGGCTCTCCATCACTGGGTTGTATTCGGGGAAGAGTTCCCCATGGGTCACACGGCTGGAAAACCAGTGACAATCATGAGGCAGTTTTGTCACATACAGTATGTGTTTCGGATAAACGGACAACAGATAAATCATGCTGGTTTGTACTGGACTTAAAGTTAATGCTTTAGGTAGGAAGTGGATATAAGGTCAAAGTCACTGTCTAGTAAGACTCTGACATAACAGGGCTACACTGCTTTCAAATAACACAGGGCTTAACAGGGCTGGAGGGCATATTGGCCCAGCGACAGTGTATTGGAGTGGACTATAAACTGTCTATCACCCTATTTTGAGCCCCATGAAGGTCATTAACCGTAACTCTCTCCCTCTCTTTCATGTCAAAGCTCTCTCTCTGCACACAAATTTGCATCGATATCACGATATAGCATCGATATAGTGGCATAAAATAGTGTCAAGGAATAATCTTTTAAAAACACAGCTTAATTTTTTTAAAGATTTTCTTAATGTACTTTTTGCATTTCTGTTTGTTTCACATAAACATTTATATTTAAAGTGTGGTGTAACCATAAGGCCTATAGTAAATGTTCAAATTGAGAGGGGTCTGGTGGGGTCTCGTACCTCCCATAAGCATTAAGTGACCCCAAATAAAGCCCCAAAAAATTTACTTGGGGGGAGGTGTCCCCCTTGTTTTTCAATAAAACTATAATAACTACTTTAAACATGAAACTAGTGAAAATGGAAATTAAATGAAAAGCGTCAATTGCTGTATTAAATTAGGCCTACTCATGTTATATGATTAAAACAAAAATGCATTTACAGCGTTGCACATTATAACTAATCACGCATGATTCTGTTGAGTTTATGAATGCAACGGCCAATCAGATGTGTTCAGATGAGTCATCGCTGAAACGCTAGAGTTTTGTTCAGTCCACAGGCTCACTGAATGAATTCCGACTGAAACTCGTGAATTCTCTCATCAAAAGCAACAAAGTGCAGATGAACATGATGTAAGTAAGACATTAATTTATTATAAACTGTATTGACAGCTTCAGTGATAATAAAAGGAGTTTTGAGTGCTTAAACTCTGGCAAAACCAAAGTCAGTGATCTTTCATGTAAATGTTCTTTGCTCGCATTTTCCATAATTTACTCACTATAATAATAATAATTATTATAATTAGTAACTTTTATTAAATTGTGATCACTTTAAAAAATTTGGTCACATTAAATATTTAATAACACCAAATCTGGTAGTTGTCTAAACTAAACCTCATTAATCTAAACTGTTAGATTACACTAACATTATGCTACTTTAGCCTTATGCTGTAGTTGGTAAACTTTCTGCCTATGGGTAAGATATGTAATTCTTCTTTGATTAATGATTGTTTGGTATACCTAATTAACTGATATTGAAGAAGCTTATATCTTGGAACCGACAAATGGCCATTAAGTTTTAATGTTTATGTGCCATTAATGTTTTCTCAGCGATAAGAAATAACAAAGTTATTTATTTATTTATTTATTTTTGAAGGGGGTGTGGTTTTGGTGGGGGGATCCCCCCAAAAGCTTTGACACAATTCTTTTACACAATTAAAAAAAATTTAAAAACACCATATAAAAGTTTTAAAAAACTTGATGGATACCCCAAATGTAAATTAAAAATTAAAACCTATTTTTTATATGAATTTTTTTTTTTTTTTTTTTATATATATGATTAAGTTGTGCATGTCTACAATGGTTAATGGTTACCATTGATAAAAAAGGTTTTAACTTTTAATTTTCATTTGGGGTATCCATCAAGTAAAAATAAGCATAACCAAACACCTTGAATGTTAAAGGTGCCACAGAATGCAAAAATTACTTTTATATGGTGTTTGAACAGCTGCTTGGCCGCAGTGTGTGAAAACCACCAGCCTATAAAGGTAAAAATGGTTTTAAAAATGTTTTAATTATTTATGAATATATTTATTATATCCATATTACATTTTACAACCTGAACTAACTTTCACTTAAGAAATGAAAAGCAGTGAAAAAAGTTTTAAGAAAAAATAACAAAATATTGTCAAACTACTTATTCAGCTTTCAGGTTATTCAGGTTATGTCAAGACAGTTGTATCACCCTGACATTTATACATTATGCCACACCCAACATATCTAAATTAATTTTAATTCACAATAAAAAACATAGATGAGGTGTATATTTAAGGTTTTTATATGAATGCATTTTTTTGCTTCTTTGAATACAAATTTGGGCCACACCCCATTTTGAGGCTTGTTGAATTCAATTCAAGTTTGTTTGTATAGCGCTTTTTACGATACAAATCATTGCAAAGCAACTTAAAATTAAGTTTCTACAATATTTAGTAGTAGCTTATCAGGGGTTGATGTTTTTTTGGGAAAAATCTATTAAAGACATAGTCAAACAGATGATGAACATTATTAACAGCAATTATAATATGATGCAGTCACACTTATAGCAAAATTTGGTCGTTCTGTATGTTGTTTCAGGGTTAGTATCATCAGAAATCTTCTGAGGGGTTGGCATCATCTCTTCTCAGGTGTTCTGGATCCAGTCTGAAGCTTTTGTAAATCCTGGTAAAACAGGGAAACAAATAGAGCCATAATTAGCGTAGCTGCTGTTCCAACCAAGTAAAAATTAATTAGTTTAACCCAAGCTAAAGAAAAATAATGTGCATTTGATCAGATATAACTGCAGTATAACTGATAATGAGGGTTACATCCAGGCATGTGACCTAGGCCACCAGAGCATCATAGTCTGTCAGTCAGTGACATGTTGTCATTAACGACTGACTTCAAACCCAATAAGTCCAATGACCTCATCCTGCTGCACCGTAGCAACTGCACGCTGATGCCTGGAAACAGTTCCATAGGGAGGTCACAGTGCACTTGTAGCTTGTTATGTAGCTTTGAGGCATCTCAGATCCACAACACTAACAGAAAATTAAGCATTTACAATCCCCCGTGGCTGCAAAGTGCAGTGATTTACATCCTGGTGCAATGCAAAGTCTTATAAAAAAAAAAAAAATAATAATAAAAAATATAATATATATATATTATTTTGATTTTATTAAAAAAATTATATATATATATATATATATATATATATATATATATATATAGTACATAACCATAACATCTGCTACATGTTGTAAATTTATGGGACAGTGTAATGTTGTTAAATACACTTTCATGGACAAGTAACTCTGGTGATTAATATCTGTTTGTCACATGAGGGAACACAATGCATAATATTGACTGGAAAAAAATTTAGTGCATAGTCTATTTGATCTATTTTCTCATAGTTTTTTTTATTATTATTATTTATTTACACCCCTGCATTCTGCTCAAGGCGCTGGGTTGTAGTTGCAGTTCAGTTGCAATTTCTGTTTGACTTATGGTTCTGACAGGTCAATCCAAAATACATTTATGGTGGTTGTTCATGTTTTACTACACTGTGTCATTAAATATAGGTGACTTGTCCAGTCTTATTTTCATCAAGAAAAAAAAAGGCCCCATCAAATACACAAACCCTCAATTGTTTTGTTTCCAATGATCCTCAAAGGATTGTTTGTTGTGGCCTGTTCTGTCATATTTACAGTTTAGAAATCATTTAAATTATCTTTGTCTAACTGTGTCTTTCCCATAAAACATTTGCCATGTGCATTAACACATATATTGAAACAAACCGCTTTACAATCTCTCTCAACAAAAAACATTTCTTTCTAGTCTTGCACATTCCTTTAAAGGAATAATACTTCACCCAAAAAGGAAAATGCACTCACGCTCAGGCCATCCATGTTTATTTTTGCTTCACAAGAGGCTAATTAATGGACTTCTTTATTAATTTTTTTTTAAGTGCATAAACTCGCATTAGACTGACGTCAGTGATGATGTTCTTTGATAATGTAAAATGTTCTTTGCATGTTTTCTGTCTCTGCTGTTTGAATGTGGAAATGTAAGCATTATAATTAGTATCTTAAAATGGTTTTATTAAATTATCATGTTAAATACAAATTCAGTTGTATTAAAAATATGTTATCACATGACATCCATATGCTGCTTGACTAAAAAGGTATAATGTGTAGTTAACTGTCACTCACACTTTTGAAGATAGACTTGAATGTGCATGATACAAATCTAAATTTGTAAAATTCATGACTGAAAACATTGTTACATGATTTTGATACCATTTACATGGTAATGCAATGTTTGAATTTAAAATGGATTTCAAAGGATGAATTTTGAGATTTTAAGTTTCCAATTTGTGAAGATTTCTAAAATGTGATAGAGAAAAAGGTCAAAATTCCTGTTATAATGTAGATTTTTGAGGGTGCACTCGTCAAATGAATCTATTACTTTTTCTACTTAAATTTTAACAAAAAAAAAAACAATTGTAAAATAAATATTTGGGAGTCTTAGACCTTTCCAACTTTATATAGTTTGTCAAGATTAGATAGTGAAGTTAATGTAGGCGTCCCGTATAAGGGATGGGGTGACAGTTAATTCATAGATTGCACTACACTCTAAAAACTGCTGGGTTGAAAACAACCCAATTTGGGTTATTTTGACAACCCAGCGCTGGGTTATTTTAGGGTTATCATATTTAACCCAGCCTGCTGGGTTGCCTTTTTTATGGTTTAAAATGACTATATTGCAGGGTTTCAAAAACCAGAGCGGGTGTTTTTTATCACTGTATTTCAGAAGGAAAACTAATGTATTTAGAAAATGTTCGATACCATTTCGCATGTGCTTGATAAGGCAGCGTTTGTGAGCTCAGCACCGCTCTGCAGCCGTTACCGGAGAAACCTACCTCTCCCGCTCTTAGCGCCTCCTGCTGGCAGAACATAAACTCGCAGAGTGCAGCCATGTGGGGAAACAATGCATTTCTACGTTAAAATTAACCCAAATTGAGCTAGGCATTAAACCTACAAATGTTGTTCATTTTAAATATCACTTTTACACACAAATAATAATTATCAAAAGGAAAATATTTATTAAAAACAAGAGATAAGTCAAAAAGTAACATGTTAGAAGAAATGCAGAAAAGGAAGGCATTAACAGCTACAGAGTTCATAAACAAAGCATTGAACATTTGATGAATATAACTTAAGATCAAATTGGACTTTGTTCAATTGTATATATTGTATAAAAATATACGAAAACACATACAATAAATTTACAATTAGTTAGGTTTTTTTCCAACTATTCTGGCATGACAGTACACAAATAAATCACAACATTAACTTTGATATTATAACATTTAACAGACGCATGTGTGTGTGTAAGAATGTGAGCAGGTGTATGAATGACAGAATGTAAACTCTTCTACTAAACAACACAGAAAAAGCATTTAACTTTTTTTAACAAATTATACACTTGCAGTTTGTTTCATAGTCCATGAATACAGATCATGCATCACGGTCAATTTTCATGATCTCTTTAGCATAACTGATGTAGTCATGAAGAAACCCCATCAGCACAGCATGTGACATCTTCTACATCATCCAGGGCAGCGTCCTCCTTTAAAACCACTGCTGTTTAGGGGAAAGAAGATTCTCCTCTCTGACCAGGATTCATCCCAGTCACCGCCTGCTCTTCATCAGTGGCCTAAGAGAAACACATTTGAAAAAATTAAACATTTAATTAAACTATCCATTTTCAGGTAGAGGTGTATTCACATCCGTAAGGATAGGTAAATAATCGTTTTAAAGTTTCAACACTTTGTGCGGTTGTTTAATGTCTCAGTCCACCACAGCGCTCCAGAATGCTATAATGGCAGCACTAGTGTGAGGACAGGTGATATTGTTTGAATAAATATTGCTTTCAGAAAGCTTCTTTACTGAAACATTAAAACAGACATGACATTCACATACCTCACAATATTCATGTACATGGAGGGCTGCTCTTCAAACCGTTAGTTAAACAAATAATTAAAATGTTCATAATTTACTCTCCCCATGTTTTTCCAGACTCATACAAACTCTGCTCATTTTTTGGAAAGCATATGAATATATTTAATATTCTCTTTTTGTGTCCTCCATTGCTGGTCTGGGAGACCAGTATTTTATTTTGAACATACATGTTTGCTATCATATAATTTAAGATGTATTCATATATAAATATCAGAATTTACTTCTACAATAACTCTATATTTATGAAGCTTGAAAATACTGATTATCTAAACTATAAATGGATTAACAAATATTATGAGAAAACTAAATATATATTAATTTATGTTGTAAAGACAGACAAAAGTCTTATAGGTTTGGAAAGACTTGAGGGCAAGTAAATTATTTTTTGTGTGAACTTTACCTCTAAGAGCGAAGACCAAGAATAATGACTCTCCAAATCAGACAACTCCAAACTTGGTTTGATTTCTGCAATAAAAAACACAGACATCAATGGTTTTAATGAAATGAGCACGTAACCACACTGTTCTTGCATTAAATTGTGAAGTAAACCGGCAGGAGACAACAGAAACAGTTATTTTCTAAAAATAACTTACATAAAATCTCAAAGGAATGATGCTCTCCCATGTCTCTTGCTTTTAACATCTACAAAAACAAAAAAACAAACGTTATTTTACTCTTAGTAAAACACAACAACAACTGATAACATGAAATTATGAAGTTTACTTGCCTTAAACGATCTTTACCTCTCCTCAGAAGAAGCTGAGAAAACCACCTCCTCACACAAGCAGACTTGTGTGTCCTTAACTCCAGTTAGTTTGAGTTCTGCAAAGAGGGACATCAATGGTTTAAATAAAATATTAACACACACATATACATATATATATATATATATATATATATATATATATATATATATATATATATATATATATATATATATATATATATATATATATATATATATATATATATATATATATATATATATATATATATAAAAAAAATCACACTGTTTTTGCATCAAAATGTGAAGTTAACAGGCAGGACACAACATAAACATTAATTTTCTAAAAAAAAAGTAATAATAATTTAACTTACAGTCTCAAAAGAATGAAGTTATCTTGTCTCTGGATTGCAACATCTAAAAAGACAACAACATTATTTTAGTCTTAGTAAAAATAAAGATAACTTGATGTTATTCTGAAGTTTACTCTCCTTAACCCGTCTGTCCCTCTCTTCAGAAGAACACCTCCTCCTCATCCTCACACAGGTCTGTGACTCCTCACACAAACAGCTTCTGTGTCTTTAACTCTCAGCGAGAGGACAAAGACACAAGCTTGACAAGTCTGAAATATTACATGTAAAACATACTTTTAACAGTTACCACTTCAACAGCCTCAAAATAATTATGCTAGTCTTTACTACACAATGCCGTTTCCTTTAGGAGACAAACATACATTCAGTTTAACCGCGAAAAAAAAGACAAATTCATATGAGCGTAACCGTGACCATAACCGTCTGTTAACGCCTCAAAAAGTACAGATAATGTAAAATCTTATGTAAATATGACAAAATACATTCACAGACGTTATATTAAAAGTACATCCTCCGTTCAGTACCGTTACATGAGGCAGACCTCCGTGTCTGAGGCGAAAACCGCGTCCGTTTTTTTATATATATATATATATATATATATATATATATAACGTTAAGCTCCTTTGTTTCCGCCTTTCATAAAACCTTCCGCCTTTCATACAACCGGGTAAACAATAAAAGATAACTTTACATTTTGAATATTTACTTACCATAGTCTTTCACTCGCTTCTCGCTTCTATCACGCTGAGAAAATGGCGGCTGCTCGCACTGGAGACGTACGATCTTGACGTGACGTGCGTGCTCTCCTTCACGTCCGCGTCCTCAACCCAGACCCGCTGGGTTAAAAAAATTTTTTTTAAAACTTATTTTCAACCCAAACTTGGGTTAAAACATCCCAAAGTCCTATCCAACGGCCTCAACCCAGCAGTTGGGTTGAAAAAACAACCCAGCGTTTTTTTAGAGTGTAACATTTGGCTGCATATAGCATTACCCTGGAGTAGGTTTTTTATTCTCCAGCTATGACACTAAATAATAAAATAAATAGGCATGATAATATCATGACAGGATGAATTGACTATGGAGCATATCGGCACTTTTACCAGCTGTTTGAACTCTCCTTCTGACAGCACCCATTCACCGCAGTGGATCCATTAGTGAGCAAGTGATGTAATGCTACATTTTTTCCATATCTGTTCTGATGAAGAAACAAACTCCATATCTTAAATGGCCTAAAGGTGAGTACATTTTCAGGAAATATTCATTTTAGGGTAAACTATTTCTAAACAGCTTTAAATGGGCCAGTTTCGCAATCACCAAGAAAGTGCCAGTCACTGATTATTTATTCATCCTGGAAAGCTGATAAATGATTGAGGAACAATCACCAGGTGTCCCCGTTAAATACCTAATTACCTTTGCAATTAGATAAGGGATACACTTGTGACTCCATGTTACTCTGCACACCGTGTCTCATACAGGCTTGAAGGGAGAAGCAGGGTCACATAGACAGAATGGGATCAGTCCTACAGCATTCAGGAGACATAACTCAAAACTACTACTGGTTTTGATTGATTAGAAGTTTTTGTCATCATAATAGATGTTTAATTCCTGTGTAATTTGGGGTGTCAGGATTGGGGGTATTTTATGAGTTGCCCTAAAAAAGTGAGTTGTGAAATTTAACAACATCAGTCTGAATTATAAAAATAATACAGGCAGTCCACCCCCTCCCCCAGCCCCCAATTCTTCCATTGTCACAGCCAAATCCATGCCATTGGTTTGGCCAGAAATTGTATGTCATGCTGCTCAAGCAAACAGAGCCACAGGTTGTATATTAAACTGAAGGCAGCTGTCTGGCTGCCTTGCTGCCCAGGCAGTCAATTACTTTACTGGCAGCATTTGAAGGCACCATTTAAAGAAAACTGATTTCAGATTGCTTTGCAAGCCATCATAATGTCACTTTTAAATATCTACAACAAAATCAAGTGAGCTTTAGAGATAACCAAGTGAAGATTAAATGACTGGAGTGCTTGTTTCCTGCTAGAAATTGAATCACAGGTTGGATTCATTGGATATGTACCTTAATGACCTCCACTGCATAGTGCTTGAGATTAAAGAAAAATAATAATTAGTTGTCTCTATAGGAATATATATATATATATATATATATATATATATATATATATATATATAATTTATACAGTCAGTAGCTTTTACAAATTGTACATTTAAAGAAAAAATGAATAAGAGAATACATCTGTAGTTGACCTCACACATGCAGCACGCAATAATGCATTACCAAATTTTTTTTTTTTGATTTGAATTAAACATTCAAATAAAGTTGTCTATTAAATAAATAACAATTTAGCTGCACAGTTTGGGTGATGTTGTAAATTTTTTAATTCATATTTTTGTAATATGCCAGGTTGATAGGTTCCCTGTTTAATTCACAGTGGCAAAATGGACAATATAACACAATAGTTATAAATTACAAACGAATCAGTATCGAATTAAAATCAAATAGTGAATGGTAAATAATATCTAAAAAAAAAATTGTGTGAAAATTCGTGCAACATTACTAGAAAAACTACAGTACTATTCAAAAGTTCTGTAACAGTTAGAAATGTATTTTACGGGTTCTTTTAATATTTAATAGTATTAATGTTTTTTACTGTATTTTTGATCAAATATGATCTGGTGAGCATTTCTTATAAAAAAGAAAAAATAAATAACTTCAAACTTTTAAATAGTACTGTACACACACACACACACACACACACATATATATATATATATATATATATATATATATATATATATATATATATATATATATATATATAGCATAAACTCTCACATCTACACTGTTTAGTCTGAATGAAGCAAAGTGATCGAAGGTCTTGTATGAAGAACCATTAATAACATGATTAGATATCACTGTCTTTGTCCACTAACAATGCTGACTAGATGTTATTTAGTAGGCAATGGTGTTGGAGAAATGTCTACCAGTGATGTGATCATGGCATCGGGTTTTAAACACAATCAATAATGCAACCATCAGTTTCAAATCACGTAAACCTGGTGGTCACTCTGTCTCTCTTTCAACCTCTCTTTTTCACTGTTCGCCTGACTTTCTTCTCTCTCACCCTCTCTCCTGCTCCATGACTACATGGGATTAGTCACATATTTACATAACCTCTGCAAAAATTAACCCAAGACCAGATGCACAGACATTAAGTAATTCAATGACCAGTGCATGCATACTAAGGAATAGCCAATGCTTAAAGGGGGGGTGAAATGCTATTTCATGCATACTGAGTTTTTTACACTGTTAAAGAGTTGGATTCCCATGCTAAACATGGACAAAGTTTCAAAAATTAAGTTGTACATTTGAAAGAGTATTTTTGTTCCCAAAATACTCCTTCCGGTTTGTCACAAATTTCGGAAAGTTTGTTTCAAGTATGGCTCTGTGTGACGTTAGATGGAGCGGAATTTCCTTATATGGGTCCTAAGGAACTTCTGCCGGAAGAGCGCGCGCTCCCTTATAGCACAGCACTGACAGCACAACAGACTTCACTGATCAGAGCGAGAGCGTCATGAAAATGTCACAAAAGAAGTGTGTTTTTGGTTGCCAGGGCAAGACAACCTACCAAAAACAAACAGCATTAAGGGACCAGTGGATGGAGTTTATTTTTACAGAGCATCAACGGAGTTGTGCAAGTGTTTTTGTTTGTTCCCTGCATTTCAAAGATGCTTGTTTTACAAACAAGGCCCAGTTTGACGACGGATTTGCATATCGTTTATTTCTTATGGATGATGCAATCCCAACGAAAAAGGGTCACGATCGTGTGTTGGAACCGCAGGCGGTGAGTAAAACTGCTTAAAATATCTCTGCCTCCTTGTTAGTGCGTCCGCCTCCCATGCCGGTGACCCAGGTTCGAGCCCCACTCAGAGCGAGTCGTTGCTGCTGCTGCTCTAGCTCAGTTTCAGCCTCGGGATCTGATTCTGGATCATAAATAAACGGCTGAATCTGACTGTTAGCCATGGTTTGTTTTGGATGATGGTTTTTCCCTCACGGTAATGTCACAGCTTCCACATGCTCTCTGGGGAAGCCGTGGCCTAATGGTTAGAGTGTCGGACTCCCAATCGAAGGGTTGTGAGTTCGAGTCTCGGGCCGGAATTGTGGGTGGGGGGAGTGCATGAACAGCTCTCTCTCCACCTTCAATACCATGACTTAGGTGCCCTTGAGCAAGGCATCGAACTCCCCGGGCGCCGCAGCATAAATGGCTGCCCACTGCTCCGGGTGTGTGCTCACAGTGTGTGTGTGTGTGTTCACTGCTCTGTGTGTGTGCGTTTTGGATGGGTTAAATGCAGAGCATAAATTCTGAGTATGGGTCACCATACTTGGCTGAATGTCAATTTCAATTTTCAATTTCACATGCTCTCAACGGAAAAGCCTACTGGCGCTCGTGATTCTTTAGCTCCGCCCACACGTCACGCCTCCAGCCGGTCGTGTTTTTCCGGGAAAAATTGGTACGGACTATCTTTCTATTATGAATATAATAAAACTAAAGACTTTTTGGAGTTATGAAGGATGCAGTACTACTCTATAGGTACTCAAGATTAACAGGATATTGAGTGAAAACGAGCATTTCACCCCCCCTTTAAGCTTCTACTTTAAAGATCTCTGTTCATGGCATTTCACAATCGTCTGCTTTGTAGCTCATTACTTATGCAATGTTATTAAAGCTTTCTGTCAGTGTTGTGACATTCAAACCTCAGTCAGACTAATGCAGTGTGTGATGCGTGTGAATTATTAACCAAACTGTCTGACCGTCTCATGGTAATTGAGATGTTCACACACCCAGGACAGTCTAAACGGGTTCACCTCAGGCAAATTGGCAAAGACAGATCCCTCACTGCAGAGAGCTAGTGTCAGCATTCAGCATCCAATGTACAAGTAAAATAGACTTGGTCTGAAGAAACTGACAGATACAACAGCAGTTGGTCTTCATGGAGTCATTAGAAGGTGTTTTAATGAGCAGATGGATATTGATGGAGGCATAGTCTGTAACAATATCCTTTCTACTATATGGGTGGGGATGGCTCTGTGTAGCTGTGTGACAGAAAACAATGCAGTGGGTAAACTTGAGCTCAAATGCGAATGTAAACTGAACAGATTGTACCCTTGTTCACCGACAGGGGGCCCTGTAATGCTTAGTAGTCAGTTACTTTGTTGCGTGAACATTAGTGTGTTTTCATAATTAAATTGAGAATGCATCTCATCAGACTGATAGAAATGTATTTTTATTGCACTAAATATATTTGTATTTGTGTTACAAAAGTTGCAGAGTTGGATACATTTTTCTCTGTCCAATTCAGGCCACAAGTCTTATTTACGTATGTAGACACATAAAGTCAAGCACCGGAGGATTTCTTGCACTCTGTCTCATCATACTGTCCTGTAAAATGCCTCAGTATGTGTGTGAGGCCGCGACTGTAGCTGTCAGGCCTGAAGGGCAGGAGAGAGACAGAGGACAGATGAGAGCTTTGCCTTTTAGAGCGCCTGCAGTATTTATGCTGCTGTGAGTTAGGCAGGGAGCGAGGGGAAATATGTATTGCCCACACACACACACACACACACACACACACACACACACACACACACACACACACACACACACAGACATACATACAACAACCTACTTTATTCTATCCCACTCTGCATTACTGGGCAACATCACATTGAGCACTTTCTATCCCCTTCGACAATCTGTTTCACCCTATCTCCTCTCGTTTATTCTGAATTTCCTCTCTCTTTCTATTCCTGTCTATATATCAAACATGGACATGTCTTTGTTATTCTGTGTCAATACAGATGATATCTGCATACATCTATGTGTGTTTGTGTTTGATATAATAGTGTTTTTGTAATTTGGTCTATGCAGTCAAACACAGGTGCTTGGGGCAAACCGAGGTAAACAGATGGATCCCTAATGCAGCTCTCTCATTGTCCTTCACTAAACATGTCAGGAAATGTCCACTCATTATGTGCTTCAGATAGCATTATTAGTGTGTGCAAACATTTCGTCCTCCTCTTATGACCTCGGAATACACTATAATATGAATTCTAATTGGATGAGTCATATGTGGGGCCATTATAACTCCATTACATGCACACCTGTAATCACACTCTCTGTTACTATGTGCCAAGCTGCTTGGCAATTGTAAACAGCCTACACAAATTAGACTTATTAACTATATTACACTGTGGTGTAATTCAATTAATAGATGTTTTTGCTGAACATTGCTTTGTCATCTAAAACTTACGTAATGTTCTGTTACGTTAACAAACTTTCAGCTAAATTTTGGAAAAAAGGTCCATTGTCATTGACTTTCTGTTGGTCACTGTGGCATATTCTCATGACCAACTTGAACACAAGCAGAATCTGCAACAGGAACGTTTTATGCCCCCACACTAAAATACCAGTTTTGTGAATTCCTATTGAAATTATTGGATTTCACCTGTGGAATTTCACAAAGGAACAGTAAATGGCACAACGTTAATCTTTAAAAACTTTCGTAATTTATTTGAATTTATTAGATGTATAATGCTGTTAAATGTAATCTTTGGCAAATTTCAAAATTAATATATTTTCATATACAAGAATATATATTTTAATACACATTATAATATTGTAACGCTTAACTTTTAGCATTTGAAATGGTTGATCCCCCCCCCCCCCCAATGTATTTCTTATTTATTTAGACAGAATACTATAGAATTGAAATATTTAGAATTTAGGCATATAAAGGTTACTAGCACAGGAATATATCAAGGTGAATAAAGGAGGCTAGTGATTAAATCAAGACTGTGGGCCATGAAAAGTTTGTGAATGTGTGTTTATTAATCCTCTGGTGTTGTTCTGTCATCATTGTTCTGTCATTTTTTTTTTTTTTTTACAAATTTTTTATTTCAACTGAATGGTGCTGAATGAAACTGAATGAAAATGAACACACATACACAAATAATAGAAACTGAAAAAAATTTCACACTTTTACTGTTTGAAAAAAAAGAAATAATAATAATAACATATTGGAAACAAATGGGAATTGAATGACATCTAGTGAAAACATTTGATACTGCAACCCCCCCCCCCCCATATAATAATTGTATCACTTCTGTCTGTGCCCCAAAGCATTCAAGATTTACACTCAAAAAGTGGTTGCCAGGAAATAAATGTATCATAACTATTTCATAAAGATAATTTAGTATGATAAAATAATAATATTGTATAATTATATTAAATAAAATATTAAAGACGAAAAAACAAACCCATCAAACTAAAATGTAGTACATTCACTTCATTGAAAGAAGAAAAAAAAAAAAAAATTGACCACAAAGTGAGCAACACCAGAGAGTTAAACTATATTTATGTATTACTATGAGTCAATGCACTACACTGTGAGCTGATGTAGTGAAAGTGTTACATTTCTATTTTGTTTGACTGGGGATCTGTTGTGGACGGTACAGGGTTGAAAAGAATTGTTTCCAACCTCTGTTTTTCTCTTTTGGTACTATGTGTGTGCTTCAAAGTGTGTATTAGATTTGAAATGTGCCCTGTCAGTCTGTTCTGTATGTCACTGTAAAAAAGAAAAAGCTGAAAAAAAATTTAATAAAGAGCTGAGTCTCTGTTGACATGTATGTAAGCACCTTTTATACATCAGCTGGAAATTAAAAGTCAGTGTCAGCAACTGTGCACTTGATGGACACAGACACACAGACACACACACACACACACACACACACACACACACACACACACACACACACACACACATTGTCCTTCTGATGAATGACAGTTTTGCCTTAGGTGATACACAGGTTAACATGGACATACTCTCAAAGACACACTCACATTCTATAAACGCCTCCTCAGTCATTCCAGGCTTGACTTTCATTTATATTTTTAATAAGTAACTAAGTTATGAGCAGGTAGTGTGCATTAATATGACTATCCTGCTCTCTCTGTTCAAACACACTGTTCTCTATCATTATTACTACCATGTTCATTCATGCACTGTTCATTCCCCTCCTGGCTTCCTCTCATTTAGATCAGTTAGACTCATACAGCTGGAGGTCACTAGATTGCCACTGAAGTTTGTACACCGTCATACACACTTAGCATCTGAGGTCACTGTGCACTACGTCAGCTCTTTTTCCTGTTTAATGTATGTTCACCAAGGCTATATATATATATATATATATATATATATATATATATATATATATATATATATATATATATACATATATATATATATATATATATATATATAGCCTTGGTGAACATACATTAAACACACACATAAATCATATATATATATATATATATATATATATATATATATATATATATATATATATATATATATATATATATATATATATATATATATATATATATATAATTTTATGTGTGTGTGTTTAATGTATGTTCACCAAGGCTGCATTTATTTATATATAGTATAATAAAATGTTATTACAGTTTGAAATATCTATTTACACACAACCCTTGTATTATTAACTCTTGTTTTAGTTAAATTGTAGCCGTGAATTAAGAATTTGTTCCCTCATTTTAGTAAATTGTGGCCATGTTATACTAATTTGTATCCTCGTTTTAATAACATCAAAATGAGGGATTTAATTTGTATAACAGTTTCCGCATTCTCACTCTTATAAATTCGGGGGCACTATTCTACAATCCCTTTCAAAAATTAACAATGGTTTTACTACAAATTAAAACAAAAACATAAACAAAAACATGGTTGATATAGTTAAACCATGGTAAACACAAATCTTTAGTGTTTTGCTACACTAAGTTTAACCATGTTATTTGTATTAAAACTGTGCTTATACAAATGGTACACTTTTACTGTAGGACTATAGTAAAAGAATGCTTAATTTTAGAAAAGGGATGTGGCAATCAAAAACACATGCGAGAAAGACGCAGAAATGAGCTCGTTTGCATTTATGCATTTGAAAAACAGTGTGATCATCAACAATAAACAGCATATAAATGAAAACTGCCTAATGTTACCAAGTCAATTATCAAATGTAATCCTACTGAATATGTTCCAGATGTAGTATTCGATAAAAGCTTAATTTTCTTTTATTTAATTAATTTTTTTAAAAAAATAAAACTTATCTACATTCAAGAGTTAATAAAAAAAGATAGCTTGGAGCTAGAATAAAACTAATCAATATTTTATTTTAAACTGTAGAAGCTCTGTTCTTTATTTTGGTGTATTGCATGTTCAGATATTCAAAAACAAAATATTCTGGGGGCCATGAAATTTGAGTGAAAATCAACAAAAAAGCTGGCAGTAGCTGGCAACTTTTTTCAAAAACGCTGGCGGGGAAAGAGTTAAAGGAATTTATCAATAAAATGAGAAAATGAATTCTTAATTTGTGCCCACTATAAATATATTTGTGTTTGCATGTCATGTGTGGGACTCCATAGTTTTCTATTTTAATATGTTCTAAATATCATATCTTCTTGTGATGGCAAAAGCTGCATTTTTAGCAGTCTCTATGTCAGTGTCACATGATGAGAAAGGTGGTGTAGATTAATATTTTTGTGGAAACCATAATACATTTTCAAGATTCTTTGACAAACAGAAAGTTCAAAAGATCAATAATTTATCACAATTTAAAAGTAACTGTAACTTTTGTGCTTAATATTTTTGTGGAAATCTTGATACAAGATTCTCTGAAAGAATACCATTTATTTGAAATCGAGATCTTTAACAAATAAATTACAAATATCTTTACTGTAATTTTTTATCAATTAAATGAGTCCTTGCTGAATAAAAGTTTCAATTTCTTTAAAAATCTTACTCACCCCAACAATATATTCGCAACAATTTTTTTTTTTTTTTTTTTGCTGCAATATTTTATATGTATATTTTCTTGCAAGATTTATCTTTTTATTAATTTTCTACAGCTGTATAATGGCTCCATGAACAAACTTTTGCTGGAATAAAATGCAAAACATTACTGATGTTGGTACAGTATGTAGAAATTTTGTCTTCAGAATCTTTAAAAGCATTTAACTCTGCTAACAACGACACCATATTTTCAAAGCAATACATTATGTCTGAATGCTCTGGGGTTACAAATCCTAAAGTGACAGTTCCTCTTTTGAACAATTAAAATAAGTTTTCCCCTTTGAGTTATTATACGGGTGTGATGGAATTGCTGCAGCAGCTCCAGGTGTTTTAAACCCCTCTCTGTTTCTATGTATGCTCCATACAGTGTGTTCCATTTGCATTAATTACACCCATGAGGTTGCTCAGTGAGATCACACACCTCTCATTAGACTGTCCCTCTTACTCATTACCAATGAAGCGTGTGTGATTGAGTGTGTATATGAGAGACATGTTGAGGCCTTGTTTATGTGGAATGCACATGACACTCTGAATGCAAGTGCGTTGGTATTTTGCTGTTGGTAGGCATATTCATCGAAGCCTCCAGTGATTCCATCAGTCTGTTTTTAATCATGTGGTACTATACTGAATCTTGCCTAAGGGAAAACATGATGATAAGATCCATCATCCCTGAGAAGTCTTGCCAAACAACCTGACAGGCAGAGGAAACGTGCATTGAAAATTTCTGAATATCACTTTATTTTAAGGTGTCCTTTTTAAACATGTTACATACTATTATAATAACATTTAATTATGCATAATTACATGCAAGTAACCCTATAATAATAATAATAATAATAGTTAATTACATTTATATAGCACTTTTCTGAGCACTTATCCACCACCGGTGTGCAGCATCCACCTGGAAAATGCAATGGCAGCCATAGTGCGCTAGAACGCCCACCACACACCATCTTATTGGTGGAGAGGAGACAGACTGATGATGCTAATCCCTACATGGGCATGATTAGGAAGCCACAATGGTCAGACAGCAATGGGCAAGTTTGGCCAGGATTCTGAGGTCACACCTCTACTCTTTTCGAAAGACATCCTGGGACTTTTAATGACCACAGAGAGTCAGGACCTTGGTTATAACAGGATTTATTTATTTATTTACAGTGTATGAATTAGGGCATTTATAATACGTATTTTAAGAGATAGTTCTCCCAAAAACAAAAATTCTGTCATTTATTACTTTCCAAACCCATAAGACCTCTGTTCATCTTCGGAACACAAATTAAGATATTTTTTTTTTATGAAATTCGAGAGCTTTTGACCCAGCATAGACAGACACAGAACATTGTTAATATAGTCGATGTTACATCAGTGGTTCAAACGTAATTTTATGAAGCAACGGCAATACTATATGTGCGCAAAGAAAACAAAAATAACAAATTTATTCAACAATTTCTTATCTTCCCTGTCAGTCTTTGACACACATTCATGACAGTCCCATGAAGCATGTGTGTGCATTCCTCTGCTTGCAAAAAAGGCGCAGTGCATCCAGGTTCTACATCAGAATACCGGCTCCTGCCAGCTGCGTGAACGTGCTTTTGATGACTGTTTCCTTTGCAGACAAAAAGTATACTCATAGCTTCATAAAATTAAAAGGGGGTCCTAATACAATGTCATGCATTCTGAGTTATTTACACTGTTAAATAGTCGGATCCTCATGCTTAACATGGCCAAAGAAAAAAAAAAAAAGAATTGGACATATTTCATGATGAAGGGAGAATTCCTTATATGGACACTTCTCCCGGAAGAGAGCGTGCACACATCAACCAGAGCCTAGAGCACACCCATCAACGTGCTTCATCCGGGTTACGAAAGTCATTTCAGTGACGAATGTAAATAAACAAGGCCCAGTTTAACACTGGATTTGCACATTGTTTGATACTGAAAGATGGAGTATTCTCAGCGATAAAAGATCTGAACTGCAGGCAGTAAGTAAAATCACATCAAATTTCTGTGTTTTATTGGTAAATGCTCACATGGACTATTTTAACAATGTCCTTACTACCTTTTCGGTCCTTGAACATGGTAGTTCTGTTGCAGTCTATGCATGGTAAGAAAGCATACAATTTCATCAAAAATATCTTAATTTGTGATCTGAAGATGAACAAAGGTCGAATGGGTTTTGAACGACATGAAGGTGAGTAATTAATGAGAAACTTTTTGGTGGAGCTATCCCCTTAAATAATACATACATCTGCTTGTGAAAATACCAATTTTTTTAAAAAAATATACTTATTATACTCATTAAAATGGACAGACATATTTTAATGTACGTTACATAAACTTCAACAGTTACTTTTGTAATACCTCAGTAAAAGTATTGTTTTATACAGGTGCATCTCACTAAATTATAATGTTGTGGAAAAGTTCATTTATTTCAGTAATTCAACTCAAATTGTTAAACTTGTGTATTAAATAATTTCAATACACACAAACTGAAGTAGTTTAAGTCTTTGGTCCTTTTAATTTTGATGATTTAACAAAAACCCACTATTTCACTATCTCAACAAATTAGAATACTTCATAAGGCAAAAAAAAAAATATTGTGAATTGTTGGCCTTCTGGAAAGTATGTTAATTTACTGTAAATGGACTCAATGGTTGGGGCTTCTTTTGCTTTAACTACTGCCTCAGTTCGACTTGGCATGATTAATTTGTGGCACTGCTGAGGTGATATGTAAGCGAGGTTTCTTTGACAGTGGAATTCAACTCATCTACATTTTTTGGTCTCGTTTCTCATTTTCCTCTTGACAATACCCCATAGATTCTCTATGAGGTTCAGGTCTGGTGAGTCTGCTGGCCAAACACATTGGACCAACATCAGCAGATGGCATTGCACCCAAAATCATCACAGACTGTGGAAACTTAACGCTGGACTTCAAGCAACTCTAGGACCTTGGTTTCCAAATGAAATATAAAACTTGCTCTCATTTGAAAAGAGGACTTTGGACCACTGGGCAACAGTTCAGTTCTTCTTCTCCTTAGCCCAGGTAAGATGGCTCTGACATTGTCTGTGGTCCAGCAGATTTTTTGACACGTCTGTGTGTGGTGGCTCTTGATGCCTTGACCCCAGCCTCAGTCCTTCACATTCCTTGTAAAGTCCATTCAAATTGTTGAATCAATATTGCTGGACAACCCTTATAAGGCTGCGGTTATCTTTGTTGGTTATGCATTTTATCTTCCACACTTTATCCTTCCACTCAACTTTCTGTTAACATGCTTGGATACAGCACTCTGTGAAACAGCTAGCTGCTTCGGCAATGAATGTTTGTGGCTTACCCTCCTTGTGAAGGGTGTCAGTGATTGTCTTCTTCCCCATGATTGTGTTGCCCAGTGAACCAAACTGAGAGTCCATTTTGAAGGCTTAGGAAACCTTTGCAGGTTTTTTGAGTTGATTAGCTGATTGGAATGTCACCATATTCTAAATCGTTGAGATAGTTAATTGGTGGGTTTTTGTTAAATGTGAGCCAAAATCATCACAATTAAAAGAACCAAAGACTTAAACTACTTAAGGAAATAAATTAACTTTTCCATGCCATTCTAATTTTTTGAGATGCACCTGTATATTATTCTGTTTAATGTTTTTTTCTTTCTTTTTTTATTGATATGAATTACCTTGAATCAAGCCGTACACATTCTAGAGGTACTTCAACACTTTTATCTGCCATTTAGAATGAATAGCGTTGTAAATAATACAATGTTATTCAAAGAGGCAGTCATATAGAATTATGGGTTAGGGTCACCAAAGCCTTGTTGGTTTTAATGAAAAAACACACCTTATTTTAATGGAAATAAATGGCTTTTAATCTTAAGTCCTCTGTTGTGGACGCCATGAGGGTTCACTGTTACTGGTTGCTACAGCAGAGAGAACGATTGTGTTTGCAGAATCAATGACAGTAAAAAGGGAGTGATTGAGAATTGGAGACAAAGAAATATATGGTCTCAGGGGAGAGATAATGAAATTATGCAAAGTCATAAAACTACTAATTTAAGAAGGTCCCAGGGTCTTGTGTTTTTTTACTTTAGAGGTTTTTCCATTCATGTCTATGATCAAGCTTTATATATTTCACAATTTATATCTTCATTTCAATGCAGCAATAAAAACTGCACAAACTAGTGGTTTCAATACTGTGAAGAACCACATCTTTATTCTCTGCTCTCATACACTTGGTGTTATACACATTTCTTTGACGCACTAACAGCCAATCTCATTTACCCCTTTTTCAGCAAGGTTGCCATAGTGATTTGAAATAAATAAGTAAAACTGCATAACAGATTTCTCTAATGTATGGCATCTGTCATAATGCTGTGGGGAATATGGTTGTTTTTTAGTGTTGTGAAACAGGTTGTTAAATTAAATTAAATTAAATTAAATTAAATTAAATTAAATTAAATTAAATTAAATTAAATTAAATTAAATTAAATTAAATTAAATTAAATTAAATTAAATTAAATTAAATTAAATTAAATTTCCCTGGCCCCACCACAGTTATTATACACAATAATTAATTATTTAATTTACAAATAAATAAAAAACATTTATTTATTCATCCCTAAATATTCTTGTTTATTGTTAGTAGGTCTTGTGTGTTACATGACGACGTCAATACATTTTACATTCATGTAAGGCTAGCTCTTTTTCTGAGCCTAATGAGGCACCAGGAGTTTAAACATCATAAGTCCTGTGAGTCTGAGTGAAATACTAATCTGTAGTGAGCTGAAATGAAGAAGAATATTTGCCTTCACAGTAAAATTGCATAGAAATGGACTCCATTCGCCATTTCGCTTCATTTTTCATTGAGTTTAATGTTCATGCATGTCCTAAGGCCCAGTGTTTGTGTGTGCATAAATGTGTTAGGTGTTCATAGTGCTGTCGAGTGAGCATCTATCTGTCCTCCCACACTGTGGAGAGCTGAGGGAGATTCTGCCTGCCCTTCGGTCTTTTTCACCTCATTTTACATCACACCAGGGTCCAGATGTACTCTTTATCAATTGTGCTGTACACACAATGACAAACAAAACCAAGGCACTGTGCCTTGATGTTTAAATTTGTTTGCACTGTCGTAAAGTTTTTTTTATATGGATAAATCTCCTGTGATAAAAGCAAATCCATTTCTCTAGTGGGAAGTATAGTGCACGTTTATGTATAATCACACCATTCACTGCCCATAAATGTTTTATTAAATCATAAACAACCTGCATGCAAGTATGACAATATGTTAACAGGACTGGGATCAATCAGTGGTTTTCGGAAATATTGTCAGCCAAAGCTAATTGTTTCCAGTCTCATTTGTATTAAAATTGGATTTTCTCCTTGCACTTACCCAGCAATTGCCCTGCACATTATAAGATCATCATGATCAGTATTACAGATTATCATCTGCTGTTTATAAACTTAGTACTTTGATACACAAAATATCCAGAGATTCCTGTTGATTTGGGAATTCAGAAATAACAATAGTGCCTCAGCTTTTGGGATTACACCAGGAGTTTTTAATTATTCATGCGTCAAAATATACTCTGCAATCTCATTAGTTTAGTCAAGCAGTGAGGTATGGGTTTCTGGAAATAAATATGCTTTTCAGATACCATGGCATCCAGGGTTATGTAATGGTGTCCCTCAAAAGGTTATTGCCATACATATAGTACATTGAAACAAATATACACAATATACTTTGTATTGGTCAAGTAGCAGTGTTAAAAAATAACTGTGTCATTTACTTTAATACAACCTTTAAATTCCTGCATCAAACCTAATAAACTGCATGAGTGATATATGATTGCACGAGTTCTACATTCACTTTCTTTAAATGCTCAAGAAAGAGGGAAGGTTATGCTTGGCCTTGCTGTCATTTTAGACTTATGTCACATTCACATTCGATTAGTTGTTGTGTATCTGTGCAAGGTCTTGGCCTGACTGCAAGGCGGTAACAACCTTGAGAAAGAAATTGCCTGGGATTCCTCATCCATTCTCAAAAATGAGATCAAGGTGACCACAACCAAAGATGCTAGCGATAGAAATTGGCATTAGTGGGTTGTAAGCATCCATAGTCTGTAATTTTTCATGCAAATAGAAAAGTATTTGGACACTTAAGTCATACTGCATTAATGTTGTTGCATTAAATTATTTTTAATTATAATTTTTTAACACAAGAATACCATATTTTAATACAAGTAATGTATTACTCATTACTACAGTTCTCAGTGTCAATTGATCCTTCAGAAATCATTGTAATAAGCTGATTTGGTGCTTAAGAAAAGTTCTTCTTATTATTTAAGTTGTAATGAATTCTTCTTTTTCTTTTTTGGGATTCTTTGAACTGCAAGTAAAAAGAAAACAGTATTTATTTTAAATATATTTTTTTTTTTGTAATAATGTAAAAACATTACCTGTCTAAATGTAATGCATCCTTGCTGAATAACATTTTAATTTATAAAAAAAAACTAAATTGGTTACACTTTATTTTCAGTCAACTTTAGACATTCTACTAACTATACTGTATGTAATTAACTTTGCAACATGTCAACTAACTCTCATTAGAACATTTGTAGACTGTTAGGTTAGGGTTAGTAGAATAAGTTGCCGTACTTGCAAAGTTACTTATAGTCAGTAGAATGTCTGTTGAGAAGCCACAAAATAAAGCATACATTCTACTAATACTCTAATGATTGCTAGTTAGTTGCAAAATTACTTATAGGCAGTAGAATCCCTAAAGTGGACTATCAAGTGTTGGCAAAAATGTTTTAATGACTGCAAACTTTTGAATACAAGCATACAGTTTTGTTCAAAATAATAGCAGTACAATGTGACTAACCAGAATAATCAAGGTTTTTAGTATATTTTTTATTGCTACGTGGCAAACAAGTTACCAGTAGGTTCAGTAGATTGTCAGAAAACAAACAAGACCCAGCATTTATGATATGCACGCTCTTAAGGCTGTGCAATTGGGCAATTAGTTGAAAGGGGTGTGTTCAAAAAAATAGCAGTGTCTACCTTTGACTGTACAAACTCAAAACTACTTTGTACAAACATTTTTTTTTCTGGGATTTAGCAATCCTGTGAATCACTAAACTAATATTTAGTTGTATGACCACAGTTTTTTAAAACTGCTTGACATCTGTGTGGCATGGAGTCAACCAACTTGTGGCACCTCTCAGCTGTTATTCCACTCCATGATTCTTTAACAACATTCCACAATTCATTCACATTTCTTGGTTTTGCTTCAGAAACAGCATTTTTGATATCACCCCACAAGTTCTCAATTGGATTAAGGTCTGGAGATTGGGCTGGCCACTCCAAAACATTAATTTTGTTGGTTTGGAACCAAGACTTTGCCCGTTTACTAGTGTGTTTTGGGACATTGTCTTGTTGAAACAACCATTTCAAGGGCATGTCCTCTTCAGCATAGGGCAACATGACCTCTTCAAGTATTTTAACATATGCAAACTGATCCATGATCCCTGGTATGCGATAAATAGGCCCAACACCATAGTAGGAGAAACATGCCCATATCATGATGCTTGCACCTCCATGCTTCACTGTCTTCACTGTGTACTGTGGCTTGAATTCAGAGTTTGGGGGTCGTCTCACAAACTGCCTGTGGCCCTTGGACCCAAAAAGAACAATTTTACTCTCATCAGTCCACAAAATGTTCCTCCATTTCTCTTTAGGCCAGTTGATGTGTTCTTTGGCAAATCGTAACCTCTTCTGCACATGCCTTTTTTTTAACAGAGGGACTTTGCGGGGGATCCTTGAAAATAGATTAGCTTCACACAGACGTCTTCTAACTGTCACAGTACTTACAGGTAACTCCAGACTGTCTTTGATCATCCTGGAGGTGATCATTGGCTGAGCCTTTGCCATTCTGGTTATTCTTCTATCCATTTTGATGGTTGTCTTCCGTTTTCTTCCACGTCTCTCTGGTTTTGCTCTCCATTTTAAGGCATTGGAGATCATTTTAGCTGAACAGCCTATCATTTTTTGCACCTCTTTATAGGTTTTCCCCTCTCTAATCAACTTTTTAATCAAAGTACTTCTGTTCTTCTTAACAATGTCTTTTCCTCAGCTTTCAAATGCATGTTCAACAAGTGTTGGCTTCATCCTTAAATAGGGGCCACCTGATTCACACCGGTTTCTTCACAAAATTGATGACCTCAGTGATTGAATGCCACACTGCTATTTTTTTGAACACACCCCTTTCAACTAATTCAACTAATTGCCCAATTGCACAGCCTTAAGAGTGTGCATATCATGAATGCTGGGTCTCATTTGTTTTCTGAGAATCTACTGAACCTACTGGTAACTTGTTTGCCACGTAGCAATAAAAAAATTTACGAAAAACCTTGATTATTCTGGTTAGTCACATTGTACTGCTATTATTTTGAACAATACTGTATATCGTGTTTGAATTATGACAAAATACACACTTCTGTTCAAAAGTTTGCAGTCAGTATAATTATGGTTTATCTTTTAAAAGGCAAATTTCAAATGTTCTTGTGATTTACTCTTCATAGACTCTATTAAGAAAAGCTCCATGGCTAATAAATGGCTTTTCCTTTGGGAAGATTTCTGTTAACTTGCCTCATTTCTTCTTCATCTTTCCCATCAGTACATTTTTGAACGTACATTTTCGGCCAATCAGAACTCAAGTTTTTATTTTCCAGTGAAAAAATGTCTTTTACCTCGCTACATTAGCAGAGAGGTCAAACACGTCAGCGCTGCGGGGTCAGGGAGAGGACAGAGGGATCTCATCATGCTGTGTTGCAATGTCTCTGATGCAGTAACTCAAGGCCTTGCATGGTAATTACAGTTACAGGTGCTGATGCAGATCGAACCTATTGTAAAGAGATAGAGAATCACCACCCCCTCACCAATCAAAAGAAGTCCTCTAAATCATGTACACCTGGAAACTCAGCTGCTGGCTGGGTATTTATGGTGTGAAATGATCCTTGCAGTGCAGTACCCAGTGCAGAAGAGTGGCAGGTATGTTTAACTGCATTTTTCAATACAGTGGTCCACAGCATGTGCCTCATCTGTAATTGCACCCCTCTTCAAGTATGTCCTGCTATTATTATGTATCACAGGTGGAAACATTGGAACCGTCCAATGCTACCAGCCAGCGCTCATACGTGAGTGCCAGAATGGTTCAAAAAGGTGTATGGTCCAAAGATTGATCCAGAAAACAAACTAGGACACATTTGAGGTCGTTGGCCTGTGCAATAATTGTTCTGTGATTCATGGGGGCGGCAAAAATTTGATCTGAGAAATTAGATGCACTGTTATGGCACTCATTCACATCTCAATTGCAATAAGTTTTCATCAGTTAACATGCTTGATCCTGAAGAAGAACAAGCGGGTGAAAAGCTAGAGAGAGTCTGGAGTTCAGCTCACTATTACAGAGCAATAATATAGATGGAACTGCTGCTACTGAAAAAAGAGCCTTTTGTGTAAACATTTTAATGGAAACTTATTCCAGCCGCTGTGGTTTCCATAGACACGGCCGGGTACTGCGTTTTGAGGTGTAATCTCATAGAGCTTCCTGGTTTAATGAGCACCTTTGGGCGAACGGTAAGAGTCACATTTTTCACTACTCCATTGATCAATATTGATTCGAGACGCACAAGTAAAGTGCAAATATTTAATGGAGAGTATATGAAAACAACAATGCGCTGAGTGTGAGAGATCTCATATCGATCAGTAACTGTACTGTTTCTGGTGATAAAAAGGGCTGGAGATTGTGGTTGAGGAGCAGTTGGCAGGAAATACTTCAACTGGTAAAGGCACCCAGAGGCACCTTTACTTTAATTTCCTTTTATACTGTCAGGAAGACATCAAGATCAGCCGTTTTATTCAACTTTACAGGGAAAACATTGTCCACAAAGAACTTTAGTTAACCTAATAATATTGTACATGCACTGGGGAGTCATACATAAAAGTGATTCCGGACCGGGGTCAGTTGATTTGTAATGGATTTAAATGAGGTCAGAATAGTGTCAACCAACTCAAAGTAGCTAATATACTAGAATTAATACAAATGGTTGTGTCACCTTTCATTTGTATGAATTTTTTATGTAAGCTATGTGATATGTGATTTATGCTAGATATGTAGAGATTTGTGGCGTGCTGCATATTCTCTCTTTAAACATATCTACATAACACCAATTAAATTAGATATTGAAGCCATAAATGTACTAGGTTTGTCCTTCTTGTTAAAAGAAAAGAAACACTGTTTAGATTTAGGACAAATCTACAATTACCTTTATACCTCAATTCCTTGCATAACAGAATTTCATTTTACATTTTAGAATAATAATATTAATATAAATTATGATAAATTCTAAATATTATTTAAAGAAATAACTTCACAACTGTTAGAAAAGCATGTTCTATATAAGTATGCATATGTGTAGTACAAGTGCAACCTGGATATACTACATTTACATGATGACAGTGTCATGTGATCTACGATGTCAGTCATACTATTTTCCTGTCATTTTACAAATCCTTTCTTGTGTCAATCTGATTATTTAGCATTACATTTAACATTTATTCATTTAGCAGATGCTTTTATCCAAAGCGACTTACAGATGAGAAGCAATCAGACCAACAAGAGAACAACAACAGTATACAAGTGCCATGACGAGTCTCAGCGCAGTACACATAGATATGGTGTTTTTCATTTTTTATTTTAAATAATAAATTAGAATAGAATAGAATAGAATAGAATAGAATAGAATAGAATAGAATAGAATAGAAAATGAAAGTGCTAATATTAGAAGGTCAAGTGCTGGTGTCTTTAGATGTTGAGGAGCAGTTGGTACTTCGACTGGTAAAGGCATCATCTATTCTTGGTGGGAATAGTAAGTCTTAAAGGTTTTTTTCACAAACTATTCTAGTAGTTTGCTAAAGGTATTTACACTGTTATCTTGAGGATTTTGGTTTTGGATATACTACTCATTACACATTCTGCTTTTTGCATAATATGGAAGTAGATAATAATAGTAATAATAGTAATAATAGTTTTTTTTTTTTTTTCAATCAGGTTTCCTAAGCAAACCTCCCATTGGTCATAAACCGATAACAACACAATTTTTTCTTTCTTTATTGGTGGAGTCAGTGTTGCTGGTGGGGATCTTCAAACATCACCACTTTTGACAGAGCCACATCGGTACACGTTGTGTTGTAATCAGCCAACAAACATCTTACTTGATGGGAGACCTCCTGGGAAAACTATGCTGCTGCTGGAAGAGGTGTTAGTGAGGCCAGCAGGGGGTGCTCAGCCTGTGGTCTGTGTGGCTCCTAACGCCCCAGTGTAGTGATGGGGACACTATACTGACAAGAAGCACCATCTTTGCGATGAGATGTTAAACCAAGTTCCTGACTCATTGTGGTCTAAAATTCCCAGTATGTCCTTCGAAAAAGAGTAGGGGTGTATCCTGGCCAAATTTGCCTATTGGCCTCTGACCATCATGGCCTCCTAACCATCCCCATATCTGCTGATTGGCTTCATCACCCTGTCTCCTCTTCATCAATAAGATGGTGTGTGGTGGACGCTTTGACACAATATGGCTGCCGTCGTATCATCCAGATAGATGCTGCACACTGGTTGTGGACGAGGAGATTACCCCCTTCTATGTAAAGCACTCTGAGTGTCCAGAAAAATGCTATATAAATGTAATGAATTATAATTATTATACACTGTACTTGTAGTTGTTTTTAGATGTTTAGCTGTGATAGAAGAAAGTATTTTAAACAGAAATAAAAGACTTCTTTGAAGGGCTTAATTATACGTTTTTAACTTACTGATATCCTTCAAATGATGTTTTAACAGCTTTTAGTTTAGCATTTATTGGTTTCAGGCTTAGCACTGAAAGAGTGTTGAGTGTATATGTGCACAGGTGTACAAAGCATTGTGTTTGGTGCATGTCACAGACGTTACGCACCACAGCAGTGGAGCAAGAGTGCGATTATGCTGGAAAAGAAAGAGAGTGAGGCAGATAAAGGGAGGGAGAGAGCGCTTTAAACAGACGTGGACGGCTGCCTACTGCTCATTCCCCAATAGCTGTAGCGCAGATGAAGCACCACTGCTGAGCTCAGAAAAAAAGCAAAGAACATAAAACCATCTGAAAAGAGAGTTAAAAGAGAAACAAAAAGCAGGACAGGCACTCAATAGAAGCTCAGTTTTTTATCAGCTGGAGGAAGTGAGTGTATGTGCATGTGGGAAAGAGTGTAAGAAAAGAGGAAACCTCAGAAGAGAGGAGAGGAGTGTCAGCAGAGCAGTGGATTTATGCTGTCCAGTCTTGACATCCCTCCCTCCTTTCCTCCTCCTCTCCTCCCCCCTTCAGCAGGCGGGCTTTTTGTGGCTGACCATGCGAGGATCCTCTCAGTGCTGAGGGAATCTCCTCTCCTCCTCCGGATAGTTCTGTAGCTCTCATTCTGTGGCTCATTGACCCAGATGCAGCTTTGACACTTATCTTTTCCACGAGGGAACGTCTTGGGCAAGGTGCAGCGCAACTTTTGGACTGTGTAGACATCTCCTTTTTCCTTGTGTTTAATAATTGATGCAGTCTCTCTGCTGCTGCTCTGACGGTATCCACAGGACGGGATCAGGGAGGAAGGTCGGGACTGTGACCCCCGAATGAACCCTCAGTGTGTCCTTTCTGTGTTGTAGACTGCATCTTCTGCATCCTCCACATCCAGCATGCAGGTCTCAATCGCTTGCACTGACCACAATCTGAAAGGTCGGAATGGGGACCATGGAAAAACGAACGCCACCAGCCCCAACGTGGTGAATGCTGCAAGGGCGAAGTTCCGCACGGTTGCCATCATCGCCCGGAGCTTTGGTTCTTTCACCCCACGCCACCACATCTCCCTTAAAGAGTCCACTGGCAAGCTCACTGGCATGAAGTACCGGTACGTCTCTCTCTCTCTCCCTCCTTAACCACTTTACTTCATTTCCATTTCTTCCTTTCACAGATGCCTTCACCTGTGGCTTTTTCTCTTGCTGGAATGGATTGGATCCTCTCAAACTCTTCTGAGATCAGTTTTAAGAAGATCAGTAGTAGTTGGGTGAAGCTTTGGCTTGAATTGTGGTGGTCCATGCATATATTTGTCACTGTTCATCACTTAAAGGATGCTACTGTTCATCACAGATCAGAGTATTTCATCAGTTTTATATTTGGATTTGACCCACTCTTGATCTCCTTCCTCTGTTCATCTTTGTTAACTAAGCTCACTTTGTTAGCTCTGAGTTCCTCGGGAGAAACAAACCATTAATTTTGTGTGCTGTTTCATATTTAAACTCTAGCGAGCACAGTTCTCAGATTGATGCTTCATTACGTGCAGAGAATTTCCAGACCGTTGATTCTTTGGAGTGTTTTCCCTCTCCTTGTTCAAGGAGAGCATAATTGCAGCTGTTTTTTCTTTGATTATCTGATCATTTTTCAGTATGTGTTGCTTGATTTGATGCAATATTTTCAGTGATTTCAGGGTATTTTATACCTTCTCTGCTGCACGTGTTCTGGATCCTGGTGGGATGTGCTTTGCTTGTGTGTGTGAGTGTGTGCCGGTGTCAGTGCTTTCTGAGCCTAATTGCAGAATTAAAGTTTCTAAATGCTGATGTTGTGTGGACCACATGAGCATCTTTCCCCTGATGTCCTGAATCAGCACAACATACACCGAACTTTGAAGGAGCGGTCACACAATGCTTTAGGTTTACCAAATTATTTCATCTTTACCATGCAATGATGATGGATTTTAGGTCTCGATGAATTCTATTTTTAAATAATTTACAAATAATAATAATAATAATAATAATAATAATAATAATAATAATAATAATAATAATAATAATAATAATAATAATAATAAATCTACTGGTCAGTCAGTCACACTAAACTCTAAAAATTTTACGTCTAGGGTTAAGATGTATAGTATTGTCACTGAGGTAGCAACCTCAAAACCGACATGTTTTAGCTTATTCACCCCGAAAGGATCATAGTAGTGCCTTATAAGATTGCATACATAGTTGCTAATATGCATATTTTAGGGGTAGATATGGTACATACAGTAGTTGTCCCTTTATGGGTACTGCTACTGTGACAAGCTGAAATAACCCTAAATGTAAAATCTTCGTAAAAAAAAATAAAAATTATTGACAGTCTATTTAAATTAACAGACTTCAATAAATGTACGTAATGAATGAATGTAAATTTCCAAGCAAACAGAATATACAATTAGAAAAACAAAATATAGGCCATGAGTTGATTTTATCTAGTGGGAATTGATTGGAATGTGAGAAGTGACAGGAGGTTGAACGTGATGTGGTTTTATGAAAGAAGATTGGATGGGTGAAGTTGAAATTATATATTATATTTAGATGATAGAATTATGAAGAAAATAATTTGTCTTTAAAAAGCACACCCTGAATAACGCACAATAAGATCAGTAAGGTGTATTTGGAAAGAAAATAGGATCAGTTCTAATATAATTCTTTATAGAATATCCACTTACGTTGCATTTATCTTATTATCCGAGATGATATGCATATATATATATATAATATGAAATGATATAAATATATACTATTTTCTCTAAATAAATTAAAAATAAAACACAACTAAAAAACTAAAATCTGTTATTTTTAAAACAAATTTAGGCACTACATCATAATAATGAAAATGGATATGGATTTTGAGATTTGCTAATGATTATATTTGTTATTCAATTTTATGTTAGTGTTTTGGAAGATTATCTTAAGTTTTATATTGAATATCAAATTAAATATTACATTAAATATTCAACATAGAAATATCAAATTTTCTGTAATATATCTTATAAATTATATGGTACAAATATATAGTGCATCTCTAATAATAATTATAATACTTCTATATATTTTGCATCTTTAAAAATAGTTATAATATGTTAACACCTGCTCTTAAACTAAATTCTAAACAAGGTTCTCATCGTTATTACTTGTTTTCAATAATAATAATAAAAAAAAATAACTTTGTTGCTCAGATCCAATGTTTTTCTTGATATCTACTGCATTCTACACATCTACGCTTCTCGCTCTCTCTCTCTCTCTCTCTCTTCCCTGTCTGTGATGATAGTGATCTCTGAGTTGTTGACAGCCCATCAGGACAGCATTAAAAGTGCAGGAGCGCGTACTGATGCAACATACAGTGTATGAGTGAGCAGCAGATAGAAGAGGATTGGGTTTCTAAAAGTTATACTTATAGCTCTGCGTGTCCATCATGACTTCATTGTACATGCCTGACAGGGAGCTGCTCGGGAGGAAACTTTCTTTTACTGCTCTCATTACACACATTCATACATGCTCACACATGGTAAACATCGGAGGCCAGTAGGCTTCATTGTGTCTTTATGTTTAGTACCACAGTAGAAACCCTGGAGACCCATTAGACTAGGTATATCTTTTCTCTTCATAGTAACTCCTTTCAACCATTCATCACCAATCTCATATGAGAACTGGTGACTAAATATACTGCATTTACAGCTGGAACTTGAGTCAAAACCTTACTATGGTACCTCAGTATAGTTGGAATTGGTATTAAACCAGCTCCAAACCATGCAAGTCCATCTTGGTAAAACAGGATCACTTACAGAATCACAGAGGTTTAATAGGTATTGGGGCAACAATAGTACCTTTGAAAATGATCCTGTAGCCTGAATAGAGAACAGGCAAACAGAGAATTATCTATACTGTTTCTGTATTGAGGAAACAAAGATGTAGGAGAGGCAAATAAGAAATAAATAAATAATAAAACAACAAATTTTTCTTCTGGTGTGGTTTTCTTCATTTGTCATGGCTGACCTTTACAGGGATTTATAGGGAAGGCATGAAGAGCTTCTCTGCAAAGATCTCAAAGCAGGAGATCAGACCGAAAGGTCACAGTGAAGAGATTCACCCAAAAGTTTCATTAAACACCTTTAACATCCCTGGATAAGAATGAAGGTCCCTGTAGCAAGCAAAGGGGTTTAACAAAAAGTTAGTACTTACTGTTAAACTTTTACTAGCATATTAGCATATCAGAATGATTTCTGTTGTTTCTGTCTGTTTCTGTTGTATGGTTTCTGTTCTAATTGTAAAGTAAAATAAAAATATATTTTTAGTGTATAAAAATATATATAGTTTTTAACATTAACATCACTTTTTATTAATGGCATACGTTAAAAGAGACTTCTTTCAAAAGCATTACAAACCCTTTGAATGGTAATGTAAAAAGGTCTAATTTCTCATACATTTTTGTTATTAGGGTTGCCATATTTCTCATTTATCACAAGGGAGGCTGTTGGGTCAAAAGTAAACCCATTAATTTTATTTTAGCCAGATAACAAACAAGAGCTCTAGCTACCAAGTTTTCTTTTCCAACATAGTCATGCATTTTTGATGTTGCTTTATAAGATGTTGCAGTCGATGTTAAAGTTGGACTAAATTATATAGCATGTGGCTCATTCTCGACATTTTGAATTCTTTCGTATTGTACTTCACAGACTAAAATTGTTTAGATCCGATTTCCAATCATACGTGCGTGTACACATAAAGCCTGGGTTTATATAACAGCTGTTAACTGCAGTTTTCATTGAGTCAACATTGTTTTATACTTCATCATATCTCTCTCTGTCTTTGTGTATCAGTATTTTGCTGCAAACTGCTTGTCTCTGGGGTCTTATTAACTGCATGAGAGCTCAGAGTCACCTGACCTCCCACTGCAGCACTAAGGCGAAGAAAATAAGAAATGCCAAGACAAGCACCCATACTTGCATCAAGAGCCTATAACTGACGATTAAATAATTGCATGCACGCTCACATAGTCAAGCCAAAATATGCAGAAATATTTTAAGGATGGCAAATAATAGGATGGTACTCAATGACTGAGGCAAATCCCACTGAAATTTGCATATCACTAGAAAAACCCAAATAAATTTTGCACCATGACAAAGCAGCTCAGGCTTTGATTCAATATGTAGACCTTAATGATGCCTGTAGCCTTTGTGAGAACACTAACCATGTGTGAAAACTAAAATGTGTACAAACATCTGAAGGCTGAAATATTTGGAATTGCTCTTAAATTTAATTATGATTGGATTAATAAAATCCCTAAACTAGCAGCTCAGCTGTATTGATGAGTGTTGTCATCTAGAGCTTGAAGTACAAAGATAAACCCTTCATCTATTAAAGTATAAGATGAACTGGCTGGAGATAAATGGAAGACCCATAAGCAGGGGGGTCGTTTGTTGACTGTCATTTACAAAGTGTTAATGAAGAACATCTTGTTGCTTGTGGCCTCCAGTGACCCTGCAGCTAAAACCTTAAATTAACTTGTAGTTTCCATGACAACATTTAGACTTTGAGGTGTCTCACTTTGTAATTTTGCTGGTTAGTTTTACATTATTGGATTCTTCAAAGATAGAAATGTCTCTTAAAGGGATAATTCACATACACACACACACCAAAAATGATTAATTTATTCAACCTCATGTCATTCCAAACCTGATTTTTTTTTTTTTCTGTTGGAATTTTGAAGAACGATGCAAACCAATCCGTTTGGGTACTAATGACTTTCATTGTATTGATCAAAACAGCATTATTTTGAGACATTTTTCAAAATGTCTTCTATCCCTTTAATGTTTGATTTTTGCTAATGTGTTGTAAATTAATTTGAAAGTTTTTGCTTCTTTACACTGCTGATTTTATTTGTTAATTTCTCAACCTTTTGAAAATAATAATAATAATAATATATTTTGCTCTTTTACCCTTGTGAACTTTCACATCCACTCAGTAAAGAAATATACTTTTATTTGTCTATGTATGCATGGTGTCTATGTGTTTATTTATTTATCATTGCTTGACTACTCTAGGGTTTGTCTTTTATGGTTATTGTTGTTAATAAAACGTCACTTTCACTAACTTCACTCACTCACTCACTTTAAAAAGTTTCATCTTTATTAATTTCAGAAAAAAAAATATTCTTCTTCAAAAGCCATTTAAACAATCATTCATCTTAGTGGTAAATATGAAATACTATTCCGTGTGGTTTACTAACCTAATTTTATTTTCCAAATGACCGTTCTGTCACAAATTGAGACTATGTATGAAGTATCACATTTTGATATTTGAGGGTGTTTGAGTCTTATTTCAGGAGTTCTGAATGGTTGTTATAATCAAAGCGGTCAGGGTTGCAGCGATGTTCACCCACAAATTACCACATTTTACTCACCCTCAAGCCAATCTACAGTAGGTGTATATGACTCTCTTCTTTCAAACAAATGCAATCGGAGTTACATAAAAAAGTGTCCTGACTCTTCCACGCTTTATAATTGCAATGAATGGTAGTAAAGATTTCGAAGCCCAAAATAAGAGAATATGGTAGTCTCGTGAGAACCAAGTTTTGTTTACAGTCTCCTCTTGACTTATTGAAATCATCAGACATTTTTGTTTTCAAATCCTTATTTTGTACTTCTAATTCGTGACCAGTGTTTTGTTTTGTTCACTCCTCTGTGCTTCTTTTTTATTTTATTTTTATTATTATTCTTACATAAACGCATCACTTTGGATGCACTTTTTTTGGCTATCAAAATCTTATTCACCATTCACTGCCATTTTTAAGCTTTCAAGAGCAAGAACATTTATTGATACAGTTTAATTGTATTTTTAGTACAATCCGATCATATTTGTCTGACAGAAGAAAGTCATACACACCTAGGAGGGCTTGAGTGTGAGTAAATCATGAGGTAATTTTAATTTTTGGGTGAACTATCCCTTTAATACGTCCTCTCCTATATCTGACTCCTGATATCCTACCTTATACAGCATGTAGGATGGCCAGCTGCCATTGCCTGTTCAGAAATGAGAAAATGAAATGGATTTAAAGCTATGGATGGTGACAGGATACAGCCTTGGGTCCGATGGGCATCTCTCCTGGAGGTAATGGTGGGCTGTCATGTTCATCTCCTCACAGCGCTGCCTGCCTCTCTTCATTATCTACCCATTCGCTGTTGTCCTCAAACAAGCGTTTTTGTGGTTCATTCCTTCTCCTCAATATGAAATCCCACTCTTGTTTGAAACTAAATTATTTTAGTTTCTTTTTGACTAATGACTATGGTCTCTATGCAAACCTGCTGCATCACGAAATACACTCTTTAGTCAACAGTGTATGAGACGTTTGAAATATTGGAAAATAAGTCGCAAAATGAATTCTTCATTCTTGGTCAGTCACAGTATTCTGTAGTGTAATGACCATTAATATGTGTTTGGCCTTTGCTCCCTGTCTTGGTTCATTTTGCTATAATGACCATCTGACTGTTTGTTATCCCTTACATAGAGATTCTAGTGAAGATCGGGCAGTAAAGCCTCAAAACCAGGTGGCAACTGAGAGATATTAAAACATATCATTTTGAGAATAGACAGTTCTGTCATAACTTTAAAACTTTAATGGCTATTCTCAGTGTGTCGTCTGTTAGCACCAATATACCTTTGTTAAATCCCAAGCTGGCAAGATTGCATTTTACTCCTTAAAAACTGCTCTCCTAGGAGAATGATGAATTGACATTCAGCAGACTTTAAAAATAGCTGCACATTTCATACTCTGTTTTTCTGAGACTTTTAAAGAGGTTTTACATTAAATGAGAAGCTGGTGTGATAATGAAAGTGTTTTCGAGGCACAGGATGAGTTCTGTTTGCTGATGGCATAACTGCATTTCGTGAAATAAGAATGCATACTTCATTTAGATAAAACTCGGGAAACATCTTAACGATCAAAGAAAAGTCTACCATTTAAGGGGAAAAGATGGAAAAATAAAAATCTCTGAATATTTTTTTGCTTATTGCTTTTGCTTTGACTGGTGGTTTTCCATACAAACCTCCCATGCTTTCACTATTTTAAAATGAGTTTTAAATCTGTTTATATTTTTGTTCAATGTCAATTAAGCATTTAGTTAGATAAATTAGGCACAATAAGATGTAAATTATAAAGAGCCATAATTTAACGCAAAACCACAGCACAACTAGAGAGAGAGAGAGAGAGAGAGAGCAGGTGGTAGCATTTCTTAAATACCCCTTTGGTCTTTGAAAACATTAAGATATTTTCCAATAAGTTATATCTCAATTATGATTGGTTGATTGGAATATTTTTCCTTGTTGATCCAGGAACCTGTTGTACTTGGTGAAATCACGCTCGCCATATATATTAGTGTTGTCCACTCTATGGGAAGCAATGAAACAACCTTGTGCTCAGATGTCTTAGTTGGAAACAGAACCATAGAAGTTAGCTAAAGAGAATGAAAAAAGTGGTTTGATTGTGTGTGTGTGTGTGTGTGTGTGTGTGTGTGTGTGTCTGTGTGTGTGTGTGTGTGGATGTAGAGATGAAAAGCAGATAAACTCTCCTGTGATGCTTTGCTCCAAATTGCATTCACTCATCTACCAGAGTGTGTTGATGACCTTATTTGTTTCTTAGGGTGTTTACACATCATGTGAGTATTTCAAGCAATCTTACACTGATTTAACACAACAAGCATATTAGCCTTTTGTGGTTTTATTGTCTACTTACCTAAACATTAACAGCAATGAAGTATTTAACTTGTAGTTGATCTAAAAGCTGATTTATTTTATTTAGTAATTATTTAGTTATGCCTAATTTTTAAGTATGACTTACTGTAAGATCATCTTAAGAGTGTGATTTGCAACACTATCATGAGAGCCCGCCAATTTCTAATCATTAAAAACAGAAAGAAAAATACATAATGGTAAAAAATAATAATAATTAAATAAATATATAGTTATTTATTCATGTATGTATGCCTATGTGAAAAGGATTGGCTGTTTTCTTCCTATAGAAAACCTGTATGAATGCTTTTAGTATTGGTCAAATGAATGAGAAGAAAAAAAATAGATTAGTTAATTTTATCAAAGGTTTTGCATTCCAGTGACACAGTACGCTACTTGGCAGTTTGAACACTGCAATTGAAAAATTGCATTAACATGAGTAATTACGCATTAAATAGAGCTGAGCCAGTGTGAAAGGTGAACAAAAGCTTTCTGTTTTTAGACTCCTGTCTGTCTGACAGATCCCACACATTACTCTCTCCACCATCAGCAGAACTGAGGTCAGAGCGTTAATTATCTCTAAAAACACACACACAAAACCCAGACTCGAGAGCCAGCATACAGAACATGCTTGCTTCATGTTCAGCCCATTACAGAGCTTCATAATTGAATATGTTCATGCTCACACATCTTTATCAATGTGAGATAGTAAGAAGTAGACTAGAATGTACATTTCCTGAAGAAAATGTGAGTGGTGCTTGCAGTGGCAAAACTCGGCATCCTGTAGCCACCCATGATGCCTGTGTGATGTTGTGGAGCCGTGATATAAGTTCTTTATATTGCTATACGGTTGCTAGGGTGCTCTATATGGTTGCTTTCGGGAACAGGAGCCCTACTGGGCTGAACTGGGGATCGGGAGCCCTTCATGGGCTATACTCGGGAACAGGTATATGTTTATATATTAAATTTATAAACATCTGTGATGGTGATTTCACTTTACATTTTCTGAAAAAAGAGATTGCAGTAAGCTACTGTATCAGAGGTTAATTTCCCTGAATCCTCCCATGACAAACTTTGAAGTTAACTTTCCCTCTAGTAAGTGATGACCCTGTCATGAGCGATGAAATCCGGCTGTAACAGACACACAATACGTTTATATATTTCTCATCTGAGATCTCTCCATTCAACACAAATAAATGCACAAATAAAAAATGCAACCAAACACACTACAGTTACTGATATACAACCTGCCATTTGATATGCTCGACAAGTCATGCATTACTGTTTGATGTTGATGTTTGATACAGTGATGATGTTACCCCTGATGTACCCGAGTAATGAATATCGCTGACTATGAATAATATGACCTGTTTTTCCCAGTGTCCCAGAACGCCTTAGATCTCAGAGTCAAGTAAGTGGTTTACTCTCCACCTCATTTATTATAGACTATTTCCAGCACACTATTGGGGCATATTTGGCTTTAATAAACTCCTGGAACATAGTTGTCATCATGCCATGGGACAGGTGAATAATGAACGATATCACTCTTGGTAGTGAGCTTTTGCTGATATCTGGTCTCAGTGTCTATTCAGCACCACTTCATTCATCTCAGCACGCAGAAACAACAAACTGGTAAATAATGCAAGTCCTGGAGGGGGAATTTCATTTCTTTCTTTATTTATTTTTTCTGTCAAACACTACAAGACAAACAGGTTTTGTCAAGCCATTGGGCTTCAGGCTCTGTTGCACCCAACAAAAGCATGTTTGACACAAGCAACATGCACACACGCTGATCCATGTTACAGTTCATGAAGACTAAATGACAAAAGGAGAACATGTTTGAATAATTACAACCAGATCCAAATATGCGATTTCTTTAATGTGGTTTTCTGTACACTATAGTCATAACATTGCTGTGGTACTGTTTACGTTAGAAGTATTAAGAGGATAGTTCATATGGTCTATTAATTTATTTGAACTTAAAAGAATGAACGTGAGTAATGTGAGGAGTAATTACTGTGATTATTATGATAAATGATCTTAACATAAGAAATCAATCTCTCTGCGTGTGAGAAATGATAAACGTCTTTTACTGAAAGGCATCTTATCTCTAAACATTTAGCATCATGCAGTGTTCAACTCAGGGTCCATGCTGATCCCCTGTGCACTGTTCCTGGCGGTCTAGGGTTCAAGGCTGACAGAATCAATTAATGTGAGATTCAGAGGGTTCATCGACTTCCCCTCTCACTCCTGCTGCTGATTTATTATTGAGCTTTCCCCCCTCACACCTTCCATCCCCCATCATACATGTGTTTGTCAATGATTTGCCACATGCTGTTTCAAGAGCAGATGTTGTACTGTATGCAGATGATGCTACAATGTTTTATGCATCACCTACAATTACTGATATAAGTTGTACCTTGCAGAATGAACTTAATGCCATTACAAATTGGGTGAAACTTAATAAACTAGCTCTCAATATATCTAAAACTAAATGTATAGTCTTTGGTACTAAACGTATGCTTGGCAAGCCTTGCAACTTAAATCTAATTATTGATACATCTGTGGTAGAGCAGGTGAGTCAGACTAAACTCTTGGGTGTGAAGCTGGATAGTCAGCTCTCTTGGGCTGATCAGATTGACCACATTGTGTCTAAAATGGCCAAAGGCATTGCTTTTTCCCGGAGATGTTCAGTATATTGTCCACCATTAGTTATGAAAACAGTTGTCCAATCTTTAGTTCTGTCACATCTGGGGTACTGCCCAGTAATTTGGTCCAGTGCTGCACAGGGACATCTGAAAAAATTACAAATTGTTCAGAACAGAGCCGCAAGAGTAGCCCTTGGTTGCTCTTTTCGCTCCAGTGTGGATAAAATGCATACCTGTTTGGGCTGGCTAAAGGTGGAGGACAAACTTAATATAAGTCTTCTCTGTTATATGCACAATGCTCTATTTAAAAGCAATCCAAAATCTTTTGTAGATAAATTGGTTTTTAGTGGGAATTGTCACGCACATGTTACGCGTCAGGTGAGCTCAGGTGTGTTAGTGGTTCCATCCGCAAGGTCCAATTGTATGACAAGAACAGTTTTAGTTAGATCGTCATCTGCTTGGAATAAATTGGACTTAAGAACAAGGTATATATCCAACATATGTAATTTTAAGAAGACTCTAAAACAGATTATTATTAATAGCATTACACCAGTTAATTTGTGACTTATATAGGTACTGACATTTTCAAATGTTGTATGTGTGTGAATGTGTATATGTGGATAAATGTATACATGTGGTTATGTTATATGTAAGTTATATGTATATTATATTTGTGTATTTTTAATTGTACATACGTTTCAGCACATTATGGGCCCCAGGAAGACTAGCAACCACATTGTGGAAGCTAATGGGGACCCAAATAAATAAACAAATAAACAAATAAACAAATACTCACCAAGCACACAAATAGTAAAGGGCAGAAGTTCTGCTAGTTTTCATTATTTTACCCTTCCTCCCCTTGATGAATCACTGTGTGTGTGTGTGTGTGGATATTGTGCTTTGGCAGCTGTACAGGTCACACTAGAATTGACTTTTCCACAGATCTAAAAGGCTATCAATTTTTTTTTTCTTCTTAAGTGAAAAGCCACACAAATGGAAATACTGAAGAGTATATGAACTGTGTTGTAAGATGGATAAATGCAAAATTTCACATTAATATCCTTACCTCGCCAATGGAAAAAAATTGTATTGAATGAATAAGTGTTTAACGTATCCAATAACTATCATTTTTAAAGGTGCACCACAGGTTTACAGTGTTTATTCACAGTAGGATATATATTTATCCTGAAAATCAAATCAACACATTAGAATTGTTTCTAATGACTGGAGCAATGGCTTCTGAAAATTCAGCTTTTCTATCATAGGAATACATTACATTTTTAAATATATTAAATTAGAAAACAGTTCTTTTTAATTAGTAATATTACTTAACAGTATTACTGCATTTTTGATCATCTAAATGCAGTATTGGATATCATAAGAGACTTCTTTGAAAATATTTTTTTAAAAGTAGTGTATAATATATAGGTAATATTTTAAATAATATAGGGTAATAGTGTAAAGCAACTCCTGCAGAGGGAGCCCTCACCTAGGTTCTCAGCTCCCTCAGAGTCAGTGTGTTCCTACTTTGCGAAGTATTGCAAGTTTACCTGCTGTCACAATCATCGGCTGGAGTGCCCATGAACTCCAGTAGAGGGCACTCCACTCTGGACTCTTGCATTTGGTGTCCATTTCCATTCCCAACTCCATTTCCCATAATCCCGTTTTAGGACTAATCACCATCAGGTGTTCCCCATTACCACTCCCCTATATACTTGCTGAGTCCCAATTCGCCTACTTATACTACGACCTAAAAGTATGTACTTTTTTTGTGAGGAAAAGTAGCAAAAGAGTGTGTAGCAAAAGAGTATGCACGTTCTGGGACATACTTCGATGACGTCATGCAACGTGAACAACAACGTGGTTGCCTAGTTACGCACACCACAACTGTTAACGTTTCATGTCCAATAAAATTGTATTTACTATTCCCATCTTTTTTTCTCATCGTTTTTTTTTTTCCACAATACATTTTACAATGTGTTCTTCTACCAAGTTTCTTTTTCCTGTGAAAAGGGCATCATTGGCAATGCGCCAGTTAATGAGACGCGCAGTATCTTCATCGGACCCTACAAGATAAACACGGTACTTTTTTTAGCACAACATAAACCCAATAATATTATGAGACAATAAAATATAACTTCAATTAGGGTTAAACATTTGAATTCTTACACTTAAAAGCTGAGGGCGCATCTCCGCTGCTGCATCCGGCTGCCATGTTTACATCACCGCAAAGCCATCGCAAAGCTCCTCCCTCCCGCACGCAATGGGTTGTGGGCAATATTAGCACTTAGAGTGTGCATTGTTCTGCACTTCGAATTCTAACCGGAAATAGTAGACAATCCGGGTATCTTTGGAATACTCTTTTCAACATACTACGATTTGGGACGTACTAATTTTAGTTTCGCATACTATTTAGGACGGATAGTATGCGAATTGGGACTCAGCAACTGTGTTTGGACTCGCAATGATTGTGAATTCTTGTTTAGCCCGGTCTAGCATTTTAGAGTGGCTTTCTAGTGTTTGTCCTTTCCGTATCTTATATCTCTTTACACACTTAATGCTGTTGTTGGATTACTGCCTGTTTGACCACTCTTCAATATACTACTGCATATGGTCCGACCGTCTCTGACTCCATGTTACACCTGCCTTACCAAGTGTTTTCCCATTGATTATTCTGCCTGTTTGTGTATGATTATGCCTGTTTTCATGTTCTTGCTTCTTGGATTGCTCCATTGGATTTACTGCATGATTCGACTGATGTTTGTGTTTGACCTATTCGCCTGCCTACCCGTCTCTGCCTTTTGGATTCCCCTTGTGCATGTTGAAAGATCAGACTGCCATTAGGGTACTGAATCTCTGTCTGGTTTAACGACTCTGTCTGTAAGATCTTTCCTTAATAAACTTCTGCAAATGGATTCTAATACTACCTCCTCATTACAGAATACTTTGCCGCAACTGAATCCAGCTGAAATTACAAACATGCAAGCAGCGTTCGCTTATCAAAGTGAAGTATTAAAGGGGTACAAAGATCAATTGGGTTAACTTCAAGTGGTCAATGAGCACTTGACGAACTACATCCAGTCTCTCCCATCAACCATGCCTAGAGAGATGAGTTTTGCACTACCCGATAAGTTTGATGGTTCTGCTGACTGATGTAGAGGTTTTTTTCGATAGGTAAAAATGTATTCCGATGACCAAGAAGAGAAGTTCAATTCTGATGATAAGAAATGTGCCATCGCGAGGTCACTGTTGTGTGGAAAGGCGATCGAATGGGCTGCAGCCGTTTGGGACACAGACATGCGATTTAGATGATCAGTTGACTACTTCAACAATTGCAAAAAGTGTTTGAATATCCCACAGGGGGGCAAGGATGTATCAAACCAGCTTCTGCAAATGTCCAAAAGTAACAGAAAAGCTGCTGACTACGCCATTTTGTTTAGTACGTTTGCTGCTCAGAGTGGATGGAATGATGTTTCTCTCAAAGTTGTTTTCCAGAAAAGCCTAAATGTTGACCTACAGGCATAATTGGTAATACATTTTTAAATGATTATTATTTTAAATTATTGTCCCTGGATCAGAGGGATATGCTTGTAATAAAGTAGCGGTGGTGGCGGACATATTTTAAGTATAAGTTCTGGTTGAAAGAATGCGATCTAATCCTGTTTACATTAAATAAGCCTGCTCCCGAGCATGTTTTAGCTTACAGACCTGTTGCTATGACAGCAGCTCCGGGATGAGCTTCGAAGAACCAAATGATCCAAGATCATGCCAAATCGTCATCATTAAAATCCAGCTAACTGAGTCAGCGAGGTATGAAGAACGGCCCCTGATTTTCTAAAAAAAAAAAAAAAAAAAACTATTATTATTATTATTATTATTAATGTTGAAAAGAGCTGAGAATATTTATCAGTTTTTTTTTTTTTGGGGGGGGGGTAAATTGAAAGAACAGCATTGTTTGTTACATTTGTTGCATTTACATTTATTTGTTACATTAATATTATTTACATCATGCTTTTGAATGGTATAGTAGTGTATATTTTTATTGAAACTTCATAATATTTCACTTAATTATACATTTGGTCAGGAATTATAGTTCGGAAAATGTCTAACTAGCAAAATGCTTACACGTTATGTGAAAACTAGTACAAGTATATAAATAAATAACTTACTCATGTTACTCATGTTTATGATCCTGCTGAATAAAGCACTTCATTCTTTTTTTCCTCAGGAAATCCAAATCTCAAATCCTGAGGTAATCAACATCACATCTTTTTGGGGTGAATTGTGTCTTATTCCTCTCATCGCAAAGCAAACAGTAAAATACAAAATACATATTCAAGCCGTTTGCTTCAGTGGAACATTATAATATGAATAGGGCGTTCAGCGCGGGGGCGTGGTCGCATTAGAAAATAATGAAGGGAGAAGTGAAAAATGGACATTGCGTTGTTTTCATATGGATTACTTTCTCAAAAAATATTTGTTTTCGGGAGCACTTGTTTAGTTTAAAAGTAGACATGTCAAGCTTCTATAGATACAGTATATCTCCCATGTCTCTTCATCAGAATCAGAATCAGAATCAGAATGAGCTTTATTGCCAGGTATGTGTACACATACGAGGAATTTGTTTTCGTGACAGAAGCTCCGCAGTACAACAGAATGACAGCGACAGAACATAAAACACATAATAAAAGAATAAAAAATACAAATAAGTAGATAGTGAATGACAATATACAAATGACAATTGTAGGCAGGTATATTACAAAATGCAGTTATGTATGTACATGTGTATTATGTGCAAAATTTAAGTGTATACTAAGTATGTGTGTTAGATAAATAAAGTGTATGTGTATATAAATATAAAGTGTAGTGTGTTCGCCGTTATTATCAGCTGTTCATAAGATGGATTGCCTGAGGGAAGAAACTGGTCCTGTGTCTGGTTGTTCTAGTGCTCAGTGCTCTGTAGCGTCGATCAGATGGCAACAGTTCAAAGAGGGAGTGTGCTGGATGTGAGGGGTCCAAAGTGATTCGCTCAGCAGTCCGGACTACCCTCTGTAGTCTTCTGAGGTCAGATTTAGAAGCTGAGCTGAACCAGACAGTTACTGAAGTGCAGAGGATGGATTCAATGATGGTGGAGTAGAACTGTTTCAGCAGCTCCTGTGGCAGGTTAAACTTCCTCAGCTGGCGGAGGAAGTACAACCTTTGCTGGGCCTTTTTCACAATGGAGTCAATGTGAATGTCCCACTTCAGGTCCTGAGAGATGGTGGTTCCCAGGAACCTGAATGACTCCACTGCAGTCACAGGGCTGTTCATGATGGTGAGTGGGGGGAGTGCAGGGGGGTTTCTCCTGAAGTCCACGATCATCTCCACTGTTTTGAGGGTGTTAAGCTCCAGGTTGTTGAGAGTGCACCAGACAGCCAGCTCTTTTACCTCCTGTCTGTAAGCAGACTCGTCACCGTCCTGAATGAGGCCGATGAGTGTGGTGTCGTCTGCAAACTTCAGGAGCTTTACAGAGGGGTCCTTAGATGTGCAATCATTGGTGTACAGGGAGAAGAGCAGTGGGGAGAGAACGCAGCCCTGGGGAGCTCCGGTGCTGATTGTACGGGTGCTGGATGTGTATTTTCCCAGCCTCACTAGCTGCTGCCTGTCTGTCAGGAAGCTGTTGATCCACTGACAGACGGAGGTGGGCACGGAGAGCTGATTTAGTTTGGACAGGAGGAGGTTTGGGATGATCGTGTTGAAGGCCGAGCTGAAGTCCACAAACAGGATCCTCACATAAGTCCCCGGTCTGTCTAGGTGTTGCAGAACATAATGCAGTCCAATGTTTACTGCATCGTCCACAGACCTGTTTGCTCTGTAGGCAAACTGAAGAGGATCCAGCAAGGGCCCAGTGATGTCCTTCAGGCGGGCCAGCACCAGTTTTTCAAATGACTTCATGACTACAGACGTTAGAGCCACAGGCCTGTAGTCATTCAGTCCTGTAATTTTGGGTTTCTTAGGGATGGGGATGATGGTGGAACGTTTGAAGCATGAAGGGACTTCGCACAGCTCCAGCGATCTGTTGAAGATCTGTGTGAAGATGGGGGCCAGCTGGTCAGCACAGGATTTTAGACAGGCTGGTGTAACACAATCTGGGCCTGGTGCCTTTTTCCTTTTCTGCTTCCGGAAGACCTGGTGCACCGCATCCTCGCTGATCTGAATTGCAGGTGCCCCACCTGAGAGGGGGGATGCAGGAGGTGTGAATGGTGAGAGTGCTTGATTGGAGAGGTGTTCAGGATGGGTTGCAGGAGCTGTTAATGGTGTGAACGGTTGTTTGGAGAGGCATTTGGGACTGGTTGGAGGAGTTGTGAAGGGTGTGAATGGTTGTGTGGGGAGGTGTTCAGGGCAGGTGATGGGTGTTCTTTCAAACCTGCAGTTAAACTCGTTCAGATCGTCTGCCAGTCGTTGATTCTCTACAGTGCTGGGGGGTGGTGTCTTGTAATTGGTGATCTTCTTTAGACTTTTCCACACTGATGCTGAGTCGTTGGAAGTGAGTCCTTATTTTTTCAGAATAGTTCCTCTTTGCCACTTTGATCTCTTTTTCCAGTGTGTATTTAGCCTGTTTATACAAGACATTGTCCCCCTTCACCCAGGAATGCATTCATTGAGTATTCACTGACTTACAGTTCATTTTAATGACATGTTTGTAAATGAAGATCACCACAGACAAAGGCTGCAGACAGCACACCTTGTTTGTTATCTTTATTTTATAAATGTACAAAGGTTTTTGGTATTATTTCTCACTGGTCCCTCTTCTTCACTTGATTCCAATTCACAGTGACCTATCGTCCAGAGAGTAAAAACAGTAAGGCAGATGCTCTCTCTAGGCAGTATGATCTTCCCGTCGACAATCATACCCAGGAATGCATTATTTCCCCCGTCTGTAATCATTGCCCCAATTACCTGAGATATCATGTAGGAGATACAACAAGAACAGCTCCAAGAACCATCCCCTGTCAACTGCCCACCTAACACACATTATGTTCCACAAAGTCTACGACACAGGTTAATTCAATGGGTCCACACATCTGTCTGCTCTGGTTTCACCGCAATCCTAGTTATCATAGATTGATTCTCAAAGTCATCCCGTGTGATCCCATTGAACGGACTCCCCACAGCCATGGAAACCACACAGGGAATATTCCACCATGTCTTCAGGAACTATAGCATACCAGAAGATATTGTCAGTGACAGAGGCAACCAGTTCATGTCACAAGTCTGGGGAGCATTCTGTGGGACAGTGCACATGTCCACCTTCAACGAGCTGTAAGAGTACGATAACTCCAGGCCAACAAGCAACATCAGTAACACCCTCCCTACCAACCAGGGCAGTGGGTCTGGCTCTCTACACAGGACCTCAAGTTGCGGCTACAAAGCAGAAAGCTCAGCCCAAAGTATGTTGGTTCTTTCAAGATTCTACGAAAAGTAAATGAGGTCACTTACCAGTTAGAGCTTCCTGCTAACTACCATATCTCTCCATCTTCCCATGTTTCGCTGCTTAAACCGTTCCACCGGTTGCTGACCCAAATCATGAGACTCAAGAACTGCCACCGCCGCTGGATGTTGATGGAGCGCCAGCCTACAAGATCAATGAATTACTGGACTCAAGAAGGAGAAGGGGTCAGCTCCAATATTTGGTGGACTGGGAGGGCTATGGACCTGAAGAGAGTTCATGGGTAGCATTCTGAATCCTTCTCCCATTGAGGACTTTCATCGAGCCAGACCCGATGGACCAGCGCCACGACCATGGGGACGTCCATGTCGAGTTCCAGGAGGCACTCATAGGGAGGGAGATTCTGTAATATCACGACAGCAGAAGGAGCCCTCACCTGAGTACTGACTGTTCACCGATCCCTCTGCTTCTACAATCATTTCCTATTTGGGATTATTTAAGACGAGTCAGCGTGTTCCTACTTTGCAAAGTATTGCCAGTTTACCTGCTTTACCAAGCATTTTCCCATTGATTATTCTGATTACCTCTTTGTGTATGATTCTGCCTGTTTTCACGTTCTTGCTTCTTGGATTGCCCCATTGGATTTACTCCCTGATTGGACTGATGTTTGTTTTTGACTTATTCGACTGCCTACTCGATTCACCTTGTGCATGTTGAAAGATTGGACTGCCATTACAGTACAGACTCTCTGTCTGGTTTAACAACTCTGTCTGTAAAATATTTCCCTAATAAACTTCTGCAAATGGATTCTAATACTGCTTCAGCCTCCTTGTTCCAAATAGTATAGTATATAATACATAATTATGAATTAATTTATAAATGATATACTACATTTACATTTAATTAATGTATACATTTATATAAATTATATTTCTATGCAAAACTATAGAAAATATTTTAATTTGTCATTTGAATGTGACGTGTTCATAGCAAGGTGTTTTTCATAAGTAATGCCCCAATAAATAATTTGTTTTCCATATGTAAATTGACTCAATAATGAGCAGCCTAAATGGGCTAAATGTAATACAGCAGAAAATCACACATATGGATCATCAGGAACTGCAGGATTATTAGTCAGTCCAATGTGAAATAGCCTTAGAGTAGATACAGGCGATTGCTCCTGTCATCAAAAGGCTTATTGAGCTATAAAGGATCTTATTGCTCCCTCACACGAAACTTGAACAGTTGCATAACAAACCACTTACAGAAGCAATGAGATGGTAAATTTTTTAATCAGTATTGGCATGAACTACTGCCATCTCAGCCTTTTTTTTTTTTTACTGCTCTCTCTCTCTGTTTCACGTAAAGCAGACTCGACAAAAGACAGAGCTGTGTCAGACCGGCTGACAGCATGCAAACACAGTGGTTTCGTTCAGAAATGATTAGATGAGACAATGTTCATGGCAGTGTTCTTTGGATTACAGTTACAGACAGCTATCAGTTATAACAGAAAAACATCCAACTCAAAAAAAAAAAAAAAAAAAAAAAAAAAATCTCTGTTTGAGAGATGTCTGAGAGAGCTGACAAATGTTTCTGAATTTGACCTCAGACCTTTCTATACTCTCCATAGCCCTGTTTTTAACTCTTGCTCTCCACCTCCATTCATTCATTTTTTTTTTTTGCTTCTGTATGCTTTTTACATAAATTCTTTGGATGAAAATATGTGCACTCATGTTGGGAAAAGATTTACGTAATCATAGTTTTTCAAAAGGCTTTATTTTCAGAGATTCTTGAACAGAACCTTGTTAGATATTTACATATCACAGTATTCCTTCATTAAAAAAAAGTCATTGAATCACACGTTGTTGGAACAATAAAATGTGAGTACTGTTATGCCATGTTGTAAGGGCTTTATGATCTTTAAGATCTATGATCTTAGTGATTATCATATCATGAACATTTGTCATTTTGTTTGATTAATTACCATACCAGACTAATGAAAAATGGTTTCATGCAATATGCAACTTTATGTACTTTATTGGCATTGATGGTTCCATTTATTAACCTTTAATATCTATCAAAATTCTCAATTGCACATAAGGGTCTTTATAGTGAAAAAAAGATTGTTTAGATATTTAAAATGTACTTCTCATTAAGACAAAAAAATTGTTTAGACGAAGATTTGTAGATATGTAGATGAGATATGCTCGTTTCTTGACCAACTGAGTTCCTATACTTTCTTAGAGTGTAATGAAATGACCAGTGTGTGATGTTTTAAGCAGTCACTCAATCAGACACCCACACAGGGCTGAAGTCTCGCCGGAAGCTAACACTTAGAGAATACTTGAATCCCCACGCTAAAGCCAGTGGAGTTTTTTTTTCTCTGCCCACTCGCATCAACATTGCTTGACGACCTTCTTTCCCTCTCTTTCTCAGTCCTGTTCAGTGTGTAATTATGACTGTAAGTACATATTAGTGTGCCTGTGTTGCACTGATGTGAGAGTTTGATGTATGTGTTTGTGAGTGTGAGCTTGAACTTGGGAACTGTCCTCTGACTCAGTCTCACACAGAAGGGCTAGGAATAAATACAGGGTAACTGCATCCTGGCATCATGGGGAGGGAAAAAGCTCAGCTCAACATGTGCAGTTGTAAACGAGACCAAAGAGAAATAACACATCTCTTACAGATTAATGCATGCCAACTTATTTATTCTGAGAGGACATTGTACATAGCAAAAGACGTCTCTGTTCTCAGTTAAAGTTCTTTGCGGAGATCCTTATTTATTTAGACTGATGTAGTCTTGTGTTCAAAGATCTGAGGGCACCTAAGTCGTGGTATTGAAGGTGGAGAGAGAACTGTACATGCACTCCCCCCACCCACAATTCCTGCCGACCCAAACTCAAACTCACAACCCTTCGATTGCGAGTCTGACTCTCTAACCATTAGGCCACGACTTCCCCTCAAATGGTCCCATTCACAGAAAATGAGACATGGGCAGTGAAATTAGGAAAATACACAAGGGTTTTTTTTTTTTGTTTGTTTGTTTTTTTTAAGTTGAACCCAGTAGCGTAGACAGAAAAGAGAATCTGGGTGTGCATATGAAAATCTGGGTGTGCCACGTTTATTGTCAGATAGTATTTTTGTCGCACTGCTTCCGTCCAACCATACTCCTAGTGGTAATTTGCAGGTTGTGTCAAAATGTAGTTAATTGTTAAATTTAATAATTTTCTTCCAAATACGATAATTTTGAACTTCTGGTACGATACTTGGACATTTCCAATCTGGCAACACTGTCTGTTGATGTTGTGCCTGGGGAGGGAGAAACATCCTCCTCAGGTGTAACGTTAAGGCCTTGTGTCTGGCTGTCCATCAAGCCGAGTTCTTTTGCTAAAAAAAAATTAAGAAAGGAACTCTGCGACATATTGCTAGCTAGCAATGTGCAATCAAAAATTATCTGATTATGTCTTAGATTGCTGGGGTCACAGTCAGCTGCTGTTTGCTGATTGGTTGGCAGTCCAAATGTCAGCAGATATATTTTACATTACATTTATTCATTTAGCAGACGCTTTTATACAAAGCGACTTACAGATGAAGACAGTGGAAGCAATCAAAAACAACAAAAAAAGCAATGATAGGCTATATAAGTACTATAACAAGTCTTAGATAGGTTAACACAGTACACGTAGCATGGGCTTTTAAATAATATAATAAATAAAAAGAAAACAGATAGAATAAAAAAAAGAATAGAGCAAGCCAGTTAAAGGTCTTTACACATACACACATATATATAATTGCATAATAAATGAAAAGAAAAAAAATAGTACAAAAAGATTAGAAAGGTAGTTAGATTATTTTTAGGTGTGCCAACTGCCACTGTGGGTGGCACAGGCACAACCTGGCACACCCGTGGCTATGCCACTGGTTGAACCACTTTAAAATTAAGCGCTACATTTTAAGAACTCCTGTGACTTGTCTGGTGCCAAGGTGCTGCAAAAGATGCGGGATTTGAGCACAGTGGTCAGAGATGTCCATCTAGTGTGTTTAAATAGAAAAAGATTGGGGAAAAGTCTGTTTTCATTCAGTCAGCAGTTGGTTGGACAGTTGGCAGAAACATAAATCACCAACGTGATTAGTATTCATAGCTTTTTAATAATTTACTTTTTAAAATTGACATTATACTATACGTTTACTGATAAATGAGAGTTCCACTGATATTTTGTTCAGATCAGTCTTCAGTAAAAAAATGCACATCTGCAAATAGTATGCATTTTAATGTCAAAAAGTAAGATTAAACTGAATTGCGATTCAAAAACATTATTACAGTAGCTGTCATTTGTAACTAAAAGTGAAGTTTCTATAAGCTTGATAATAAGTTTCGAAGCCATCAAACACTTTTTTAAGCTGCTGAACTCATCCTTAGGGTTTTAATAGGAGGGACAGGGATGGATGGATAGACAGATAGATTGATAGATAGACAGATTGATAAATGAATTGATTAAATTCCTCTTCCTGTCAAATTCCACAAATTGGAAAGTCATGAATTCAAAGTTCAGTTTTGGAATAAACAGAATAGAGGGCCCATAATTACTGTCAGTGGCAGTGACAATGACAGCGTAATATACTTAGAGTGAACAAATTGTGTTTTATGTGGCAGTAGTCTGTGATGGCCTGCCACTTTTACTTTCGTTTGGTGTTTATTTATTTATTAAAGTTTAATGTTCAGATGTTCGCCGGTTCCCGCCTCCTTCTTCCGAAACTGTGTTACACTGACAATTTATCTTCAATTTCATTTTTATTATTTTTGCCTAAATGAAAACTTACATTTTGGTTTCAAAAATTCATCTTGGTAAATCGCTGTATAGAAGGGTTTACATTTCAGATTCTGTATGTCAACATACAATCCAGTGTCTCACTTATCATTACTTAAACTATGAATACAAGTGATATCACCCTGAAAATATTTACTCACTGAACAGAACATACACGTAGCATTTATTGTTTACCTTTTAACATTTTACAAAGCAATTTAACTCAACAACACTTTAAACTTATTTATTCTTCAGTCGACCTTTAATATATTCGATTACATCAGCCAGACCTCTCAAGCTGTGGACGTACAGAAGGTGATTTGCTCCTGATTTATGCAGATTGCTCCCTCTTCTTTTGAGTAGAGCACAAGGCAGAGCATTGCTCAATGTGGCAGGCAAGCAGAACTGTTCATTTTCAACACTTTATTTACTTCATTTCTCTCTGCATTGCAAAATCCATTCTGTTTGGATTCCGGGTTAGTCAAAATTTCAGGCTCAGTATAACATAATATACCTCCAAACAATAACATCACGTATAATGTTTTTCCCTATGAAATAACACACTTTTCTTACTGCTGGGTGGATCATCTGCAATGTTTCATCTTTTTATACCTCTCTGCATTTTGTTGTCTATTAAACATGCAGCCCAACATCTAAGACTTTTATCCGCATTAGAGTAAGAAGGAAAAGGCCTGCCATCAATCAGATTGATCTATGTGTGCTAGCCTAGCATAGAGGCACTGTATCCTCACTGTAGGTTCTTCCCTATTAAGCATCTAGCAGTTTATATTTCTTTCTCATCTGCTGCAGAGTAAACATATCCAGATATAAGATGTTTAATTTTGCAGTGTTCTCTGTGGTTGGTATAGGCAGTTCTTTGAGTTCTTGTATAATGAAGTTTTGATTGCACCATGACACTTTAAATCATTTTTGTTTTCAGACACCTCTAAAGAAACGCATACTATGGCTTGTTTTAACTTAAGGTTTCATTCATTGCTTTATTTTGACAGGAAGCAAAGCCAGTGAAGGAATGTTGTGTGAATGAGGGAATAGATATTGCATCATAATCATGACATTATTAATGTTGACGTTTGCTGTTTGGATGGACTTTATTAAATCAAAAGGCAAAATTCTTAGTGTGGTATTTTGTTTTTCAAGTGTACAGTAACATATTAGAAAACTAAAATGACTACTGTATACATTTCAGTATACATGTATACATTTCACTCCATCATATAATCAAGCGGCTTTTCTTAGAAAGAAGCATGTTTGCAAGTAATTGATGCAGACAGTTTTGTAATGATCACAGATTTTACTATATCTTTTTCTTTCAGATTTTTTTTCCCCCCTTATTCACTTTATTTCATCAAATTCCTATGTCTGTCTTTGTCACTTATATAATAACTATATCATGCTGTACTTCACCAGCTTCTCTCACATGTCACAATACCTTCTACTATGAAACATGAAATAATGTTTCATGTGCACAGGGACTTCTTACCTAATTAGGCCTGTATCGGTCAGAGATGCACGTCTGAAGAGACTGGGATTCTCTAAGTATAGCATGCGGTGACTGTAACCTTCATGAAGAACCTGTTTCGGCTCCTCTGGCTGATTCAGTTCATATATAACACCACGGCACATGTATCTGACACACCAGATGACTTTTAACACTGGAAAGGTGTCAAGAGAGACTGAATTAAATGGATGGATTGGACCTCTGAGATTACAGAACAGATTTGAGGCAAACTATGTGCTGCAGGAACTGAGGTTGACCCTGAAAACACAATGATGAACATCATAAACCCAATAAGGGCTCGGGTGTGTGGTTCTCTAAACATTACTTTATTATTGTTACGACCCGGCTCAAAGTCATAACATAAAAAGGACAACTGACAAGATGATTTCTAATAAAGAAATTGTAAGTTTATTTAAAATTAAACAAATAATGTCTAGGGTTCGAACACAAGATAATTATAGTAAATATCAACACAAAATCAAATCAATAAACAGTTGGAAATGAGGTTGGTAGAGTTGTGGAAATAATATGGGAACACAAATTCAAGAACCCACTCTTCAAACAAAAATCACAAAACCCAAATGAGAGAGAACTAGGCAAAATTTAGGAGCTTCTTAAATAGTTTGCCACAGGTGCAGCGGATCTTCATTGGAGCAATCCCGCCCACCAGAAAGGAGTCAGTCCTAGAACTCAAAAGATAAGAAAACAGGGGCAGGGATGTAACACCTCCACCCACAAGACATTAAATAATCTGGATTATTTAATACAATTAATAAACATAACCCCAAAATGAGGAAAAATAAATCTACACCAATTTAAATAGAAGAGAATAAGATACCTACTAGTAAATGGGAATTCAGCATGCACAAAGGGCCACATTTATGAAAGAATTCATATTTAGAAATCGCCCAAAGGTCACAGGCCGGAACATTACACACGAGACATTTTCCTTTCCTTTAATGTGATGAATTTGTAAAGGATATGATTGCAGAAACAAACTCCATCTCATTAAGCGCTGGTTGGTAGTACAACTACGCTGTAAAAAGACTAAAGGATTGTGATCAGTCATCACCTTAATCGGACTGCCGCTACCCAAATAAACCTCAAAATGTTGAATAGCCAAAATCAATGCCAAAGCTTCCTTCTCAATTACAGAATAGTTTCTTTGATGGATATTAAACTTTTTGGAAAAGAAACACACTGGATGTTCAACCTCTCAGTCATCGTCCTGCAAAAGAACTGCAACAGCACCCTTTTCACTGGCATCTACTGCCAGTTTAAAAGGAGTCTCGAAATTTGGGGCTGACAAGACAGGGGCATTCACTAACAATGCCTTGGCATCATCAAAGGCCTGCTGACAATTGGTCGTCCACACAAAATCTTTTTTTGGACTTAAATCAGTAAGAGGACTCACTACACTTGCAAAATTTGGACAAAAAGCCTGATAATAGCTAGTCATTCCCAAAAACCTTCTCAAATCCTTACGAGACTGAGGCACAGGAAAAAGGTCTATAGCTTCCACTTTAGCACGAATTGTTCGTACCTGACCCTGCCCCACAATTTTGCCCAAATAAGTGATGGTGGCTTTGGCAAATTCACACTTGGCCAAGTTAACAGTCAGATTAGCAGCTAACAAACAATCTAATATAGCCTTTATTTGAGTTATATGACTACTCCAATCAGAACTATACACCACAATGTCGTCCAGATATGCCCCACAATTGTTTAACCCTGATATCACTCAATTGACTAATCTCTGGAAAGTAGAAGCAGCATTTTGCATGCCAAAAGCCATAACCTGATATTCCCATAACCCATCTGGGGTCACAAATGCAGAAATTTTTTTTGGCTCTGTCAGAAAGAGGAACCTGCCAGTAGCCCTTCAACAGATCTAACTTGGTCACATAACTGGCAGGCCCTACCCGGTCAATGCAATCATCAAATCTTGGTAAAGGATAAGAATCTACTTTAGTTAGAGCATTAACTTTACGGAAGTCTGTACAGAACCTCTGAGAGCCATCAGACTTGGGTACCAAAATTCATGGCGAACTCCAGGCACTTTGGCTTGGTACAGCAATTCCATACTCAGTCAAATAGGTCACCTCTTTGCTCAATAGTGCACGCTTTTCAGGACCAACCCGGTATGGATGTTGTTTCACAGGAGCAGCACCTGAAACATCAATATCATGCACCACAAAATTTGTTTGGTTAGGCACATCTGGAAACAAAGACTATAGGAACTGATCAGTTCTACAAGTGTAGACCTTTCCATTGGAGGCAAATAAGGGAGATGAGCCTCAAGATTAAAGAGAATTTGAGAGTTATTTAACCAAGTTACAGGTACAGGTACCAAGTTCCTCCAGAAAAACGGGCACACACAGTAAAACAGCCAGATTATTGGTTAATCCATCAGAGTTTCTGGCTCTAACAAAGTACTCCTTCAGCATATTAATATGACACAAACGACTATGCTTACGTCTGCCTGGCGTAGAAATGACATAATCTAGATCACCAACCTTGCGTTCAATGGTGTAAGGCCCTGAAAACCGTGCCTGTAATGACGAACCATGTATAGGAAGCAAAGCCAGAACTTGATCTCCTACTGAAAAATCCAGTTTCTTAGCCTGCTTGTCATACCAGGCTTTCATCTTTTTCTGTGAGCCAGCCAAATTAGTATGAGCAATTTCACAGGCTTTACTAAGCCGATGTCGAAAATGACTAACATAGTCCAGCAGATTGGAAGAATCAGATGCCTCCGCCAGCCATTTCTCCTTTAACAATTTCAATGGACCACGGACATTATGGCCAAAAACCAATTGAGCAGGACTAAACCCCAGAGAATCCTGTACAGCCTTTCTGGCGGCAAAAAGCATGAAATGCACCCCTTCATCCCAGTCCCTCTGGAACTCAAGACAGTAAGTTCTTAACATGGCTTTCAGGGTTTGATGAAACCTCTCAAGGGCTCCCTGGGACTCTGGGTGGCAAGCACTAGAATGGCAAGATGAAATACCCAACTGATCCAGCACCTGCTCAAAAATTTTTGACATATAATTGGACCCTTGATCAGACTGAACAGATTTTGGAAGCCCGAACATTGAGAAGAACTTCAGCAAGGCCTGTACCACAGCGGGAGCTGTTATCTTCCTTAAAGGAACGGCTTCAGGGAAGCGAGTAGATGCACAAATAACTGTCAACAAATACTGGTGGCCGCGTTTGGTTTTAGGTAATGGACCAACACAATTTACTAAAACTCTACAAAAGGCTCCTCAAAAGCTGGAATAGGATGCAAAGGAGCAACAGGTATAGTTTGGTTGGATTTACCGGTTACCTGGCAAATATGGTATGTCTTACAATAAGAAACTACATGTCTTTTTAGACCAGGCCAATAGAAATTCTGCAATATACGATTATATGTCTTATTTATACCAAGATGTCCGGCCATACTACAGTCATGCGCTAGCTTGAGAACTTCTTCACGAAAAACCTGAGGTACCACGACCTGAAAAACATTGCACCAGTCATCTTGTTCCGACAAAGATCGAGGGCACCATTTTCTCATTAGCACCCCGTCCTTCTGGAAAAACCCAAATGACAACTCATTCACCTCTTGCTCCGTACTCAGTTCATCTAACAGAGAAGATAAAGAAGAGTCTTTACTCTGTTTTAAAATGAGTTGATCCCTTGTAATCAATGATTTTCTGTAAGGAATGTAAGGAATAGGCGCTTCGGTAACTTGAGGGCTAGGTATCACTTTAACTCCTGCCAAATCATTGCCCAAAATGAAGGAAACCCCTTCAATTGGCAAAGAAGGTAGCACTCCTACTACTACCTGACCAGAAACCAAGGGTGACTTCATACAAATACGATGTAAAGGGACAATGGTACAGCCCATTTCAAACCCTCTTACCAAAACTTGAGCACCTGTATCAGTCTGGTCAGACAGAGGTAATACCTCTGTATAAGAAGTAACGATTGTGCAGCTCCCGTGTCCCTGAGAATACGCACCGGAACACCACCGTCCTGTCCAGATAAAGAGACAACTCCAGTTGTTAAAAAAGGAGTATAATCAGTGGAACCATCACTACTTTCCATGTTCTCCCCCTTCGGAGAATGGCGCTCAAAACACTCGTCACTTGACAAAAGGGGCAATTGGCATGCAGTAGTTAACCCCACTGGCTTGGTAGATTTTGCTTTCTTATTGAGAACAAAACACTCTGATATCTTATGACCTGGCTTTTTGCAATAGAAACAAATAATATTTGCCTTTACAGGAACTGCCTCAAGTTTCCTAGGAGAGGTTGAACCAGAACTAGATCCGGCCATGACGAACTTCGATTCTGATAGTAGTTTCTTTTTAGCTCACGATTTCCAAACAACCCTTTATGGGTTAGAGAAAATTCATCAGCCCTAGTGGCTGCATCACACAACTTGGAAACCTTCTGTTCATTCAAGTAACTAACTAGACCTTCTGGGAGACAATTCTTAAACTCTTCTAAAAGAACCAACTCCCTGAGCTTTTCTTTGGTCTCAACCTGCTTAGAAGCACACCACCTATCAAACATGTTCTCCTTTTCTCGAGCAAACTCTACAAACGTCTGCTTCTCACATTTAAAGTAATTTCGAAAGCGCTGACGATATGCTTCGGGCACTAACTCGTAAACATGGAGAATGGAGGTTTTAACAGTATCATAAACCGCACTCTGTTCTGAATAAACCTCTTGAGCCTTACCCGTAAGCACACATTGTGCAAAAGCACACATTTGGTGGTATATCGACCTCCAAAGTACAATAAGAATTTTATCCAGGACTTTGCAGAATTTGTGGCGGCGATTGCATTGAAATATGATCGTTTTTTAATTATTGGTGATTTTAACATTCATGTGTGCTGCGAATCAAAACCTCTGGTTAAAGATTTTCTCAGTCTAATTGATTCATTTAATCTAACGCAGTCAGTCACTGGTCCGACCCATGAAAAAGGACATACTTTGGACCTTATGTTGTCCTATGGTTTATGTATTACTCTCAGTGAAATACGTGACACAAGTATTTCAGACCACCTGCCTGTTTTATTTACTCTGGTTGTTCCCAATTCTGAGATTTCACCCTGTGCTTCTGCGCAACCCAGTGTTCGAGCAATTAACCCTTTAACTGCTTCACAGTTTTCTAATGTTTTTAAGGATTCACTGTTGTACAATCTTGATGACTGTAATCTCAGTGTAGAAGAATTCACGGCCTTATTTGACTCTACTTGTACTGAGATTTTAGACTCGCTCGCTCCGTTGAGGAAAAAACGTCCCAAAGTTCTTTCAGAACCTTGGTTAAATGACACTACCCGCTCTCTCAGACGTGCCTGCAGAGTAGCTGAGAGAAAGTGGAAAAGAGATAAACTTAAAATCTCGTTCGAAATTATGCAGAACGCATTATGTAAATACCAGAGAGCAGTTAAAGCGGCCAAAACTAAAAAAAAATTCTGACCTCGTAGCCAGTAACAGCCAGCGGCCTCAGGTTCTTTTTAATGTATTTAATTCTCTCGTTAACCCACGTGATTCAGATTGTACTGTGCCATCTTTAATGTTATGTGAAAACTTTCTGAAACACTTTGTGGACAAAATTGCTGGTCTCAGTTTTCCACCCTTTACAGTTATCAGTAACTCCCCCGGTTTTTCTTTTTGCCCAGCTCTCTTTCAGCAGTTTGAGCCGGTTACATTCTCCTATCTTTTTGACATAGTTAAACAGCTACGTCCTACGACCTGCCCCCTTGACAGTATTCCTGCACGTTTAGTTAAAGATGTCTTTGACACTGTTGGGCAAAGCATTGTATCTTTGGTCAATACATCTCTCAGCTCAGGGTGTGTACCATTTGTTTTTAAACATGCCATTGTACAACCACTACTGAAAAAGAATAACTTGGATCCTTCCAATTTGTCAAATTTTAGACCTATATCTAAACTCCCCTTTTATCGAAAGTTTTAGAGAGATTTGTTTTTAATCAACTTCAGTCATTTATTGATGAATTTAGTATATATGAAAATTTTCAGTCTGGTTTTAAGCCCCTTCACAGTACAGAAACTGCTCTTTTAAGAGTTTCTAATGATCTTCTTTTAACTGTGGACCCTGGTAACTCTGCTGTTTTAGTCCTTTTGGATTTTACTGTGGCCTTTGATACGGTCAATCATTCTATTCTTTTATCTAGACTTGAACACTGTGTCGGTATTAAGGGCATAGCCCTTAAATGGTTTCAGTCATATTTGACAGACAGAAGTTTTTCTGTTCACCTTTGTTAATTTTCATCATCTGCCCACCCTCTTTTTTGTGGCATCCCTCAAGGGTCAGTATTGGGCCCTATGTTGTTTTCTTTGTATATGCTGCCCTTGGGGTATATTTTTAGAAAGCACAATATCACTTTTCACTGTTATGCAGATGATGTACAGATTTATTTGCCTGTCAATACTAATAACAAAGCTTCATTTCTTTCATTACTGAATTGCCTGAAAGATTAAAAAATATGGTTGGATCAGAACTTTCTTTGTCTTAATGAAAATAAGACTGAGATTGTTGTGTTTGGTCATCCTGGGGATTTAAGTGCTTGTGAAGATGCACTTGGTAATTTAGGGTTATTTGTTCGTCCATTTACCAAGAATCTCTGTGTGATTTTTGACAGTGCTTTTAAATTTGAAAAACAGATTAGTTCTGTTGTAAAAGCCAGTTTCTTTCAACTAAGACTGTTAGCTAAAGTCAAGCCCTACCTGCCACGTAAGGAGTTTGAAAGTGTAATTCATGCTTTTATAACATCTAGACCCTTAACCCTAACAATTAACCCTTTAACTGCTTCACAGTTTTCTAATGTTTTTAAGGATTCACTGTTGTACAATCTTGATGACTGTAATCTCAGTGTAGAAGAATTCACGGCCTTATTTGACTCTACTTGTACTGAGATTTTAGACTCGCTCGCTCCGTTGAGGAAAAAACGTCCCAAAGTTCTTTCAGAACCTTGGTTAAATGACACTACCCGCTCTCTCAGACGTGCCTGCAGAGTAGCTGAGAGAAAGTGGAAAAGAGATAAACTTAAAATCTCGTTCGAAATTATGCAGAACGCATTATGTAAATACCAGAGAGCAGTTAAAGCGGCCAAAACTAAAAAAAAATTCTGACCTCGTAGCCAGTAACAGCCAGCGGCCTCAGGTTCTTTTTAATGTATTTAATTCTCTCGTTAACCCACGTGATTCAGATTGTACTGTGCCATCTTTAATGTTATGTGAAAACTTTCTGAAACACTTTGTGGACAAAATTGCTGGTCTCAGTTTTCCACCCTTTACAGTTATCAGTAACTCCCCCGGTTTTTCTTTTTGCCCAGCTCTCTTTCAGCAGTTTGAGCCGGTTACATTCTCCTATCTTTTTGACATAGTTAAACAGCTACGTCCTACGACCTGCCCCCTTGACAGTATTCCTGCACGTTTAGTTAAAGATGTCTTTGACACTGTTGGGCAAAGCATTGTATCTTTGGTCAATACATCTCTCAGCTCAGGGTGTGTACCATTTGTTTTTAAACATGCCATTGTACAACCACTACTGAAAAAGAATAACTTGGATCCTTCCAATTTGTCAAATTTTAGACCTATATCTAAACTCCCCTTTTATCGAAAGTTTTAGAGAGATTTGTTTTTAATCAACTTCAGTCATTTATTGATGAATTTAGTATATATGAAAATTTTCAGTCTGGTTTTAAGCCCCTTCACAGTACAGAAACTGCTCTTTTAAGAGTTTCTAATGATCTTCTTTTAACTGTGGACCCTGGTAACTCTGCTGTTTTAGTCCTTTTGGATTTTACTGTGGCCTTTGATACGGTCAATCATTCTATTCTTTTATCTAGACTTGAACACTGTGTCGGTATTAAGGGCATAGCCCTTAAATGGTTTCAGTCATATTTGACAGACAGAAGTTTTTCTGTTCACCTTTGTTAATTTTCATCATCTGCCCACCCTCTTTTTTGTGGCATCCCTCAAGGGTCAGTATTGGGCCCTATGTTGTTTTCTTTGTATATGCTGCCCTTGGGGTATATTTTTAGAAAGCACAATATCACTTTTCACTGTTATGCAGATGATGTACAGATTTATTTGCCTGTCAATACTAATAACAAAGCTTCATTTCTTTCATTACTGAATTGCCTGAAAGATTAAAAAATATGGTTGGATCAGAACTTTCTTTGTCTTAATGAAAATAAGACTGAGATTGTTGTGTTTGGTCATCCTGGGGATTTAAGTGCTTGTGAAGATGCACTTGGTAATTTAGGGTTATTTGTTCGTCCATTTACCAAGAATCTCTGTGTGATTTTTGACAGTGCTTTTAAATTTGAAAAACAGATTAGTTCTGTTGTAAAAGCCAGTTTCTTTCAACTAAGACTGTTAGCTAAAGTCAAGCCCTACCTGCCACGTAAGGAGTTTGAAAGTGTAATTCATGCTTTTATAACATCTAGACTAGACTACTATAACTCTTTATATGTTGGTCTGGATAAGTCATCTCTTCAACGCTTACAGTTAGTCCAAAATGCAGCAGCTCGGCTTTTGACTGGGACTAAAAAGTATGAGCACATTAGCCCTGTCCTAGCTTCACTACACTGGCTTCCTGTCTGCTTCAGAATTGATTTCAAGATTTTATTGTTTGTTTTTAAGATCTTAAATGGGTTGGCGCCTGCGTATTTATCAGAGCTTTTACATGTCCATGCCCCCGTTAAAGCATTGAGGTCATCCAGTCAGGTGCTCCTCAGTGTTCCAAGAACTAGCCCTGACCGGGCTTTTTCAGTGGTGGCACCTAATTTGTGGAATAGTTTACCTGTACACATAAGAACTGCTCAGACTGTTGGAATTTTTAAGTCATTTCTTAAGACACACTTGTATTCCTTGGCTTTTATATCAAGCTGAGCTGTGACATTGGTATGTTTTTACTGTATATGTTTTATTTGTATGTGACTCTCTAGTTTTCTTATCTAGACATTGTTAAGCACTTTGGTCAACCATGGTTGTTTTTAAATGTGCTATATAAATAAACTGAACTGAACTAAAAGCAGCGTCCAAACCTCCTTAGGCAACTTCAGTGTAGTAGCAACTCTCTCTAAGTGGGAGAAATACTTCTCTACCTCTTTTTCAGAAAAAGGAGGAACCATCCTTATATGTTTCCCAATATCAAAAACTTGCTCTACCCTTTGAGGAATCTCGGAGGGAACAACAAAAGGTGAAACCGGCGATTGGCCCTCAGGCCTCCGACCTGCCAACTCAAACTCCATTTTCAGGTCAGGTCCATTTTCAAGGTCAAAAGCCCGCTCACGCTCTCTTTCCTGTCCCTCCAATTTCCTAATCTCAAGTTCTCCCTGCAGCTCTTTCACTTTCAAAGCTAATTGGTCTTGTTCTAGACGACACCTCACTAACTCCAAATCCAACTCTTTTTCCCGTAATGCCATCTCTTTCAGCTTGACTTCACTGCCAACAATGGGAACTGGCACCTGTAATTTTCCACCAAAAATGTTCTTTTCCTCTAAAGTGCCCTTTAAACTTTTTAAGATCGACTCTTTAAGTTTCTTATCAGCACTAGTAAGCTCTATATCATAATGAGCAGCAACCAACAACAGCTGCTCTTTAGTGCACTTTTCAAGTGCTTCCTCAGAAGGCTCTTTCAAAAAAACTTCCACATTAGAAGCCATAGCTAAACTCTACACCTTCAAAACAGTAGCCACTTTAGGAGTTCCCAAAAACACCAAAGTATCCTTTCAAATATATTTCACAAAAACAAGGATTTAAACTTCTGACCAACTCCATTTACACACAACTACTAAAAAGGTCATTTTAATCTGCACCATTCAACAAGTCAATCACTTACCCAAACACTATATAGGTTTACCAAAAACCTCTCAACAGGTAACATGCGAACACTATGGTAATCTTCAAAAAGAAACCTCCTCATAATTCACCAAAATCATGTCTAAATTGCGGACCACATTCAACAACTTGGCATGCTACATCACCACCGCATGTTACCCAACACATTGACATACCAACAACTTTGGTTACTGGTGCAAAGTTACTTACCGACCTGAAGAAAGCGGGGGTGAGAAAAAAAAAATCCTGTTCTCTCAAACATAACTTTTCACAAGTTCCCAACACTAAACAATGATACTAAAAAAAACACCACTGAACATGGCTATCTTAGACAGCAACTCCGGTACAAAAAAAACAATCTTCAAAGGCTTACCAGACTCGGGGCCACTTTAAACACTAAACTTCATGTCACCTGGCAAAAAACCAGGCCCTGAATAGCGTACCCCCAACAGAGATTAAATCTCCACCCGGGATACCTTCAAAAATAACAAACTAACAAAACAAACAGTGTGCCGTTGGAAGGATTGACTAGCAACCCAGCTGGAACACTCTACCTAACCGGAGACTTTTAATAATCCAATACCCCTTTCCACACTCCACTCAACAAATAAAACCTCAAATTCAAACCATTATTGATCCCAGACGAGGCCCCAATTTGTATTACGACCCGGCTCAAAGTCATAACATAAAGAGGACAACTGACAAGATGATTTCTAATAAAGAAATTGTAAGTTTATTTAAAATTAACCAAATAATGTCTAGGGTTCGAACACAAGATAATTATAGAAAAAATCAAATCAATAAACCGTTGGAAATGAGGTTGGTAGAGTTGTGGAAATAATATGGGAACACAAATTCAAGAACCCACTCTTCAAACAAAAATCACAAAAACCCAAATGAGAGAGAACTAGGCAAAATTTAGGAGCTCCTGAAATAGTTTGCCACAGGTGCAGCTGATCTTCATTGGTGCAATCCTGCTCACCAAAAAGGAGTCAGTCCTAGAACTCAAAAGATAAAAAGAAAACAGGGGCAGGGATGTAACAATTATGACAGATAGTAGAGACAATGGGTGAGAGAGCTGTTCTCTGATTATTGCGCCATGAATACTGCATGAGTCTGATTGACTCTATTCTTCTCAGATTATAGGTTATGTTTTCTAAAGTAATCATGACAGTAAATTTTGTCATCTACCTGTACAAACACACACACACATTTTATATATTAGTCATTTAGCAGACACATTTATCCAAAGCAAATTACAAATGAGGACAATGGAAGCAATCAAAATCAACAAGAGAGCAATGATAGGCAAGTGCTGTAACAAGTCTCAGTATACATGTAGCAAAGTTTTTTAAATATATATTATATAAATAAAAAGAAAACAGATAGAATAGAAAAAGAAAAGAACAAGCTAGTGTTAGAGGCTTTTTTTTGCTTTTGTTAATTGTGTAATAAATAAAAAATAAAGCAGAATACAAAAAGATTTTAGAAGTTTGTATTGGTGGTTTACGGTGCGTAATAGTTTTTATACTGCACAAACTGTATTTTCTATCGGCCTACACCAACCCTACACCTAAATCTACCCCTCACAGAAAACTTTGTGCATTTTTTGATTTTCAAAAAACACCATTTAATATGTTTTTAAAACCTTTTGAATCAACTTTGCTAAATACATAAATAATAATATTTATATGTTAAAATGTAAATACTGAGTAGACACAGATTTTTACAACGGAGTTATTTAACTAATATATATATATATATATATATATATATATATATATATATATATATATATATATATATATATATATATATATATAATTTTAGCTAGTTGACAAGGCAACATTTCCCCATATCATTTAGTTTATCTTGATGTTCTAAAATAACTAAAATTATAACTATAATATTATCTCAATGATACAAAATGCTTTACAATAAGCTGTCAGTGTAATATGAGTACGATGGGGGATGGGGTGTGGTTATGGGTTGGCACTCTTTTGAATATCTGCTTTAGGGCCCCCAAAATGCTAGGACCCGGCCTGACTAGACAATATTTTCTGATGCTGTTTTACATCAGAACAATACATCTGCTTCACTCCCTTAATTATTCATTGAGAAACATGTGAGTGATCAGTTCAAGTCTGCTGAAAGGAGCTGCTGGTGCAGAAACTTCTCGAATCCCCTCAGAGCCACTGACCACACGGCCTGCAGGAGTACCTTTGAAGAGCATGATTGTGATAAGTAATTACATCGTTTAAACTCAGTCTACTGATTTTAGCACCTCTATATATCTCTCAGGATTAAACTCCCTCACATTAACTTGAGATAAACGATGTGTGTGTGTGTTGCTTTGAAAAGTTATGTTTGGTCTCTGGATGGTTCTGCTCTGTTTGATGTCAGTGTAGATCGACAGTCACATTGTAGATGTACACACAGAATTATACATAACACATTGTCCTCTGCAACATTAGAACTTGTTTCCTTGAGTTATGCCACTGTTGTGGTCATGCTCCTCTGGATTTCTGTAGTGTGCAATGCTTCATTGGTCTTTGGTGCAGCTTACATTGAGCAGCCCCTTTAATGTAATATTAAATGTCTTTCTCAATCTGACTGGAACCCATAATTTCTATTTTTATACAAAATACAAATCCATATTATATATTCGTATAATACATACCTACATGCATATACAGTATTGTTCAAAATAATAGCAGTACAATGTGACTAACCAGAATAATCAAGGTTTTTAGTATATTTTTTATTGCTACGTGGCAAACAAGTTACCAGTAGGTTCAGTAGATTGTCAGAAAACAAACAAGACCCAGCATTCATGATATGCACGCTCTTAAGGCTGTGCAATTGGGCAATTAGTTGAAAGGGGTGTGTTCAAAAAAATAGCAGTGTCTACCTTTGACTGTACAAACTCAAAACTATTTTGTACAAACATTTTTTTTTTCTGGGATTTAGCAATCCTGTGAATCACTAAACTAATATTTAGTTGTATGACCACAGTTTTTTAAAACTGCTTGACATCTGTGTGGCATGGAGTCAACCAACTTGTGGCACCTCTCAGCTGTTATTCCACTCCATGATTCTTTAACAACATTCCACAATTCATTCACATTTCTTGGTTTCGCTTCAGAAACAGCATTTTTGATATCACCCCACAAGTTCTCAATTGGATTAAGGTCTGGAGATTGGGCTGGCCACTCCATAACATTAATTTTGTTGGTTTGGAACCAAGACTTTGCCCGTTTACTAGTGTGTTTTGGGTCATTGTCTTGTTGAAACAACCATTTCAAGGGCATGTCCTCTTCAGCATAGGGCAACATGACCTCTTCAAGTATTTTAACATATGCAAACTGATCCATGATCCCTGGTATGCGATAAATAGGCCCAACACCATAGTAGGAGAAACATGCCCATATCATGATGCTTGCACCTCCATGCTTCACTGTCTTCACTGTGTACTGTGGCTTGAATTCAGAGTTTGGGGGTCGTCTCACAAACTGCCTGTGGCCCTTGGACCAAAAAAGAACAATTTTACTCTCATCAGTCCACAAAATGTTCCTCCATTTCTCTTTAGGCCAGTTGATGTGTTCTTTGGCAAATTGTAACCTCTTCTGCACATGCCTTTTTTTTAACAGAGGGACTTTGCGGGGGATTCTTGAAAATAGATTAGCTTCACACAGACGTCTTCTAACTGTCACAGTACTTACAGGTAACTCCAGACTGTCTTTGATCATCCTGGAGGTGATCATTGGCTGAGCCTTTGCCATTCTGGTTATTCTTCTATCCATTTTGATGGTTGTCTTCCGTTTTCTTCCACGTCTCTCTGGTTTTGCTCTCCATTTTAAGTCATTGGAGATCATTTTAGCTGAACAGCCTATCATTTTTTGCACCTCTTTATAGGTTTTCCCCTCTCTAATCAACTTTTTAATCAAAGTACGCTGTTCTTCTGAACAATGTCTTGAACGACCCATTTTCCTCAGCTTTCAAATGCATGTTCAACAAGTGTTGGCTTCATCCTTAAATAGGGGCCACCTGATTCACACCTGTTTCTTCACAAAATTGATGACCTCAGTGATTGAATGCCACACTGCTATTTTTTTGAACACACCCCTTTCAACTAATTCAACTAATTGCCCAATTGCACAGCCTTAAGAGCGTGCATATCATGAATGCTGGGTCTCATTTGTTTTCTGAGAATCTACTGAACCTACTGGTAACTTGTTTGCCACGTAGCAATAAAAAAATATACGAAAAACCTTGATTATTCTGGTTAGTCACATTGTACTGCTATTATTTTGAACAATACTGTATATATATATATATATATATATATATATATATATATATATATATATATATATATATATATATATATATATATATATAGAAATTGTGAACAACTTAGATTTTTACATTTTGTAACAGTTGCGATTCATGACACGTAATCCATTACCTAATATTAATGCACTAAAAAAAGAAAGAAAGAAACCTTTGATGTATGACTTTCTGTACCCGGTTTCAGTACTGTATTCAACAAATATTTGTTCCAGGTGTGTATAGGCTTGTAGTCATGTTATTGTTTCTGCTTCTTTATACCTTGGTCTGGGTCTTGAAAGGGGGTTGTGCTATCTCTTCAGTCACACTCTTCAACTTAATGTTGTTATGAACTGTCACAAGTTGACAGATGGATCCTCGGAAACTAATGGTAACGTCAGACTGTATTTTACAGAACATGCTGTGTAAGTTTTTGGGTACCGGTTGTGCATTGGCCATGTGTAATATGTCACAACTGCAGGTTTATTATCTGCAGCACGGTGAATCTGTTATTATCCTGCACCTTCATTCTCTGGCCTTGATGCAGAGAAATAAATTCATACTGATAGTATCAGAGAGGTAATGCACTCTCACAGCAGAATGCACCAGCTTGCATTTTCTCTCTCTTAAGTTACTCATCCTCATTTTCTCTCTCTCTGTCAGCACTTTTCTGTGTTCCCTGCAAAGTTTGTCGCTAATCCCAATCCACTTGATATCAGTAAATCTTATTAAAAACAATATATTCCCTTTAATCTGGTTTACGGTGCTCACACAGCTGTCATGACAGTTTTTCACAAAATCTCTGTTGTTTTGAAGTGTGTATGGCAGCGGTTCTCAATTCCAGTCCTCGCACCCCTATCTCTGCATATTTTGCATGTCTCTCTTTGTTAACACATCTACTTCAGATAATCAGCTTGTCAGAAGGGAGCTCTGTGCTTGAACTGTGTTCCCATTAACATGGTCCCTATACAGTGTTCATTGCTCCCTACTCCCTGAGCAGGGGAAATCTGTTGAAATTTACCTCACTTTGGAACATTCCTTCCCAGATCAACACATCGCCAGTGCTTGTTTTTTTTTTTTTTAAGATGACTAGCAGTGCCTTTGCTATTCAACTCAAAGTTTGGTTGGCTAGCATGAACCTGTAAACCTCTGCTGGTAGATTGCTGTAACTACTGTACACCATCTGGACCTAAATTACAGTTTTAGAATGTGCTGCAGTAAGTCATGGTTATTTCTATAACAGCGTTTTAGTGCCACAAAAAAAAAAAAAAAGATAAGAATAAAGTCATAATATTTTGAGAATATATCATAGCAATGTGAGAATAAAGTCAAAATATTTAAAGAAATTCTGGTGGCCTGGCAACTGATATGACTATATGTGGGATTATTAGCAGAAATCATACCATGTGTCATGAGCACACTTCAAACTTTTGAACGTTTTATGCTGTGTTTAATTAAATACTGTACATGTAAAGAATAAAATGGTGGACAGCATTTTTTTTGTGGAGTAGGTGGTGGAAATTTCATATTAATTAAAGTTATTAATGCAAAATACTGGCCTTGCTATGACTTTGTTCATTTTTTTGCACTACAATGTCATCGTATATTATAATACACTAAAACTAGAATAAAAAAAGTTCTCAAAATATAATAAACTAAAATATAAAAAAAAAACACATACATTTTCATTTAATTTAACTTGATGTACTCTAATAATTAAAACTAAGGCTGAAATAAACATTAATAAAAACTATATGGTCATTAAAGGGTTACTCCACCCCAAAATTACAATTTTGTCATTAATCACTCAACCCCATGTCGCCCCAATCCGTAAAAGCTTTGTTCATCTTCATAAAACTTTGCAACGGGAACATTTTCTCAGACAACATTAGTTGACCAGAAAAAGACAGCTGAGCATAATGTTGGGTTTGTTATTTACATTGTGTTATAAATTCTGACATACTTTTGTTGACATGTTTGCATTTGTGTACGTTATGTGTCCCAGCTAGAATTTACTTTGAGAAATACTGTTTAGCTCCATGAAGCCTGAGCCAGAAGGATACCAATGCCCTATCTAATATAAATGTTTTATTTTCTCTCTGTCTTCTCTCTATTCCTGTCTGTCTAGGAACCTTGGGAAATCTGGATTGAGAGTATCATGCCTTGGTTTGGGTGAGTATTACATTATATATATATATATATATATATATATATATATATATATATATATATATATATATATATATATATATATATATATATCCATATGCTGTATGTTTTTAGTGTAGTAAATCAGCAGATAGCAGCAGAGACAGTTTTTGCAGAGGTCAGTTCTGTTTAACAGCTCATTAATCATTACACTGTGCTTACTCTATCTAGCATTTTCCCTCTTTCACAAACACACACACAATCTCACTCTTGATGTCTGGAAAAGGAGGGCTGGGACTTGAACAGTTGGATAAATAAACGCAATTCTAATAGCTGAACTTCAGTAACTGGAGTGGGCCAGTCAGCTTTGGTACCTCCGAGACGACGAATGGCAGACTCAGCTTTCAGAAGCCCCTTTCACACTGCCATTCCGGCAAATACAGGGGTAAAGTGTTCCTGTAATTGTTTCCTGGTCGCTAGATTTGGCACTTTCACACTGCCAGTGATGACCCGGTATATGTGCGTGCTTTCACACACAACCCTTGAAGATCCCGTAACGACACGTGATATCAGCGCGTGACGTGTAATGTACGAGTCGACAAAGCTTGGCACGTTATACTTAAACTGAAGCAAGCAAACGATCTCAGTGTCAGCGCGGAAAGTGAGGAACTAACTGATCTCTGCTTCATTACAGTTTGCACATATGTTTTCGTCGGGAATGTTGATCTTCCTTCAAAACAGCCGGTAAAAAAGTCGCGCGATAACGCGCGTCATCACTTCGATACCGAATTAGATCTGGCTTTTGTTCACACAGCGCTCGTTCCGGATCGATTACCGCAATGTTACTATGTCCCCGACCCGGGTTCGATTCGGTAATCAATTCCGGGACGTGGTTGCTTTCACACAGAAGGCGACCAGGCAATGTTACGGGAATATTGCGGGTCCGACGTGCAGTGTGAAAGGGGCTAGAGTGAGACAGGCCAAGGCTACAGGGGCTCCATATGCTTGTGTGTGTCTTTTAAAATATGAGCACAACAGTGTACGTGTGTTACTAAATATAAAAATATCCAGAAAGATAAATAGCTTGGAAAGCGATGATCATTTAGGAGACGGAGGTTTGAATCTGGCCCAAAATAAAACGTCTCAGGTTACGCATGTAACCATGGTTTCTTGAAGGAACAATATGCTGCAGTGGAGAACGTTTTAGGAATGCCTCCAGCATGACCATCTCTGAATCACGTGTGTAATCAGTCCAGTAAAAGGGGCGAGATGTCATAGGCGGGTGACTTAATGAAACCAGGAAGCTTAAGAGCATGTCAGCCTCTAGGAGTGAAGCAAGCAGAGATGGCAGAAGTGTGGCACTGCGACGCAGGGTCTCGTTCCTTTGAGGAACCATGGTTACATGTGTAAACTGAGACATTACTCTTCAGGAACTCGAGCTGCGTCGGAGAATGCCCACTCCACCAGACTTTCGAATCTCTGCCTAGTGTGGAACCCTGCACAGCTAGGGCAAGAGAGTGGAAGAGCCTGGAGTGGCTTGCATATCTAAGCCAAAGAATCTGACAAAGGTTAGGATGATAGTCATTCAGACAAGATGGTGTATTGTTCTTAGGTACAGGGATGATGACAGATTTTTTGAAGGGTGTGGGAAACACTGAGGTAGCAAGAGACTCATTAAAAATAGATGTAAACAAGCCAGTGAGCTGATCAGCGCAGGACTACAGAACATGGCCAGAAATCCCATCAGATCTGGCTGCTTTCCTGACGTTCAACTCACTTTAGGGCCCTCCGAACCTCATCCTCAGACACTGTGATCACATGATCATCGCTGCTCTGAGTGCCGCTTCCTGACGCGTTGAATGGCAGACTAGTGCTGCTTAGATTGCTTGAAAAAGGGCCATAGAAAGTGTTTATCTCGTCAGCTAGTGACAGATCTGCTCTCACCTCTGCAGAGGAATTGTTTCCAAAGGCACAGGTGTTCCTTAGTCCCTGCCACATGTGTTGGGAGTCTTTGAGCTGAAAATGCGTTTCCTGTATCGGTGTTTGGCAGCTCTTACTGCGCGTCGGAAAAGCATAGCACAATGTTTTGTACTCGCTCATGTTTCCCAACAGAAGACCGCCGTTATAAGCAGCAGTACATTTGTTTACTGCTGCTTATAATGTCACCACCCTCTGCACTGGGTGGTTCTTGAACGAGCCTTTGTTTATATTCCGGTGTGAGAAAAATGGCGGCAGGGTCCGATTTGCTGAAAGTCGGTAGTGAGCAAGCTTTGTAGGCATTCTTAAACTGAAATGAAAACTAAAATGAACCAGTGTATTAGGTCCTTTGGTTGGACGGGATACATGTTGATAAAAATTAGGCATAACCTGCCTGAGGTTGGCTTTGTTAAAGTCCCCAGGGATGATAATAGCAGATAATAGCAATCTTTGTCCTGTCCATCCATAAAACAGATACATTTTCAGACAGCGTTACAGCAGCGTCCAGGACCGAGGGCGTGAGCCATGTTTCAGACAAACAAAGGATGTTACAGTCCCTAATGTCCCGTTGGAAACTTATCCTGGCTCTAAGATCCATCTTATTCTCCAGAGACTGGACATTGGCGAGCAGAATGCTCGGTAGAGGTGAACTGTGAGCTCTTTCAGGTGACCATTGTTCATCTCGCGTTCCGGAGAATCTCAGATGGCCACGATGGATTGAGGGATAAAGTGTCCTGAAACAGGTTAGTGAAGCGGTGACCAATGTCCAAAAGCATTCCTTTGTCATAAGTGATCAGTGCAGAGGTTATGTGTGTAAAAAGCAAAAGTATGTAAAAAAGTAAATAAAAGCACATTTTAAGCGGAGCGAACTGGACAGCGACTGGGGATGGCAGCGCCATCTTGAATTTATGCACATTGCACAAATTGCAAGGTTGTGCTAAGCTAACATAGTAAGAAAACTGGATCGCCTCATTTAACCCGGAGGTTGTGGGTTCGAGTCTCTGGCCAGCAATACCACGACTTAGGTGCTCTTGAGTAAGGCACTGAATCCCCAACTGCTCCCTGTGTGCCGCAGCATAAATGGCTGCCTACTGCTCCGGGTGTGTGTTCATGGTGTGTGTTTTCACTGCTGTGTGTGTGCACTCTGGATGGGTTAAATGCAAAGCAGGAATTCTGATTATGGGTCACCATACTTGGCTGTATGTCACGTCACTTTCACTGTCACTTTCACTTTACAAAGAAATTTTGAGCGCTGAGGATGCAGCGGACCAGGCAGCAGCAGCAAACAAATGAGTGTGAGTGATTTCCTTGCCAAGCCAACTCTCTCTACAGTGAAATCACAGCTAAATGTGTGAATTTCTGTTGTATGGACTTACGGCCATTTGAAACTGTAGCAGGGAACCGTTTAATTTAGTTAGTGCAAGAGCTAATGTGGGCGCAACCTATGGCCATCTGTCAGTCACAAGTTTGCTACCTGACCTCACCACAATCTCCCGAAAGTGCAAAAAAGAAATGGCGACTGCTAAGAAAAGGGACATACTTGAAGATATCAAGGGGTTCATTAACAAATTTCAGCATGACAACTGACATATGGATAAATTATCACTGTCAGATAAGCTTTTTGTCAATCACGACACTATGTCACAACACAATATGACATGAAGAGCAGGGTACTCACCACAACAAGCTTCCCAAATGATGCTAAAACAGAGGACAATTTCTGAAAAGAGTTGCAGCAGCAATTAGTCGCATTTCTTGGTTTTGATGCTTCAGTAATGAATAATATTGTCTGGATAACTGATCAGGGGGTTAATATTTCTGCCGCTTTTCGCCCATACTGGCAACTAGACTGTCAAGACCATGTTACAACACTTTCCTCAGACATGCGTTAAACCCAGATGATCTTGCAGAAGATGATTAGCCCCAGAAGTAGCAGAGACCCTTTAGCCTGCCAAGACTTTAGTTCGATATCTAAAGGAATCTGGTCTGGCCAGCCAGTTCTCAAAAAGTGTCAAACAGATGGCAAAAACCAGGTACAGCACCGTATTCCACACTCTGGAGTCAATTGAGTTGGTCTACACTGAGTTACAGGAGATATTTAAGAGCCATGGTGAGAGCCAGCGACTACACAATGTCTTGCCAGATGTGCTGGTCTGGTGTTACCATTATTATTATTATGTCTCAAAATTAATGTATTAATTATAGCCTGATAATTCATGCAGCAGTCGGCATGGCGAGGCATCGAGTTAGAGGAAGAGTGGAAAAAATTGTGGAGCAGGAGGAGGATACCGATGAAGTATAGATTTACTTGCGCCTCAATCTCAAGATGAAAGGTGATGGAAGATATGTGCTGCACTGGTGGCAACAACAGGAGAACATGCTGCCGCATCTTTCTCGACTGACTCGCACTGTGTTTAGTGTTCCCGCCAGCAGCAGTAGCAGCAAGTGTGCCTTTTGCACAGTTGGAAGAATTATAAAGGAAAGGAGGACTGGATTAAAGCCTTCCACTGTCGATGCTATGCTTTTTCTTCATGATGCTCTCTGAGAGATTGTTTTTCTGGCAGTGGCCATGTCTCGTTTTTCATTTGGGATAAACTTGTTTTCATTAGGGTCAGGGCCTGAGCATCTCAGGCCATGGCCGGGCTAGGGCCCAGATTTGTGGCCCATGCAGGGCTCTACCACTGTGTTGTTTGTGCGCACCAACAAATGGAGATCTATCAGGTCTAGGAGGAAGTGTTTGAGAGCTCGAAACACAGCCAGCATCTCCAGGCAGTTTATGTGCCATGTGAGGTGGTGATCACACCAAAGACAGGGGCAGGGTTGCCACACATGACTGCATCCCAACTGATGAGGGACATACCCGTCGCTAGCATTACGTGGTGACAAGGAGCTCCCAGCACTGGGTCCTATGACAAGAGCCAAGTTTTCCTCCACATGACCAAGGCATGTAGCTATTGCCACGTGACCTTGATCAGGCGAAGTGGTAGAACACTTTGGTCTTCAACCACCACTGTAGGGGTCTCATGTACAGCAGGCCAAGATGTATCACATTGGTCACAGCTGCCAACAGACCCAGCAGTCTCTGAAACTGCTTGACAGTGAGTGACTGGCCTTCTCTTACTCTTGCGACTGCGGTGAGGGTTGACTTTATCTGAGCAGATGACAAACATGCCTACATCGTGGTCAAATCCCACACCATGCTCAGATAAATGATCCTCTGTAATAAAGAAAGCACACTTTTCTTGGTTTTTAATCTTAACCCCAGCTCTCTAATGCGGGCAAGAATGACATCTTGATGTCGAACCACCGACTGCTCTAAATGACCTGAAATTAACCAATCGTCATATAGTTCAGTAAGCAGATGCCCCAGAGTCCTAGCAGAGCCAGAACTGCATCCATACAATTTGTGAAAGTGTGGGGTGAGAGTGCAAGGCCGAAGGGAATAACCTGATATTGGTATGCTTTGCCCCCAAAAGCAAACTTAAGGAACTTCCTGTGAGAGGGAAGAATGGAAACATTGAAGTATGCATCTTTTAAATCGGTCGCAGATCTAAAATGGGAAGCCACCCTCCATTCTTCTTTGGAACTATGATGTAGCGGATGTAGAACCCGGACTCTCTTCCGTGAGGAGGTACCACCTCGATGGCCTCCTTCCTCAAGAGAGTGTCTACTTCTTGTTCCATGATCAGAGACTGCTCAGGGCCCACCATCGTGAGAATAGCCCCATTGAAACAAATTGGTGGAGAAACAAATTGTATTCTGTAGCCTTTCTTTACAGTGTGCAGGACCCTTTGAGAAACATTTGGCAGTTATTTCCACGCTGACAAATAGTCTACTAAGGGATTCAGTCTCTCGAGACTGACCTCTGGTGTAATAAGAACAGTTAGCTCTGTGCCCTGTAAAAGCGAACCAGCAGGAAAAAGACGAAATAACTACTCTGGAGACCTCCATGGAGGTGGCAAGCTTCTTAGCACCACTACGTTTCCGGGTGGCAACTGAGAGTGGTGCTCGCGGGAGACCACTGCACCCTGTAACTCTGTCAGGCTGCACAGATCGACCGCACCTTTGCCACCAGTCTCCTTAGTCCTCCTGAGCTCTCATTCTCAGATGCAGCTTGAGTTCCTAAAGAGGAATTTTTTCTGTATTATCTAAGGTTTTTTTTTTTTTTTCAAATATTAAAAGAAACATTTTTTCATATGATAAACAATTTCAGTACTGTTTTGGGGCTCCATGTAATGTCTAATGTTAATCATCTGGATCCTGAAGTGAAACCATTTGAGAAGTATTGGTCTAATTGATCTGACTCTACAACAAGTGAATACTATTTCATGTACCTCAGATTCCAATCAAACACTAGAGAAAGAAAGGATATCTGACTTTTGCAGAGAAAGTACATAATGGGTTAAATTTAGGAAGAAGTAAGCTTAAGTGAGCAGCAGAGAGACTGTGTGGGTTTGTTTGGAGAACACAGGAGGAGACTCACCTCAGTCTTATTCAACGAAAGACTATAGACTTATATAAATCTGTCTATGTGACTTTTCTTTTTTTACACAAACATCAGTATTTTAACGTACAAGCTACTCTTATTAAAATGTATTTAGCTACACTAACCAAAAGTTGATAACAAAAAGCTAATTAAAAATCTAATTTACAATAAATTAACTCAGAAACTTAGATAATAGTCATTTATATAACTGAGTAAAATATATATGGTGGACAGTAACATTTGAATTAATATTTAGAAGAGGCAGGGACTTTTGTACAGACATTTAAATTATTTATTGGTGAATCATTAATTTAATCAGCAAATTTGTGACCATTTTGACCATTTCTCAATCACTCCACCGGCCTTGCCCCGTTCCCACGGCTCTTGGCCCCGCCCCACTTGTCACATACCCCTATCACCCCTCGCAGGCCGGGGGGTACTACTGAGACTGCGCTCTACTCCCCCCCTCCCTCCAGGGGGACTGCTCACGGTGACCTGCGGGAACCTGGGGGTAGGACAGACAAGGCGAGAGAGGGGAGAGAGGAGGGAAAAAAATAGTTCCAGTTCCCAGACGCACTGCCGCTCAGCCCTCCACCAGCTTGGTGATCTCCTCCGCGGTGCCTGGTGGTGGCACTGGACTGCCCTCAGTGGACGGAACGACACTTCTCCGCTGCCCCGTGGATGGTGATGGCTCCTCCGATTTTGGGCAGCCGGCAGGAGTCCCCCGTTCCCTGCTCCTCCGGATTCCTTCAAGGATGGCAACAGGCTCCGGCCCCCTGGCGAACAGCGCCGACTCATTCGCTCCCTCATGGATGGCAGCCGGCCCTCCACATCACGGGCGGCCGGCAGTGAGCTCATCCATCCCTGGACCTACTCCAGCCCACCACCTTGAGCGTCCCCAGTACCCGACTGCTACGCCAGCTCGATGGCAATGCGGGTTCACCCCAGTGGCGAGGGATCTTCGGCAGCACGTCTCTCCTTCCTCCCGGGCTTCGGCACCAATGTAACAATATTCTTTCATGGGAAGGAGGAGGCGGGAACCGGCGGACAATCAAATAAGCTTTGATAATAAAATAAAGACAAAACAGCCCGGCAGCCCCACATGGACCACTGCCGTACATAAACAAAATCAAAACATAAACTAAAATCCAGGCCTGGTCCTCTCTCATCCTTGACTGTCATTGTTACTCTTTTGTATCCCTCCATTTCCTCCGTGGGACGCGAGACCAGTGAGTGGCACAGGTGTTGCTCATTTCTCGCCCCGTTCCCACGGCTCTCGGCCCCGCCCCACTTGTCACACACTCCTTAAATATCTGGCCATAATTTTTTATGTTATTATTTTAATGTTTATGTAAACAAAAAGTACATACTGATGCTAATTTTATTTGTAATTTGCTGGTTTTCTACATTAAACTTGGTGAATTGATTGCATTGTGTAGCATTAGGACTTTTTAAACAGGATTTTGTGGACTAAACATGAGATAACGTGTACGCAAAATGACAAACTTTGATGTTTATGGAAACTCACCCCATAAGAAACAGAAAAGTATTCTTACAGATCTCGTTGCTTCCGATGAAATAAGTCGTTCGGCCAGACTTTCTCTTTATCGGGGTCTTCTTTGTGGATGTAACATCTCCAAAGTTTGCAATGTGCGTCTGTTTGCCTCTAAATGTCCAATAATTTGCATGTCTTGACACTCTTTTTCCACAGCTAAAGAATCCAGCCGTATGTTGTACATAATGTCTGGTGAAAGCTTCTAGCTACAGGACATTGTCCCATGCAGAGAGTTTTCTTTTCTCCTTGGGTAGCATTTGCAGTCAAAGTTACGGATTTTCCCCATTTCTATGTCTTTATCCCCATCAAATGTTACTATCGAGTGCTACATAATAAGTAGCCACGCTTCCCTTGAAGGGCGGGGGCAATAAGAAAAGAAACAAAAGCCAGCTTATCCAGAATGGAAATACACACAGACAATGACATGCCCCTACTGCGTGCTTGAATCTCTGAAAAACAAGCTGATTTCAACCTCAAAATGTAGGCTTTTAAATATACCAATACTGCTATCTCAAACACATAGAGGCTTCTTCATGATCTCAACTAACAAATTCTGAAAAAAAAAAACGCTTCTTTCTCATTTTACTCGAAAGTTGTGCAGCCGACTTGTGTCACTTGTTTCCATTACGGGTCACATTTATATAAACTGCCTCACATATCATGGTAGTTTGAGAGGATTTAACTTCTTAAAATGTTCTATCTTTACAGAGCTTTTTTAAAGGACACTTCAATTTCAAGCAAGTAGATGTGGAGCTATATGAGGACTGTCACAAGCCAAACAAGTCAATTTTAGAGGAAAATATTTTTGTATTAGGATGATAGTTGGAGTTGGCAGAGGAAGTAGTCTAGAATAATTTTTGTATGAGCAAAATTGAGAGCATCCTCCCAGGATGCCGTCTTATGCAAAGGTCAGCATGCTGCCAACTGGCTGTCTACCATAATGCCACAAGTGCACAAAGCGGGTGGTGCTACACCAATGTTTAGGCAGGAAGCTCACTCAGAGATGGCTGCCCGCCGTGGATACTGCCAAACTGCATTAGGCAAAGCAGGAGAACAACTGCACAGACCGACAGCTAGTGAAGTTATATATGACACTGAAGCTTTAAAGCGTGTATGAAGTAAGCAGCACAATTTCTCTCAAAGCTCTGTGACAGAGCGCGTAATGTTTTCAGAGAATCACGTGATGCTCGAAGCCTCACAGACAATCATGTGATCCTTGAAGCCTCACAATCTGTCCAATCAGGTGTGTGTGTCGGAATGTTCGAATCCCCAGATTTAACTTTACGAGTACGTTTTCATTCAGACTTATTCACTTACATTTTTATATACCCAGTCAAGTAATATGAAGACAAAATTATTTTGAAAAAAAAAAATTATATTTGGCATATGCAATTCATATATGTGTATATTATTCTTATATTACTTCATAATGATATATTATATTATATATGATATATTTTATTATAATACTTACACATGTACATATACACACACATACATATTTACATTACATGTGACTTTATCTCACAATTGTGAAGATTGACAAAGTCAGAATTACTTGATTAAAAAAAATGAACAACTTTATATGCGTGTTATAAAGTCAGAATTGTGAGATATGAAAAGTCAGAATTTTGAGATAAAAATAACCTTTACAATTACCTTTTTTTTTTTATTTAGTGGCGGAAACGGCACTTCAGTTTTGGCCTTTGGATCATTTGCCACAGCCTGAGGAGAAAGTCTACTTGCTTCAAAACATCACTCATGAAAAGGTTTCCGAGGCTAAGAAACATGTATTGCTGTAAAGACCTCAGAATTTCATCACCATAAAAGTTTTGTCATTCTGATGCTTTTGTAATCAAGTCCCTCAGGCTAAGGTTAAGCAGACAGACTTGTAGTACAGTACAGCAATCTCTCTCTCCTTTTTCTTTTTAGAGAGGGAAGAGTTAGATCCCCTTAGGTTACTAAGGGATGTAGCAAATACAGCCTGACATAATAAGCAAAGTAAGAGGTTGCATGGAGACCCGTGTCAGGGTTAAGACAATAATGCTTGGTAATAATAGCTTTGAAAGAGTTATAGTCACTTGTGTTAATATATGAAAATGAATAGGCATCACTATAAAACTGGTACAGACTGCAGAGAAGTGGAAAAAGAGAAAAGTGAACAAGATAAGATTAAGTGATGGATTTTTTATATATATTGTTGAAATAGCAGTTGCTGCATCGTGCTGTGAACGCTTTCACCCTTATATGCTCCTCATTTGAGAGTCACACTCATGGTCCTCATGGTCAAAAGTGACCGGACACCTGAAATGTAACTTTTTTCCCCCTGTATATTAAGGCATTCTCAAAGACTAGGTTTATATTTTTTGTTGTTTTAAATGTTGATTTAAAATATAGTTTTTTTTTTGTTGTTGTTGTTGCATTATTATAACTACATTCAAACCTGAACACAGAAAGCACTTTGTTACACAAAAAATAAAAATTTTATTAAAGGGGGGGGTGAAATGCTCGTTTTCACTCAATATCCTGTTAATCTTGAGTACCTATAGAGTAGTACTGCATCCTTCATAACTCCAAAAAGTCTTTATTTTTATTATATTTATAAGAGAAAGATAGTCTGTACCGATTTTTCCCGGAAAAACACGAGCGCCTAGAGGCGTGACGTGTGGGCGGAGCTAAAGAATCACGAGCGCCAGTAGGCTTTTGCGTTGAGAGCATTTGGAAGCTGTGACACAGATCCAGAGGCTGAAATTTAACAAGAGCAGCATCAGCAAAGGCGGTATGCTATGTGGTATGTACTGAAACTGTATATATTTGCTTAGCGGTTTTGGAAAAAGACTAAGTTCCACTTTATGTCGTCTTTTTTTTTTTTTTTTTTTTTTTTTTTTTTTAAGCTGTACATGTGGAAAGTGCAGTTTGATGACAACATCGCATGTTGTTTACTTGATGTGCTTATGCGCTGATATCTAAGTTAACAACACAGAGATATTTGAAGCAGTATTACTCGCCGCATGTGGTTCCAACACACAATCGTGACCCTTTTCCGTTGGGACTGCATTATCCTTAAGAAATAAACAATGTGCAATCCGAAATGCAGGGAACAAACAAAAACACTTGCACCACTCCGTTGATGCTCTGTAAAAATAAACTCCATCCACTGGTCCCTTAATGCTGTTTCTCTTTTGGTAATCTGTGCAGGGTTGTCTTGCCCTGGCAACCAAAAACACACTTCTTTTGTGACTTTTCACGACGCTCTCGCTCTGATCAGGCTGTGCTCTGCCTCTCAGTGCTCTGCTATACTGGAGCGCGCGCACTTAGGACCCATATAAGGAAATTTCGCTCCAACTATCGTCACACAGAGCCATACTCGAAAAAAACTTTCCGAAACTTGTGACAAACCGGAAAAGGTTTTTTTGGAACAAAAATACTCCTTCAAACGTACAACTTAATTTTTGAAACTTTGTCCATGTTTAGCATGGGAATCCAACTCTTTAACAGTGTAAACAACTCAGTATGCATAAAATAACATTTCACCCCCCCTTTAAAAAAATGTAACAAAAATGAACAGGAATTCTTTATCAGAGCTTAATCCTTCTGGGTATGATCTGATTTTAGCCTCTTATTTCAGTCTTCTGACTCATTTTGGCTTTATGGTTATAGCCATACCAATTCGTTTGAGTATGTATAATTCTATGTAGTAAATGTGTGTATCTGTGAGTGTGTTTAAGTGTGTGAGTGGATGTATCCATTTTACACTCTTGATGTTTTAAAGTTTACCCCTTCCATGCTGTCCACTTTTTACTGCATAGTACAGTAGTTATTTTACATAGTTGCAGTGTTACAAGTAACACCAGTTCAAAGGTGTGTATGTGTGTGTACAAGTGTGTGAGTTGATGTGTTGATTTTGCACTCTAGATGTTTTACAGTTTCACCCCTTCATTGCTGTGAAATTTTTTTTAATGCATTTCTGCGGATTTATAGATTGTACACATAAAAATGTTCAGTTTTTTTTTCCCCATTCATTCCCTATGGTCAGTCTTTTTTATCCGAAGAGTGTGACTATTTTTTTTTTTTACGACCACTTAGCATTTTCAAATCATGCCCTCAATTGTTTTTTTGTGTTCACATACCAGGTGCCATTTAAAAAATAAATAAAAAATAAAATAAAAATAAAAAATAAAAATAAAAATCACCATTTCGTACCATTCTGGTGAAGCTACACTTTGTAAAAATTCTAAATGTTAAATTCTCCAGTCAGAAATGACTGAAGACTGCACAAGGAGACGTGTTGTGCCAACAACAGTGAAAATTAATGGTATTATTTTCATGGCCTCTTCATAATACGTGAAAAATTCTAGATATCTTTCTTGCCATACCACTACATAGCACTGTAATTCTACTACAGAGATACACTAAAAACGGAGAATAAGACTTGGACTGTGCGCGTAAACATTGCGTGCACTATACATACGGACATGGAACAATACATTTATTAATCTGTGTTAATGTTAGTTAATGAATAGACAATCATTCAGTGTTTGTTCATGTTTTTGTTTCTGTTCCATGACATGGTGTCCGACTAGGTGCGCGACGTGGGCTGATGATGTCATAGTTTCTAAAAATATATGGATTCACTGTCCAAACGAAAATGCAAACGGTGGTATTTTAAGTTTTATCCACTCTGGGACGCAGTTTAAAAAAAATATTGGTTTCACTCTCCTAAGACACCAGATCTGTGTAGAGGAAATGCCTATACCAGGGTTCTTTAAATCTTGCCCTGGAGGTCCAATCTGCTACAGAGTTTAGCTCCAACCCTGATCTACTCACCTACCTGTGATTTTCTAATGATACTGAAGACAATGATGAACATGGGCAGGTGTGTTTGATTAGGGTTAGAGCTAAACTCTTCAGGAAAGTGGATCGCAGGCATATACGATACAAAATGTATCTGAGTGCACGGGGCATCAGAGAAGGCATTCAGGGCCAATGACCTACACACAACAACAACAACAACAACAACAACAACAACTCAAGCACAGACCTTATATTCAAAGACCTAAACAAGCTAATGACACACAGGTGGAAGTGATCACACAACAACGAGTCCAAGCAAAGGTTTATGGGAAATGTAGTTTATGACAGTTTGAAAGCCTCAGAGCCAAGGTAGGAGGGCAAAAGGCGGGCAGAGACAAAGCTGCCGGCTCAGACAACTGAACACCGGTAGGGATGCAGAAGACTGTAGTTGAACCAGAGTTACAGAGGAACAAGGTGGAGCAAGGATTCGAAAGTAGCCAGAAGGACAAAGGGATGAGGTGAAACCAGAGGAATTTAGTCCAGAAACGTAGACAGGTGGACAATCGACCAAGGTGGAGCCGAAGGGAGGAATCTATGCAGCTTACCTAGGGTTGACATGGAGTTCATAAGTTCACTTCCTTCAAAGGAGTAGGCTCTGGGGGACTAGCAGAGCAGTGTGGAGCCCAAACATGCATGATGGCTTCCACCATTACAGTGAGCACTGAGGATATGAGAACAGTCTCTGTGATAGCCAGTGCTGAGGACCTTGTAATGTCAGCTTTTCTGGCCAAACTTAGTCTCTGTTACCTGGGCACAGCCATGAGACTAGGATGGAACAACTAGTGTTGCAACATAATCTGTGCTGCTGGATTCATATATTGGTCAGTTGTTCTGTAATGTATGAGCCAGGGTAGAAAGAAGCAGGAATACAAATGCAAGCACAAAAGTTTTTAAACCACACAGATAAAAACCAAAACAAGAACCAGGGCGCAATTCACATAGGGGAATCATGAACATAATCTACTCCAGGGGTACCCAACTCTCACGGTTGGTAAACCGTGATCTCTGGGTTTTCACTATGTGGGTGAAGTTTGTGTATTTCGTGTCAGCACTGATTGTTTCATGTGGGCGTCTCCGCTAATTGTTACCAGCAGCAGCTGTCACTCATTACTTCTCCCTATATATTGCCCTGTCTAGCGTCTTGTGTTTGTCAGAGCGTTGTTTCAGTTCCTCGTCTCATGTTCTGCTCTCCTTGTGTTGTTTTCTTCGTTGGATTGTCTGGTCTCCCCGGAACTCCATCCACTCATCTCATCTCACCGTTGGATTCTTCACTTAACTTCTCGGCTCGCTTCACCGCAGTTCCTCTGTCACCCTCTCCTGCTGCCAACTTACAACCGCACTTTGGATCCTCTGCACACCAGCATCTTCCCGGACTGTGTATCCCCAGCCAAGTTCACATGTGTTCCTGTCTTCATGTACGGTGTTATTCATTCCATTAAAAACCACTAACTTGCACTTGCCTCCTGCCACCAACCCTTCTCCTGTCGATCGACTGTCCTGCAAAGTTTGGCTCAACCCTAATCAAACACACCTGCCTTTAATTTTTAAGTGAGCCTAAAGACCTTAATTACTTGCTTCAGTTGTGTTTGATTAGGACTGGAGCTAAATTTTGGGAAGTCGATCACCAGGAGCAGGGTTGGACACCCCTGATCTACTCAGAGAAGGCAAGAGAGAGCATCAACCTGGAACACGCATACATAAACAACGACCTTAAAGGGTTAGTTCACCCAAAAATGAAAATTATGTCATTAATAACTCACCCTTATGCTGTTCCAAACATGTAAGATCTCCTTTTATCTTCGGAAAACGGTTTAAGATATTTTAGATTTAGTCCGAGAGCTCTCAGTCCCTCCATTGAAGCTGTGTGTACGGTATACTGTCCATGTCCGAACGAATCATTCAGTTCACCAAATCGAACTGAATCGTTTTAAACGGTTCGCATCTCTAATACGCATTAATCCACAAATGACTTAAGCTGTTAACTTTAATGTGGCTGACACTCCCTCTGAGTTCAAACAAACCAATATCCCGGAGTAATTCATGTACTCAAACAGTACATTGACTGAACTGCTGTGATGAACACCGAGGCGAGCCAGTTAACGAACAATAGACTGACTCGTTGATATTATTAATTGGGCGAACTAACCCTTTAAAGCACAGGTCAAGCTCAACCACAGACCTTAACAAGCTAATGACACACAGGTGAAAGTAATCACACAACATAGAGTCCAGGCAAAGGTTTATGGGAAGTTTAATTTGTAATGGAATGGCAAAGGAGTAGTAATCAGTCCCTCGGGTGGAGCTCATGGGCACTCCAACTGGTGACACCTATAGACACATTTTACCTATGGATGTATATACACAGTTTACATCTACATAAGCTGCATATGGATCTGTCTAACAGCACATAATTTAAATGTAATGTAGCATTAATGCTCAAGACTGATTCATGGCAGGATTACGATCAATGTGCGTCAGACCGAGTACCTGTGATAATTAGTTGGGGAAAAAAAATACAAATCGCAGGCGTGACATATGAAATGCAGTCAATCAATTCAAAATTCACCGAATGTTTCATTCAGCCAAATGCATAGCCCCTTTTCACACTGTGATTCTGGAAAATACATAGGTAATGTGTCCCAGCCATTGTTCCCGTGTCACTAGATTTTGCCCCTTTCACGCGGTCAGTGATTCCCCCGGAACATGTGCGTGCATTCACGTTAACTTTTACTTAAAGTTAGCAAATGTACAACTTCAGCACAGTTACCCAATCTCAGCGATCAATCCCAAGACCACACTTCAAATATAATAGATACAGAGAAGGGACTAAAAGAGCACAAATATTAAGCACATCCACAAAGGAATTGTGTACGGATTGCGTCAAACTCTTAACCAAATTGGCCTCAATGTAATATACTGCATCTACCGATTATTCAGCATTCCAACATGGCCATTAGCCCATTGATGGTACTGCAGCAATAAATGTTTGCCTGCCCCGCTTTCCTGACAGTGTAAAACCTCTTAATAAATCAGCCTAAAAGAAGAGCGAGATCATATAGGAATATAATTAGGCACTCAATATGCAACAATTCACACATCTCATAATGCCACATACCTATACAAAAGGATAAAAACTGCATGTCAGGCACAAAAGCTGCACATCGAGAACCAGGATTAAGCAGCTGAACATTGAGCACAACTTCAGGAACATGCCAATCCTACCATCTTGCTGCAACAACTATTTTATACTTTCCTGGTCACATTACTAACCATTTGCATCTGAAATTCATTACTGGCCAATCTCCTCCCACATTAATATGAATAAAATCAATACTTGGTATTTAATTCTGGACTGTTTTCACTGGTAAATTCTCACCTCATATTTAAAGGGACAGTTTGAAGGAACTCTCAGGAAAACTTTATCTGAAACCTCATCAAAATGATTCAACCTGCACAAAGACAAAATATCAGACAGAGAAGGATTATATCAGACTATTAACATTTTAAGACATCCGGTGTGCTGGAGCAAAATACTAATGTACTTGAAGATGAAGAGGAAGAGTGAGAGTGAGGAAGATGATGTTTAGCATTAACAATGATTTTCTGCACCGTCATTCTGACATTATGCTGCCCAAAGTGGTGGTGTCAGATGGATGATAAATAACTAGTAGGTTCAGTTATAAATGCTGAGTTTGGTATCAAGGACCAGGGCAGGGGTGTGAAATCAAGGTCAGGCAGTTCATTCAGGATCTATTTGAATAAAATGAGGTATTTTATTAAAATGTTGTTGCACTCTGAAAAGCAAGTACAACATATGTTTATGTGTCTTCCTGTCAGCCTCTGCTCATGAAATGTTAAGATTTTCTGTGTGAATGAGTTAATTTGCTCCCTTATTTTCAAAGTTCCGCTCTTGCCATCAGCTCAGTGCCTGAATGTCAATGACCCACTGACCCTTCTCCCCTCTTCTTGTCCTCTTATCTGCATATGGTGACCTTTCTACTCTCAAATGAAGTTAAACACAGCATAGAAATGAAAGCTACATATTTATATATCATTCATAATATAACATCATCTAAAGCTATTTTATATTTTATATTATAGTACACTGGTCATTTGGATTATTATGATAAATCATTTTATGGTGCTTCTGCGTCCATTTTTTCATACCATCTCCATTTTTGTTTGACTTGAAGAACGTAAATCACATTGGTTTTGAAATAGAAATGCCACCCCCAGTTTCGACTGGGGTACAAATGCCATACATAACTGCTTTGCTTTTGTAAAACCACCTATTGGGACATCTAGAAATAGGAAGATGGTTGCTGATGTCAGCAGCAATTTGTAGAAGAGTGCGATTAAATATAGGACAGCTTTACTTGTTCCCACTTCAGCAATACGTGGGCAGGAATACAGTTATGATAATTATCTGCACTAAAATAGATCTTAATCTCTCATTAAAACTCATAGCGAAACAGCCTCAGAGGCGTAGAACATTTCCCAATATCCTGGTGCTTCATAAGCAATGTGTCGTAAATTTGGGGTCTTCTCCACTGTCAAACCACAGCGACATTATTTCTCTGAGTCAGAAAGCAGCTGCTATTTATAAGCTCTGTTGGCTGAGCTTGTAACTTCTGTTTTGCTGGCCTGGATTTATTGCTCTTTGTAGTATTTTAACTGAATCTGCAGCTGTTAGAAATAAAGCTTCTCCTCTATTGGTTCCCACAGCTGGAGCAAATAACCAGTTAAAAACAGCAGATCCATAATTCAGTTGGAGTGGCACCGTAATTAGCCTGATCATGCTTTTGGAGGGATTGTGCCATTTTCAAATGTCACACATTTTAATACATTTTGGCTTAAGTAAATATTTAGAAGTTGATGAGGATAAAAATACATATAAATGATCCATTCTAATGATGGGGAAATATTTAATGTAAAAGAGGATACAGTTTAGTAGAAAGTAGATTTTGCATTAAAGGAACTAAGACAGTTAATATGCATGTGACCTTTATTACTTTAGTATATAGTTATATTATTCTATACTAGAATTTTAGTATATAATAGCAAACTCACAGGTGTGATCACTTTGAAAACTTTGAAAAGGATCTGAGTTGTTAACAAAATATAAATGTTTTCCACAATCTCTTCGTCTTGCTAACAGTATCTTTTGTTATTCATTGACAGCGGTCAAAGTATCAACAATTTTATTTTTTACTTGAATATTTCATTTTTATTTTTTTACATTTAGATTTAATATTTGAAATTTAATTTAAGATGGTGATTGGAGTAGGCAAAATTTTTTATTGTGATTTTAAGAAATTATGTAATTAGTCACAATTTTTGATGATTAATTGAGAAATCTCAATAAATTTGAATGTCGTGGAAAAGTTCATTTATTTCAGTAATTCAACTCAAAATGTGAAACTCATGTATTAAATAAATTCAGTGCACACAGACTGAAGTAGTTTAAGTCTTTGGTTCTTTTAATTGTGATGATTTTGGCTCACATTTAATAAAAACCACCCATCTCAACAAATTAGAATATGGTGACATGCCAAACAGCTAATCAACTCAAAACACCTGCAAAGGTTTCCTGAGCCTTCAAAATGGTCTCTCAGTTTGGCTCACTAGGCTACACAATCATGGGGAAGACTGCTGATGTGACAGTTTCCCAGAAGACAATCATTGACACCCTTCACAAGGAGGATAAGCCACAAGCATTCATTGCAAAAGAAGCTGGCTGTTCACAGAGTGCTGTATCCAAGCATGTTAACAGAGAGTTGAGTGGAAGGAAAAATTGTGGAAGAAAAAGATGCACAACCAACCTAGAGAACCACAACATTATGAGGATTGTCAAGAAAATTGATTCAAGAATTTGAGTGAACTTCACAAGGAATGGACTGAGGCTGGGGTCAAGGAATCAAGAGCCACCACACACAGACGTGCAAAGGAATTTAGCTACAGTTGTCGTATTCCTCTTGTTAAGCCACCCCTGAACCACATACAACATCAGAGGCCTCTTACCTGGGCTAAGAACTCGACTGTTGCCCAGCGGTCCAAATACCTCTATTCAGATGAGAGCAAGTTTTGTATTTCATTTAGAAACCAAGGTCTTAGTATCTGGAGGAAGGGTGGTGAAGCTCATAGCCCAAGTTGCTTGAAGTCCAGTGTTAAGATTCCACAGTCTGTGATGATTTGGGGTGCAATGCCATCTGATGGCGTTGGTCCATTGTGTTTTTTTTGAAAGCCAAAGTCACTGCACCCTTTTACCAAGAAATTTTGGAGCACTTAATTATTCCTTCTGCTGACCAGCTTTTTAAAGATCCTGATTTCATTTTCCAGCAGGATTTGGCACCTGCCCACACTGCCAAAAGCTAAAAAAGCAGGTTAAATGACCATGGTGTTGGTGTACTTGACTGGCCAGCAAACTCACTCCCCCATAGAAAATCGATGCGGTATTGTCAGGAGGAAAATGAGAAACAAGAGACCAAAAATTGCAGATGAGCTGAAAGCCACTGTCAAAGAAACCTGGGCTTCCATATCACTTCAGCAGTGCCACAAACTGATCAACTCCATGCCACTACGAAGGAGCCCCCCACCCCCACCCTTTTTATGAAGTACTCTAATTTGTTGAGACGGTGAATTGGTGGGTTTTTGTTAAATGTGAGCCAAAATCATCACAACTAAAAGAACCAAAGACTTAAACTACTTCATTCTGTGTGTAGGCCGAGTTTCACAATTTGAGATGAATTACTGAAATGAACTTTTCCACGACATTTAAATTTACTGAGATGCACCTGTATATTTACACAATAAATTCCCCAAATTAATATACAGCGAACATAAAGTGAATATAGTAACTTCATTAAAATGTTATATTAATTATAAATAACAGTTTGACAATAATTAAAAATGTTGAATAATAAAAAAATATATATATCGTAATAGCATCTTTTCAGTTTAAGTTTGAGATTATCATATATAAACTGTGGAATTGCTATAGTGTTATGTGGCAAGCAATAATTTATATTAATGTCACTTGGAAATAATTTTTTCAAAGCTTCTTTTTAGGGGTGCACGATAAATATCGTCCGTAAATATTGTAAATATTTGTAAATTCCATCAGGTGTGTGATTTCAAATAGAGCAGCTGTTACTACATGGAGCCATTGTTGACTGACAAGCTGCACAAATCCACGTTCATTATCTGTGTTGATTTGCGCAGCTTGTCAGTTAACAACGGCTCCGTGTAGTAACAGCTGCTCTATGTGAAATTACACACCTGATGGAATTTACCGCTGATTAGATAAACGGCTTTACTGCCGAGATGCGCATTAATTATTGGACGATATTTATCGCGCACCCCATCTTTTTTTAATTAAATATGGCACAACTGGCTGTTATTTGCAGCGTTATTATTTCACATATTGGAGCCCGTTCTTTGTACATGTTCAGCCGCACCAAAAGTGAAAATCTTGAAGGTCGAGAAAGACTTTAATGATTCTGACAATACAGAAAATACAAATGAGCAGGTTTTCTCTGGTTCTCTGCTTTTTGCTATCCAGTAAATAATCAAACAGTAATTAAATGGGACTGTTTTGAGAGTGTTTTGTACGAAATATCACAACTCCTACTTAAAAATGCTTAATATTATTTTTCTTTTTTTTCATTTATAGGCACATGGGTGACATTTGGAGGACAGATTTCAGATGAAGTAAGTGCTAATTGTTCTGCTTTTTTCACTACACCTGAAGTAATGAATCTATGAAACTGTTAAAATCAAAGCACAGTGCAACAGCAAGAGTGAAAAGAAAAGCCTGCAGATGGCAAATACGGTGTATGTGAAAAGAGAGAGAGGACACATGATGCAAGAGACCCTGACATTTTATTCTAGAAGTTGTGTAAAACATACAAGCACACACAGATGTTGTGGAAGGGGAAAAAAATCATAACTGAGGATGATAATTTGCTTATGTAAGATTATACAAAACAGCCTGCTGTCCTTCTGCATCAATGGAAGGGTTAAAATGTCCTCAGTCTCTGCAGTCAAACAGCCCCTTTATTTCTTAGCTGGTTGTCGAGAGATTGAGCATGAAATGTTAGAATCATCACCCCCTCCTAAACATGTGCACACACACAGTTTTAACCTTCCCTTGGCAGTGGAATGACTCCGTGTCCTGTCAGCTGAGTCGATCTGACTGGACTCCTAGCATAGAGTGACAGGGCAGTTTGTTTCTCTGACATCGTAAGAGATTTGCTTTCTCTGAGGCATTGGTGTGTTAGAGGTCAATGTCTGAATCAGGACTTTGTTAACACTTTTGTGAGTAACACTCTCAGAGTGTAAGAGTGTGTGGAAGTAGTAGGAGGAGAATTAAATAAAGGGTTAAGATGTTTCTGTTAAATGAACTATCATGACTGTGAAAACTGCTCTTCTCTTCGTTCCTCTTGTACAGATGATCACACAGGGCTGTGATTTGAACATCAGCCTATATATTTGGGCTTTATTTGATTACTTCACAAAAAAAAAAAAAAAAAATGAATACCACCAACAATCCAAAACAATATATTTTTGAGGCAGGATAAATATGACTTCTAAAGTCTAAAAACCGTTGACAAAAATTTGCCACAGTATGCATTTAGGTGGTAAGGAGCAAGGAGATTGAGGCAGGCAGCAAGAATGTGTGTATAAAGGAACAGTCCAGGGTCAAAAATGGTAATTGAACAGAGTAATACAAGTCAAGTCAAGTCAAGTTACCTTTATTTATATAGCAGATTGTGAAAAAAGCAACTGAAGAACATTAAATAGGAAAATAGTGTGTCAATAATGCAAAAAGGCAGTGCATCATTGAATTCAGTGATGTCATCGTTCAGATCAGTTCAGTTTAAACCGTATCTGTGCAATCAAGTCGGCGAAATTGCTGGAAATTAAGAGTCTCCAACTAAGCAAGCTAGAGGCAACAGCGGCAAGGAACCAAAACTCTATCGGTGACAGAATTGAAGAAAACCTTGGGAGAAACCAAGGTCAGTCAGGAGGCCAGTTCTCCTGTGGCCAGACGAAACCAGCAATTAAATTCCAGGCTGCAGCAAAATCAGATTGTGCAGAAAAATCATTTGTTTCCTGTGGTCCTTTCCCGGTGACCATCTACAGTAGGAGACAAGGTCTTGACTGTGGATCTGTCTCTGGGGCTCATCTAGTTGTCCTGACCTCCACTGACATTCAGGGCTGTAGAGGTCCTCTCTAAGTCCTAATCTGGGCTGGGTACATACTGGATCTGAGTGACTGCAGTGACCATCTGATCTAGATACAGACTGGATCTTATGGCTGCGGTGACCTCGGAATGAGAGAAACATACTAATATTAGCGTAGGTGCCATTCTTCTAACAGTGTAGCAAGTACATTTGTGTGTTATGGGAACTGTTCCCGGTTTTTCCTAATTAATGCAACCTAAAAATATTTTAAAGGATTTGAATATTAGAAACGTGTTAGTGTGTTATTTGTAAGCCAGGTTTTTTGAGGGCCTGGAGAAATTTTGACATGCCCTGATATTTGTACTTTTTTCAGTTCCTTATAAACCTACATTGATTAAGCCTGAAAACACTGTATTCAGTACAAACTGGGCTACAATAATATGTAAATAGCATGTATGTACATGATTGCATACCATGTCATGAACAATCTGATATTCAGATTCACAAATATGTGTAAATAAGAAGTGTTTTGTCATTTAAAAACTCTTTCTAAATGATCTTGATCTGTAATGTGACATGGGCGCCACCATGTTTGTTCTCGCTGCAGTTCAGAGAGTTATGTCAGTTGGATTTACAGTACCTAAATTCATCAATTGAAATACAAGTAATAAGTGGCTGGTGAACAGGGTGAACGATAGAATGAACTTTATAGTTACTTACACTATGGGTGCTTATCAAATCTTATTTGTGCATCCTCGCTTCCTTTCCTCATGTCTTAGCTTCACCTCTTCAGGATGTGAGGGAAGGACACAAGGAAAAGGAAAAGGTTTTCCACGGCCCACTATCTGTTCCAGTTCCCGTGGGAGGACAGCGGAGCTCCTAAAATATAATGAATCCATTCTCTATTAAACTAGCAAGAAGAAAATTCACATCAAATGAAATGCATGCATTTATTTTTTACATCCCTTGTATTTTCTTTTTAGATTGTCCCATTTTTTGGAAATCTGACTTGGTGTAACTTTTCCATCTAAACCAATCCTCTGAAGAACTTTACTACACAATAAAATTCAACAAATTATTTACTCAAACACAGACAAAGATAGTGTAACAATATTATAATAAATATTATCTAAAAACTCACTGCATTTATCAAACAAAATTAAGACAAAGCATATCTTTTTCTACACATACTGGAAAATAACTCACATTCAGGCTTGTTTGGCACTGTTCCTCTTCTCAGTGAAGTCAGAATCAAGCTCAATATGGAATTTAATTAAGTTTTCGGTCTCCTCATCAGTCCCTGTAAGAAAAATTTTTACACTACAGTGAAGCAGTTTGAAATGTTAATACGTTGCATATTAATCCCTGCAGACTTAAACTACAAATACTCAAAACTTTAAAAATAATTAACTACAGGCCTAAATTAAAATCATTCTCTATTCCCCATTTATCAATATAAGAGGCATTAATTAAACAAAAACAACAAGCCAGTTAAATCAAGAAACGTAATAAACATAATTAAAACTGGGCTGAGAAGTACACATTATACATCGATATTAAAGGCACTGTCAAAAAATAACCCACATCCATGCTTAATACTCACATTTATGTGTGTTTGAATTTTCTGCCATGGTTAGCACTTCGATAAAAGTCGAAAAAAGACTTCCGCATAGGATACCGCATAGGATACACCTGTGTATCCTCGCTCATCGCTCCTCATGAAGCCTCCTCCCTCCTCGATCCTCGCCTCCTCGTGGTGCAATTAGAGAATTGAGATGTCCTTCAAGATGGCTGCGGTTTCCAGGTCATAGGATGGAGGACGGAGGAGCGAGGAGAGAGGAAGGATATTGAGAAGCACCCTATGTGTATCTGATATGAATAAAACACAACACAAATTAAATTTGAATGGATTGTTATTGTTACTTCTATAGACATGTGTGTATTTTAAAACCTCTACATGTATTGTTTTACTAGTACTTATGTGTATTTAAATGTCTGAAACCTAAAATATGCATTATGTGGTTAAGAACACTGCAGTTGTTATAATGACAAGAGCAGTGAAGATCTTTCTGGCTCAATGCCAGCCAACCTGCAAAAACAGTTTGAATTTGGCAGTTATGCTGTGTTACCGAATGCTCTAAACCCCATATGTGGGACCGTACTCCCAGGGGCATGCAAATAAAAATCCTATATACCAGACTGTACCACTCAGAGATGCCACAAAATGCGTATCCTTGTTTGTCGACCCCAGAGGGATAAAGTGGTGTGTCTTAAATTTAGATTTAAACTGACAGAGTGTGTCTGCCTCCCAAAACAATTTTAGGTAGGTTGTTCCAGAGATTGGGCATTAAACAGGAAAAAGATCTGCCGCCCGCAGTTGATTTTGATATTCTAGATATTATCAAATTGGCAGAGTTTTGAAAACGCAACGGATGTGGAGGACTATAGTGCAATAAGAACTCAAATACTGAGGTGCTAAACCATTCAGGGCTTTATAAGTAATACGCAAGATTTTTAAATCTGTAGGGATAGGGAGCCAGTGCAGTGTTGACATAATCGGGCTAATATGGTCATACTTCCTGGTTCTAGTAAAAACTCTAGCTGCTGCATTTTGGAGTAGCTGGAGTTTGTTTATTAAAGGGGTAGTTCACCCGAGAATTAAAATTTGTCCATCTTCAACCCTCGAAGCATCCTAGGTGTATGTGACTTTAATCCAATCAGAGATATATTAAAAATTGTCCTTGCTCTTGCCAGTGGTTGACTCTTTTGGCAGTGCAAAGGTATTCCTGGTTGTGATAGTGGGTCAGTACAAAAAAAGGAAGTTTTGCCCCCTTGAGCCAATGCAGCCACTCCTTGAATGCAGCGTTCATAGGTCTGCTCTGCTTAGTTCTGCTTTCAAGAATAGTAGTCACATGGAAAGGGTTTGGTAGGATTACCATGAACCTATGCGTGTACTGGAAGCATCTATATCCACTATGAACTCACGTTCTGGGTCTGGATGATGCAAGATGGGTGCAGAAGTGAATTGTAGTTTCAAATGCTGGAATGCACTTTTGGCTGCCAGTGACAAGGATAGACAGAATCCATCCCCTCTTAATCATGGATATCAACGGAGCTGCAATAGAGCTAAAGTATCTGATGAAACGTCTATAAAAATTAAGAAACCCTAGAAAACGTTGCATCTCTTTCAGCATAGTGGGTTGAGGCCAGTTCAAAATGACTTGCACTTTGTGATCATTTTTGGCCACGCCCTCCGGTGCTGATTACATATCCAAGGAATGTCTGGTGCAAAGTCACATTTTTCAGCTTTCACATACAATTTGTGGGTAATCAAATGTTGAGGGACAGCTCGAACATGATGAATGTGTGTCTTGAGGGAATCTGAGTAAATTCAAATATCATCAATACTATGACCAATCTGTTGAGCATATTGCGGAAGACATAATTGATGAAGGCTTGAAACACGGATGGAGTATTGACCAGCCCGAATGGTTTAACCTGGTACTTGTAGTGCCCAGACACAGTAGAGTAGACCATTTTTCTTATATCCCCTTCTCAAATACGGATCAGATTATAGGCACTGCATAGGTCCAGGTTTGTGAAATATATGGCTGTGTGAAGCTGTTTAATTGCTGCCGGTACTAATGGTAATGGATATTGAAACTGTGCTCTCATTCAGACCTCTATAATCGATGCAAGGAAGGAGACCCTTTGTCCTTCTTCTTGACAAAGAAGAACTCAGTGGAAGCAAGAGATGTGGAGGCATGAATGGAACCCTTGGGTAACTACTCAATGTGGACTATCATGGCCTCTGATTTGGGTTGAGATAGTGGTAAGATTCTGCCTTTAGGAGGGGTTTTACCAAGAAGCAGCTTGATGGCACTGTAGTTGGGTCAATGAGGAGGTAAATGGGAGGCTTTTGTCCTATTGAATGCCTCTGCAAGAGCAGGATACTCCAAAGGCAGTTTGGGCACAGAGAGGGTCTCTATTTTGACAGTGGCTGCCTGAAGGATTTGTGGTTCCACATAGCATGTGAAAAAGGTATCTGGCAATTCTTTGACCATTGTGTAATCAGGCCGTTAGTCTTGGAAATGTGTAGCCAGGGAAGTCCAAGAATTACTGGGTTGTCATTTAAAAAAATAAAAATAAATCTTATTAAACTATGGTGTAAGATCACTTTCAAAAAGATGTATGCACAACTTTAAGCATTCATATTCGTATTTTTAAACATTTGTGCGTAAATTAACTTAGTCACGCAAAATTACGTTTTCATACACGTGAGTCAATAAAATTACATTTGTGTTTTTATGTGAGTGTGACTCTAGAAGCTATGACTGTAAACATTCACGAGTACAACTCTGATTTCTACGACTACGAATTCTTCACTATGAACACAAATTCAAGTTTGTGGGTACGAGTAAAGAACAGTTGAAATGACGTCACTGCCGTCCCAGGGCAGGTAATCGAACCTCGATTCCATCTAACGCGCATGCGTCAAAGGTGAAAGATGGCTAACAACAGACCTGAGGCTGCCAACCTAGGCTCAGCATCACAGGTAAAATAAATAACGTGTTTATTCAACATTTTTTATACGATTTTACTATTTTGATAGCACTTTATAATGATATACATTTCTGCAACTCATAGACGTTATTGCTTTTGCTTGCAACCTATTTACTCGCTGTTAACTAGTGCTAGACGACGTTAGCGTTGATGAAGTGCTCTGTGTTAAAGTAACGTTATAGTTAGTGATGTTAGAACTAAACTGCTCTGTTATCATATGTTTAGCAATGTCGACCAAATCAGTAATGAACAGACGAAGTAATTGCTTTAGCTTGCAAAATAATGATAACGTTAACTTAGTTACGCCTATTAGTTTGCAAACATACTTCAGTTGTAATGTTTTGAATGTCTATTTAGCCTAACGTTACATAATGTTGAATTGGTACGGCTAAGGTAACGGTACCATGTATTGCATCTAATATGTATTTTGGCATTTACAGGGACCACTGGCTACTCAGTTACTGCAGCGTCTGGAATCAAGGATCACTGACACGTTAAGTCAACCATACTTTAATTTGGACTACTTCCAGTACGTTGTAAATCAGGAAGCCTTTATTCTGACATCTGCATCTAGCATTTTAAACATCCCAGCTGAAATTGTGGAGTGTCTTTTATCCCTTCAAAGAATGATCCACGCAGCTCTTTCCCAAGAGAGTCCTTGTGTTTTTATTAGAGAAGGAGGACGCGGCCGACCAAAATTTTGTTTTTCTGAGGAGCTGCTGTCCCGGCTCATTGACATGCCCTTACCAGTGTCTTGTATCGCCAACCTGCTGGGTGTCAGCCAAAGTACAATTTTCCGGCGTATGCATGAACTCAGGTTGTCCACAAGACTTACATACAGCAGTTTATCTGACAGTGAACTGGATGATGCTGTCATCTCCATAAAAACCAGGATCCCAAACGCAGGATACAGAATGGTTAAAGGTTGTCTCCAATCAAATGGACATAGAGTTCAGTGGAATCGCATCAAGGAGTCCATGCACAGAGTTGATGCTCCAGGAATTTTGGAAAGAATGACACAGCTGGGTTGCATCGTCAGGAGGACATACTTCGTACAGCGGCCTTTGTCATTAGTGCACGTGGACACTAACCATAAGCTCATAAGGTAAGATATTCATTTATTTATGTACTTTATTATGGGTGTTGAGTTAATGCAGCTCTTTTCATTGACTGCTCATTGTCATCTCATCCTTTTAATTTCAAGGTACAACATTGTCATATTTGGAGCAATAGATGGTTACTCAAGAAAGGTGCATCACTTTTTTTTTTTTTTACTGCTTTTATTATAGTGCTTTATTCTTCCTGTATATGTTTGTGTTCATGTATTCACTGTTGATAGACTGCATATGGGTCCGTCCGTATTATTATTATTATTTTTTTTTTTTTTTCATTTTTGAATCCAAAACGTATAATGACAAAACCAAATTCAAATAACTATCTGATTTTGGTTTTTGCAAATTAATTTTTTCGTTTCTCCATTGAATTAAGACATTAAAAAAAAACAAGACAGTTGGGTCAGATGAAAAGTAAAAATATCAAAATAAAGGACAACAGTAGTTGATTACATGCAGTTTAATATTGTGCATTTATCCATGTGCACAGCAAAAGTCATGTTTAATGAGCAAATTTTTGGTGCATTACATTTGGTAATATACTTTAACCTAAGTCATTATTGTGTGTGCAGTAGGCAATGTGAGTATATTTAAACGTTTGCAGATTCACTATATGAAACTCTGTTGTCTGTATAGATACTGTATCTGGAACCAGCAACAAATAACTGCTCAAACACTGCCCTTTCATTTTTCCTCAAGGCAGTGGAAAACTTTGGCTGGCCTTCCAGGTAAATAGTGATATCTTGTGCTACTGTTTCTATGCTCTTGTTGATCATTTCAGTAATGTTCAATGGAATATTCTGTTGTGATAAATGAAAATTATAACTGAGCATTTCCCCTATTCATTTTCCAGGGTCAGGGGAGATGAAGGCGTTGAAAATGTCGCAATTGCTGAAACCATGTTCAGTGTTAAAGGCACCGGAAGAGGGAGCTTCATCGCTGGGCGAAGCGTACACAACCAAAGGTTAAAATGATAATTTACATAATCTACAGTATATTCATAGTGAGAATGTTAAATCATTGTTGGAAAGTATTTTAAGTAAGACTATGTGAATGATTACTTTTGAGTTGAATAAGGCCTGTTATTTCCTATTTAGGATTGAACGCCTATGGCGAGATGTCTGGACCTCTGTCACTCATCTGTACTATGAAGTTCTTCACAGTCTAGAAGAAGATGGCCTGTTGGATTTGTCAGATGCTGTCCATATGTTTTGTGCCCATTATGTGTTCCTTCCGCGTCTGGCAGAGACCCTTCACACATTCACAGAAGGCTGGGACAACCATCCCTTACGATCTGAAGGTGGACTCACCCCTAACCAACTCTGGGTTATGGGTCACATGCAGAACCCTTGTGACGCAGATGAAGATTTGCAGGTTTGTTGAAGCTATCTCTCAAAGTGCAGTTAAAAAATGCAGTTCAAATGTTTTCAACCTGAAAGTGTCGATTTAGACTTATATAAAAAGCTGAAATTTAAAGTTTTTGAATGGTGTCAATAACTCTTGAAGAAAGTTATTGAATAATAATATAGAAGTATGTAAGAGTAGTGTGTTGCTTCACTTAAGCACACAATTAGACAGTCAACTGAGCTTAATTTTGATTTTCATTTCCTTTAGTCACTGCACTAGGCCTTTGTATGTCAATGTGTGCTTGGCAGTGTTTTCAAATATTTCTAAATGTTGTTTCATACAAAATAACATTATTTTCAGAACATGGAGCTGTTTGGAACTGACTGGGAGATGTTTGATGGTGTGCCTGAAGAACCTTATGGAGTTGAAGTCCCAGAAATTGAGTGCCCGCTGACTCCAGCTAGTATGGAAACTGTACAGTCCATGATCGATCCCTCTGCATCGTCAGAATCATTTGGCAGAGACATTTATATATCAATGGTTCAGTGCATTGAAAGTCTATGTGTGACACAAAGAAACACCTAAGATATAAGCAGTCCTTACAAAAGAATTAATGGAATGAAGTTGAACATTTGCAAACAGACTGCCAGTTACAAAAGGCTTGCTGTGATATTACTTCATTTTATCACGGGAGTAACAGTGAGGTAAAAAACTAACTCCTCATTCATTTTGGTTTTAAAGTGAACCATTAATAACAGCAAAACAATGGTTTTGTAACAATGAATAAAGTTATTCACAGAAACAAGAAAATGGCAAATAAAATGGCAATAAAACAAAACAATTCAATGCCTATTTTGACTTATGCAGTTACTTGTTACACCCTGTCAAAAGTTTGCCCATGGCATATTGCTAATGTCATAATGTTTTTGAATTCACTGAATGTTTTCAGGTGTGCTGAGGGAAATGTGACTGTACGACTGCAGGCGCTGACAATAGGAAAACAAACAGTGTGCTGTGTGTCACAGTCATGGTGGAATTTCACATTTATGACAAAGTCCTTCTTTTCACTAGGCAGAAGGGGCTTGTGTCCCTGTCCGGTGAGCCACTGCATGATTCGTCCAACAGTCAAACTTTCTGGAGCAATACTGTTGTTGCTTGGGCCATCTTGTTCTTAAAAAAAAAAAAAGAGATTAAATATAAGTCTGGATAACTAAAGGAAGGCAGCATCTTTTTAATAGTTTTTCAACTTAATACAATTAGTTAATACAATCCCTCAATTAAATCAGATTAACATGTTAAGCATAGCCCCTTTTTGGGTTGGGAGCAGGGGGTGTTAAAAGCCCTGGCTGTCTGTAAAATTTCATGAAGCAGTGTTATTCTAGAGGTCATAATATTAAATTTAACATTTTACATCAAGATTCTGCAAAAGATATATTAAGGCTTGTGAATTTATTGGAGTATGTAAATTCATAGCTAGCCATTTCCACTGTGCTGTATAAAAATTACTGCAGGACAGCAGAAGAAAAGCTTACTACTTCTATATTATTCAATATTGGCTAAAACACACCAGAATCCTCAATTTCCTGAAGGTAGTCCTGGAAAAAGTTCATGATATTTGTTTCCATGCGGTGTTTGGCAGAACCAATCTCACTGAAGACAGGGCGGCTGTTCTCCAAAATGAAGACTGCATCTACCTTTAAGAAGAAAATACATTTCAGTCTGCATTCAACATAGTAATTCTTGCAGAAAAAATAAATGCTTAATTTAAAGCAACCAGAAACCCATGTCGAGCTACTAGGACGTGTTGTTACAATCCCTATGAAGAATCTGCACTTTTTTTGGAACGAATCCCCACATCCTTGAGGAGCCTGGTTGTTAAAATGACTACAAACTCTCCACATCCAACCTAAGCAGGAAGCACCCAAGTATGCCAGCCGTACAGTTCTGCCTCGGCTGCTAGTTCTGTGTACTTCTGGCTTTTCCATTCATATGCTTCCCCAACGGCAACCTCCCATGGTACTGTAAGCCCCAATATGTACAGGGACTTCTCTAAGTTGACCACAAAATCAGGTCTGGCCTAAGAGTGTCTGAGACAAGAATGTACCTTATCATCTTCCCCTGTAACAAACAGTGGTTGGCAAAGGTCTTGATGGGTATTCATGATCTTTGGTAGTTCATAGAGCTGCAGGCCTTTTCTGAGCTGGTCGAGCATCGGGATGAGTCTCATGGTGGAGTGAAGTATAACAGCTCTAATAGACAATATAAAAGTGTTTCATCAGGAGATTCTACTTTTGTGGTAAAACTGTTTACTGTAGGAAAAAATATATAATTGTTAAATTATAATTTGGTGACATTTAAAAGTGGTTTCACAACATAGCTTTGCAAGAAAAAAATCCAAATCAAGTCACAAATTGTTGTACAATACTCCCTTGCCATAATGAAAACCAAAAATGTTAATATACCTTATTATGCTGTCCCTTTTATCCACAGACACGATTCCAGTGTATCCGCAGGTCACAATGTCACCAATCAGGTCGCTGATGTTGTCATCATTGGCGGTGTTTATCTGAAAGTCGGTGTTAAGTGAAAGTTGTTCTCATTTCCATAATTGTGCTCTACGGTCAAACAAACAACTCACTAGATTTGTGCAATCCATGTCATAATGAAGTTAATACTATTATTGACCGTGATAAAATTGGACTTACCTTTACAATTAGCTGTGACAGTTCCAAATCTGTGACATCACTGGCAGACACTTGAATGCTGTCAGAGTCACCAGAGCAGAGATAACTGAAGCACCATTCACGCAGGAAGTTAGGGCAAGGTCCGCCTTGTGCCAGACTAGCTGCCATGACTTCTCCTGCAGTCCTAATAAATGGAATAATTAAACAATTGCATATAAACTAAAGTAGTACTGCAATTAATACGCTTAAAGACAACATGCAAAAATAACTTAATTACACACCTGAAGTAATTACAGTCCAAACTGTTAAGGCAGTAAACGGGATTCTTCCCTTTCTTATCTGGACCTTCAACAAAGAGTCTTTTTTCTATTTCTACCAGCATTTCTGGAAAACAACAAATACATGAAATACAAAAGGTCTCTTCAAATGTTCATTTTTTCATCCAATCAGCATTTGAGCCCATTGCACCACCAAAGGCCCCCTGTTGACATATATGTGTCTGATTTAACAAATATGGACATACACCTGTACCTGTGAGGAATTCTTTGGTAAGGGCACCATTATCAATGCCTGCCTCGGCAAAGAATGTGACCTTAAGTCTACATTTGGGTGAGGTCTTCTTCTGCCGTTGCCACTGTTGCATGCCTCTGTTGTAGAGATCAGTTCGCGACACACAGATGGAAAATGTGTTTGTCTCATCAACTTGAGAACCGATCCAGTTCAAGATATCCTCAGAACTGAAAAAAAAAATAAATAAAAACAGACATTGAACATTTGAATCACAACTAAATCTATGAGTGGTTTTATGATTTCATAGGTGGTTGCTACTGTCTCTCAGGGTGGCCGTTAGGCCTGGTACAATACTTGCACATCCTCCTATACTGGTGACATTCTCAGGAGTGAGGTGAGGCTTCAATGCAAGTCCAAACGGGTAAAATATCACAAACATACCATGTTTCTGGATTACTAGATTTCTCTATGACCACACATAACATCACTTTTCAACAGGAAAAAGCTAATTGATACTGCAGTATCTCTTTAAAGGTTTATTGTTCAGATAACATCATTCACCACCATAATTCCCTAATATACAATTTTACCTTTGAAAGGTACTGATTGGATCACTTGACTCATGGCCATCATCATCTGAAGTTCTGCACACAAAGTAAACAGATTGTCCTGAATTAACAATAAACAATTACATTTAAAATGTAAAAATTTGGCAGGAACTCTCCTTACATCTAATTTATTGTCAAATCAACATTCAACATAAAAAAGTAGCACTGAAACCAACATTACCGTAATCCGCAACTGGCTGCATGGAACTCAATGATTTCAGGATGAAATGCATTTCCGCACACAGGACACTCAGCTGTCTAACAAATGAATTTACAATGCATGTGAATAAAGCATCACACTACTCCTGAAATATAAGAAAACACATCGAAGCTAAAGAAACTTAAACAACACTTGTAGAGCCTAAATTTATAGCACCAGCAAAGTGACATGTATAACACCATGACCTGCAATTGGTGCAAAGAAAATACCTTGGAAAAGACCAATTACAAGTTACAATGCTGTTTTTACATATATTTGTGAGTGCTGATAAATGGCATTTGTAAATTAAACTTAAAAATAACAGCAAAAAGTATCTTACCTTGCTTTTCTCGTAGCAAAGGGCAGCTGAGCATTCATCTTCATCTTCTTCCTTGCAGCTTTCCTGGGGATGAAACACAATAACAACACTTTTCAGCGCAGTACACAATAAAAACATGTAATTTTTCAATCCAATAAATCCTGAAATAATGCCTAAAAGACCAAGCTTTAACATACTTCTTCAGCAGAATCGCACAAATCTACAAGTTGTTTTTTGCATTCCTTTATGTGTCCTGGAAGAATCTGAAGCGGAACCATTTTCTTGCAGGTTGTACACTGAGCTTTGGGCATCTTCTCAAATTCCTTTGCTTCTGGTGGTAAAGGAATTGTATCCAGTTCTTCTTGTAAAGGAGCAATGTACATTGTGTATTTTCCATTCCCGCTCACTGCTTTTAGCTGCTGGCCGGTATATCCATTTAAATCTGGAGGAATAACAGCCAATCTCCGCTGCCCACCCCCACCTAAAATTGAACAGTTGTAGATACTAAATATAGCCAATCTGGATATACAGCAATTACTCATCTAGGGAGTACATTGAAACACAATTTGAAACCATGGACATTAATACAGTGTATATGCCTACATACCTGTGGACTTGTGCAGCAACCAGCCTCCACAGATATTTGCCAGTCTTGGATATGCGCTCAAAAGCAAATCTGAAAACTAAAATGACAGAAGCAGGATTAAAACTGTATTAAAATGATTTTTATTTGGTCATACTAATATTTATTACATCAAGCATTAATATGAATTGTAAGATGGGTGTTTTTAATCTTTAGATATTACTTTAGGCAAGGAAGTTAATTAAAGATTACATACCTCTGAATGTGTGATGTTTTCATTAAGGGTTAATGAACGTTTTCCAAGGCCAGCCAGTACAAGCTGCAGTTCCTCTTCTCCATTTGGTGTTTTTTCACGTTGCTTTTCAAGAAGAAAAAAGTTCACCAAAAAGCTCTTCCCAGGTTGTGTTGGTGTATATGGTGCAAAACGCTTTTTGCCTCTTGCCTCCTTTCGGAAAAATCCAGGAAAAGACCTAAACATATAAGATGGCAAACTATTATTCTCATGTTATCATCCATCAACACAGAACAACCTAACTTAAAATATATCTACATTCTCAATGACTGATTATGTTATGTATATTTTGCTTACATTAGAATCGGGGCCTAGTTTGTCTAAAAGTACCTACACTGGGTGTGCAATTACAAAATGAATGCAGACAAACGACCCATGTATCCTACCGAGCCATTTCTTGTTTCACAGACTGTCCAGAGTCATTGCGCTGAGGCCTCACTGTCGGCACTGACTGTGCTCCCTGTCCAACAGCAGCTTCTCCTGTACTGCCCTGACTGACTGGCATGACATTTGCCAGTGCACTGTTTCTCAACAGCAACACCAGGTTTTGAGCTGTGCTTAAGATGTCTGTTAATTGGCCCTGAGTAATAAGAAAGACAATAACTAAATGCCAAATGTTATAGCCATAGGTATTTTTTAGTATTACACAGAACACCTGCAAAACACATTAATCATAGTAGGGCTTGTCAACGCCCGGGTCTTGGTCCACATTCAGACCAAAAAGCAAGCTCGTCCGAACCCGTGCAGTCCATACCTCCTGCGGCTGGTCTCAAGCAACTGACTGTCTGGCTAATAGAATGCATGAATGTACTGATGACCTTGAATGACTGGTTTTGAACAAATGTTGCATTGCTTATCAATAAGTTAATTAAACGTTATTTTATTACCCTCAATCGTTCAGGTCCTCTGGTCGTGAAAAAAAAGCAGATACTGAATCACTGAGTCAAAAGTTTGTATTAGCACATTATGCTCATTGACATTCCAATGACTTGCTGGTTGACGTTAACTCATATATCTGGCTCAGTTGTCATTACTGATTTGGTCGACATTGCTAAACATATGATAACAGAGCAGTTTAGTTCTAACATCACTAACTATAACGTTACTTTAACACAGAGCACTTCATCAACGCTAACGTCGTCTAGCACTAGTTAACAGCGAGTAAATAGGTTGCAAGCAAAAGCAATAACGTCTATGAGTTGCAGAAATGTATATCATTATAAAGTGCTATCAAAATAGTAAAATCGTATAAAAAATGTTGAATAAACACGTTATTTATTTTACCTGTGATGCTGAGCCTAGGTTGGCAGCCTCAGGTCTGTTGTTAGCCATCTTTCACCTTTGACGCATGCGCGTTAGATGGAATCGAGGTTCGATTACCTGCCCTGGGACGGCAGTGACGTCATTTCAACTGTTCTTTACTCGTACCCACAAACTTGAATTTGTGTTCATAGTGAAGAATTCGTAGTCGTAGAAATCAGAGTTGTACTCGTGAATGTTTACAGTCATAGCTTCTAGAGTCACACTCACATAAAAACACAAATGTAATTTTATTGACTCACGTGTATGAAAACGTAATTTTGCGTGACTAAGTTAATTTACGCACAAATGTTTAAAAATACGAATATGAATGCTTAAAGTTGTGCATACATCTTTTTGAAAGTGATCTTACACCATATTAAACACAGTAAAGTAATGCATTCATTAGACAGGAACAGTTCATTAGTTTAGTCATAACCAAAGACAAAGCTAAATTTGAGAGCAAATTAAGATGATGTGTGCTGCATGAATTAAATGGTAATCAAAGCAATATTGTTTGACCAAAACTTATATTAAGAGGACAATCAATCAATCAATCAATCATTTTTTTGTCTAAACCCAACCTGAAATGTTGTAGTTTACAATAAAAATCCAACTCTTAAAGATGCAATTCAAAGTATCCTGTGAATGTGGTTGCTTTTTGTTACTTGTTCAAACATTACAGACAATATTTAATCCACCGGACAATTTGATAATTTGAGGGTCACACCTGTTACTTATGGTTCTCAATCCCAAACACTTACTGTGTAAATGTAGCCTTTGACTTGTTGCCACCTATATCACCAGCTTTATCAGAGTATGTTCTTGATCATTAAACTCATCTTTAATATTTCGTTAATGTATTTGCCATTTTTTCCATTGCTCAACCTTTCTTCTCTCTTTTTTCTGAGGGTCACCTTCTTGACTGAGTAGCTCTTTATTGATGAGCTGGGAGATTTGCTGAACTTGACAGGGGAAAACAAATAAAATAAATAAAGTTTAATTACAGTAAGTTTGGAGCTCCTTCAGTGGCGTTCCATAAGAAAACTTTAGGAGGAACATAATTTAATCACAAAACAAGGAATTTTACAAGCAGACAGACATATCCCCTCTTAAATGTTACATTAATGTGCACTGACAATTAAGTAGAATTTCTAATATATATATAAATTATATATATATATATATATATATATATATATATATATATACACATATATATACACACACATATATATATATATATATATATACACACACATATATATATATATATATATATATATATATATATATATATATATATATATATATATATATATATGTATAATTTATTCATTTAATTTATCTAAAATTTTCCACTAGCACCACCCTGCCTCCCTGATTCATAATATTTAAGAAATTTGGAGTGAAAAAATGGTGACATGAAAAACATTTTACATTAACAGTGATGGTTGCGATATAAAAGGTTGACCCTTCTATCTCTATTATATGTGTGTGTGTGTGTGTGTGTGTGTGTGTGTGTGTGTTGCAGGTGGCAGAGCAGCTGATGACTATAGCATATGAGAGTGGGGTTAACCTTTTTGACACCGCAGAGGTGTATGCTGCTGGAAAGTGAGTATGACTCAGCATCAGCACGATTACCCAAAATTTACTTTACTCCATGAGTCATTATTAACATCTCTGTCTTTTACAGAGCTGAAGTCATAATGGGAAACATCATCAAAAAGAAGGGCTGGAGGTATGGTTGATTTGTGTGTCAAGCTCACCTGTGTAACTTTAATACAAGATAAAGAAGGTAAAAAAAAAAAAAAAACAACAGCAAAAAGATTGGAACTAGAGATTTTATTCCCTTTGTAGTTGCTGTATACCTGCTGGCGCTGGCATCGGTTATGTGTTATTATTCACACACACTTTTGATGGGGACATTGATCACTAGGATCCTGCTCAGTTTGTATCACTTAATCAATGCCAGCAGAAGGAATGCATCCTGATGAGGGCTGTTGCCATAGCAACAAATGACAACCCACTGTGATCACCTGTGAATTTCTGGAATGACTCTGTTCTTTTGCTGACTATGAAAACTTTGAAAAAAAATCCCTTGAAGTGAGATTTATTATTTACTGTGAGATTCACAGCAGTTTCCACATTAGTGGTGTAGTGGGGGAAAGAGTTAGAAATGAAAAGTTGAAATCAGAATTCTTGTTAACCTGCTTTTTTATGTAATGGAAACTATGTGCAATTTGATTCCAGTCATCACCTTTCAAGTCACCTTTATTTATATGGCACTTTTAACAATACAGATTGTGACAAAGCAACTGAACAGCATTAAACAAGAAAACTGTATGTCAATAATGCAGTTCATCATTGAATCCAGTGATGTCGTCATCCAGCTCAGCTCAGTTTAAATAGTATCTGTGCAATCAAGTCAACGATATTGCTGGAAATTAAGTGTCCCCAACTAAGCAAGCCAGAGGCGACAGTGGCAAGGAACCAAAACTCCATTGGTGACAGCATGGAGAAAAAATCTTCCAGTTCTCCTATGGCCAGACGAAACAAGCAGTTCAATTCAAGGTTCCTGTGGTCTTGTCCCGGTGGCCGTCTAGGAAACAAAGTCTTTACAGGGGATCTGTTTCTCGGGCTCATCTAGTTGTCCTGGTCTCCACTGACATTCAGGGCTGTAGAAGTCCTCTCTAAGTGCTGATCCAGCATCTGAGCTGGAAACGAACTGGATCCGGGTGACTGCAGTGACCCTCTGATCTGGATACAGACTGGATCTGGTGGCTACGAATAAGAGAGAAACTGACTTATAATAGTGTAGATGCCATTCTTCTAATGATGTAGCGAGTACATTGTGTGTTATGGGTAGTGTTCCAGGTTCCGGTTTTCCTGCAGCCTACAAATCTTTTAATTGATTTGAATATTATAAATGTGTTAGTATGTTATGTGTAAACCAGGTTAAAGAGATGGGTCTTTAATCTATATTTAAACTGACAGAGTGTCTCACAGGATTGTGAGCAGGCACCTCCGCCTCAGGAGGATTGTAAGTGGGCACCACCGCCTCTGGGGCTTTGTGAGCTCTCACCGACATCAGCAGGGGTTTCTGCATGCTGCTTTTCAGCCCGGGATGCTCCGGGAAGGGCGTGAGGGACTGGGTGTGACAGACTAAGCTACAGGAGAACTGTGAACAGGCTCCTCAGCTAATTCAACCCTGAAGCCTGAGCCACTCAAATGCAGAGCCAGGTTAATGTAGTCCTCCAGAGACACCTCAGGGACCCAGAAAGGCACTGAAGGGCTCGGCCAGACCTCCCCAGAAGGTCCCTGAAGCCTGAGCCACTCAAATGCAGAGCCAGGTTAATGTAGTCCTCCAGAGACTCCTCAGGGACCCAGAAAGGCACTGAAGGGCTCGGCCAGACCTCCCCAGAAGATGACCACGAGGCAGGTTTTCTCCATCACCAACCGATGAGCCATTCCAAAGAAGTCCCTGGCGTACTCCTCAATGCTCTGGATACAAAAATGTCAAAATAGCTTGCAACAACCAAACCTTCAAATAAATACATATATACAATTATAGTTCAGTCAGGCAGAGTGGTGGGAGTGTGGTGTATAAATAGTCCATGACGATGAGGAACAGCTGAGAGTGTAATAAGTGTGTGGAATTTGGGCAATGGAGTCCTGAAGATGGGAGATGGCATCCTCTGGTGGTGTGAGAGAGAAACGCATGGACTGCACTCATGACAGACAGTTCTATCATGTAAAAGTTAGTTAAGAAAAGTTTGGTTTGTAAGATTGTTTAAGTAACATTAACACATTGAAATTTACCGTTAGTCAGTGTTTGGAATAACGCCGTTTTTTCAGTAACGGGGAAATCTAACTAATTACTTTTCCTGTTGTTACAACGCCGTTAACATTACTGGACGTTAAATGAGGTGCGTTACTATGCATTGATTTAATAAACTATTTAATCCGAACGCACCCCTGGCTCACACAGCTAGTGAGGAGGTGGGTTAATTGATAATGAGATAGCCAATCAGAGCCAGTGTTTTTACACAGATGCCGGCACACGTGCAAGCAGCGCCAAACACACACACACACATATGCAACAGCTAAACAGAGATTCAGTCTGTATCCAGATCAGAGGGTCACTGCAGTCACCCGGATCCAGAACATATCCAGACCAGATGGTGGATCAGCACCTAGAAAGGACCTCTACTGCCCTGAAAGACAGCGGAGACCAGGACAACTAGAGCCCCAGATAGAGATCAAAGACCTTGTCTCAGAGGACCACCAGGACAAGACCACAGGAAACAGATGATTCTTCTGCACAATCTGACTTTGCTGCAGCCTGGAATTGAACTACTGGTTTCTGGCCCCCCAACTGAGTCTGGTTTCTCCCAAGGTTTTTTCTCCATTCTGTCACCGATGGAGTTTTGGTTCCTTGCCAACTGAACAGAGATGACATAACTGAATTCAATGATGAACTGACTTTAACTATAATTTTGCATTATTGACACAGTTTTCCTAATTAATGTTGTTCAGTTGCTTTGACGCAAATGTATTTTGTTTAAAGCGCTATATGAATAAAGGTGACTTGACTTGACTATGAGCTATAGACCCCGTTATAAATGGCGCAGGTGGTTTTACTCAGGTGGTTAACTAAGGCCTGGTTCACATGGGACGATTTTAAAATTGTCGGCCAATTTTCCAAATATGAGAGACCCCACACACAGCGATAAAAAATCACGGGTTTAACAGTTTTGGTCGTTTCGTGTGTGGTGTGCAGCCACACGGCAATATCAACTAATCACACACGAACCGATTTGACTCCCGAGCATTCCCAGGTCAGACGGGAAATCTCGCAAAATCCCTCGAGATCAAACGTGACTTCAGAGTAAACAATCATGGCAGACGAAGAGGATGCAGTGGCCATAGTTTGTGCTTTGTTTTTTAACGGAAAAAAAAACATAAGAAAAACAAGAAAAGGCGATGGTCAAAGAGGTGGAGACAACGCGAGCATGGACTATACTTGCTATATCATAATATGGAGATAAGTTGTTGTTTTCTCTCATAGAAATGTTGTTACGTACTACACAGATTAATAACCGTTGAAATAAACGTTCATATATTCGTTTCCATGTACTCTGGTGGACTGCAGTTGTGGATGTAGTTATGCTCATCGAATTTATTTGTATTTGTTATATTATATACGCCGGCTGTTTTGATTTTGTTTCCCGGTACTATCACTGCCTCGTCACCTCACGTTCTGATTGGCTACACGCCACAGTCCACAGGCTGCGTGATTGTTTGTCCTCGGGGGACACCACACACGAGACGAAATCGGGCCAAATAAATCCAACATGTTGGATATCCCCGATTTGAGATCGGAGCGGTCCCGACATTCTTCCGAGCAGAGGAGAGCAGTCTTAACACACCACACACGGCAGGAATATTTGATCAGATTATTTTACGATAGTCGGAGCATCCTAAGATTGTCGGAAGGGGTGAATCGGGGCTAAAATTGGCCTAATTATCCTGCCGTGTGAACCAGCCTTAAATCTTTACATATCTTGATTCTCTGGTTTTCCTGATGATATCATCCACCAAATCTCATTTGCCTTTTCCCCTGTATGAGTGATTTTATGTTTGTTTGTTTGTTTGGTAGACTAGTTTGTGTTAGTGTTTAGTTAATAAAACTCTTGTGCACAAATTACATGAGTTTCTGATTCTGCCTTACAAATCAATGTCCTTTTACGATTGTTGCTACCTGCTCTAATGCATTAGTACTGTATGAAAGTATTTTCTGTGGCCACGAAAAATCCTTTCTTAAGAGTTTATATGAAATTATGCTAAAGGTTCGCTGGACGAACAGATTAGTGATGGCAATTTAATTCTGCTACAGTTACTACTGGCAGCTCATATAAATAATTACAGTTAATCATAATCAAGTGTAATTATTTATATATATTTCCCTTTTGAGCTTAAATTTACTACAGAAAACTACTCAAATCAAGTTAAGATTTGCTTCTGTAATACAGATTTCTGAAAAATACTAATTTAATATCATACAGTATCTTAAATAAAGACCTAAGATAAGAAATGTTGTGTAATACGCCCCCTGGAAGCTATAAAGGCGTATCCAGTGAAAACAGGGTCAACTTCTGACAGGTTAACACAAGAACCACAAGGATGCAGTATGCAGCCTTTGCCCCTGCCTCGGCAGGATGTCTGCTTCCAGACTAAAGTTGCCCAGGGATGTAAACTGCCGTGAGTGAGACGATTTCCCTGAGCCCACATGAACTGATGTGCCAACTTACATAGTGGGCCCGGACGCAGACCCCCAATGGCGGTCGATGTAGGAGACCACCAATTTATTGTCTATGCAGGTCTGAAAGTAAGTGTTTTAATGCCCGAAACATAATCAGCATATCCAGGCAATTCATTCATCACATGAGATGGTGACCTTTCTACAGACCTTGGCAGTGGCGGCTCCAGGATTTTTTGTTGGGAGTGCTAAGGTGGGGGGGGGGGGGTGCTTAACAATTCAGAGGGGTTGCATATTTAACATTTGTAAAAAAAAAAAAAAAAATTAACAAAATAATAAAGTGGTATAAATTTCTCATATGCCACTGTTATAAGTCAAATAACTTCTTATGCCATCTGCCAAAAATGACACAAATTAATACAATATATGAATGCACATAGAAAGAGCGAAAGTGGGCATGTTTCATTTTATTTTGTATTTTTTTACGCATCTATTTGGTAGTTTTCTCTGACCATGAAGTGTCAGTAACGTAATGCAAACTGGCAGAAAAATATGATAAATTCCAACCATCTTTACTTATTTATTGTTATTTATTAATTTTTTTGCAATAGATAAAGTGGCAATTTATACAACTATTTCCACACATGGCATAGCAAATTGGCACACAGGGCACGCACTGCGGTGGGGCCCCACGTGTTGGGGGGCCCGGTGAACACCTCCTTGTGCTGAGTTACATCATATCATGTTATGATGGTAGCCAGAGATAATGGCAAAAAATTTGCAATATTAAGAGGAATTAGCATTTCCAATTAATGTAGGCATGTTACATTCTTATTATTATCAGGCATATTATTATTATTATTAGGTTACTTTTATTAATTACATAAAATTATTGCACCGCAATTTCATAGTGCATTACCACACGACGGGCTGTGAGGACATTTAAAATTTAGGCTATTAGCTTACTCCTCATTGGAAATGTTTTTTAAAAGAGTTTAAAAGAGTTTTTTTTTTAGGTCTATTCATTTATACAATTGAATTATAGGCCTATAATTTAAATTATTAACACTGCAGTCATCAATTAAAATTAAGAGCAGCTTTATGTCATGCACTGATTTTCAAAAACATGAAATACGTTTCTTCTCATGTTTTTTCTCTATACGGGCCAAAAGAGTAATAATAAGTGAATAATTACAGTTAAATACCATTATCAGCATATGTTGAAGTAGTTTTGTCTCGTTGTCTCAGAGAATATGCGCCGTTAGTTACTGTGCAGGGGCTAAGCAAGTTTCTGATGGGGCTATATCCCCATCAAGCCCCGATCTAGCCCCACCACTGGACCTTGGGCACAGCAGCCACTCATGACCAGTCCCCAGCCTGTGAGGGAAGCATCTGTCATAAGCAGTACATGACAACATGACAGCAACAGCTCCCAGCACAGGACCTTGAGACAGGAACCAAGGCTTCATCCACATGAATAAGGCACAAAGGCATTGCCACATGACCTTGATCAAGTGAAACGGGTTGCCCCTCAGGGAAAAACCTTTGGCCCTAAGCCATCACTGCAAGGATCTCATGTACAGCAGACCAAAAGGAATGACATTCGACATAGCTGACGTCAGACCCACTAGTCTCTGAAACTATTTTTTACAGTGAGCAACAGGCCCTAGTATGATACTGTTCACAGCTGCAAGAATTGAATTGATATGAGCAGGAGATAAACGTGCTTACATCGACATGAATCCCATACCACTCCAAGATGAGTGTTCCTCTGAATTAGAGAAAGCACAATCTTTTTGGTGTTTAGCCTTAACCCCAGTTCTTTCATATGAGCAAGGATGACTTCTCGAAAGGCCAAACCACCATATGCCGTTTGAGGCAGAATCAACCAATCGCCAATATAGTTTAGAATCTGGATGCTTGGCCAAATAGAAGATCCTGATATTGGTAAGCTTTGCCACCAGAAATGAACCTCTGGAACTTCCTGTGTTTGTGAAGGATGGAAACATGGAAGTACACATACTTTAGATCTATGGTGACAAACCAGCCCTCTGACCTGATTTGAGTCACAATCTGTTTCAACATGAGCATCTTAAACTTGAACTGCTTTGACAGAACGGTTCAGATGTCACAGAGCAATAATCGGAGGTAACCCCCATCCTTCTTCGGAATGATGAAGTACCGGCTGTAGAACCTGGACTCTTTCTCGAGAGGAGGATCACGTTGTATGGCCTCCATCCTCAAGAGAGTGTCTACTTCTTGTCCCATTACCAGAGCCTGCTCAGGACGAGTGGGACATAACCCTGTTAAAATGAGGCGGACGAGAACTAAACTGGATGCTGTAGCCCATTTCTACAGTCGGCGGGTTCCATTGTGAGCCATTTGGCAGATCATATGTATCCCAACCAGTAATGAAACGTGGGCAGGAAGGAACAAATGAACTGAAATGCTGCTTGCCACTCATCATATCTATGAAAACAATTTGTGCACCGGCAAAACACACACACTTTGTTTTTCATGGATACAACATTGAGCACTTGCTGAAGACCAGAAGCTGATGCTGTTTTCCCTTGATGCACTTCTGTCGGACTGATGTCACACGTGCTTCAGTACACAATCATGTAGAGGCGTTCCCATAGTGTTTCCAATGCAGTTCGAGGTCCTGAAGGGGAACAACTATTTTCAGTATTGATAAATAATGCGCAGTATATTTTTTGAGCATGCAAATTTTTAGCAGGATTTGGAAGGATTGTATGATTCTGAAGACAGAAATAGTGGCTGCTGAAAATTTTGCAATATTACTCTTTTTATTGTTTTTCTGATCAAATAAATGAAGCCTTGTTGGTCATAAGAAACATCTTTCAAAAACAAAAAACAAAAATTACTGACCCCAAACTTTTCAGTGATAGTGTACATGCAGCAGTTATTTAATCTGAATAGAGATGTCCCACTTCTATATTGTATGAAATATGAACAAGTATTATGGTAGAATGCCATTCCAAAGATTGCTATGAACTCTCTCTCTCTTTCTCTTTCTCTTTTTCTTTGAAACATATCTCATCAGACTGAGTTATACAGTTCAGATCTGCTCTGTCCCCAAACTAGATATGTAGATCTGTACTACATCTGTACTACAATTTACTCATCTCACTGAAGTGATCATACATGAATATCACATGATCCTCAATCAAAGTTCAATAACTCTGTATGGATCTCTTCTGAAAATATTTGATGGATATACATTAAATGTGCCATCTGTAATGTTTGGCAAAAAAAGTCAAGTCATACTCCACATTCCATACCAGATGGGGGCAGTATGCCTCAATAAAGTGAAATGGTCTACTCCAGAGTAACAAACGAGAAACGGCATAGTCTCTATGCTCTGCCCCTACTTTCACAACAACACTACAGCCATAGCCGAAGCCTAACTGTGCGTTCACACCGCCGGCGTCTAGAGTGTCTAAAATCGCTCTTGCCGCTCTGCTCACGACGCTGTGTAGCAGTCGATTCTGTTCCCCTCGGAATGTCTGTTCCCCTTTACGCAAACATACTACAATTGTTGCGTAGTTGCCAAGTTACTATACGTACGATCAGAACTAGCGTGCGCAAGAAGCATGACTGGATGTACGGCAAGTCAAATAGTTCAAAATGAACTATTTTTTAACTTGAAATCTAAAAACATAAGACTAAAATAACGGAGCAACTGCAAGATGAATAATAAAAAAAAGAACATAAACGGGAGTCTGAGAATCATTTTACTATGCTGCAGTGTAGCAAGAAATTGGTCCCTTTTTGCTTTCCTTACATCCAGGTGTGTTTGGTGTATTTGCACGAGGGAATGTTGCCAAATCCGCAGAATTTAGGCTACTTTGGGAAAATGTTTGATTAACTATTTGGTTGGGTTTATTACACGGACCTGGCAACCCGAGGGGAAACAGACATTCCGAGTGGAAAAGAATCGACTGCTACACTTAAAATGAACAATCTCAGACACCTTGGTCCACGTATCATTTTTAATTTATTTTTTATGTCCCTGTACGCAAACAGGGACACATCATAGATTAATACAAACGCTAAACAGCAATAATCAACCTGTCCTTTATTCTGCTTGGGAACTAATGTGCCAACTCTCAAGCATTCACCGTGAGACACACGCAATTGACTCTTTTCACACGCTTTCATGCCACACATCAATTTTTTCACGCACAGAAAAACTACGAAGCAAAGAGGACATGGAGACCAACAGATTAGACAGAGCAGGTTAGTTATGATATTATAAAATGGGTAATGTTAAGTTATAGCTAGCTAATTATCAAACGCAGCTATGGTTAGCCATCGCTAACATTAGCACGTTTATCGAACAGCCTTCCATACATTTCTATGTTATAACTTCCCGAAAACAAATACACAAACATATAAAACAAACTTCTAGCGAAATACTAACAGCATCTAACTTACCAATCCAAAAGTAATGTTGCAAGTTCGGAGTTGAACCTGATTTCTTTCAGGTCCATCAGTTGTCTCCAGCGATTAAAAGCAGTGCCGATGTTTACTCTGGTTCGGCTCCTTTTCTTATCGGATTTGATTCCGAGCGCGGTTGTTTCCCTGTAGCGGGTGGTGGTCTCTTGCCAAGGGCTTGAGCCATCCTTTCTCTCTCTTCCCTGAACTGAAATGAACTAGTGGGCTGTACTTTCCACATGATTGACATCAGGTTCAGGCACGCCCACAAGCCGTACAAGTTATTCGTGTATTGCAGGTTGGCTGGTGGTTATGTTGCCCGCAAACTGCCTCCCATGGCCGAAACTGGTATTACGACACCTGTCGGGCCGGGGCTAGTAATGCTAATGCTAATTAAGTTTGATATCTCTGCAGCACTATAACTTGACATTTTTTTTATGACATCATCGCCCTTATTTCTTCTCATTCTTTTGATGCGTGTAGGTCATGTTATGGATATTTTTACCTCCATTTTTGCATATGGCACCTTTAAAGGTGAACTGACCCCTGAGATCCACAGTTTTAATTAACAGAGCAGAGAGGGTATGCTGTGGGACTAGTTTGCCCTCTCTTATTTTCATACTCAATCTTTTATATCTTCCCAATTTATTATTTCCCCCTCTCTTCAGTATTCAAATTTGTGTCCCATTCCCCATTTCCCTCATGGACCAAATATTCCATGCCAAGTTTTCTTTCATTCTCTTTCAATTTCATCATCCTTTTCATTAACTTATTCCCTCAGTGTGAAGTTCATGTCTTTCTACACCAGCTGCTTGTTTTCTATACAGTGACATTTGTGTGTGAAACACAAAGCCATTGAATTCACTTATAATATGACATCTGGCCTAAGATATCTGTTGAATTTTACAGCCCAGCTTTTTTTTTTTTTTTTTTTTTTTTTATTATTTTATAAGGCCAAAATTTAGAGGGCAGCTCTGAAGTTTTTGTGAGTAGTGAATGTAGGACACAGTATGATTTAACATCAGTGAAAGCTCATTTACACCCATTTACAATGCAGATGAGAGTGACTCTGAGAGACCTGCAGATTACTGCCGAAACAGCTACAGGCGAAGGTTACACATGTATCATCGCTGAGCAATAGCAATCACTATCTCTACAGTTCGGCCTCAACAGCCTGCTTCCTGTTTGATGAAGTCATGAAACCAATGATCAAGGGACTGACTGTTCAAAATAGATAGAAGCCATTCAATATCTGTCTGACCAGAAATCTATTAAAATGCAATTTATTCTTGTAATTGCAAAGCTGAATTTGCAGCCATTTGCCAGTCTTCAGTGTCACATTATCCTCTAGACATCATTCTAATATGCTGTTTTGGGGATCAAAAAACATTTAATAATTTTCTCATTATTATAAATGTTGAAAACAGTCATGCTGCCTTAGTTTGGAGAAAAAATATTTTCAGAATATAATCCTTTTGAAATAGTTTAAAAAAAATAGTTTGTAACGTGTCTTTACGGTCACATCCTTGCTGAAAGGAAGTAGTCATTTTGTTAAAAAATAAATACAAAATAAAATATTTCTAACTGACCCCAAAAACTGTCTCATTGTAGTTTGATTACAAAAAAAAAAAGAAAGAAAAGGGGAAAAAAAGTGACTGTGGTTTGATTATAACGGCACATGTAAATATGCGTACTGTGGATTATACTGATTAACCAACTTTTGTTTGATTAAAAAAAAAAAATGGAATATGTAAGTGCAAATCCTAACTCACTTTTCCCTTTTTCCTCCTATCTTTTCTCAAGGCGTTCCAGTCTGGTTATTACCACAAAGCTTTACTGGGGTGGAAAGTGAGTTAACTGTCATTTTTCTCATTGTGAATGTCACGTCCAGTTATGACAACTTTTATTTCATAACTCTCACACTGTTACACATTCTAAAGGGCAGCACACTTAATGCAGACATCCATGGATTCCCACATTTCATAAATGTAATTACAAACCTTGGTTCAAGTCAAGTGCTGACCCAGCGTTTTCTGTATGAATAAGTATTCTGTAAGTAAGTGCGCAGAAGTGCAGCTGCAGAGCTTGATAAGACTAAAGCAAAGTACTGTCCCATTTCCCCACAAATCCTCTCTCATGAATAATAATCAGACTTTAAATATGCCAGGGTTTTATTTGACGTGAAATATGAACATGCAAAAGGGCTAGTTTGAAAGAAGAAAAAGATGAGCAAGAAACTCTGGCAGAAGGAGGACACGTCTCATATGCTAGACCAAACTTAGTTCTGTCTGAAATTCTGCTTTCTGATGCACATCTGTCTCTGTGTTTGCTCTTTTTTTTCTGCCTCAGAGCCGAGACCGAACGAGGGCTTTCTAGGAAACACATTATTGAAGGTAAAGCTACAGTACATGCATTCGCTTTCTAAATACTCTCACTCTGTGATCATAGCTTGTGTGCATGTTAAAGACAGCATCAGTAACTGAACAGACAATGCACAGAATCAAGAATCAGAATAATGTGCTTCTGACATAGTTTTCCCCGACTTAATTTCATCTGACACCAACAGGCGCCTTGAATGGTGATATTACATTTCAGCATGCTTTGCTTGCATCAAAATAATGGTTCAACCTGATGTAGATGTAGAGGAAACATTTAAAAGGATGATGCACATTAAGTAAATAATGAGACCCTTTATTTGTAGGTGAACTACTTGCTTGAAAAAGCTAGTTATTTTCTGCATACAGTAGATGCTATCAGTAGGATCAGAGTTACATTTGGTGTGTGAGTACGGAAATAATTCACACCTCTGGCCTAGATATTCAGGGTTACAGAGAGGATGAAATATTGGTTGTGTGTGCTGTTTCGCACTGGCCCTTATATTTCTTCCATGCCAGCAAGTTTGGGGCCAGACACCTATTTTACAAACATAGAGCTCCGGATACACACTACTCTCGCCCACCAGCAGCTCCCTGCATTTGGAGCATGTCTGTGAACACGCCGGCCATATTATATTTACACCACTGCGTTTGGTTCAATCATTGGTCTAGTCAGGCTGCAAAGCACACATACATACACACAGATAAGCTTGGACTGAGACTTTGGGCCATATTTTTGGCACAAGTTATAGGTTCGTACTTTTACCTTAAAAAATATATTTAACATGTTTTAATGATACTGATTAATATTTGAACATGTTTTCAAGGTGTGAGGAAAATATTATTTCTACATGATGTCCACACCGTTTGATAATTCTAGTCATCATTTATAAATGTATATTTTTGCAGTAAATAGTATCAGTTCTTTATATTGTTATTTGTCATTGATGCAAATCTATATATATATATATATATATAGGTCCCACTTTATATTAGGTGGCCTTATTTACTATGTACTTACATTAAAAAAAAAATAAGTACAATGTACTTATTGTGTTCATATTGTATTGTAAAACACTTTTGCTGCTATTGAGGTGGGATAGGGGTAAGGTTAGGGAGAGGGTTGGAGGTATGGGTAAGTTTAAGGGTGGGTTAAGGTATAAAGTATGGGTCAACAGTGTAATTATGAATGTAATTACAGAAATTAAATACAGATGTAATTACATGTCGTTTATATATATATATATATATATATATATATATATATATATATATATATATATATATATATATATATATATATATATTAGGGCTGTCAAATGATTAAAATTTTTAATCAAATTAATCAGAATTTTCAGTGGATTAATCATGATTAATCACTATTTGCAACTACACCTGAATCCTAACCATTTTTTTTCTGAAATGCATACCAAAACATAAATAACAGGACACAGATACATAATTTTCATGTATTGTTTCATCATGTGGTTCTTTTTTTCAGAATTTCAAAAGTTTAACATTTACTTAGATCAAATTTACCTGAGCACTATATCAAACCATGCCATTTAACTACAGATAGTGTAAGAGTTTTAGGTGAACCAGTGGTTAAATATAGCCACATATCTATTAAATTATGGATAGAGAAACTCGAAAGAATGAACTCAGAAACAAAAACATGTGCCACAATCACATAAGCAGCACTCTGTGCACTCTTGTTTTTGGGAGGTGTTCATTTGCTCTGCCACAATACTTTAGGATCGATATTTTCACGTTCTGAAGGCTTCAAGTGCCAGTAAAACCAGGTAAAAATGCATATGCTTTCCCAAACAGCTGTAATTTTCGCTGCATTGCATGTAGGCGTTTTGCGCATGCGCAGTGTGAAACACAGGACGCTATAACACAGTGATCCTCAAATCTGGCTCGCGAGATCCACTTTCCTGCGAAGTTTAGCTCTAACCCTAATCAAACATGCATGAGTTTGCTAATCAGTGTCTTTAGGATCATTAGTAAATCACAGGCAGGTGTGTTTAATTGGAGTCTGCGCTAAACTCTGCAGGAAACTCGGGAGCCAGATGAGGATCACTGCTATAACAGAAAGAAGAAGCTGCAGCGTATCAACTACCAAAGTCGTCTCTTTTTATCGAGCTTGGCATGAATGTATTTGAGAGTAAATGGGATAAAACCTTAAGCTTCTTCGGTGTTTTCGTCGCGGCGCTCACCGCTGTTTTTTACTATCTTGAGAATTCAGAGATCAACGAGATCCTAACCTATATATATATATATATATATATATATATATATATATATATATATATATATATATATATATATATATATATCAGGAATTGATACTTTCATTCTGTAAGGATTCAAAATTTAACTTTGAACTTTATATCAAACAATCTTGAAAAAAAATAATAATAATGTATTGTGGTTTCCACAAAGCGATTAAGGGAGCACAACTGTTTTCAACATTGATAACAATAAGTAAAGCATCTTAAGCACCCATTGAATATAATAATGATTTCTGAAAGACAATAAAACTGGAGTAACAGCTGCTTAAAAGAGAAACAAAGATATATTTTCAATTATAATAATATTTCACTCTATGTTTACTCTTTTCCAGTATTTTGATTAATTCAATTCAGTGCATACTAATCCTTCAAAACCATTAAAAACCCAACAGACCCCAAATTTTGAACGATAATGTAGATTCCTTTTTCTTTAATTGATCTAAGCATTCACACATACACATTTAGAGAAAGAGGACATAAAGCAATAGTTTAGCAGTGCTGAAACAAACAGAATAAATCAAACTGGGGTGTCATGGTAAAGATAGGATGTTGTCAAATATGTTGTTGTGCTACATTGCACTATACAATTAATCAGATATCTCTAATTGCATATCTCTTTGGCCCACTGTGTCTCAAACTGCTGACAAACCACCATCATTTATTGACTGTCAAGTCTCAGCTGACCTCAAGATGCTGACCCTGTCAGAGTGAAGGTGGACAGAGAATGGAATCCAGTACCAAACCCTCTTCATTACACTTGACGATCAATCCAGCACAGACAGAAAGAACGAATGAGCCCTGGGGCCCTGTACAGGACGAACGTGATTACTGAGTCCACCAGACTCACGCAGCTAGGGGTCCCTCGTCTGCGAAGCTTGATTTAGTGGGTGAAAGTTTGTTCTGATGCTATGAGCTTGAAATTCTTCATGTTATGAAGAGTCCTCAACAAACGGTTGTCTCTCAGAGCATACAACTTTTCAAAAACTTTAAGCACTAAAATGTTCCCAATGTATAACTATATAATTATGCTACATTGGTAGATAAACAGATAACAGATACATTTTTTTAAAGGGAAGAAAAACAAATACCCCGACTGACTCACAATACACATCTCATCTTTCAGGTCTTAAGGGCTCCCTGCAGAGGATGCAGCTGGAATATGTAGATGTGGTCTTCGCCAACCGGCCTGATAGTAACACACCAATGGAGGGTAAGTTTGGTCATTAAAATGAGCATAGTCAAATCAAAAGATCTTACCAAATCTTTTTGGTAAGATGTTTTTGAAAGTAGTCTCTTATGCTCACCAATGCTGCACTAATTTGATAAAAAAAAAAAAAAAAAAAAAAAAAATTACTTATATACATGGTATTTCTCCATTTACATGATCCTTGAAAAATACTTCTATACTGCTCAATAATTCTTATTTTAACAGCATTTATTTGAAATATAAATTTTTTATTATTAAAAGGTGCCAAGGAATGCAAAAATCACTTTAATAATAAAAAAAAAGGAAAAGTCCTATACGTTTGTGCTAACATTTTACGCTGGACTGACTCACAAACAAGGGTCAGTTCAGCGCTGGAGTTGTGCAAAGATTGCTTCTGAAAGAGGGATCGATACCAACGATTCATATATATAGTGAGAAAAAAATAAAACAATTTCATAGGGCCCAAACTCTCCCTTATATATACTTTTTTTATTAAAGTGGAAATCAGTTTACTAAATATTAAAGCTGCAGTAGGTAACTTTTGTAAAAATATATTTTTTACATATGTTAAACCTGTCATTATGTCCTGACAGTAGAATATGAGACAGATAATCTGTGAAAAAATCAAGCTCCTCTGGCTCCTCCCAGTGGTCCTATTGCCATTTGCAGTTACTGACCGCTCCCGGTAAGAAAACAACCAATTAGAGCTGCGGTCCATAACTTTGAGTTCAAAATGTAGAAAAATGTATATAATAAGCGAGTACACCATGAATCCATTTTCCAAACAGTGTTTTTAGCTTGTCCTGAATCACTAGGGTGCACCTATAATAAGTGTTTATATTCGGACTATTTTAGATTGCTTCGGGGGTACTGCGGCGGAGTAACCCAGCACCTTTGTGATTTTTCATAGACATAAACAGAGAGAAGTAGTTCCGGCTACAATGTTCTTCCGCGAGACGCAAGCAGTTCTGTTTATTAACCGCTAGAGCATCAAAAGTTACCTACTGCAGCTTTAAAGACTGACTGCTTCATTTCCACTTTAAAGGGATATTTGTGTTGTTTATTTATATTTATACTATTTATAATTTTTGTGTTAACATGATGTTTATTAGTGCATAAAATTAATTAAAATAAATTTTTAATTTCATACAAGTTGACAAGTACAAGTTGATTTCAAAATGGACCTAATTTTTTTTCATTTTGTGTTTTTCAGTTGAATAAAAGACAATTTTTAATTGAGGGTTTCTATAAAAAATGTCTACAAATTTTCTCTCGTCTCATTCTCGTGAACCCTGTCTCGTGTCTCGTATCTTGTCTCATCGGAAAAGTGTCTCGTCACAACCCTAGACGGGAAGCAATTATCCAGAAATACTTTGACGACAGACTATGCTTGGGCATTTAATAATGACCATAACAAAATTTCAGATGCTATGCAATGAGATCATTCCGCTGGTTAAATTAAGTTATACAGTCCCATTGCACAAAGTCACATACATTTTTTGATGCACATGGAGGAATTTATTCTGTAAATGCATTTCCATCTCTTATTATTCACATTACCTCCTTTTCACAATTTACATCTGTATAAAGTCAAAAACCACCTAAACTTTTATGGAAATTAAGAGATTTTTTATATATGCAATACTTCAAAATACATATAAAAAAAAAAGGGTGATGGAAACATGGCTAATGTCTCATTTAATCAATTTAATGAAACTTTAAAGTATTATTGAAGAAAAAAAAAACATCAGTGCATGAAAACTATTTGGGGTATATTTTGAAGACTTTGGTAGGTTTAGTCATTCCTCTTGAAGGAATTTACTTGACCTTCGACAAAGAACTTGGGACACTCTCTGGAAAATGAAGACACAATGACAATACTTTATCAAATGCCATGTACAAAAGAAAAGTGTGTCAGACTAAATGGGTTGGTGTCCTGCAGGCACATCCCTCTAAGTTCTCTAAAAGAAGTATTCGTAATAACAGGGTTACGATTAAGTGCAGTCCCTGAGGTGCCATCACGGTAAGAATTATGAATAACCAGACTTCTTACTTCTGCCCAAAGTACACAATGCAAAGACTGCTGTTAAAGCACTGCAGTCAGCCTGAAAATGTAATCTACTGTTTAAGTGTGTGCTTTTGGAAAAAAACGACAGGACAGCAAAATCTCTCTCTTTTTTTTTTGTGATCAACTTTTTATTTTTGGATTAACAAAATAACAAACATCAAAAAAAACAAACGGGCAAGGGGGAGCAACAGACATATTATCAGTAATTTACAGTCCAAAAGTGAGAGAGAGAGAGATAATTATGTGGTCATTCCTTTATACACTGAACAAAATTATAAACCCAACACTCATGAACTCAAAGATCTAAGCCTTTTTCTATGTACACAAAGTGGCCTTTTATTGTGGCCAGCCTAAGGCACACTTGTGCAATAATCATGCTGTCAAGTCAAGTCACCTTTATTTATAAAGCGCTTTTAAACAAAAAAAGATTGTGTCAAAGCAACTGAACAACATTAATTAGGAAAACAGTGTGTCAATAATGCAGGACTCCTTGGTTCCCACTAGGGGTGTAAGAACATATCGATACACATGAGTATTGCGATATTTTGTTTGGCAATACTGTATTAATTATCGAAAACATAATATAGATATAAAAAAATTATAATAATCATACAAGATTCATGGCAGCTGTTTCGTTTCGAGTTTATTTCCCGACCGCGAGATGGCAGTCTTCTTGAGGTAACGTCCACCGCGGGATTGTGGCGCTGTTGCCGCCTTGGTTCTGCCGCAGGCGAGAAGGGTATAACTGCAGCCTGGAGATCCAAGTCGATTAAAACTGCAGACCGGAGATCTCCAAAATGGGGTGTGAACTCCAAAATTGGGCAGAACCTCCAAAATGGGGCGGGGTCTCCTTTCGCAAAGACTTTCACCATTGGCATTGGTCGCGGCAATCGGCAGAACCGAGGCTGAAGTTTCTCTCATTTTAGTGGCGTTTTGTGCAGTTGGTGCGGTGCTCGCGTTGCGGTTTTCGATGGCGGTAAAGTTAGTTTGACATTCATTAGACATTTTTTTTTTTTTTTTTTTGGCCAATTAAACTCTTTAAGGTTGTTGTGAGCCCAAACTAACTCAGATAGTCAGAAATATATGCCCTTTATGTTGCACAAGGCTTTATTTCTTGGGGGATTTTTTTTTTTTTTACAATGAACCATTTAAATTAAACAATTTAAGTACGTGACATTATAATTAAAAAAACAATACTAAAATGTTCAGAAAAACATTCCTGTTATTGCACAAAGTTCCGTTTTGTTTAATTACCGTTTTATGTGTTTTATAGTAATTTTACAACTTTTAATGTTGGTTTGATACCTATTAATCTATTTCGGTATTAACATATATAAAGATAATCATACAATTGTCATAAATTGTCATAAAACATAAAACCATTTTAATAATATCTTAGTCAAGATCAAGAGTGATACTCAAGGATGGAATGATCTTAAAGTCTCACCCCAAGATAAAATCTCCAAATTAAAAAGAATTTGTAAGCTCGGCTTAATTTTCTTTTTTCTGTGCCAAATTTTTAATCCAACTTAAGTCTCCTCATACTTCGGTCGATCTTCTATCTAAAGTTTCATGGAGAGTAATTGAAGCTTACAAGGTTAAAGATATTCTATTTGCTGGCACAGGAAATAACTTCAGCTTCAACTTTGCTTTTTTGTCATTCTTCCACAAACACAGTATACAGAAGAACAAAATGTCGTTTCTGACAGACCAAGATGCAAAGACACTGACAAAACAAGTGTACATTCGTGTTCATGACAACATGGACATAAAAGCTTAAAGCACATTAAATATGACGGGTAATAAAAATGACGAACACAATAAATATAATTAGGCAGATGTGTTAAATGAGGTAGAAATGTGAAACTGTAAGAGTTTAAGAATAAAGCGCTTGTACACAATTGAGTTGGCTCAGAGCAGATATTAGTTTAGAATATGTGCCTTTGCACAGAGTGTCTTTAGTGCATATTGGGTGGGTTGAGTGTGGATATATGTAAAGTGACCGTTGTGCAAGAGTGTCTAGTGCACAGTTGTAGTGCAGATGTATGAGAATGTCCATTGCAGTGTTTTTTTTTTTTTTTTTTTTTTCTTTCCTGTAGACATGGGGTAGGAAGGCAATTTATGATGAAAGTAGGATGTTGGGTTCTATCTAGCTAATTCAGGATTCTGACAGCCTGGGGGACAAAGCTGTTGCAGTATCTTGTCGTGTAGGCCCTGATGCTGCGTAGTCTTCTGCCTGATGAGGGTCAAACAGATGGTTGGAGGGGTGAGATGAATCTTCAACAATGGCAGAGGCTCTGCATACACAGTGTGCCTGCCTGATAGATGTCCTAGATCGAGGGGAAAGAGAGCCCTATGATCCTCTGAGATGTCCTCACTATGTGCTGGAAGGTCTTGCGTTCTGCTGTTTTACAGTTACCAAACCACACAGTGATGTAGCTGGCCAGGACACTCTCCACAGTTCCTCTGTTGAAGATGGTGAGGATGGGTGGTGGCAGGCTGGCTCTCTTCAGCTTCTGCAGGAAGTGAAGACATTGTTGCACCCTCTTCATAGTGAAGTTGGTGTTGGTGATATCATAATTGATGTGCATTCTTGCTTTAATGATGCAGCAGCAAAAGGTTTAATTAATTTTAACCTACTTGCTCAACAAACAGTTGCACTACAATAACAGTATTTGATCTAAAAGAGAAGACTGACTGAAGAATTGGAGTAAACACAATGGTACAATGTTAAAGAGATTGATTCTCATGACTGAGAATTTCTGTGCCGGAAATCTTACTTCCGGGTGGGTACAAATTTTGGCTGTTTTTTTTCCTGATCGTGGATCTAATGACGTAGTCAAGAGCAGAACTCCTTATATTTGCATTTCTTTCGGAAAATCACATGTTGACCAGAGGAGAGCAAGACCGTGCACATCAACGCACTTCAAAATCAGCAGCGCTGCATTGGATTTGTTTGAGAATGCCTCCCAATAAGTGTGTTTTTGGATGTGAGGGGAAGTTTACAGAGTTCAGCTTCCCCAAGAACCCAGCGTTACATGAACAGTGGATGCAGTTTGTTTTTCCAGGGCAGCAACAGAGTGTATCAAGTGCCTTTATGTTCTGGTCATTTGAGTGACGAATGTTTTATAAACAAGACCCAAGTCAACGCTGGATTTGGATCGTTTGCTATTAAAACATGGAACCGTTCCTGTGATAAAAGACCCCATTCGTGTAAGTACAATTGCATCAGATTTCTGTATTTTCTTGGAAATCAGCACATAAGTGAATATATGTTAATGGAAACAACACGAAACATCAGTAATATAGCTCCGCCCATGGCAGAATCAGAAATCTGTATTTTTCTTTTATAAATATAATAAAACTAAAGACTTTGGATATATGAAGGATGCAGTACTACTCTATAGGTATTCAAGATTAACATGAGATTAAGTGAAACTGTGTATGTTATGTACCCTTTAACCCTTCTACAGTGCCTCTAGTGGAAGTGCTGAAATACAACACATTCACCTGCAAAAATGTGCAAAAAAAAAGATGCAGTGTCTCATCAATTAAAATGACTCTGCATTGCATTTTTTAAAAGCTGTGCACAGTGTGACTATATCACGGCCGATGCATCATCCGAAGAAATCTTGCATGCTCAAAATGTAGTGTGACCATGACATTAACCATAGAGGTATTCAAGCCATTTTATGCTTTTATAGCTTTTAAAGATTCTAGGCTTTTTTAAATACCTTGTTTAAATTGTCCAATACAGATATTACTGTAATTGGTGCCCTGTGACCACCTTAAACTCTGTAAGTAACTTTTTAGCCAATCAGAATTAATGAAATACAGCGCCAACACATTGCCATTGTCATGTGACTTGCCCACAGTATACTTCAGTTTTTACAGCCAAACTCACAGCCTTTCAATTAGTATACTCTATTTGATAGTCTGCATGAACACAGGAGCTTGACATATGCACTATAAAAAGTTTCATCCTTGTTCTGTGTCTAAGTATGCTGTTGTTCCGTCTCATCAGTTGATTTTCTTGACTGTTAAACTATAGGCCTGGGCACTGTAAATGCAAAAAACAAAAAAAACCTTGTGCAAGCTAAGCATACGTTGTATGCAATTTAAAAAACAGACTTCATGCAAACAGAGCGTATACAATGCTGTTGATACAAATTTGCATTGCCATTCACAACTCCTCCCCTGTGAATTTGTCGTACTACTCTTTTCAAATAGCTAATGTCTTTCACTAACTATAAAGTACTGCATTGCAGGTTTGCTTATGTGTCTGTGGAGGACCGAGTTTGGAGTTAGCAAAGTTGGCATAATGGCTGATAAAGCTTACCTCTAGCACCTTGTAAAGCCAAAAAGATTTTCGAAAGATTTTCATAGTCACTCTCTTTGCGTGGGCTCAATCAATATTCTCTTGTTAGAGGCGGATCAGTATGGCCCTCTGGTAATGTATGTACTGTTTAGAGCTGTTCTGTTTTGTAACATTCAGGGCTTAGTTATATTTCAAAGCTCTGCGCTGGAAGCCAAGGTCACCCTGACTCAGCCATTTGTTCCAGACCTCTCTATACTATAACAAGCTTTTCTGCTTTCATTCCATCACTTCTCACTCACACTCATGAAACCTAACACAGTGCCTGCCAACCAGCTAGCCTTGATTGATTTTTAAGTGCTACTTCCCTATATGTTTTTACATTTTCCTCAAACAAAAGATGTAACAACTATTATTTGTTACAAACGTTCTATGACTGGTCAGTGATGTATATGGCTGTTATCTGATTGGCTTGAGTAGACACTGATGCCAGAAATGTTTCACAATACACAAGTGCATGCAGTGATCAAGCCTTGCACAAATGTACTGGGAGCGATCCACAAATACATGCAGTGATCTATGAATGCACAGGGCCTTATTCACAAATGAATGCAAGGCAAATTTGTGTTTCTGACATTAAAAAGCTATTTGTGGATGTGTTTTTTTTTTTTTGTAAATGAATTTGCAAATCTCATTTAATTAATTTGGGAATTTAATTGTTTGTAATATCAAAAATGTGTGAAACTCTGAAAATATGTTATATTTTCATTATTCAACTACAATTTTGCTAAACTACAAAAATGTACACGCAATTCACTGCAGATTTCATCTTAAATGAACACTGGAGTTTTATTCCATTTACACAAATTATTATTACAGGAGATTATCTTTTATCAAAAACATATTTTAGAAGAGCTCAAAGACTTAAAGGGGGGGTGAAATGCTCGTTTTCACTCAATATCCTGTTAATCTTGAGTACCTGTAGAGTAGTACTACATCCTTCATAACTCCAAAAAGTCTTTATTTTTATTATATTTATAAGAGAAAGATAGTCTGTACAGTTTTTTCCTGGAAAAACACAAGTGGCTGGAGGCGTGACATGTGGGCGGAGCTAAAGATTCACGAGCGCGAGTAGGCTTTTGCGTTGAGAGCGCTAGAAACTGTGACATTACCGTGAGGAAAAAAACATCATCCAAAACAAACCATGGCTAACAGTCAGATTCAGCGTATATTTATGATCCAGAATCAGATCCCTAAGCTGAAATTGAACAAGAGCAGCATCAGCAACGACGTCTCTATGTGGTATGTATTGAAACTGTATATATTTGCTTAGCGGTTTTGAAAAATGACTAAGTTACACTTTATGCCGTCTTTTTTTTTATTTTATTTTTACAATTTTTTTAAGGTGTACTTTTGGAAAGTGCAGTTTTATGCCAACATTGCATGTTGTTTACTTGATGTGCTTACGCGCCGATAGCTAAGTTAACAAAACAGAGATATTTGAAGCAGTTTTACTCACCACCTGCGGTTTCAACACAGGATTGTGACCCTTTTTCGATGAGACTGCATTATCCTTAAGAAATAAGCGATACGCAAATCCGGCGTCAAACTGGGCCTTGTTTGTAAAACAAGCATCTTCGAAATGCAGGGAACAAACAAAAACACTTGCACAGCTCCGTTGATGCTCTGTAGAATAAACTCCATCCACTGGTCCCTTAATGCTGTTTTTTTCTTTTTTTTGGGGGGGGGGGGGGGGTAATCTGTGCAGGGTTGTCTTGTACTGGCAACCAAAAACACACTTCTTTCGTGACTTTTCGCTCTCGCTCTGATCAGTGAAGTCTGTTGTGCTCTGAGTGCTCTGCTATACGGGAGCGCGCCCTCTTCCGGCAGACGTGCCCTCAGGACCCATATAAGGAAATTCCGCTCCATCTAACGTCACACAGACCCATACTCGAAAAAAAAAAAAAAATTTCCGAAACTTGTGACAAACCGGAAGGAGTATTTTTGGAACAAAAATACTCCTTCAAACGTACAACTTAATTTTTGAAACTTTGTCCTTGTTTAGCATGGGAATCCAACTCTTTAACAGTGTAAAAAAACTCAGTATGCATGAAATAGCATTTCACCCCCGCTGAAGCAAGCCAAAATTGCACGGTTTCTGTAACAAATCTCACGTTTGCTTTTGTCAGCATTATTTGTTAGGTTTCGGTAGGGTTTAGTGAAGGTGGTATATTGTTTACAAATGTGATAATGCATTAACTTTTCCTCTCACCACACAATGAAGCATTCTTCTAATTTTTTTTTATTTTTATGTCATTCAAGAAACTGCACATCACAGAAATGCTATTTTATGTGATGTGCTATTTTGAAAGTGCCACAAAAATTGCAAGTCTAGACCCCTTAATCATTTCTGGTCCTTATCTTTGTACATGGAACAGATGTGGATGCTTCTCTTTCGCTGTCTGTCTCATAAGCATGGGCAGGCAGATAACTATGCAGTGCTTTTCTGCTGCATTGAAGCAAAAAGTGTCCAGAGTTTAGCGCTTCTCACTGTGTGCAGTGCATATTAAAGTTCCTCAGTAGCTCTGCAGTCCACTGACTCTCTTGGCCCTGCTTTTTCGCTTTTTGTTTCTTACCCGATTACAATTCCATCAGCATGAAGGGTAAAAGCTGAAGGGAATATAAAGTTACACCGTACTTTATCATAATTTTTTTTTTCCTCATGAGTGCACTTATTGAATTAAGTGAAACCACACAAAAGTACATCAAGCTGAACATAATCCACCAAAGCTGAGACACACAGTGAATGAAACTATATTGTACAATACCTGATTAAGTCAGCACCTGAAGTCTGAGATAGCAAACACAGGTGTACACTGTAAGGAAAAATAAATGATAAAACATAGAAGATACTGCAAATGTTCTGCCAGTTAATGTACTGGACATTTTCTGACATTACAGACATTTCCTTTAGCACTAAAACACAATGCAGTGCAATTCAAAATATGGGAAAACACCAATACTGAGAATACGTTCATATAAAAACAGTAATACACAGTAACTTTCTTTAGAGCATCAGAACGTAACGGGAGGGAATCGAGTTTAGTCTCTCTCAAAGTTCAACATGTGTGAATCAATGAATATCCATATTAACATTTTTTGAGAGTGGAGAAAGAGGTCATTACAGACAGCTTTAGAAAATTATTTAATTTAGCTAGTTTTCCACCAAATTTTACATTTGTCTTTGGTGACCAGCAGAACTATTGTAGCTTATCATTATATTTTATCTTATTTTATTATTATTATTATTATACTTTTTATTTATTTATTTATTTATTTTCGGGCTTTTCAGCATGAATAGAAAGAAAATGAAGGATTATTATTATTTTATTTTATTTTTTATGAATAAGAACATTTTGCACTTTAAAAGTGTACTTCAGTGTGCTACAGAAGTCATAAAAGTGTACATCTTGTGAATCTTCTCTGCAGAGATCGTCAGAGCCATGACCTACGTGATAAACCAAGGCATGTCCATGTACTGGGGGACCTCACGATGGACAGCTATGGAAATAATGGTAAGTAACATTTTTCTAAACGGCATTTGTCAAGAGAAACTTTTCACATCACCTTACAGGGCACAGTATTTCAATAGAATTCAAGTGTATCACTTACATTAAATGAGATTGTTACTGATGACTGGCTTTCTATAGGACTGAATTGTGGAGCAAACAGTGTTTGCAATGATAACAAAGTACCCTCTTGTATCTCAGCTCCTCTATAGTGTATATTGGCCATGTAACATATTTTTAGTCCTCTGCCTGAAGTCAGTGTTTTGCAGTACTGTATGTTGCTGTAATTGCAGTGTAGCGCAAAGCAAGTTGGCCCAAACTGATATGTTGTAATTAAGCACTGACATTATTATTTCACGGCCGATAATTTGAGGCTTGATTAAGGTTTTAACACACTGATGAGCTGTAATTTATGTGACTGTGATAATACCGTGTTCTGGTGTCACATTAGATCTGTCCCACAGAAACTTACCCCCTTCAAATAGGACATGTGTTCACAGCCTGAAATGAGCTCTTTATATGCATATGCAAACAATGAGTCAATTGGGATACCAGCAGTCTTGTGATAAACTGTAGACTGTATGGGGTAACCAGGACTAGCTGTCACTTTTATTATAGTCAGTATTTCTCAGTGTGTACATAACTAAAGACCTGACTACAGAAAAGCTATTGAACAATTCCAACATTATTACATAGGAAAAAAAAGGCTATAATTATATTATATTATATTATATTATATTATATTATATTATATTATATTATATTATATTATATTATATTATATTATATTGTTAAAAAAATGTGTTGTGTTTTTTTAAATAATTCATACATTTATTTAGCAAGGATGCATTAAATTGCTCAAAAGTGGCAGGTAAGGACATTTATAATATTGCAAAAGATTTCTGTTTCCAATAAATGCTCTACAAATTTTTCCATTCATCTAAGAATAATGAAAAATAAAATAAAAATCACACTCTCCACAAAAATATTAAACATCACAGTTTAACATCAGAGAGGAAATCTAGCTTTGGCATCACAGTTATAGTTGCTATAACAGTTCCCTATCTGTGAGAAAATGCCATTGGAAATCGGCTAGTGGATTTTGCCACTCCCCGTATATAAGGCGACAGCGCACGTCCACTCATTAGATTATTGCTGTGTGGCTGCTGAATGATTCTGCTGGGCTATCTTATGGCAGTCCCAGTATTACATTAGGTGTGGTGGCCAGAAGCCACTCGTCTCCTTCCTCCGTTCTCACTATCCTCGATGGCAGGTCAGCTATCGGGTTAGATCTCTGCCACAATTCTGCGTGCGAAAGATCCTATTCTGAGTGCACAAAAGTGCATTTTGCATTGCTCGGATGTGAGTTTTGTGTAGAAAATGTTTGTCTTGCAAAGAAAAAAGTATTTGGAGCGTACTAAAATCAATTTTGCATTTAAAATACGTTTTTGGATGTGTTCAGACGTTCTCTTTTGCGCATGCAATGTTTCCCTAGCTTGCTCCATTGATGCTAAATGGCTCAACACAACCAAGCATTACAATATGTCATAATTCCAGCAATCAGAGATGAGGCAGCTAAATTTTGATTGGCTGCCTTGACAACCAATCACTACATTCCTTGAATTACCACGACAGCAGAAGAGGAAAAATACAGTGCATGTTGATAGTTGATATTATGATTATATTTTTTTCCAAGCACATTTTAATGATTCCAAATGACATCAACTTAATAACCTCAAGATCCACTTTCATGCAGAGTTTAGCTCTAACCATAATCAAACACACCTGAGTATGCTAATCAATGCCAATTAATGTCTTTGGGATCATTAGAAAATCACAGGCAGGTGACTTTTGTCAGGGTTGGAGCTAAACTCTGCAGCACATTGGACCTCCAAGGCAAGATTTGAGGAACCCTGCTGTAACCTATATATTTTTATATGAAAGTGTATTGTAATTTCTATTATCTCTTTCTAGGAAGCATATTCTGTAGCGAGGCAGTTTAACCTGATTCCTCCAGTGTGCGAGCAGGCTGAGTATCATCTCTTCCAGAGGGAGAAGGTCGAAGTGCAGCTGCCAGAGCTCTACCATAAGATAGGCAGGTGTCAATCAGTCAGCATTTACTCACTCAATCTCAGTGAATATGATACTTTCAAATTGAGAGAATTAATCCGTGAGAACATGCAGCAGCTGCTCATCTTGACCATAAATATAACCTTGATTCTGTGGGGGACTGTAGGTGTGGGCGCCATGACATGGTCTCCTTTGGCATGTGGGATCATCACTGGAAAGTATGAAAACGGTATCCCAGAATCCTCCAGGGCAGCTATGAAGGTATTCAGAGTTATAGGCAAATTGTATTTTAAATTGTTAGAATTTTCTAGAAACATACTGCTGCATATACGTGATGACAAATCAAATATTTATATTCTTAGCTTCTTCCTACCTGACTCAACTCATCTACTTCTCTTGTCTTTTTGTCATGAAGTCATACCAGTGGCTGAAAGACAAGATAGTTAGTGAGGATGGACGAAAGCAGCAGGCAAAGCTGAAAGAACTCAGTCATATTGCTGAGAAGCTGAGCTGCACTTTGCCTCAACTCGCCGTAGGTAAGAATTCTCCCATCAACACCAGTGGAGCTGCCAGAACAGTGTAGACTTTTGAGCAGACTAGAGATTGTGGATGGTTTGGTTCTTGTTCTTAAATTATTGCTTAAGAGGTGATGTAAAGAATTTGCTGCACTGATACAACCAAGAATGTATACAAATCTATTTAAAAAAAAAAAAAAAAAAAATCTTGTGAGCATTTTTGGTGGCAATGGGTGTTTATTCCAAGCTTTTCATGAGATCGCAAAAACAATCACTGGTAATATCTCCTATAATTATTTCGGGGTCTGTAATTAATTTTACTGTTTCCACATACATTTTAAGCATAACAAGAAATATTTAGAATAACAAGAAATATTTTTTGAGCACCATATCAGGATATTAGATATTATTTCAGAAGGATCATGTGACACGGAAGATTGTAATGGCTGCTTTTTCATCATCAAAATAAATTACATTTTTAAAATATATTTGAACACAAATGAATTTAAAATTGTAATAACATTTCATAAAATTATTGTTTTACTGTATTTTTTTTATCAATCATATAACATTGGTGAGCATAATAGACAAAAACATAAAAATCTTAATAACTCAAACTTTTAAAAATATTAATATAATAAGCACGTTTATCATTAGAATTCATAAGTACTTTCGAATTGCCGTCAACGAAGAAATATGATTTTTTTTGACCACATAATGGAGTAATTACAGGAGCATCTGCTCATGCTGGCCAACCAAACACAACTTACAGTACTTTTAGTTTTTAGATTGTGCCACCTAATGTCCAAAAATCGTAATCTGCTGAGAAGAGTGTTTTAAAGACTTCTTCTGTCACTTTTTCTCTCCAGCCTGGTGTCTGCGGAACGAGGGAGTGAGCTCCGTACTATTAGGAACTTCAAATGCAGAGCAGCTAACTGAAAACCTAGGAGCCATACAGGTGAGGAAATGCATCTGTTGACTCTCTATGAAAATGTTCATTTCCAGAAGTGCCCTGACTAATTTCTTTGCACATTCAGGTTCTTCCAAAGATGACATCCCACGTGGTCTCAGACATCGATCATATACTTGGGAATAGGCCATACAGTAAGAAGGACTATCGGTCCTAGAGGCTCTGGACACAGGCTCATGGTGAAGAGAGATGCATGTGTAGCAGTGTCCGTGCCCTAGTGGTTCCTGCTCCAAATCTGTTTCCATCATCAGTATGACCTCTCTCTGAAGCCTTGGAGTGCTCTCCTCCATAACCTGTACCTGCATCCCCTCTGTTTCTGCAAGTGTGCCTTTGCACCCAAGGATCCCCTCGATTGGTGTCTAAGTGTCACCTTGTAATGGCACCTTGCAGGAGATCTTCACTCACAAATGTGATCTATGAACCTTATAAACACCCATGCTTGGCCTCTGCTCTGAAAAGCATCAGCCACTGGGATGTCTGGCTGTATTAGCACAAAGAGTGGAAGAAGAGAGCATGTGGCCCTCTCGTGTTCAAACGCAGCAACTGCAATCCTGTTTCACAGACTGTAGAATAGAGGACGCAGTGAAACAATGTGCATTCACAAAGATTCATGCTGTTTTGCCTGTGCAAGAATGCCTGTATTGATATTTTAGGAGGGATATTTTAAAGAAATTACTACTTGAATGAGGGTAGCATAAATCTATAAATACATGCTTGATGATCATGCAACTGTATTTTTAACCTCAATCTACACTGTAGTACAAATATACATTATTAGAGCGGATCTGACATGCATATAGTATATTATGCCAGCTGCATTCGTGGTAATGTTTGATTATAAATTCGTGTTTTTTTTTTCTCTCCTAGTAACAGTATAGAAGATATTCAGAGGATAACAACTTAAAGCGACACCCTTGTGGAAAAGAAGTGTGCTCAATTAAACTGAATACACACCTTTAGTGTACTGCAAATTTGCAAAGTATTAATTTTTTAAAACTGTTCTTCTGGATGACATATTATCAATGAAGGACACGGGACTGTAAATCAAATACATGACACTTTCATGACCATGTTTCTTAATACACTTAATAGGACTTTTAAGACGTAAAATGAAAAGATTTACCTCAAAGTACGCTTTAAATAATTTAGTTTTAATAATATGTTGTTGTGCTTTGTAGAATTATTTTGATGTGTTGAGTATCATATTATAGCACATGTAAAGAACTTGTGTTAAACTAAGTGTTATTTATAGTATGCAGTTTGTTATTCCTTTTAAAGTTACTATATTTTAAATGTACTGAATTGCAGCTTTGTCATTACAAATGTGTAATTACATATACATTTAAATACATTATATATAGGTTTCAATAGAAATGACAAGAAAGTACATTTTAGTTTACCATAAATGCTTGTCAGTACATTTGGGAGAACAGCACATTTCAAAGACGAAATAAAAATTATGAGATTACAAATAAACATTGTTTAAGTGGATTAAACAACTCTCTAAAGTTTGGCAGACTGCATTTAATATAAATTTAAACTATAAAACATTTTCATTTAATTGTAATTAACATGCAATTAGGTGTCCACAAATATTAAATTCAGTTTACACTTAAAGGGATACCCCCCTCCCCAAAATGAAAATTTTGTCATTAATCACTTACCCCCATGTCGTTCCAAACCTGTAAAATCTTTGTTCATCTTCGGAACACAGGTTAAGATATTTTTGATGAAAAACAGGAGACTTGTGACTGCCCCATAGACTGCTTAGTAAAATACACTGTCAAGGTCCAGAAAAGAATGAAAAGCATCGTCAGAATAGACCATCTGTCATCAGTGGTTCAACCATAACGTTATGAAGCAATGAGAATACTTTTTGTATGCAAATAAACCAACAAAAACTATTTTATTCAACAATTCTCTCCTCTGTGTTTCTCCACATCATTGTAGCACCATTTTGGACTATTCTTACAATGCTTTTCATACTTTTCTGCACCTTGACAGTGTAATTTATTAGGCAGTCTATGGGACAGTCACAAGCCTCCCAGTTTTCATCCAAAATGTCTTAAATTGTGTTCTGAAGATGAACGAAGCTTTTACTGGTTTGGAATGACTTGGAGGTAAGTGATTAATGACTACATTTTTATTTTTGGGTGGAGTATCACTTTAAGTATACTCTTATATTATTAAGTGTATTATTTCCATAATAAGAACTCTTTTTAAAAGTATTTTAAAGTCGTCTTCTTTTTCACAAGGGTATACTTCTACGGAGCCCTGCACATGACGTGCAGGAAAAAATATAAGGCTAAATTGTGCTCACAATTTACTAATTCGTTCCCTCAATGTACTTAAACTTGCACACAATTACTATTGGGTTTCCTCGATTTACGATTGCGTTCACTCGATTTATAAATTGTGTGCACGATTTACTAATTAGTTCCCTCGATTTGTTAAATCGTGCGAACGATTTAGCAAATCGAGCGAACGCAATAGTAAATCGAGGAAACGCAATAGTAATCGTGCACACAATTTATTTATTTTTTCTTGCATGTCATGTGCGGGGCTCCATATACTTCACCCAAAAATCAAAATCAAAATCTGTCGTCATTTACTTCACCCTCATGTCGTTCCAAACCTGAATGACTTTCTTTCTTCTATAAGATGTATGAATAACTGTTTTTGTCCATACAGTGAAGGTCCATTTGGGTCAAGAACAACAAGTGACCATAAGACTCTGTGATCACTTAGATGCTTAAAAAGAAAGTCATACAGGTTTCAACGTGAGGGTCAGTGAATGACAGGTTTACATTTTTGGGGTGGACTGTCTCTTTAAGAATCAAGGAGCTCCCGATATGCATGGCAGCTTTAAGATATAATGGGAGTGAATCTTAATTACTGTTTGTGGGTGCCTCATGATTGATTTTATAGCTCTTGCTCACCCCTACTTGAAAGCCATACATTATCACGCCCAGTATTTTAAAAACAGACGAGCTGCTTTACCCTGTAGTTAAATTCTCTGAATGTTTAGATTAATTTTAAACCTGTTAGAATTTGGCTTGAGATAACGAGACGGTTCTGTGTAGAAAAACATTAAGAGTTAAACTGCAAAAATCGTGTTCAAAGAAGCACAGAAGGTTTTTATGAGATCTGTGTGTACATAGTTTTACCTTTAGTCTCCCTGCGGAGTGCCTTGATTGCATGAACATTAGGGCTTGCCCATTCTCCCATGGGTCCATGAGTGTAATACTGTGAGATTTTCTCAATTGTAAATTATGTCTTTTACAAAAAAAAAAAAAAAAAAAAGAGAAATCACACCATGTGGTTACCATGTTTTCTAAAGTTTGTAACATTGTTTCTGAGAAAAGAGGAGCTGTTGGATTCAGGGTCTTTTACCATATCATGCATCTCTCTCCCTGTATGGCAGCAGTGACTTCTGTAAATATAAATATGTAAACAGTACATAGGAGTAGTTATATGCTTGAAATAAAAACGCATAAGGCCAGTAAACCCATGTGTGTTTTCTTGTTAGGGTTGGGCAATATAACTGAAGACACAATAAACTGGTGGAAAATTGACAACTGTTAGAACTTTTGTCTCATCATCTTTAAGTTCAGATGACATTGCAGTTCTGTGTTGTCACAAAGGTTTAATGGTTCCTTGTATTCTAAAAGACAACAAAAAGAAAAATTTAATTTTAAGTGTAATTAGAATTTTTTAGTTTGGCTCACGTCCCACATGTATGAATGTAGAGGGTGGGCTACCTATATTGCAGTCATCAACCAGGGAAGATTGAAATGTTTTGGCTTCAAACTTCTGTTCAGATAGAACTGCACAATGAATTGGATTTTAATCATGATTTATACTTTTCTTGATTTATTAAGCATAGTTGTCTGTGATATTTGCCTGCTGGTTATTACCCTGAAGGCATTAAATTTTAATTTGTGTTATCTTGCATTGGGAACTAGCCTCCATGATCTTTCACTGTTGCTGTTGCCAGATGTCAAGAGTTTAAATGTTTACATTTTGAATATATATATATATATATATATATATATATATATATATATATATATATATATATATATATATATCACATTTTCCTGACCGATAACAATTTATCATGACTAAAAAAAATTACAGTTTTATTCAGTCAAACTGACTGGATATATTGGTAGTGCAATACTATTATTTGAAATCTGAAGTGCGGCCTGTAAGTTAAAATGCAATCAGCCTTAAGGTGACAGCAGCCTAATATAGGGTGAATAAAGAGCACTTCAAGAAGGTGACCCTATTTATAGGGGCATTCCAAATGGAACTGAAAGGTCCCTTCCACAAGTCCATTAATTTGATTGATTATGGTCATGTGACCCAGGGTGGTGAGTCTTCATGATGCATTTCAAAGGTAGCTGTAGAGTCTGAGTTCATGTATAATTCAATAACAATTAAATAGTTTTATAATAAACTTTTTTTTTGTCAAGAATTTAATTTTATGTTTTGTTGTTGGATGTAAGAATGAACGGGAATTTACCCCCGACATGTGAGCCGCTGAAGATGCAGTGGATAACCTTTATTTCTGAAGTGAATGCACCCCCTTATCTACCTAAAAAAAAAAAAAAAAAGTTTTTTTACTTCTTGCAATTGTATTTAGGTTTAAAAATTCATAAAAGCTGTGTTCATCTTTGAACATTATCATGCTGAATAAAACACAGAAGATTCATACATTTCTGTTGGTGACAAATCTAATTTTCTGCAATAATCCAAAAGCCAATAGAAAAATCATACAGAGGAAACCAGGATGATACTAACAAAAATATGTCATTTAAGTCCTCTGTACACACTGTCGTTAATGATAATGAAGCAAGAAAATAAAAATATATACACTGCTTTTAACTTTCATTCATAGTTTATTGCAATTGTATCTTTGTTGTAGAGCAGCGGTCCTCCACTCTGGGCCTCGAGATCCACTCTCCTAAAGATTTTAGCTACAATCTGGATTAAACACCCCTACCCACAATTTTTTTAGTAATCTTGAAGACCTTGATTAGCTTGTTCAGGTGTTTGATTAGAGTTGAAGCTAATCTCTGCAGGAAAGTGGATCTCGAGGTCCAGAGCTGAGACTCAAGACTCTTCTATTGTATTCACTTGTCTTCCTAGTGTCATAAAAGCCATATTTCCAGCCAAATAACTGCATTGTATTATGATCTAACGTTTGATCACATCATCCTCCCCTGTTCCCTGTAGAAAAATATGACAAAACGCATGAGTCAATGGTCTTTTATTGGTACAAAAAAAAAAAAAAAACAAGAGAAGACCAGACAAAAAAAGGCCTTAACCGATCATGAATTTCATGAAACTTTAACAAATGAAATGATAAACGTCCTCCCAAAAGATCACAACTTTTTTTCAACACATTGCCACACGACTCTCTTCCACCAAGCTCCATAATCCTCTCATTTGTTTGTTCCTCAATCTTCTCCTCCGAATGCAATCAGTCTTTTATTTGGACCCTGTGGACAGCAGGGCGATCAGACCTGAAGAGGCACTGATGGACAGAATGTAGTTCCTGTGAGACACATAAAGTCAAAGTTAAACATAAATAGGCTTCAACAGACACAAAGACTAAATATTACCATAAACATACACTGTTGGATTGAAGTTCTTCAGCAAGAAGAAAGAGGCAACGATGACAATCAAGAGGAACAGAGTGTTGTTGTAAAAGATGGAAAACGTGGTGGCCTCGTAATCGGCGACCTCATTCTTCTTCCACAGGATCCTGCATCAAAGACTCACTGTCAGCCACAAAGTACATGTTCTTTGCCGTATTTAAGACAGCAGAACAACAGGATACATATGAGGTGGTATGGTCTTAAATAGTCACCAGTGTTTTAATTTTTTTATCTAAAATCAAAACTGTTAAAAACTTAAATAAATCTGAACTAGAAATGCTGCCTTGAGTACTTCAATTGAAATAAGCTCAAGTACTAGAATTACTAAACTGAAAAAAATAAAAAATAAAATAATAATAATAATTTAAGAAATACACCTACAGGAAGCTATATAGAATATATATATTTTTTAAATAAAAGCTATTTAAAATAATGAACACCATATAAATATTAAGATTTTATTGATAACAGCTGACAAAACCATTCAAATATATTATAATTACGACTAGCATACCTCTCGTCCTTCTCTTTGCGGGACATTTTGCGGTTGTCAGCCTCGGAGAGCTTGCGGGTCACTTCCTTGGACACGGCGTCTTCCCGTTTCTGAGCGACCCTGAAAGTACAGTTCCACAACATCAATTCAGTCTTCCGTTAAAGTTCCCTAAAGCCACAATGGTCTCGGAAAGACAGAGAAAAGAATGCATTGAGACGATGTGCGAGGTTCCATTTAGAGATTCTCACTTGTGCTTGAGGACAAATTTGACGTTCTTATAAGCAAAGGCCACTAGGTAGGTGCTGACTAGAGTCATGACTGCATACAGCACTGCAGACTGGACCAAATCCATGTGCCAGATCCTCCAAAACAGCCCTGATAAAAAATAATATGCAAGAACAAGGTGAGAACAAAATAATTTGTAATGAAACAATAACAGTGGTCATCAGAGAGAGCACAAATAAAGTGTACGCTTTAAGTGAGAATCCACAGCAAACTTTAGAATAGAATAGAATAGAATAGAATAGAATAGAATAGAATAGAATAGAATAGAATAGAATAGAATAGAATAGAATAGAACCAGGTAGGCAGCGAACGAACTTTTGAATCACAACCTGCTGAGAGTCTCATTAGTAGGAACAGATGAGGAACTTACAGATGGGGATTGCGGACACGATTAGCGCATTGCCGTAGAATAGCGCCGTGGATTTGGCCGACAGGTTCCTGCTGAAGTCCTGCAGGAGGAGATCCTCCTCTGACTGCTGTTTGTTGGCGGCTTTGGGTGCCATGTCTTCTCTCTGCGCTCCTCTCCGATTCTTGGCTTGGGTGAAAAGAGAGACACGTAACGTTATGTGGTCCGAATGCAGCGCTTACGCCGCGTCAGCACAACCAGTGACGTAGAATTAATGCGCGCAGAGGCTGCGCTCAAGGAGTCTCGCGGAGCTGCTGCCTTCTAGTGTCTGGGAGGAGCAACCGTATTCACAAGAAAGGTTATCCAAAACATTGCATTTCGATCATTGTTTACTCTTAGTAAATTATTAGATCTGTATGTTGTTGTTGTTGTTGTTTTTTTGCATCTTGCCATAATAAAACAGCTCAAATGCCAAAACGAACAAAAAACCGTGACAAAATATATAGACAGTTTTTTACGATTGCTTACACACAAAAATGAAAATTTTAGTGACCTTACATTCGAGGAGCAAAACTGCAGCCCAGATGTGCACAGCTATAAGCACATTTTCAGCCTCTCACTTTTTGCAAAACACTAAACACACTTCTTTGCTATTTCAAGACACTGCTTTTCAAAATACTACACATATGAACCTATTCTGAACCACTAAGACAATGCTGGACACAATCTTAAACACTTTTAACATTTCTATTTTTGATACAGTGTTTTTTATTATTATTATAATTGTTATTATTATTATTATTATTTTTTTTTTTTATTATTATTTTTTTTTTAAGGTTTCGAATAACATGGGGGTGAGTGATTAATGACAACATTTTAATTTTGGGGTGCAGTATCCCCTTAACTAGCAGGTATCTAAATGGTATTTATCCTTCAGCCGTCATGGTTTGCTTCACACTTCATACTTCACAAGTATTTCTACACTACATGTGCACGATAAATGAAATGAATGGGTGGTTTGTTTATTATCTGCTGCACTGAGGGGAAAGACCGTTTGTTGTGTATTTTGGAGAGATGTATTTGATGTGTTTTCATTTGTATCAATATCCCAGATAGCACATGTACTTCTGCAAGACGTCTGTTAAAGATCTCTTGATCTGGAAAGCATCTGCTGTCTACAAAAGTCTGACAGACGTCTTTCAGATGTCAGTTTTGCATACATTCCAAATCATAAACATCGTATAAACATCTAATAGATATCTATTTGACATCTAAAAGGAAACGTCGTATAGACGTATTGCAGATGAGCAAATACCCTAAAAAAAATATGTCTTGCAGATGTAAATGCACAGGTTAAATAGACATCTCTGAAATGTATGTGTGCTATCAGGTATATGTCATACATTAACCATACACATGCTCTCAAAGTTCTCCTCCCAAACCTCATTATGAGCTTGCACTCCCAGATCCTCTGGAGAAATTGATGTCTATTTACTTTATTTGAAATGAACTTGAAACCACACAGATAATTCTGGCTGGTTGTAAAAGAGAAAAGTTTATATAGGATTTGACAAATTGATAAAAGGTAGGAATATGAAAATTTGTGGTGTCAATGAGATATATATATATCTCAATATATATAACTGTATGTAGAACTTAGGTTTAGGGTTTATCTATATATATATATATATATATATATATATATATATATATATATATATATATATATATATACACACACACACACACACACACACACACACACACACACACACACACAACTTGATGGATCCCATTAAGGTTTTGTTTTCCTGGGTGTGGTCTGGAAAAATCCATGAGGGATTTGGAGGTGGTGTCAATGAATATAAACATTTTAATATCCGTATGTGGAAACAGGTTTCAACAAAAAAGAAAATGGCAGATGTAGTTGTGGAAAAGTTTTGAGCTGGCAGCAGTTTCCATACGTTTTTCTAATTCATTGTTGGTGTGCATAAGCGAGATCAGTGAATAGGTGTTGTATCAACAAGTATCTAGTTGTGTCAACAAGGAAAGCGTGGGTGTGTTTCTTTATATGCATGTAACCCACTGTACGAGTGTTATGTCAGTTACGTGCTTGCACAAGGGCAGAGAGGAAGCCTGGGAGCCAGATAATGTGGGGCGTGGAAGGAGGGGGGTTAAGTACCATGGGGAACCCATTCTGAACCCATGAAATGTACCAAAAGCATGAGATGTGAGATGTAAAGGGAATGTATACACACACATAACCTCTTATTAAATCAGTGCACATTACCTAAGCGATATGATAATGGCATACCCTTTCCTTGGCTAAAAATTTTTATCATGTTGAAATGTTGTCTTTGTGTGGTTTAGTGACACTGTTGTTAATTAAATCTATTAAAAAAACATTTTTGCTATTTGAAATAAATAAAACTGCAACTAAACAAAAATGAGAAGTCTTGCCCTTCAACTAAGTTAAGTAATAAAACTGAAAACGAACTAAACCTGAACTTAAACTAGCCTAAAATGGGACTAAATGAGAAAAAAAATAAATGAAACCTAAAATAAGTAATATTTCAAATTAGCAAAAAAAAAAAAAAAAAAAAAAAACTATTCGAATTTCAAAAAATATAATCTAAAAATAAATGTAAAATATATTTTTTATAATATTATTGTATATTATTTAAGAATTATATTATTTAATAGAATTGTAATATTTTAATGTTTATAATAAAACATAACATGGGGTTGTATTCACTATTGAAAATCAAACATTTATAAGACAATTGGCAAAATAATGGTTATATTCCAGATATTTAAGTAGAGCTATGGCAGTTGTTAGAATAAGATAGTTACAGCTTTTTTATTAGTTTGGCTCTAGCACATTTGAGAACCTTTTAGCCTACATTAAGAGGTGAAATTACACTCCCAGGCTCACATCTGTCCAGATGGCTAGATAGGCAAGCCATAAGCAGCTGTATATTGTAGAATTTCTCTAAGTGCCAGTAGCTGCAGCATCTTTATCGTGTTAGCTCTTTCTTGGAATACTGCCACAGACATTCATTTTCATCCACAAACAGGTTGCCTGCATGTAAATATAAGTTCCTCAAGACCCAATTAAAAAACACATGAAATAGACATGAGACACTTTACTATGCAATGAGCAATTCATTGCAGAATTCAATCATATATATATATATATATATATATATATATATATATATATATATATATATATATATATATATATGACACCAAATTCTGATTACATATGAGCCCAAATCACCAATAGATGGCAGGCTTGTTTTCTCCATTTGGTTTCCTGGAACATGGCGATCTCCTTTGCAAATCTTGATCATGCTTTGTGTGATGTAATCCTTCAGAACTCAAGAGGTGCTGTCATCAGATGTACTGTATTATCAAATTACACCACTCCTGACCTGACAGTTGCCCTCATTAATACTGTATTTAAAGCCATGTGATGGAGACGAAACGTTTCATAAGAGGACACATCAGGCAGTTACTATTCTAATCTGATCCTGTGATCACGTCATGTATCCTGTTAAATTATAACATGGCTCAAAGTGTGTCTACCATCTTGCTTTAAAAAAAAAATAAAAAATAAAAAACAGGTTAGAGAAATTCCAAGTCCTAAAAAAAAAACAATTTTCCTGAATTGAAATCAGCCTTGCGGTCAGTGTACACCATTATGAAGAGGAAGCAACCAGAAAACTTTACTTTGGCAACAACCCATTTTTGCTCGTATCACCAGCATGTTGTCCATCTGGGGTTCATTCAGTTTCCTTTTTACCCGGCATTCCATGAATCCGTTTCCCTTCCAGGAAATATGAGATTCTTTGCTTCACCACCCCCAAACCCCAAAAAATATATTTTTCTCCACCTAAGCCGTCTCTTTCACATCTTCTGCTATCTGGTTTTGTCTTCTGTGTCCATTATTTATTTGTTGTCAGCTGGTTTTCAGTCTTGTCTTCATACCCATTTCCACTGCCTCTGTCAGAGAGTGCTTGTTAGAGTCTGTTGTGGATCTGGAAAGCAGCTCATGTCTCAGCATCCCTCGGGGGTCCAAGGGGATATTCGGATCCTCAGATATCTAAAGCAGGAAACATATTAGTCCCTGAACAAGCACTGGATCTGTCGATTCGATTTCACGGAAGCCCAGACAGGTAAATGCAACCTTATCTCTAAGGATGACAGAACATTGTTTGGAAGGAAATGATATTTCAGAAATTCTTTTTAGTTTAGTTTATTTTTTAATAGAAAAGGGATAAAGTTGGCCATGGAGGTTCCCCTTAAACCACACCATCAGGCTGACAAGCAGACCCCGTATATGTGTTTGTTGACCAAGCAACACATGACGGGAAAGGGGACCTACGTACCGCAACCCCTGTCACAGGAGGACCAGTCATGAACAGAAAATAGAACATATATTCACTTGGGGGACAGAAAGGAAACATAAGATCCTAACCGCCTCACAGCCTTACCGAGAAAGGAAAGTAGCAGACTCATGATCGTATCAATGCTTGCAGTCATTGAGTGCCTGTAAACTTTCCTGTGACCAGTTAATGAATATGTATGTGGAGAAATGAAAGTCAATGTGTTATGGATTTCCCTAAACAAACTACATCACCATGCTGGCGCCACCCAGATAGTCCGTGGTCATTAAATAATCTGAGACCTAACTTTGAATGCCTATATTTTGTCCTCTCTGTAGGTTTCTATTGGAAATTTTGTAGCAACTCTGGTTTTGAGATAACAAAAGGTTTGTCGTCAAGTTCACGGGTTAATGTGTCATCAGGGGTTGGCTCAGCTCACATGTCGAGAAAATGCCCTTTTAGTATTCTTTTCTGATGCACTGGTTCATTCCAGTGGCGTCAGTGTGAACTGTTCAAATGGCGTTAGTTACATTAAAAATGATGGTTATTTGAATAATTACAAGTATTGAGAGAATGTGCAGTTCAGGTTCTTATTCCTAACTGATTTAAAAAGCACCCAAAGCCAGTTTTTAGGGTCAGGTAAGCTTCTTTTACACTTCCCTCTGCTGTCTTTTTAGAGAGGTCTGTGGCATTTGTAAGATGACAACCTGCTGGGCGGGTTTTTGCAGGTTCATTAAAATTCCTGTTCTCTCCTCTGCTACTAAGAGCTACATGTTGGCTCATGTCCATCTCCTTTCTTTAGTGCTGGAAAAATGTGCCCTTTTGCACTGATCTGAGACTTTTGCTCTTTCGCTTACTAAAATATGGATACGAACGTTAGTAGCAGAAACCGTTCTTAGATCAGGGCGTAACAGAAACCTTCAGCCAGATGGAAAAGAAAAAAGAGGTAAAAGCCCTGAAGGGCGGTGAATTTCATTCAAGGGAGAAACAGATACATGACTTTGGCTCTGAAGATGTTTCGGGTGACCTTTAGCCTAAATTTTCCTGCATCCCTGGTGGCCTCAACAAGATCCTGCCAGATCAAACCCAGGGCTTTGATCAGCACATTGTGAGTGCACACTGGGTGACCTGGTCATGTGCAGATGAGAGAACAGGGCAGGGAGAGGGAGGGAGAGCAGCAACTCAAGAACAGGGCATTGTTCCCTCCTTCCTGTCCTGTCCGGACTAAATCACTACAGAAGCTTTTTGTTTTGTTTTGGTCGGCTGTACCACCGCCACCTGCCTCTCAATCTCCACCTCTTTTCATAAACCCCCCACTGAAACCCCAGCAACTCGTGGGCCTCTGAAGAGTAACCTCAAGCAGTAATTCATTTGTTACAGACACACATACTCCTAACAAGGACAAGGTCGTGAGGTCAAAATCCCAGACATCCTTCAAGCAGACATAGGGTGTTTATGAAGTTTATGGAAACGGAATGCTTTGTGACAAGCCCAGTAACATATATCCAAAATGGCAGACAAAGCAATTGTTGATTTTAAGTGAAATTAAAATTGGATACCTTCCAAATAATTAAAAAGAAAATATTTATTCAATACTTCTTAGGGGTTATAAACATATTTGCATTGCGCTGTGCTGCTTTTCAATTGGCTTTTTCTGTGTAAACATATGGACGTCTTTTGACTGTTGAAGCATGTTGCACATGACAAGCATGAATTAAAAACAATAAGACAGGGCATAACACCAAGGTCTAGAGACACGTTTTTAAAAGTTAAACTTCTTATAACTTGAGCGCTGCATTTTTAGAACATTTTGTCATGCACAAGACACTGCAAACGGTGCTTTGTGCATTGGTCAACAGCCACAGTGACGCACTGCAGTAGAATGCACAGAATTATTTCTATGGGAACTAGGCACCAAACTAGATTTTGAAACGTAATTCAAAATTGCACAGGTCACTACCTTTAATTTTTGTATTTACAGTGCTTGACAAATAAAGTCACAGATCACCTACTTCTGTGAAAGTTCACGCGCACAAAGTAGATTTCACTCCGCAAATACTAAGTGCCAGTTTCATTTTAATGTGTAGCAATTATGTATAATTATAATGTCGATCATTAAACATACTCTGATGGAAGATGTCCCAGTATATGTGGTGCAATTATGTTATTATAAAACTTTGAATATGGATTTATCCTGTCATTATAAATATTCGTTGCAGTGTTTAATAAATGTGGAGTTGTCAGCTTTTTTAATCAGCCTTTTTTTCCCCAGCTGTTTTATGTCAGATTAGCAGCTTTTAAAACCCTAAAAGGAAAATGATGATTATTAAGAGTGTAAAGAACAGAGCTGTCCCGGTCGGTGTGTGTCCTACTGCAGTGCTCTCAGGGGCAGAGCCATGGGAACGCACAGACATCACACCACTTCACTGTAGATTCCGCTGTGAGGGAGGGCTCGTACCGACATGTCTATACACAAGATACAGAACGTGTTTTGGGCGAGGTACAATGTGAACTTGGCCACAGAGGTGTAGCTACACAATTAAACGTGTGTCTTTTTACTCCTTTCAATGGCAAACATAATTTTGTAATTTTGCAGTGAAGACGGTATCTTTTTAAATGAAATGACAACATCTTCTGTCTGTCTGTTGACATCCTCTGTGTGACGGGTCTACACTTGTACTGTGGTCTGGTGTGTATTTACTGACTGTCCTAAACTGTGTGGTGTGGTTGTTTTAGAATTAATTTGCAGTTTTCATGAGTGAAGGAGTTAAGTTGCTGCGAAAAAAGGTTATGTCATAAATCCATTGAATAACCTTTCACCTCATTTCAGTCACACATCAAACTATGATCTATGGCAGGGTTTTTCAACTGGCAGGTCACAAACTAAAGCAATGTTTAGTTACAATTTATTTTAAGGTGCCCTTATAACACTGTTATAACACAAATAAGTAATCAGTCATATTATTAAGCATACTTACTAGGGTTTGTTATTTGTAATAATACATAATTTACTGTTTTGTTTTCTAAAGTATATAGGCCTATTTACTGAATAGGCCTATTTGTCTAGTGTTTGGTGAGTATCTGGCTTTTTTTTAACAGGAACAAGCTTGGGCCGTATAATTACAATACCTCATGATTTCTTGGTATAAGCAATTTAGCGGGGTGAGTCAAAACCAGGTCAAAACCGGCCAAAACACATGCACGCATCGGATAACTTCCTGATTTCTTTTCTACCTCCGCTCCAGCAGAAGCCAAAGCCCCGCCCCTTCGCGCTCCACACTGCTCTGTGATTGGACAAGCGAGTCTTATCGCGCTTGTGTTCTGCAACAGCCGCGAGCCGCTCAGAAGCTCCTGGAGACGGACGCGGACGCTGATGCTTCGCCCTGTGGATGAACGCTTTGTCTTGTCCTGTATGAGAGAGGCGTGCGAATTCCCCGGGACGGGCTACTGGCTTCGACAGTAGCATAAAAGGATTCGGGAAGTTTTACAGGTACATTTGGAAAGGATCCGGAATATGTATAGCGTTTAACCGAGCCCAATCCACTGGGAAAAATCGGAGCGCCGTTTCTGCATTGCGTACGGGAAAAGGTTGAAATCGGACTCTAATAAATCGTTTGACTGAACCCGATCTTTGTGCAGTGGTAGGTTTGGCTATAATGTAGTTTTCTCGTATGTTTATGGAAGAACGGGGGCCAGGCGCCGCAGTGGGCAGCGATCGCTTTAACGCGGGCGGTACGTGCGAGCTCGAACGAGCAGCTAACTGGCACGTACGCTCCCAACTCCAGTATCTAGATCAAGCCATCAAAATACTCCCAAAGAGATCGTTTGGCCTGCGTTTGACTGATTTTTATCGCGTGGAGCAGCGTAATTAAACGATTCTATTCGCTCGCAAAGGATAAATCAAGACGGATATTGTTTTTTTTTTATTGTTTTTTTAATTATATTTGTTTATGATCTTAAATCACCATTGCGCTTGTGGTTGGTGTTTATACCCAGTAAAAGAAAATTAGAAAATGAAAGCTTTTGGTTGCTGTTCTAAATTCCTGAAATTGTATTAAACCCAAGTTATAACCTGCATTGGTAAGTTAATTTCATAAATAAATAACTATATATATATATATATGTATATATATATATATATATATATATATATATATATATATAGAAAATTTGTGCGAACAAACAAAACACTGAATATATATATATATATATATATATATATATATATATAGAAAATTTGTGCGAACAAACAAAACACTGAATATATATATATATATATATATATATATATATATATATATATATATATATATATATATATATATATATATACACACACACACACAATATATACACAATGTTTTTTTTTTTACAGTTTGCAGGGACTTGGAATAAACTTTCTGTTTTTATCACTATGCCACCTCCTCTCTCTCCTCGAGAAAGTAAGGGTTTAATCTTAAGCCTAGTTAAAAGTATTGATTAATTACCTTCTAATGCCCGTCAAGGAGTACACTGACCGTGTTATCAAGCCTATTGATAAATGTCTAATGGCGATTTAATGCGCTTTAATGTGTCGTTTTAAGCACTTGCACATTCTGAAAAATGTGTACAAAAGGTGTACATTATTAGCAAGTCGCGCTGTGTAGTTTGTACATAGTATACATTACGAAATTCGAATTGTAGCATTGTAGACAGTGAACGAGTTATTCAATGACATTTAAGAGAGTTTTGAAACCCTAGCACTCAAGACGTGTTAAACAAAACACAACACATTTAATAAACGTTTAAATCTATGTAAAGTGATAATGGCAGTGATGTTTTGATAATGTGATGTCAGATATGGGAAGCTGCTTGAGTGGCATACTGTTGCTATAGTAACCTATTCAGGCGAACGCGACTCTTTTTTTTCCGCAAACTTTTTAGCCACACTGTCCTGACAAATATGTAATATAACCTAAGTGATTCTTTTTGAAAATTTGTGCGAACAAACAAAACACTGAATACTTTAGACCCCAAACTCACTCTATGCTTATAGACATGAAAATAATATTGTTGCTCTGTTTTTTTTTGTTTTGTTTTTTGCTCACTCTATGCTTATAGACATGCAATTAATAATGTTGCTCTCTTTTTTATTTTTTTATTTTTTTATAGGTATCCTGGATACATTTTTGCACCATGCAGGAGGCAGTTGACACCGCTGTGCCTGCTTTAGGTCTGCCAATGGGGACCGGAGAGTTCACCGAGCAGCAGATGGGACTCGCCAACAAGATCCCGTTAGTGAAGCCCTACTTCAAAAAGAAACACGCACAGAGAAAACTGGACACAAAGTGCTTACGTGCTTTAGATGACCCTATTTTGAGCACGTTATTAAACTCGGACGCTCTCGTGTCAGGGGACGGACTGTTTGTTCTGAGTAACCCAGCTCGACCGCAGCGGAATATATGCACGGCCGCCGCGGAGAAGCAGGCGAGGATCAGTCAGGTGTGCCTGAAGGAGGAGGATGAGGAGGAGAGCACAGACGCCGATGTGGCCGCGGGCGAGCTCGCGGGGGAACAGAAGGTGTCGGATATTCAGCAGGTTTCAATAGACTCTAATGAGCGACGCTTCCAGCCCCAGGAGCGCGACGAGGCGGCGCCCTCCTCCGATGTTTCAGGGCTGAAGTTAAATGACATCTACACCACTGAGACTTTGCAGGGTGCAAATTGCCGCGCCATCAAAGAGGGCGAGATCTTTCAGGATAAAAGCGAGGAGGCCTCTTTGGATCTAGTGTTTGAACTCCTGACCCAGCTCCAGTATCACACGCATCAAGGCGACGCTGTATCGATCTGTGTGGATTTCCTCCAGGGCGTTTGCGTCTATGGCAGTGACTGTGCCCAGCATCACACCGTTTTACCTTACCACTGGCAAATCCGCAGAGCAGATACGCAGATCTGGCAGAGCATATCGGATGACTCTCAAGAACAACTGGAAAGGCTTTATTGCAGCCCTGACAATGAACATGTCAGACTTAAGTTTCTGTAAGTGCTTCTGGTTTTGCCCTGTGGGTTAATGCCTCTTTTCATTGAAACCTCTTGAGCAGTTTCAATCATTTATGCTTTACCTGATAAGGATACGGAAGTACAGCTAAGCTGAGCTTGCAGTTCAATGAGAAAACAGAAAAAAATGGTGCAAGGGAGGGACTGGTATGATGCCCTACTAAAAAAAAACAGCCTAAACCTGTCTGGTTGACTGGTCTTATCTGGTTTAGCTAACCAGCCAGCTGGTCTCCCAGCCTGACCTGCTAAAAAGTAACCAAAAGCATTCCACAACCAGAGAGACCAGCAAACCAGCTTAGGCTGTTGTTTTTCAGACGTATGGAAGGAGCCAACTAGTTGAAGTGAAAGAGTGCAGCATGTGACAGGAAGTGGCCTTGTATCTGTTTCATGGATGAGGTATATGTGACTAAGAGATAGCTTCTTTCCCATAAGCCTTCCGTTGGCTGACATGACGTGTGGAAGCATACTGACAGCTGTGAGCCGTGAACTTGCTCGACCCGCCTCTGCTAAGTTTGGTTGAACGCACACACATTACACGTGCACGCACCCACTCACTGCGGCTTGAGCTCAGGCGGTCACACGCACTCGACGCACAGACAGAGAAGGGCTCACACGCAGACTTGCTCACAAACATGCACATAAATTAGCTTTAGAGGCAATTATGCACATGCTCACCCACACACACTTGCTGTCATGCACGCACGCATTTATGCTCCTGTAAAGGCCTTTTTAAATTTTATTATGTTGATCATTTGCACACACAAACACAAACAGCCTTAGACCTACCAATCATACACTCCATTGCCACAATTTATATCGCAGAGCTGCAATCATGGTGGCTTTGACCCAGCAGGATTTTTTTTTGCCTAAACAAAAAGGGCCCTTTTGTTTGTGAGAGTCTTGTTTAGGTTCCAAGCCTTGTCTGTATGCAAAAGTGGTTTGTAAAAGGAAGTGCACTTGGTCATGACAAAGCAAAAGAGACAGTGATTTTTACTGCTCGCTATGACACAGCTCCCGCCTGCTTTCTACTTGAAGATAGCATTGTCGGTTTGTCATGGAAATTCTCCCACGGGACAGTCGGCTATTTATTCAGAGTTTAATAGACAGAATTGCCACATAACTGTCTCTGTTGGCCAGTTTAGCCCATTTGCTCTTAAAACTGTGGCTCACAACGACCTGTTTCATGTTAATAGCTGAAGCCGACCATTAACGTCCTGCTGACTTTGGTAATTCAGGGGTAAAGTGAGACCCACAGAGCCTGTAAACCACACCCTTATCTGCTGAGTGCTGACCCCCCCATATTTTTTGTTTGTGTGGAGGATTTTTTTTTTCTCTCTAGAAGAATTCATTGTGTAATGGTATAAAGACCATTTTAGAGCAGGAATGAAGAGGTCTGTGTTATAGACGCTATATATAGTTGCCCCTGAACATATTTGGATACTTTAGCTACACGTAAAAATGTTTTGACATGTCATTTATTTAGATTAAAAAACAAGAATGATCAAACTCAGGATCTTTTAGTTGAAAGAAAAATGGCTTTTCAGAGTGAAATGTATCACAAAATTACGAAGGTTTTAAATGATAACCGTTTAGAGTTATGATACAGTATTTGGACACTTTCTGGTTGTCAAATCGCTTCTCAGATCTTGGTTTGACATTTTGTTTTGGTCACCAAATTTCCAGATGCTTCGGGGGCAACTGTGTTTTTGAAAGTCAAGACACAATATCAGACATATTGGCATTTTGAAGACAGATGGTAGAAAGTGTCTCAATACCCCGGGGCCACTGTACTTTTGAACTTCAACACACAGGCTCACTGGTCAGGCTCTTACTGTGTACACTAGTTTGCAGTAATTCCCAGGAGCAGAAGCTTTCTTCATTCTTGTTTATATCCTAAGAAATGGATGAGCAGGGGGCCCAATAGTTTTTCATTTTTGTGTCATTGTGCCGCAGTGTGAGAGAACCGTGACCCTTGATCCTGGAGGTTTGGTCTCCATGGGAGCAGCTGAGGGTGAGATGGTTGTATTAGTCACACAATCTCACTGTGCACCAAGGGCATGGTGACCTGAAACCAAGGTGTTTGCATGTGTGTTTGCGTGTGTGAGAAATGAGATAATGCCTTAGACAGGCCATGAAATAATTCACACGGGTGAGGTCTCTTGAGTTTTCACCATCAGCTTGACTCATAAATTTAGTTCTTCCTGCATTCTTTCTCTCTTACACTTGTAAAAATGTACCATGGTAATAATGTCCGAACCTTTGGATATGTTGCATGTAAATAAATATGCACTTTCACTTGCAAAAACGAAGCATGGTAAGATTTTGGTTTTGTACATTTCTGCTAAGATACAATCATGGTACTCTTGGAATACCCTGTAATTACCATGATACATGGTATTTTGTTACCATCGTACACATAAAAGTATTATGGCACTGTCATCTGACTGTATCAAGGTATACGTGGAAGTACTTGATATAATTATTTTAGTACCATGTTATATTTGATAGTATTACCATATGATACTATCTCTATACCGTATTGTTGTCACAGTATTTTAGTATATAGTGTTTATGTTAAAGGTGCTGTAGGGAACTTTTGTAAAAAAATATTTTTTACATAATTATTAAACCTGTCATTATGTCCTGACAGTAGAATATGAGACAGATAATCTGTGAAAAAAAATCAAGCTCCTCTGGCTCCTCCCAGTGGTCCTATTGCCATTTGCAGAAACTCCATCGCTCCTGGTAAAAAATAACCAATCAGAGCTGCGGTCCGTAACTTTGTTTGTGTTCAAAATGTAGAAAAATGTGTATAATAAGCGAGTACACCATGAATCCATTTTCCAAACCGTGTTTTTAGCTTGTCCTGAATCACAAGGGTGCACCTATAATAAGTGTTTATATTCGGACTATTTTAGATTGCTTCGGGGGTACCGCGGCGGAGTAACCCAGTACCGTTGTGATTCTTCATAGACATAAACAGAGAGAAGTAGTTCCGGCTACAATGTTCTTCCGCAAGACGCAAGCAGTTCTGTTTATTAACCGCTAGAGCGTCAAAAGTTCCCTACTGAAGCTTTAAAGTACAATTATATTACCATGTGATTCAACATAGTAAGAGTATTTTTACCAGGCATGTTTCTCTTGTTTTATTCTACCCGGTCTCATGGCATAGACGTACCTGGGTGGACGTTTTAGCGAGACCTGAAATACGTACTAATACGTACGTATCACTGCAGTTTACAAAAGAAATGAACACTAGAGGCAGTAACTCCATTCCTTTTCACACAAATTTATAGAGTTTAAATTAATAAAGCATTATTTTCGCAGTATTACTTGAAGAATATCATGTTGTGACTTCAAAACAATATTAATATGCTGGGAGATTTGAAAAGTGATGATTTTGAACGTTAAAATCGCACATATCCAGCTTCATAGCTATGGGTTTTCAGAGGCGGTAGGTTTGTTCGGTACTTCACTAAGTTTGACAAAGCAGTTCAAATCTGCATATAAGTCACGTCAACAAATGTGTTTTTATATCAGTTTGGCATTTGTAAACACTATTATGTAGGTTTAGGGTTGGGTTTGGTTTGGTTTGGTTTAGGGCATAACTTTTAGCGATGGTCCTTGGATATTTAAATTCTGAACTGCCGCAATACGCACCAGAAGCAACGTAATAAAAAACAGCAATACGTAACTAGATTAACATACTCAAATGTGCCAGGGTTCATGTATTAAACCTGTGTTTTTTCGCCATTCAGTGGACTTTTCTCTTTGAAACTGTTGCGAAACGTGCAGTGAAGTATTGGGGTAACGGTCTTGCAGAAACATACACTGAGGTATGTATTTTCATGAGACTGGGTTGGTTTCATTCACTCATCAAAGTTATTTGTCTTTTGTTAGTGAGATCATAACATGCTTTTTTTTTCTCACACTCTTTTAAATGTGCTTTTTAACATCAACAAAAGCTACCAAAATTTGCAGCTAAAGTATGTTTATGTGTTTCTCTTTTGCTGAGAGGGACAAATACAAAGAGAAAGAGCCAAATAGTGGCTGGATTGTCTGAACAAACAGTTCTAGTCCCGCATGGTGTTCAGTAGCGCACGTCCCGTCAGTCTGTGGCCTCCACAACAGCCTGAGACTTTTTGGAGACTTTTTTCTTCTCGTAAAGAGAGCAAGAGGGAAACGAGAGCTTTTTTCTTGCCCTCAGCTCTGTTGAACCCGTCCTTTCTGTATGGGAACAAAAAAACGAGAAGTCAAGAGTGTTGATTGATGTTGATTTATTCCCTTGAACCTCTTGAAGAGGAAGGATGGAAAGCCCTTCGCACTTTATAATCAGTTGCCAGTCAGAGACTTTATCACAGCATAGTTTAAGTGAAGATGTCAAGTTATTACTAAATGATAGCTCTTGTTTTTGGATCAGTGTTATGGAAGCTTGCATGTCTTCACTTAAACCACTTTTGCCATAAATGTCTATTTGCACCTGATTATTTTACTTCAATGACAGATACATCCGTCCGTATTTCAATAAAACTAGCGTAGACAGCTACATTGATTATTTTTGGGAGCGATATATTTTGGTGGGATTGTGCTGCTCAACTTCAAGTGTTTGGCAGGTTTATGAAGGGGATCATCATCTGTTGAATAGATTTTCTTACTCATAAGCCAATGTAAGCTATGCATTTTCCAAAAGTCACCTGGTTTAACCATTGCTGGTATTCATTTAAAGGTATAGGCTAGTTCACCCAAAAATGAAAATTCTGTTATTGATCAAATAAACCAGATCAAATAAACTCTCTCTCATTACTCTTTCTCCAAACCATTCTTTATTCTGTGGAACATTAAAAAGACATTCTAAAAATGTCTGCGTTTTTGTATCCTTAAAATGAAAGCCAATCAATGTTGTTTCGGACCGCACTGACTTTCATTGTATGGACAGAAACGTTCATCAAAATATCTTTCGTTTGTTTTCCACAGACTAAAGAAAGTCATAAAGGTTAGGAATGACATGGAGGTGAGTAAATGATTGCAGGACTGTCTTTTCTTTTTTGAACTCTTCCTTTAATAGCATCACAGTCAGAGGCTTTTATCTGAGTGTGTAAATGTATAACTATATAGCATGTCACTTTAAAAGGTGTTTGCACATTACTGATACGGCCTCTGCAGCTTCCCTATGTGTCACTGTGTGTGTGTTTTCTAAAAGTATCTGTTTGCTGAGTGTCTCATGACTGAATTTACCACTTGCATAGTTGACTGCCTTATCTCAGGGTTGGTAGTGTGTGTTCGGATGCATACATTAGTGTGTATGTTTGTTTAATTCTGACTGTGCAGACTGTGATGCTCATGCTTGGTGTGAATAATGCTGGCATGCAGGCAGCTCAAGCTGAGCATGAAAAAGTGAGTTGTTTTGTGTGTATGGGATTAAGTGTAAGAAGATTGTAGTGTATTTTGCTGCTTTGGAATGAGAGGCAGTCTCTCTCTTTTCTCCCTCACTTGGTCTGCTTGTTTCCCAGTCGTCCAGCTGACTCTGCAAACCACAGCTAGCTCAGAGGTGCCTTTTCACTGGCATGTGTGCCGGGGGGCACGGGGTTGCCGGGTTAAAGTCTAATCATCAGAGCATGTCTTTTTAGATGTGGTTGTGTATGTGGAAAATGCCAGTCCCGAAGCAGACCTTGGGTTTGGGCATGCTCAGTGGTGTACATGGTTTTCAAAGGCTGCTAATCCTTCACACTCCATGCGTTCTCTTTCTCTCACTCACACTTTCATCCACCTCCCTCCCCTTGCTCTGATCCTTTTACTACTGTTTCTCTTTAGTGCCCTGGTCGTGTGCATTTAAGGCTGGAGAAGTCAGCAGAACCATGATTTAGCTTTCAGAAAAGCAGAACTGTATAGTGTTTTAGTCGGCCAGCTGGGCTCGAGTTCCCCTGATTTGCAGAAGTGTTGGATAAGAAGAGAATGGCCTAAACTGGGCAAGTTTATGTGAGGTTAAATATCTGAATTCACTTTGGGACGCACTGCTGCTAAATGCACTTGTCGCTCCTGTTCTGAGTACTTAATATTATTCTGTACACCACAGAGTTTGTTTATTGCAGAAGTAAGAACCATACAGTCGAAAAGCTCAGGACATTTTTTTTTTATGGTGACTGCAGATTTTTATAAAGTGCGTGAAATTAAAATACACCCTATCTAATGTTATTCTCTTTTTTTATTTTTATTTTTTATTTTAATCATAAATAGATCTTCCGGTGAAACAACAGGCTTCATTTTAGTAACATAAGCTAGTCTTTTCCAATAATTTAGTCTGCTTAAATCCCACAATCTCACAATTACTCACAAGTTCACATTCAGATCTGTCTCCAACTTTTATCAACAACCAATGGATAGAACAAAGTCTTTTTTTGATAATCCATTTCACTTAGATGTATACCACAATACTAAAGAAAAGGCCAGTTTTTACTTCTTGTTCGTTGCGACTTTAATCATATTCTGTACACACACAGTTTGTTTATTTACAGTTGCATTTACACACGTTGCAAACTGTATTGTACAGTAAAATATGCTCTCAGAAAATTCAGATGTTGCTACAGATTTTTTTAATTAAACTGAAGATCTAGTTGTTAATGTAGTGACATCACTCTCTTTTAAGGGTGATCCGATCAAAGCCACTAGAAGGCAAGCATGCAACCTTTAGCCAAAATAGCATAAAGGCTAATGCTAACGCTTCGGGTTTGCCAGTACGTGTGAAAGGAGACCAGAGGCCTTTTTTTTAAATGGATGTCAATGGAGGAGAGGCTTGACTACGCTGAATAAACAGCTTTTTAGAGGAAACAGCTTATCATTTAATGACTCCACAGCCTATCAGCTAATCCTCAAAATGTTTAACATTATATTTTTAGAGTTTATACTAAAAAAAAAAAAACTAAAAAAAAAAAAACAGACTTTTTGTGACAGGTGGGATTAAGTTTACGACACTTCTTATTCATTCCTGTGGTTTCTGTAAACGGTTCATTGACTTCAAGGCTGTAATGTGATTGGTTGTTAAGGCACACACGATCCAAGTTAACCTTTACGCTTTCTCCTATAGAAAGTAATACAGACCCTCTCATCTCACAATAGTAAGACAATCTCTGAACTGACTCATTCACAGAAGATTACATTTTGAGCAACTCAATATAAAAACTACAAACTGTTATCATCCATGTTTCATGTTTATAGCTGCAAGACACCAAAATGTTGCTTTGCTTATCACTGGTTTAGATCAGAACAGGAGTGACTATATACACACAGAAGAACAGTTTAGGGTAATTCAAACTTCATGCCGTTGTGTACATGGGATTTCAAATTGTGAAACTAAGGCCTGTAACCTTCTCTAAGTAAGTACATGAACACAAACAGTTTTATTATCTGATTCATGTGGTATTGCATTCCAAAGTAGGTCAGAAAGCACTCCATATAAACACATGCAGAGTTTTCTCCGTAAGGTCTACCACTGCTGATAAACATTTTTTTTTTTTAAATCACTATACAGGCGTTTAAAAAAAAAAAAAACCTTCAATATAACAATTGTATTTTCAAGTGTTCGAGGTAATGTTGCTGGTTAGTGTTTTTAAAAGCTCCCCTTCCTCAATCTTTTTAAATCTCAACGAGTCGAGTCAAATGAGGGTGTGTGTGTGTGTGTGTGTGCATTGGCTGATCTCAGCGCCTGACGATGGTGAATCATCAGGTGGCTACAGGTCATGGTCACCGTGATGATGAACGCTGCCTCATGATTGGGTCAGGGGGACATCAAAGTGACACAACACTTCAGCAGGGCTTGCAGGAAGAGCAGAAAGGGTTATTCACCTGTGACTCCACCTCACAGGTAGAGAGAGAGATAAAGAGAGGTGGAACTGGCTTATCAACCGCTCCCCTCTCTCTCTCCTTCTCTCTGTTTCTCTCAACACCCTTCATTGCCTTTAATTATAGTCTCTCCATCCTGCCTGCCCATTCACATCTATATTGCACTTATCAATCTTTCTGTCCACTCTCACACAGCTCTCTGCTCTCAGAATTGTGTGTTTGTGCAGATGTGGACTAAAAAAACCTGTGGCTTCATAAGTAGGTTGTGCTGATGAGCGCAGAGAGAATCCGTCTTTGCACTTAATTTAATGGCCGGAAGGTTATTTATAGCACTGTAGAGAGGGAAGGAGGCTGAAAGGATGAAACAGTCTCTGGGTCCTCTTTATGGGGTGACCACGCTTTGTCTGCGACGCAGGGTAAGGGGGCACTAGGACTTCTATTGTTATCTCCGTGTTATTACGCAGTCCGTCGGGCGCCCTGGCGGATAATGGTCGCCATGGTTACCCGGTGCACAGGTGGCCGACTTGAGCTTGGCGTGCCAGGCTTGAAAAAGAAACGAGCACTTGTTCGAAAATGAAAAGAGTGTGTGGGTGAGCTACAGTGAAACCTAGTCTGGCAGAAAAGCCGGCACAAATGTGTGTGTGTGTGTGTCTGTGTGTGCGTGCTGCAAGTGAAACACTGCGTGCTAGGTGTCGCATACCTCGATGCACTTCCAAAAGAAAAAGGTAACACGAGCTGAGCGCTATACAAATCTGCATGTGCCCGTGCTAAAGTGCACCATGTTGTGAAATCCACGCCACGGTCCGTCCCACCGCCAGCTTCCCAGGTTGCTACAGGTAATTGCGTCTGAGAAATGACTTCATAAATGACATTGCACACGAATGTAGCAGCAAGAGAGCTCTGGTTGTTCTGAGACACTGTGTAATCCTTTCTGTGACTCTCTTATTTCATGTCGTCTTAGCTCTTTACCTCCCAGTGCAGTCACTTCTGTGACCACCCATTCCTCCTTAATCCCAGAATGCCCTGTTCTTTCCTCATTGTACCTCATTGTACAAGCAGAGTGTTTTGGACAAAGAGCGAGCGATGCAGAGCGAAAGAACAGAAAGCTACAGACAACAAACTCTGCTTCGTTCTTTCTGTCGTTATAAAGAGCCTCTTCATTTACCCAAACCCGTTTTCTCTCATCTGTTTTGTTGTTGTGTTTTGTTCACTCTGGGAAGTGATAGCTTTCGTTCTTGTTAATGGCTTTAGTTTGCTCCTGATTTAGATTCTGAAAGTGCGGTGTCTACACTGGTCTTCTCGGTCACCAGCCCCGAGGAGAGATGCTGGCTTTGCTCTATTGCTGTATTGTGCGCAGATGACTTAGCGTGAGTCAGCAGCTCCCCGGAGCGAAACTAGCAACATGATTCCTGCAGAAGGATATTTGGGTTGTGAAACTCATGAGTGGCTCATTCTGTTTAGAAACTCCAGCTCAGCCCAAGTTTTGCATCTGTGGATTACTGAACATTTGTTGTGCAAGAGACAGCGTTTTTATTTCTGGGATGTTGTCAGGGCGGACATTTTGTACATAGAATTCAGGAAATCTGATGATGTCGTTGTCTTTTACATAGAAGGGAAGGATTTGGATCATTGATTCAGATATTTTGCACGTACTTTAGGAGAGAAAATCACAAAATGAGATCTTTAAATGTCTCATTTGTCACTCCTACACAGAAGTGAGGGCAAACAGAGACTGTTGCTTGCGTCGTCTGCGTTTATTAGACCCAGTAATCTTACAAAAGAGCTCAGAATTGCCAACATATCATAATCTATTTAGAATACAGAAATACAGTCATTATGAACTCACGAACTCATCAAATTCTTAGCCAGTTTGTTATTGTTACCCAAAACAAATACTTGAAAAATTGTTTTTAGTAACTGAAAAAAGAAAAGTACTGAAATAAGTTTAAATACAATTACAAAAACTGAAATACAAATACCGTATTTTTTGGACTATAAGTCCCACCGGAGTATAAGTCGCATCAGTCCAAAAATACGCCATGACCAGGAAAAAAAACATATATAAGTCGCACTGGACTATAAGTCGCATTTATTTAGAACCAAGAATTAACAGAAACCATTACCGTCTACAGCCGCGAGAGGGCGCTCTATGTCTTCAGTGTAGACTATAGGAACACTGAGCATCATAGAGCGCCCTCTCGCGGCTGTAGACGGTAATGGATTCTATTGGTTGATTTCTCTCGGTTCATGTCAAATTAATTTTGATAAATAAGTCGCACCTGACTATAAGTCGCAGGACCAGCCAAACTATGAAAAAAAGTGTGACTTATAGTCCGGAAAATACGGTATATTAAAGCAGCATAAAAAAGTAGAAAAAATTACATTAGCACAGGACAAAATAACTAGAATATAAATAACAATCTTGGCTCAGGTTGGTCTGTTGGCTTGTTTATAAAGGGGTTTTGGGCATCAGCTGGATAACCAGCTACACAATAAACACCAACATGACTAGGCTTAGAGACCACCTACACCAGTTTAAACCAGCTAGAACACTGCTGGGCTTAAGCAGGGCTTTTAAAGACAGAATACAATTCACATTACAGTTTTATGTTCTCTCCTATATGTCATATAAATGGTTTTATTTGTGTCAAAGTCATTTTATGAGACACAATTGAGAACTCCAGTGAGGTGTACCTCTGAGTTCTAACACTTTTGGGATTATACTTTCACATTCCCTGTCTAGATGTTCAGGTTTTGTGTGTTTTAGCTACCGGTATATAAGACAAAGCTGTTTGGTTTGATTTTCTCGAGCTGCCAGTTTTATTCAACCCATATTAATGTATCCTCCCCAGAAGTGAGATTACTGAAACAATCTACATGTTGTCCCCTTGCAGCTGGGGGTGTGAGTAATCCTGGATTTGGTTTCCTTTTTAGTGTTCTGAAGGACATTAGCACCTGTAAATGTTCAAGTTTGCCTGCTAGACTGGTATTATCTGGGGCCTTGGCTCTGATGACCTGAGGGGAGCGCTGAAACTGCTCTCCAGCATGGGAAGCCGGTCTCTCTGTTGGTTTTTGTTGGCTGAGCCAGAAGCCGCCTGCTAGGGCAGATTGTGTGTTTGTGCCCGGAACTGTCCGTTAAAGACAGGCTGTCCCGAACATGCTGCTTTGGAGCGATTCTGAGTGTGTATGATTGAAGCCCATGGTGTTCCAGTTGAGAGGACACAATGTGTGTCTTTCGTTGTGAAAAAGAGAGTAAGGACCATTCTGGTAGATGCTGAAGGTTTCGTGATTATTTTGGGGGCCTGCAATTCTGTCCTCTCTCAAGTTGATCCAAACCTGTATGGCTTACAACCTTCAGTGATTTGTTTTGCCACTTACAGTATTTATGTAATGAAGAAGAATAAGGTGATAAAGGAGGACCACAAAAAAATAAATAAATAAATAAACACACCATAACAGTGCCTTTAAACTAGTTCATGTGACTAATGTGCTATAAGTATTCTGAAGCCACAATGGTGATTGTGTTAAAAACAGTCAGATATTTAATTAATCACTGATCTTACTTATTAATCTTCCACACAGCTGTTAGCCACTGTGACTGACTCATTGAATCAGTTAGTTCCAGTCGGTTTAATGAACTAGATTTAAAGTATTATTTGTATCATAGTGCAGTATTTATTTATATTAGAATTAGCTTTTATTTTATATATAGTTTTCATTTTAATGTTTATTTTATATATATATATATATATATATATATATATATATATATATATATATATAAAATTGTAGTAATTGTGTACTTCATCTTAAAATTGTTATGGTTAGTGGCATTTAGTCTCGAATATTTATATTTTATTTTATTTCAGCTTTATTTCAATTAATTGTTAATAGTTTTAGTTAACTATAATACTGTTGTGAAGTGGCTCAATTGATTCATTCAGAAGAATCTGACTCAAAATTCATGTGATTCATTTGTAAATCAGAGATTGCTAATTCCATTCTTCCAAATGCTATTTTTGTGCTCTGGTGGAACTAATGCCATACTGGTTTGGAACAACACGAGGCTGAGTAATTTGTGACAGAATCTAAATTTTAACTCGTTTACACATTGGACTTTTTTTTTTTTTTTTTTTTTGGAGAGGGCTGCTGGGAAACTCTCTTACTTATTCCTTCTGTGTGAGAGAGACTCATGGAACCACATTTTGTGTGTGTGAATGTCTGGTTTATGCATACGTGTGTTTTGGGCTGACTCAATTCAGTAGGTCAGCTAGCACAGCAATGATAAGCATCTTCCTCCCTCTCTCTTTCATTCTCCCTTCTCTCTTACACACATGCGTGCATGCAAGGTTTTGGGCCTGTTTTTTTTTTTCATGCATTTCTTAGATCAGATTTGGTGTCTGTTGGAATGATTTCAAAGATAAAAAGACATTATGTGAGCGTGAATAAGGGAAGACGCAACCTTACCTTTTTGGTTAAGCTACAACCCAAAATATCACCAGATTATAACTGTACACTTTCTGGTTACCATTAAAATCTTTAAAAAGGACAGATCCTCCCAACACTTCATGGTGCTTTCTGCTTTATTTATTCTTTCAATTCATTGCTACATAGATTGTTTTTGCTCACTGTGCTCCTGTTTAGTCTACTATAGCCACATTTGAAAGTCTTGTTAATGCTCACAAGTGGCCTCTTGCCTGTATTTTGTGTGTATGTATTTGTGAGCTTGTTGAGATCTCCTCTCTGCTAAGCCCCTTCTGCTGTGCTCTGGATATTCAGTGTTTAGTCTACCTCATGACTGTCCGCCACATTCGCTTATGAGTGTTTCTTTCAGGCCTCAGTCCACCCATCCTGTCAGAGCGCCATGTCCTTCTGCTGTGCTTCTGAGATTAGCTCTCAGAACTCTCTGGTGTGTTGATTTTGAGTGTATCAGGCAGTTTTCGTCTAGTGCACTCAGCAATCGTCTGGGTCTTTGACCTTTACAGGTATGCTTGAATGAGAGGGTTTCATATTTGACTCCTTAGGAACACAAATGGGCATTAATAATGGATGATTTGTGTGCGACTAGTTTTGAACAGAAGCACTTTGAGTATATGTGTTTGTAAAGGTTTTATATGATTTAGTCTCGAATTCATGGCAGCTTTCATTGGCCAAGGCCGTTTGACCGACATGTCAAACAACCAATCACAGTTTTTTTTCGTTCATCGTAATGTTTCGAGGAGTGAAAATGTCACCACAATAATAGACCGGCGTGTAAAAATCTTGGACGTATTTTAAAGATTATATGCCACGAACTTTACATTTTTCTCAACGTTCTGTGGCCGTGACGTTTGAGACTGAGACGTATGTGATTTGTATAGGCATCTTAGTCTTTCACCGGTTGAATTTTGGGTCTGCATGTGGTTTGAGCTTTATCTGAATCACTTTTGCCCAGACATTTCACCTTTAACCCCAAATCCTCTTTGTGTTGGAGAGTAAGTCTGATCGATGAGGCCATTATTAGCAAGCCGCCCCCCAGGAGGGTGACCTAAAAAGCCAAGGTCTGAATGCACTGGGCAGTCAGGGGGGTCACCGTTCCATTCCCCTCTGTCTGGAGGATGATCTCACCACTCAATTGGGTTTTTCAGGATTTGAGGACCACAAAGACCAAGGGAGAGTTTTCTAATATGCCCAAAGAATTTTGTGGAATTTAAATGAGGTGTTTTTCTTGAAAGGCCTAGGGAGCTTATTGTTGTCATGGCTCAAGAAAAGATTAATAATTTGTCGGGATTTGAATTTTATTCTGGGTAAGCGACTGTCATGTACATGCGTTTGAGATTTTGTGTTTAATTTCTGTTTACTTTTGTTTCACACACAGCGGTCGAGTGTTTACATTGGACTTCAGTGCCATGCGAGTTTGTGACCTGGAGTTTGACCTCGTCAGGCGTCTGTCCACGCCTTCCAGCTCCACAGCCACACCTACACCCACACCCACAAACACAAGCCCCACCCCTAACTCCCTGACTGTTTGGAAATACTACTGCAGAGATAACTTTGGCTGGAGGGAATATTCAGAGGTGAGAATCACACCAATCCAATCCATTCTCCCCCTTCTTTTATAATTCATTTTGACAATTATAATTTTACATTAGATTTCTATTTCAAATAAATAGTGGGGGTTTTTTTAACTCTCTCTTTGTCAAAGAATCCTGAGTAGCAAAACTATTTTTAACATTGATGATAAGAAGAAATGCTTACTGAGCACCAAATCAGCCTATTAGTATGAGTTCTTATAAATCATGTGAGTAACTGCAGTAATGGCTGCTGAAGATTCTGTTATAACAGGAATAAAATGCAATATAAAACCTATTACAATAGAATAGAGAAATTTATAAGTAATATGTTTTTATTGTAATTTTGTTCAAATAAATGCCATCTTGGTAAGCATGAGAGACATCTTTCAAATCATTAAAAGATCATGCAGACTTCAAACTTTTTGTGATTTTAGAATGGAAATAAAACCTAAACTCGTTCTTGAAAGATTCTGTGAGATTCACCTTTAAGGTCTTTTTTAAATAGTGCTAAGATTGCGCACACAAATAGCAGGTTTTCAGTTCCCAGAGTTAGTGTGTGTGTGTGTGTACGTGTGATTGCGTTGTGTATTGGGTCTCAAGTCAAACTGGCTCACACACACCAGAGAAGACGTCTTGTTCTACTCACAAGCGCCTGAAATCAGAACGTTGCATAAGCTTTCCTTTTAAAACAAATCTCTTATGATGGATACATTCTGACCAGTGCTCCGGATGAATTGAGTGGGAGTCGGGGCACATTTAAATGTTCTGTTGTTCTCTCTTTCTCCATCGAACACATTACATATACCTTTCTCCATTTCACAGCCTGTGGTTCGGTTGATTGAGGAAGCTAGTGGCCAAGGTCTGAAGGAGGTGCGTTTCATCACACTGCAGAATCAATACATCCTGAACATCCATGAGGGCTTCCAGCAAAATGCAGTTTTCGGTTTCTGCCGGCAGATCAAAAGACGACCGCTGTTCAGGTCCTCCATCATGCTTACCCCTTACCTCCAGTGAGTATCTCCGTTTACCTTCAGCACTCACAAAGTATCCTAAAACTCTTGTTAGACACCACTGATTTCACGCTGACCCATCTCCCATAACAACCAATTTTGTACCAAAAAAAGAGGTTAGTTCCTCAAAAGAGTAAAGAGTTTCACACACAGATTTTTTTTTTTCTGGATGCACTCCAAAACACCAAGATAACTTGCAAGCAGTTCACTGCTCACCAAGAACATATTGGACTCTGCGTTATTCCCATCAGTGAAGGGTTTAAAGCGTATATCTCATTTTAATTGCTTGAAGTACTGCTTGTGCTTCCTGAAACCCTTTCCTTCAGCTAGAACTTGGACTGCAGCTTAAGATGGTCTGCCATAATTTCCATAAGGAAAGAAATCTCTCTTATATCTATCATCTGTTGTCAATTGAAATATGATGTGTGCTTATTTACAGGGACAAAAAACTAAAATTAATGCAACAGATACAGAAGAAAGGATGAGGGTTAAATGGGTTCTAGATCTGTTAGGGTCTGTGTAAGAGAGTCTAACGTGATGAAAATGAAAGCCAGATATGAAAGCCAGATTTCTGGCTAGCTCAGTATTGTTTTTGTGGCATTTTCCTGCCCTGTCTTTCATCTCTTACATATTCTAAGTCACTCAGGCCTGTGAAGGGCCTGCGACATGTGGATATGTTTCTGTATGTTCCCTTATGTAAATTAAGCGAACAGCAGTTTTGAATCTTTTCCGTCCTGTTTTTTTATTTTTATTTATTTATATTTTTTTCACAATAGAGTCGATGAGTCTAGCTGTAGTATTTGCCCCCAGCATTAATGGAACAGAATCAGGACTGGGCGATATATTATTTTAGCCTTTTGACAGTATTATATATATCACAATATGTATGAACATTTTTGAATGTTGAACTTCAAGTCCATTTAAATGATGAAACAGGCAGATTGAACTGAGTTGGGAAAATAAAGTCACCAACAGCTCTACTAATGTTTAAATTAGACACACTGTTCAGCTTATCGCTTTCATACTTACAAGTCGCAAGACAAGTAGGGATTGTTAACTTTATTCCCATCAGTCCGCTACTGTTGTCAGATAGAGGCCACTGCAATGCTAGTCCACCCATCTACAGGGTCCTGCAGCGTCAGGAACACATTGTCCTGAGCACAGGGGTGGAACTCATTAGTGCGATTGACAATTTGGCCGATCCACTGCCTGCACCAGCTGAGTTAACGCTCAGCAAGCAGAATGAGTCACCCTTTTATTCACACAGAGACACTCTTAACAAACAGACCCTTAACAGTTGCTTTCCAGAAAGTGTTTGCTTATCTCTTCAAAATGATTGCCCTAGCTTCTTTTCATTTGCTTTTCCTCAATCGCTTTCCTCAACTCGCACTGACTTGAGGGATAACCTTTACCTTCCAGAAATCTAGTGCAATGTTTATTCACAGGACTGAACCCTGACCTCGATTTAACCACAAACTCCAGACTCATAAACACACAAGTGTCAAAATTGCAGAAGAAATTAGTCAAATTTCATGTTTCTCAATACCAATTTTGGTACCACAGAAAAAAAAAAAAAAAAATCATTAATTTCTACGTATTTCATCATATAATCTCACGTTCCCTCTCTTCTTTAGGACTCTTGGTGGCCTTTCCTCGACATTTCTCTCCTTTCTGGAAAGCTCTGGAAACCAGCCTCTCTCTCCTATGTCAAGCGGCCCCTCCAAAGTGTACCCCGAGACTTGGTTACCCATGAATACCAGTCAGGACTTCCTGCAGGTGCCCGTCTCCCGGGATGACCGCAGCTACCGTACTGTCTACAGCCTCTTCCACAAGACCGTATCTGAAACCAAGTTCCACATCCTGAAGATCCTCCGTGTCCAAAACCCCTTCCTCTGGGAGAAGTACAAAAGGTGGGGTAGGAGATTCTCAAACAATGTCTCGATCCTTTGTGCTGTTCAGAGTTGTTTAGTCTATTATCTGGGGCCAAAGCGGTGTTTAGTAAACACTGACATTACGGACTGGTTGAAGGTTATCAGGACAGATCTGTGTTTTTTATACGTCTATAAAGTGAGTATTTAGCCACACCCCTCAACAAGACTCTGAGGCTTTAATGTTTGCTTTCATGCTGCTAGGTGTCAAACATGCTAACGGTTGTTACTAAGATTTGTTGGTCGGAAACAGATGTGTTTTTGCGGTAGGTCCGTGAGGTGAACTTCTTAGCGTGTGAAATGAAGAACATGATAGAGGAAGTGAGTGCGAGAGGAAAGGGTGCTAGTGGCCTCGGTCTATTTTAATAAGACTGTTCGTGCCCCTCGTCTGTGGACGATTGGTTACAGAAAAAGGATGAGTCAGGAAGAAGATTTATTTCTGTTGACTCATGAGGTGTGTTTGTGCATGCATGTTTTTTCACTGCTATCTCAAGCAAGCAAACAATTAACTAATAATTGCATATTTCCATGTGTCTAGTAATGCCATTGATGGAGTAATTGCTGTTTCTGAACATACAGTAGACAGTATGTTCGTAAATATAATAATGTATTGATAGATTAGGTAGGCCTATATTACATTTTGGTAGTCTAGCATAGACATTTTCAAACTTTTTTATGCCAAAGACCCTAAAATAAAATTAACCCCCTTTCTTAAAATATGAAGGCAGCTAAATATTTTAATGTGTAAAGACCCACACATTTAAAGTCTGTGAGAAAATGTTACGCAACTTCTACTGACAACGTTGTTTCTAAAAACTAATAGCTTTTATATAGTCATTGTACTGAAGCCAAATCAGATTACTAATAATTTATGTAATGTATGTACTATTTATTATGTTCATAATTTTTTTTTTTCTAATGACTAGAATAATGAACAATTTTTCACAAAATTATGTGTAGAATTGGTTCTTTCTGTCTACAATTTTTTTTTTTTTTTTTATATTTTTAAATAAAATAGTTCCAATAGTTACTGGTATTTTTGGGCAATAAATACAATAGAATAAGATTACATATTTGCATAATTTAAGACTTTTGACAGGTCTTAGAAATTATAATAAAACCGTAATATTGTCAAATAAAAAAATGGTTACACTCTAAAAAAAGAAAAAATCTAGCCAAGAACTATCCACTCAGACAAGAATAGAATGATCAATATGTAAAACATTCATGTATAGCTTGCTTGTTTTGCTGGGCTTATTTAGGTGGATGGAATCTGAAATCTCATGTATCCCTGACAGGCCAACTGAATAAAGAGGTGTGGATATCTTATTTACATGCTACTACGTGTCTCAAACAAAACCCTCGAATGTTATTCAAAAATCAGTGCAGTGAACCTCACAACGTTTGCCAAATCCAGCAATTAGTTCATCCTCACAAGCACTTATTGTAGTAGCCTGGGAAAGAGAGCTGAAAGAATAAAGGTTGGAGTGTACATATGCTTGTGCAGGTGAAGACCTTTTGTACAATACTTCTGAGTGTTTCCAGGGTGTTGGCCAACGAGCGAGAGAGAGAATGTCACTGGGTAAGCATGAAAGAGTATTTGTTTGCATCAGTAAAAGAAAGAACACAACAGACTGATGGCAGACTAGCTTGGTGTAAAAGAGTTTAAAGGAGATGAAAGAAGAAGCTGAAACAACACGAGTGATTACTTTACTGGCGCATATGGAGTCACTTCTCCCTGGCAATGTGCGTGTGAGCGTGTCAGTCAATGATTGTGACAACTGGGGCTTGTCAATGGCCGTAGGGTCACTTGAGGTCAGTTAGGGCCAGTCAGTATCACACTGAGTACTCTACTGATCAGAGAGTTTCTTTCAGCCAGGCTGACCTTGCGTCCCCTATGCTCACAACAATAGAGGCACAGACTCGAGGCTAATTGAGCCCCGTTGCTGACCCGGTTCACTCAGGTCCCTGGCGCTCATCTGTTTACTCTCCCTTTCTGTACCCTCTCACTTCTCTGTTTTCAGTTGACAAGATGACAGGCCGAGTGCTCCAGAGTTAGACTTGTTGGCTTGTTTTCGTGCAAGGGCAGCTGGCGTGCTCTGACACAACAAAGTTGTGTGTTTTATTTTAGTGCTAGAAGTTTGCATACAGTAAATGTTGGCATCAGGGTTCAAAATTCACTTTTTTTTTGTCACACCTGTCAGCGGTGGCTGAATTGAGAAGATTTACCAGATGTGAGGTTGTAAAGGCAAATCATTAACAGTAGGATGTGGTGTGGTCCCACATGTGGGATTTTGTTATTTCTGTGCCCATGGGAGTACGGTCACACACATGGGATTTAGAATGTTCAGTGACATCACATAACTGCCGAATTCAAACCAAATTCAGAAACGGATGTGCTCAGCACTTCACATATAATCACATCTACGCAGTGTTTTCAACCACATAATGCTTATTTTAAGTTTCAGCCATTTAAATGAACATAAATACTAATAAAACCATACGTTTATAGTTTGTAAAATACAGACTGAAGTCTATGGATGCAGCAATAAGAATCCATTCTAATATAATTTGCTGACGTGTTTTATTCATATCTGATAAAAGTAGTGTCAGTAACAGTTCAGTCTATTCTGCTCTCAGTTCACTGGCCTCTTGCATGTATTTGGGAGAGACTGATGAATTTACGCACTGTAAATCCTACTGACAGGACTCTCTGAACTGCAGTGTAAACAAACATGACAGCATCCATCTCATGTTATAGCTCAAGATCTTTATAAAGGTTTTTAAATGACAAAATAGACTCACTTACACGTATTTGAGAATCAGAATATCAGGCTGTTGATGACATAGTAAGCAAGTTTGTGAATATTTTGATTATATTTCAATTTCAATTGTTCATCTTTTTGCATAAAATCATTGTTCTGACAATACGATGAAAGCCATGCATTATGTTACTGACCAACTAGTTTGAATCCTGGTTGCCTTGCACAGTTTTAGTCTGTTCTGTCTTTACTTTAGCCTGATGCTAACTCCCGTTTTCTGGTTTTGGCTTTTAACAATGTTAATAATGTTCTTCTCTTTACAGGAAGAAGGAGTACATGTCACGGCACATGTCAGAGATGGACCGCATGCTGAACGAACGCCACCTGTTCCATGGCACGTCCCAGGATGTGGTGGAGGGTATCTGTAAGCACAACTTCGACCCACGTGTGTGCGGCAAACACGCCACCATGTTCGGCCAAGGCAGTTACTTTGCACGCAAGGCTGTCTATTCTCACAACTTCTCCAAGCGCTCGCCCCGCGGTGTGCACTACATGTTTCTGGCCAAAGTATTGACGGGCAAGTTCACAGTGGGCAACCCTTCCATGCGCCGCCCACCCCCGCTGAATCCAAGAGACACCTCCAGTGACTTATTTGACTCCTGTGTGGACAACTGGATGGACCCGCAGATCTTTGTGATCTTCAGTGATGATCAGAGTTATCCTTACTTCATCATTCAGTATGAAGAGGTGGGCAATACTGTGGCTATTTGAAGATCACTGCACAGCTAGATTCCTGCACAAGAGACCTGTGCGCACATTCGACCATTTTGAAAAGAGACAGGAGTAGATGTGCGCCAGAAATCCGAATAAAACTCATCGACCATATGGGATATGTACGGATATGGTTCCAACCCTCAATCATGTGTGAGGGTTTCTGTGTGACCTTTCTGTCCACGTCTTCTCATGTCCCTGTGAATACAAATAGGGATTGTGTGTATGTGTATGTCATCCCTCCTCGGTTCTGGACAGTTTAGTGTGTGAATCATGTGTGGATGAGTGTCTCTGCTGTGGCTTCCATGGATGACCATGGATTGGAACCCACTTTAGTAAGAGGCACGTCAATGGCTTGCCACTCGGACTCGAGGCTGCTGTTGCCGCTTCACATTCTTATTATTTTTTTCCACAAAAAAAACTCAACCGCTCCCATTGCTGCCATTCGCGTCCCATACTTGCTATTTGTTCGAAGTTGTACATATGATCTCCTTGTTTATATTGAACTGTGTGCCTTTTGTCCATAAATAAATTGTTTATTTATGTTAGTCAATGTTGCAAGTAAATAAAAACAAGTTAAGGAGAATGTGACCGATGTTAAGTTGGTGTTTGTTTATATAGACTGACTTGGATTCTGTTCAGGTAAAGCATTGTAAATTGACGTTCAATTTTTTACAGTTCACTTCATACAGTTTTATATTTGACCAAATTTGCTGCTGACCTTTTTAATCATACCCTGTGGTTTTCTTACAATTCACACAACATTGTTACATGGTGCCAACATGAAAATTAAAACACAATGACAGGAACAGAGGCTGATCCTTTGAATATCTAGATAAATTGAGTTGACGATAAAACATTGAAGGCATCTTATGACATTCAGAAAGTGAAAGGGATTTAAGTCAGACACTGCTAAAATGCTAACATTTCATGGCAGGGATTTGCTTGTTACAGAATGCTACACTTTTATCAACCAACCCTGGAGTTAGATGTGATTAATCTTTAAGCATGTTCTACAAACGAAAATCTCTCTCTCTTGGTCTCTTAACCCACACCGTTCTCTCTCTTGCCCTTCCTCTCCAGAGGACTCTGGGTTCCTAAGCTCCATGCTTAATGAATCCCAGAGTACCAGAAAGAGAAAGGAGGGAGTAAGGGAACACCCTCACCACCCTGGAGCTGGCCAGTTTTGGAAACAACAGGTCCCCTAAAGTCTCTGCTGATATGCCTGAAAACATACTACCCAACCCCTATGCCAATCCTCAATCTTTCCTTTTGTTTCTCCATCTGAACTAAACATGTGTCTGATAAGTAATTTTCAGTATCAAAGAATGATCTGAGTCACAGTGTGGGATAGGCTCTGACAGATGTCCAGAACTTTAACCAGATATAAAGTGTAGTTAAATGGCTTTTCAAACAACACTGGAACCCATAGAAAAGCCATGTGCTGTTTGTCTGCCAGACTGCTTTTGTGGAATTATTACTGGCATAGAGACGCTATTGCTCTTCCTCTTTGGGACTGGAACAACCGAGAAGGCAGGGAAAGGCAAAGGACAGGCAGAAGAGGGAAGTCACTGATTGCAACCTACTGAGATGTGACCCTGAAAGAAGAAACTTAAAACTCTTACCCTTCCTTCCTACCCACTACCAGTTCTCTTTCTGCATACTTCCCCCTGACCTTTCTTCCCCAATGCCTGTGCCATCTTGTGTTTCTAATATCCATAGAGCCGCAATTATGGACCCCATTGCCACAACTTTGAATTACTTGCCAGACATCCACTGGATGATAATTCCAGATTGCTAAATGATTGATAAATCTCACACTGGAGACATGGAGGTGTGTCTGGCAGAGACAGGCAAAGAATGTGTGTTATTGCAGATATTTGACTTCTTATGTTGATTTCAAATATTAGATTTCTTGTTTGCTTCTTAGAGGAGGGAAAGGCTTGGGGAGAGCCAAAAAGAGCTCACAGAGAGCTCCATGATGCTTGAATCCCCACACGTCCTGCTCAACCCTGTTCCATATTTCTCCAGTGGCACCCAGCTGCAACCAATGAACATTCCTGCTCAGTCAGTTTTTTTCATCATTTCAAATTTCTGCCATAAGCCCTTCAGAGCAACAGTGGCTGACCAAATATGTGAAGGAGATTGTGCCCTGAACTTAATGTGACCTTAAAAGCAGCCCTGCTCTGCATGACCTCTGCTTTCTGCCCTGAAGAAGAGGGCTTCAACAGAGTTTTCCATGCATGGCCAAGCTCAGGATTTTCATCTTGGATTTTCTTCTTTGCATGCTTCCAATTCATCTTGCCATGCCATTTTCTTTTATGTAGTGCCATTTTCCTCTGTTTTATCTCTTTTCTTCTTGGGGGGAAGGAATATTTTGGATTTCTGTAAGGGCTTGGCAGTTTGAAAGCGCAATCAAGCCATTCCTTCACTTTTCTCTGGGCTGTCTACCTGTCATTGTCTGTTTTTTAAATTCGATTTTAGAGTAGGTCAGGCAATGGATAGGGGGAGCAGGGAGGCTAGAGCCAAGGCTATCCAGGAATGGACTCATTTGCAGTGTAGAAACTTGATGGGATGATGAATTGGACTGAAGAATATATAGCGGCTCTAGAGGCCAACAGGTTATCAAGAGCTCTGCTTCAGTTTCTCTGCTTTATGCCGATAGCTGACTCACCCAAGCTTCCATCTGACCAGTTAATCTTGGGTTTTGTGGAAGACATGTGAATGAATGCGTACTCAGTAGGCTAGCTGTCCTAAACCATGATTACCAGGCCAGTGCATACATGATGGTTATTTCATACTGTTTCGACATCTCTTGATAGACTGCATAGTTCTGTTTTCTCAGAAAATCTCCATCTGGACAATTAAGGTGGGAGGAAAGGCAAGGACAGAGGGAAAATTAAGACCAGGAAGGAGGTGGATGAGTGTGGCTCATTGCTAGTCTATACAGGTGAAGCAAATGTGAGGAGGCAGGACAGATTTCAGTCCCTGCTTAATGCCTGATGGATCTAAACACAGCTGTACTAAGACATGCATGCATCTAGAGACTGAAAATGCTAAATGTTTTTGTGATCACACAAGCAATTGTAATTTCATTCTGAGGGTCTTTTACTGTGCCTCTGGTGTCTTCTCGTGCAATTTGCTCCCTTCCACTTGAAGCACTAAGCAGGTGAAATTAAAAGACAAGGAAACAAATAATAAAACTTCTACCATCATGGAAGGCAGTGCTACATCATCATGAACACTTGGTTTATGGTTGGGCAGGGTTGTTGCTTGTGACAAGCCCCCTGGTACCATTTCCTGACTGGAGCAATGGGAGGTTCTGGAATATGCTGGATGCCCAGAGGAAGGGTAAAAAAGACGGGGGAGGTGTGAAGCTATGGGCAGCGTACGTGCCGCACAGCTTGAGACTTGTGCTGGAGGTGGAGAAAAAAGGAACAGGATGCTTAGCCCTGTAGGAATGCATACGCCCTGGCAGTGGCAGTATGTGCATAATACTCATCCCTCTCACCCACAGTTCACCCACACTGGAAAAAGAGAGTGATATACTGAGAGAGAAAAAGATGGACACAGAGAGGGCAGGGTCAGTGAGGAACTGCATTAGGGTGAAAGAACCTGGTGTGTCTATCATAAAGGAAATGATCTATGACGATAAAATTGCAGGGTAGAGTTGACTGTTGCATCAGTTTCTGGTTATCACGAGAATCAGGGCTGATCAACATGCCACCAATGTTATTCACAGGACTCTGACGTGTGCACTTGAAAATAAATTGTTTACGCTGTGCAGGATGTTCCTGATTAACATAAAGTGTGAAGTAAAAGGACACATGAAAAGGCATGTTTACTGACACTAAATACACACAAAATAAATAGTTTGGGCATGCACATCTGGGTTAATACAAACTCATTAGAGCCATTGGAGATTTTTTTTTTTTCCTTTACACATATAGATACAAAAAGTCATATGAACACAGGTTCTTATGACTCTCAACACACATTTTAAAGTAATAGAAAACTCATCAAAACTATGCAGCAACAAAGAAGGAAGTACATAAAATGCAACAAAAGATGTTTAATCAAAACCATTTTATTATATTTGTCTAAAATATATATTGTAAGAAAGTGTCTAAGTAACATGTAAACTTCATAGGATGGCAAATTTAATCAAGACATTTGAATTCACAATTAAAAAATAAATAAAATAAAATCCTTTTTTTTTGAAGTAGCCACCCTTTGCAGACCTATCAGGCACCTAGACAGAATGAGGAAGCCACCTGGAATGCTTTTTGAATCATCTTGAAGGAGTTCCCATGTATGCTGGACACGTTGTCAACATTTCCTTCACTATTTGTTCCAACTCATCCATTTGTAAAGAGTTTGTAAAACTTATATTTGATTACAGAACTGATTTGAATCATTTAAACAAAAGCCTTCAGAGCAAATAGTCATAAGACATTTAAATTCTGTCAACTGTATTCAAACTTTTGACTGTATGTCCACTTTGAACCAGATGTTCCACACTGTTTTCTCTTAAATTTATGTGCCTATGAAAGCCTGAATGCTAAGCTAACATTCAAAGTGTTGTACAGAATGCATACAGACAAATCAAGTGTTACCCTGCGTAACTGGTAACAGTTTTCATTGAAGGTACATCATACTCTATATAAACACATAAGCCAGAGGGAAATTGATGGTTTGGACCATAGCAGATAAACGTCCCTTGTTGCTTTTGAGTGTGTTCAGTATCATTATAAAAAGAAGCATATTGCTAATCCAATCAAGCGTTTTTTTTTTTAAACAGAGGCCAAACCAGGCGCAGATACTCAAGGATAGTCTCCAAGTTACAACCTTAAATCCTATAATCATATTTCCAATATATTGGTGAGGGGTTAACTGAGAGATTTGGTTGATATAGAAAATTAAAAGAGAACGAAAACATGCATTTGTGTCATTTCATCTGTGTAAAGCGCCACACGTCACCTGCTCGGCACGTGCGAGACGACACGCTGGCGTATCTGAGTGTGGGGGCACGGCAGTGAGATCGGCAAGGAGGTAACAGGTGACAAAGAACAAACACTCAACTGATCCAACATCAGAGTGCTGCTCATTCCACACACACTGAACAAGCCCAGGCAGGCCGTCACAGCAACAGTGAGGCCACATAGTCTCACACTACCTGCGTCACCGGAATTCCATGTATGTGTGTGCGTGTGTATACGCGAGAATGCTTTTAAGGGAGAGGACCGAACAGTTCTTCATGTTGAATTAAAGCAATAGAAGCCTCTCATGATCTGCCTTGGAGAAAAAAGGCTGAGAACTTAAAATTCCCCTCACATTCATGTCCCTCTGCTGAGCTGCCATTTTACTGCTGTTGGCTGGAATCTCAAGCAGTGTTTCCAGCAATGCTTTAATTACGGATACTGGGTTGTGTCTTAAACAATGGGTTTATTTCAGAACCATGTGACACTGCTACTATTTATGAAGTTCATGAAATAAAATAAATGTGTTGCATGCAAAATAATAAATAAAGACACATTTTTGATGTTCATAGTGTTTAATATTTTGGCTGATATAGTTAAGAGGATGTTGATCAGACATGATTTATTCAATTTTATGTTTGGAGGCTTTGGGCTCGAAACCAAATCCTAATTAGAAACTGGAGTTCAAATTCTACCATGCCCAACAAAAATCAACATAAACAACTTAACCACTTCATATGTCACATGCAGTGTCACATGGAAGTTTGTTTTTCCCTCTAGGAGTAAAAAATAAAAAGGTAATGTGAGGTAAAGTTCATTAACTCATATTGCCACAAATAAAGTCAGATTCTTTTACTCTAAGGTTTCCATAAAGCTGACTTGAATATTTGTGTACTATACTTGAGGCTGTGCATTGCAGTGACGCTGAACCTTGATTAATGTTAAATTACGAAGAACCTTGTGAATTATTAATATATACAAATGATGTGTGATGCCAACTCCTTAACGTTCACAAAGATAAACCTGTTCCACAGAAACAGTCATTAAAGGTCACCTGTTAAACATGGTGTTCACAAAGTTTCAAATGTCCTGATATGATCAGTCAGTTATATTTAATACTGAGGGGCAAACTGAAACCTACCTTATCATTATGCATCACACATTTATGTCACACTTAACTTGGAAGATTCTAATCAAGCAGACACACACTACTTCCTTACTGTCAGCTTCAATCAATCAATCCACTTAACCCCCCTCTTTCCCCCATTAATCTGCTTGATTAGATTCTTTCCAGAACAATCTTTCCCACCAGTCTCTCACAGAGCTTAGTAGTAAACATCCACACAATAGCCATTCCGAAGAGAGAACTATTGTTGCAGAAAGTGTTTGCCTTCTCACAGAGGAATCTCTTTCTTTCAGGGCTAGAAGACTGTTTTTCCCCTTTTCCGCCTACCTCACGGGTGGTCTGGTGGAGATAACCCACCGTAGAGGTGCTGATACAGATCAGATTTGGTAGAACTGGCTGAAGAATGGCCCACTAAAACAGTTGCAGTTGAGGATGAGGGTGAGGAAAATAGTGGTAAAACTGATGAACGCTTCTGGATAGGTAAAGAGTGCAGGGTTATATTGTGGAATGATAATCTACTGTAGTATGTAAAGAGATTTCAGGTAATGGAATAATTTGAGTAATGACTGGATAGGGTTAGTTATTGCTGGATAATCGAAAAATTAACTATGACTACTATGATTCCTTCAGATATATGCACAAGATACCACAAGGACTGTCTTTTTACTTAAGCTGTTCTGGTGTTTATTCACATTGTTTCTAGATTATTGTGTAGAGTGATCAATCTTCATTGGCCAAAAAAAAAAATACTTTTCACAAAAAATAAATAAATAAATAAAAATAAATCCTGACACAAAATAACCAGCTAACATTGATTGATTAATCATATCTGCAGCACAGGTGAAAGTGTGAATGAGTACTAAACATAATGAATAGATTAGGGGTGTAACGATACGCATATTCGTATTGAACTGTTCGGTATGAGGCTTTCTGTTCGGTACGCAGTACGCATTATGTATACCGAACGGTTCGTTGGACTAATTAATTATATTTGAAAAAAAAAAAAGAGAAATAAATGATATGTGTTCAACAAGGTAGCCCAATAACACAAACGACGTAACAGGCAACGCCCCTGACACTCCCGAAGAAGAAAAAAACATCAACTTAAAGTTATATGTTTATGTTAGGCTACTCAGTCAGGTGCTCGCTCACTCAGTACGCGCTGAAGGCTCGTTGCAAAATGGCCAATGCGTTTAACAGACCAGAAATAGAAGATCCTCCAATAACCAACCAACTCGGGCAGAAGCGCTCATGAGGCGTCTGTCTTTGCTAAGCAACAATGACGTGCTCTCTCCATGAGACGCGGAAATTTCAGCAAAGGATAAATGGATTTGCAGCACTAAAAATCGCTTGCAGTAGCTCTGCTACTAAATTTATTTCCAAATTGCAATCCATATACAACTATGATCAGCTGTTCCTTCATCTTGGCTGAGCTTTCAACGTTGTTACGGGAAAGGATAAAGCTGATTGGTTAGTTCTTGTCACATGACCCGCGGTGCGCTTGCTTCATTCTGAAAAGTTGAGATGTTTTTACATTTTGCTGTATCTAAAACGTACCGAACCGAACCGAACCGTGACATCAGTGTATCGTATCGAACCGTGAATTTTGTGAACCGTTACACCCCTAGAAGAGATATATAATATTTTGTTATACAATGGGCTACCTAAAAAGCTGAAAACATAGCAAATAAATATAAGAAACAATAGAGGAAAAAATTACAAATTATTTTCATGTCTTCCAGCTTTTTTTATGTACGGAAATCACAATTTCTCCGGTTCTCTCCCACAAATGCGCACACACTGACTTGGGCACACATGCGGGCAGAAACTTGTCAACACCATCCTGTGAAATTAGTCAGTAAAATAGTTTCGCAGCTGAAAAGGTTTCTCAGTAGGGAGGTTCCTGAAGCAGTTTAACTTAAATATTTGGTATTAGAGATGCTGCAGTGTTCCACGCAGATATTCGGACACTCTTAATCTCTCTCTCTCTCTCTCTCTCTCTCTCTCTCTCTCTCTAATAACTGCATTAGACTGAACTAATAACTGCATTAGCCTGCATATCAATGACTCAAGCCTCTATTATGAGCTCTAATAGGATGTTTTGGAATCTGAAATGGAAGGTTTGGTATGAAGTGCGTTTTTTTTTTTAACACATTTCTGGATGGAAACATGTCAAATGTTTTGAAAAAAATACTCTGAACAATATCTTGATGTGTGGTTGTGACTCCTGGACATTAAAATTATTAGAGAAATAACTATGTAAATAAGTGGTATGCTGCACTTATTAATGGAATGGTCTTTCTTAGTTCTTAAACAAATTAAGAGCTACATTAGATTTGTATTGACTGAACGCAAGTGCTTATTGCAATAATAAAAATATTTTATTTGCTTGGGTGGAAATATTAGGCCTATTATATTAATAGGGAGGGGGGCCCAAAAATTAGTTTTGCCTATGTCACGAAAAGAGGTAAATCTGGATCTGGTTACCTCCAAAAACACAATCAGCCATTGCTTTCCCTTAAAAATGGCCTCACATGCAAGGGAATTGCTACAAAGAATATTGCACCTGAAAGAGCCGTTTACCGGATCATAAAGAACTTCAAGGAGAGAAATTTGACTGCAGTGAAGAAATCCTAAGGATGTCCTAGAGTGTCCAGCAAGCACTGGATCATCTACTCCTGAAGAGTTCCGCTATGGAATTGTGTCACCACCAGTGCAGAGCTTGCTCAGGAATGGCAGCAGGTTGGTGTGAGAGCATCTCTATGCACAGTGAGGCCAAGACTTTTGGACAACGGCCTGGTGTCAAGAAGGGAAGCAAAGAAGCCACTTCTTTCCAAGAAAAACTTAAAGGACAGACTGAAATTTAGCAGGAAGTACAAATAATAAAGACTGGACAGCAGAAAACTGCTAAAAAAAGTAATTTTCTCCAATGAAGCTCTCTTCCGACTGTTTGGGACATCTGGAATATCGATTGTCTGGAGAAGAAAAGGGGAATGTTACCATGAGTGTTGTGACGTGCCAACAGTGACGCATCATGAGACCATCCATGTGTGGGGTTTCTTTTCAACCAAGGAAGTGGACTCTTTCATAATTCTGCCCAAAAACACTGCCCTGAATAAAGAATGGTATCAAAATGTCCTACAAGAGCGACTTCTTCCATTGATCCATGAGCAATTTGGTGATTATCTGTGCATTTTCCAGCATGATGGAGCACAATGTATAAAATCAAGAGTGATAAAGAAGTGGCTCGAAGATCATTATGGATCTGTGTCCAGGCAACTCCTCGGATCTCAATCCCATAGAGAGCACGTTGTCAGTCCTCAAAAGGCAAGTGGACAAGCAGAATAAAGCAAGAATGGGTCACCATCAGTCAGGATTTGGCCCAGAAGCTAATATCCAGCATGCCAGAGCAAATTGCAGAGGTTATAAAGAAAAAGGGTCAACACTGTAAATATTAATCTTTTTCCAAATAAAAGCCTTTAAAAATTATGGTATGTTTAACATTGTTTTTTCAGTAAACCATAGAAACATGTAGAAAATAATCTACAAATACTGAAGCAGCAAACTTTGCAAAACACAAATTTATGTCACATTTATGTCACAAAAAAACTTTTGGCCCTGACATTGTCTCCCGGGGTCAATTATGGGTGTCAGTGACATGCTTTCAATTATACACTGATTCTTACTGTGATTTAAAAACAAGAACTTCTGCACTTTATTCAATACATATATAATTATTATTATTTCTTTATTTTTAAATCCAAACTCTTTTTTAGATAGATAGATAGATAGATAGATGTGTTAGAAGAATATCTATCAAAAAGAATAGATAGAAGAATTCACAGACAAAACCAAAATAATTATATATAAATAAATAATATGCATGTTTTAAATGCAACAATTAACATGATGCAGCTCACATTTTACACCAGTTGTTTTTCTTTTTGACAGACAGGATTTCTGGGAGTTGTGGCGCAGTAGTTTATGCCACTCCCCCTGTGCTCGATGCGTGACTGTGCTCAGTAAGTCACAGCGGTTATTTGAAATGATACGGCGGGGGATTGTCAAGACATCCGCCACTAAATGTGTAACACAACACACTGCCGTGAGAGGAGCTGAGTTGCCTCTGAGTTTCTCAAGCAAATCAATTCACAAGGGCTCTTTTAAACCTCCCTTCCTCCATACTCAAACACACAGACACGCACGAGTTCAACTGTCTGCCTCAAAAATGTGCTTAAGCCTATTTTTAGCCAGTAACAGTCTTTTTTAAATGAAATTAAATGAATGTAAGATCATATTCCTGTACTTTTTAATGTATTACAGGCTACATCACGCTCACACCACTTCTCAATTCCCTTTAAATGTAAGTAGACTCGCAAGTGGCGGCCCAGCCAACATTAGGTGCCTAATACTTTATAGCACTCTCTCACGGAACTGGGGCGTTAAGTGAACAGCAGTCACGCCACCCCCGTGCACGGCCTGATTTGGAAAGCGACATATTGGCCATCAGCTTTAATTGATTTGCGAGATTGGGTTAATACATGTTTGCGTGCAGACATCACGAAAAGACCATTTGGTGTTTAGGTTCCCTGGGAGGCACAAATCCCCCAGGACCGAGCACTAGGCTGAAACGTTCTATGTGGAAACAAATAACAAACCTCAGCAAGCCTATTTATTGCTCAAAGGAACACATGCCCTACTAAATAACAGAATGAGTAAACAACAAAATAAAATGTTTGACTAACTGACAAAATAATGAGCACAAATATACAATTAGACACATATCGCACACATTTTGTCAGTCATTAATTAATTCTTAACCAGCTGGTTCTTACCTGTTTTTGTTGATTTTATTTATTTATTTATTTATGTGTGTGTGTACAATTTACAAATAAAAAAAAATAATAATAATAATAATAATTGAGGGCATATTCAGTATTTCAAGAGAATGTCAGTTAGTTTATTTAGTATAGGAATATTCCATTAACTGTGAAGTATCTTGAACTCTCTTTCAGAATAAAGTATATGGAAATTATATGGAATTTTTCTGTAATAACAGTAGGCCCATATAAAAAGCATCACTGTTTACAGGAGCTGTTAACAAATCAGTCTGTACTGGTTGAATAATTAATCTATGATTCAAAAATATATGTGCCATATGTGTCTTTTTGTATATCTGTGTGCGTTCCTGGGTTATATTATTTGTCTCACATTTTATGATGTTTACTCGATTTGTTATAGTTCAGCTAGTATGGCATATTTTCTTTTGTGGAATAAACAAGCATGCCTTTTATTTGTTTCCACATACAACTTTCCTGGCTCTACTGGAATGGACATTGAGTCTGTAATAAAGTTTGATTGATTGATTGAACAGAATCCATACAAAAGCAGCCTGTAGTGATAAGTTCTCAGAAATAGCCTTAACAATAATAATAATAATAATAACAATATTAATAATAATAATAATAATAATAATAATAATAATAATAAGGATACTTTCAATAGCTCCACAAAATATATGTATTTTACAAATTACTAAAACAACTTGAGTGCATGGCAACAGTAGTATTGTATATATACAATATATTGTATATATTGTATATATACAATACTAGGCTCCACCAATTCCTTCTGTACTCTCAAAGAAAGATCAAATTTACATCATGACATGCACAAGGGATTGCACGCACACTCTTCAGTCATATCCTAATACACGCAAACACACTCATTCAGTCACTTGTCCTTTCGGCAAGGTTCTATTTACATTACACACTTCCGCATACACATAGCGTGCTTGGATGAACTCTATAAACGCAAGCTTCCCATTCCCCCCGGGCAGACTGCCATTAAACAGTGGTCGCTCTCTACTGATTTAACACGACATCCAATCAACCGATTAATAAGCAGTGTTCCTATACTATTAAATATCCTAAATGTAATATATTATCATTAACGACATTATTTATGATATTCTTATTCAATCTTGAAAGGATAAAAATCCAAAGATACCCATTACGAGCTGAATGGGCTCGAGTAAATCCTGACTGCCCGGACGTTGCGTGTCTTCCCGGGTTTAGTGTCAGTTTATGGGCTGGGTAAATGAATCACGCTCACATGCTCTGAGAATACTCATCCAGTTCAAACTGTTCAAAGAGCACGCTATTCTTTACTCTGTTTGATTAGGATCTCACGTTGTCACCATGGCGCCTGCACAATGCAACTAAACTGTTGAAAGCTATCAGAAAATCCATCAAATCTGAAGGTCCTTGTGTTCAAGCTAGCGTGTTTAGTTATGCATTTTTTCTATTCTGCTAATAGAGAAAGTATTTAAAGGGGTCATATGATGTGATTTTAATCTTTTCCTTTCTCTTTGGAGTGTTAGAAGCTCTTGACACTACTTTGTTTGGCCTTCCGAAAGAGGACACGACTAGAAATATGTTTACATCACGTTTATAATGGGTTTTATGTGTATGTCTCATCGCTCTGGCCGGACAGGGCAACACGATATGTTAAGGGGTGTAACATCTCTGTCACATGCTTGAGGTATTCGGCGAATAATAACACGTTGGATAGCTGGCCAATCATAGCACACCTCGCTTTTCAGACCCATGAGCTTTGTAAAATCGACAAATTTCAGAAGGCGGGCCATAGAGGAGAAACAATAATGTACAGTATGTGGAAAATGTGTTTTTTAAACTTAAAACTGCAAAAACACATTTCATTACACCAAATAATGTTCTTTTTAGCAGCATCATATGACGCCTTTACAATTAAATGACTCAAAATGCCTGAATCTGTTGTATTAAATCCAAAAATGTAATAGAATGATACAAAATAATATCTAGTGAGAAAATGTTATTTTAGTATCATTGTCATACTATTATGCTAATACATACTACTATTGACTAAATGTTATACAAAAATTTGCATATTAGATGTTTAATTTTTATGTATTGTTTTTATTAATTGTTATTTCAGTTATAATTTAGTACATCAAGCTAAATCAAATCAAGAAATGTTGCCTAACTTAATTAAAACAGACTTTTCATTTATTTCAGTTAACATTTATTTTATTTTATATGGGTTACATTTTTTAATGGATTGTATTAAAGACTATAACTCAGTAATATCTGAAGGCTTGTATTATAGTGTCTCTGTCAGTAAATTTAGTAAAATTTACATTTTTCTTCTGTCCTAAAAAGGAGATCCCTAAGGAGACAGCTGATAAAGAAGAAGTGGAGATACACATCCCCTCATACCCCCTACCCCTGGAAATACAGCAGGTAAATAACATTCATTTCACAGATTTTGCCCCCCTGCTGTGCAGATGTAATTGCATAGATTCTCAGTTTTGCTGCTATTGTCCTCCATCATAATTACACACACTTCACATATCTGCATGATAGAGAGGGAAGTTTGATCCTTTGTGATCCGTTACGCTCAGGGGCAGCTGGCGATCAGCATTCATTCTGTCTGATTTATCAGGTGCCTTTGTATCCTAAAGAGGTCATGTTGCACTGGGTCATTTAGAGGAGGTATATTATCAAAACCTACTTTGTGTTGTAAAAACATTAAGACTTTCTACATTCTACAGGTATAAGACTGTCTACAAGGAACATCAGCCATTTATATACATAGGAATATTTTTACTCTCTGATTCAACAAAGGAACTGAAACTCAAGTCAATGAGTTACCAAACTACACTCACCTACCCCTTTTTTGTGGATTAAGACAAAGTGCACATTTTGCCCGAAAAAGCCCTTACTTTTTGAAACGTCTTTACATAGGGAGTATCCCATTTAAATTAACTCAGTATTTAGTATTGTGTTCCATGTCAGGTTCATGGCGTGCCACTCACAGGGTAAACACAAGGTCAACAATGCCTATTATTATCCTTGGGCTATGAACAATTCATTTAGCTATTTTTATATGCCTTGTACAAAGTGTTTTTCACACAAATATTTTTTGTCTAAGTCAAAAAATAAATAAAGTGCATTTGACATTAAATAAACAAATATGCACTATATTTTCTGTTTTTTCCTCCCTGGCTTTAACCTATATTCACCATTTTCAGCCTTTCCTCTATTTATTTTTTATGTTAGCGTGGCAAGTGGCCCCAGTATGACAAGAGAAATGATGGAGATCCCACTGAGTCTCACTATGGTGCCTCTCTCTAGCTCTGCTGCTCTCTAAATAATGAATGGGACTAAAAATCATTTTTCTACCTTGGTTGACGTGGGGTGATAATGGCGGCATGTGTTGCGTGTTTAATGGCAAGATAGTATTCTCAGCTTCTCCCGCTGCTCCATGCACAAACAACAACTTCTCTTATCTCTCACCTGTGCATCTTAGGCTGTCTTAAAAACAAACACTCACTGAGTGCAAAATACAAATATAATTTGGCTTTGTTGTGAAAATAACATGAATAGCTGTTAACTAGTGAACTGTGGTATTAAGAATATGTACAAATGGCAAGAATGATATACCACTTTTACCTTAGTGTAAAATTCATCAGAGGTTTATTGAGGATGTCTAAAGATTTTTGTTTTCCATCCAGACCTCCATATGGTGACATATGTGAACTATTACTCATGTTAAGGCACCAAAACTCAAGTATGGATGTTTTTATTAGAGGAAACATTTCACATAGAGACTGGCTCAGACTTTTCACAAGTCTCTGATTAAAGTCAAGTCTAAAACCCTTTATGGTAATTGTTTTTCCAGTTTTAGGAGGGCATTCATTTTATTTATTTCTGAATTATATTCCCTAGAAATTTTGTTGTTCATTAAGTCATAAGTAGCACTGTAAATATACACTACCATTCAAAAGTTTGGAGTCAGTCAAGAAATTGGTACTTTTATTCAGCAAAGACACATTAAATCAAAAGTGAGAGTGAAGACATTTATAATTATACAACAGCTGGTTAACAGTTCAACTATGTGATAAAAAAAAAAAATCAATAAATAAAAAAATAAAAAAAATAATAATAATAATAAACTGATTTCAGACATTTCAGTGGTACTCTCATTATCATTCTTTCTTTCTTTCTTACTTTCTTTCTTTCTTTCTTTCTTACTTTCTTTATTTAATTTGCACTGCATTAAATGGAAGTGTCCATCAAATTAATAGATAATATCCTACTAGAAAATAGTGTAGTGTATCTACAAGAAAGTGTGATAAATATATATATATATATATATATATATATATATATATATATAAAGTGAAAGTGACATGACATTCAGCCAAGTATGGTGACCCATACTCAGAATTCCTGCTCTGCATTTAACCCATCTGAAGTGCACACACACAGAGCAGTGAACACACACACACACACACACACACACACACACACACCCGGAGCAGTGGGCAGCCATTTATGCTGCAGCACCCGAGGAGCAGTTGGGGGTTCGATGCCTTGCTCAAGGGCACCTAAGTCGTGGTATTGAAGGTGGAGAGAGAACTGTACATGCACTCCCCCCACCCACAATTCCTGCTGGCCCGAGACTCGAACTCGCAACCCTTCAATTGGGAGTCCGACTCTCTAACCATTAGGCCACAACTTCCCTTACAAGATACAATGACCTCTTGTTTGTTTAATAAAGGAATATATATATAGTCTGCAACTAGAAGGGGAGAGAAAAGTCAGGAGAGTTTAAGAGCGGCCCGCCACACAGAGCAGCCTTTACTTGGGTTAAAGTTTGCTGACACAGCTCTGTCCATTGGACCGGATCTGGTGCTTCCTTTTTAGTGAGATCAGTCAGACGGCTGCTGAGTTCTGAATAATTAGGCACAAACCTTCTATAATATCCCACCAGCCATAAGAACTGTCTCACCTCCTTTTTGGTCTTAGGGCTCAGGCAAGTTGCAATCGTTGCTGTCTTATTAATTTGAGGACTCCTGCCCATGACCCAAGTTGAAGCTCAGATACCTGAACTCTGAGTGTCAGCATCATCTCTTCTCAGGTGTTCTGGATCCAGACTGGAGCTTGTGTAAATCCTAGTTACCGCAAATCCATGGCAAAACATAGAAACAAATAGAGACATCATTAGCATAGCTGCTGATCCAACAAATTAAAATTAATTAGTTTAACCCAAGCTAAAGAATAAGAATGTGCATTTGATCAGATGCAACTACACTCATAATTTAAGAGATACATTTAAGAGATGCATTATTTGAATGCTTGGCGAAAGAGATGCGTTTTTAATCTTTGCTATCCTAGGAACTACCAAAAGTCCAGCGTTTTGTGACCTTAGGGAGCATTATGGAATGTAACGTGGTAGAAGGCTAGTTAGGTATGCAGGAGCTAAAACATTTAGGGCCTTATACGTAGGTAATGATAATGTGTAAATGATACAGAACTTAATAGTTAGCCAATACATAGACTGTAAAATTGGGGTAATATGATAATATTTTCTTGACCTGGTAATGACTCTAGCTGCTGCATTTTGGACTACCTGTAGCTTGTTTATTGAAGAAGCAGGACACCACCTAGAAGTGCATTACAATATTCCAGTCTAGAGGTCATGAATGCATGAACTAGCTTTTCTGCATCAGAAACAGATAACATGTTACGTAGCTTGGCAATGTTTCCAAGATAGAAGAATGCAGTTTTTGTAACATGGGAAATATGATTTTCAAAAGACAAGTTGCTGTCTAATATAACACCCAGATTTTTGACTGTAGAGGAAGTAACAGAACATCCGTCTAGTTGCAAATTGTAATCTACATGATTCTGTGTAGTGTTTTTTTGGTCCAATAATTAATATCTCTTTCTTATCCAAATTTAATTGGAGAAAATTATTGGTCATCCAATCTTTTACATTTTTAACACACTCTGTTAGCTTAGATAATTTAGAAGTTGAATCTGGTCTCATTGAGATATATTGCTGAGTATCATCAGCATAACAGTGGAAGCTAATTCAGTATTGTCTAATAATATTACCAAAGGGCAACATGTATATTGAAAATAGAAGGGGACCTAAGATGGATCCTTGTGGCACTCCATATTTTACTGGTGATAAATGAGATGACTCCCCATTTAAATAAACAAAATGGTAGCGATCGGACAGGTAGGATCTAAACCATCTTAGAGCCTTCCCTTGAATACCTGTATGCTTTTGTAATCAATCTATGAGTATTTCATGATCTATGGTGTTGAATGCAGCACTAAGATCAAGTAAAACTAGAAATGAGATGCAGCCTTGATCGGCTACATGTAACGACTCTTTCAGTAATTTAGTGGGTACACGATCTAATAAAATGTTGTTGGTTTAGATACAGTGATAAATTTGTTTAACTCTTCCTGTCCTATATTTGTAAAGCACAGCAGTTTATCTTTGGGTGTGATGGATGAAACGGAAGTTCTAGACGCTGTAGAATCTACATTCGCTATTGTATTTCTATTGTTATCCATTTTATCAGTAAGGAAATTTATAAAGTCATTACAATTAAATATTGGTGGAATATTTGAATCAGGTGGGGTCTGGTAATTTGTTAATTTAGCCACTGTGCTAAATAAAAACCTTGGATTGTTTTGGTTATTTTCTATGAGTTTGTGTATATGCTCTGCCCTAGGAGTTTTTAGAGCCTGTCTATAGCTGGTGTCACTGGAGGAGCACAAGACAGACACAGTGGGCATGGCGTCAGGCCTCTGAGAGGCTTTTATTAACAGAAATCAAATAAAACATGAGATAAGAGGTGGACAAAGGGGAAGAGTGCCCAAAATAACAGGGAATCTGGTGTCCTTGTCGGGGTGCAGGGTCCGTGTAGGTTGGGCAGTGTTCATGGAGGAACACTCCCCTCCTCGGTCCGGGGCGCGAGGGGCGGCGGCTTCCTCTAGCGGCCGCATCTCTCTCGTTGGCCGCGATGCTGGTAGGGGATGGACGGCCCGGCATCCTGGCCCGTCGGCCGTGTAAACGGTGCAGTTCTCCTCCGGATCGCGGGCCCGGCAGCTCACGTCTCCAGTAGGGGAGTCCCTCAACGCACCCTTCCTGGACCCATGAGGACACCAGTGTGCATGCACGGGGAAGAGACCGGTCTCCCGAGGAGAGGCGCATTGGGCTTTTAAACAGCGGTGGTGATGAGGCTTCATTTCCTTCAGGTGTGCCCCATCACATGCCGCCAGCCCTGACTCGTCCAGCGCCCCTCTTCTCACACACCCACTCCAGTCGGGAGCTTGATGAAGGGCGGTGATTTAGGGCGGGGTGCCGGTGACAATCAGGGAGGAAGCAGCTGACTCGTTACACTGGACATACTGTTTTTCCATGCAATTCTAAAAACTTCCAAGTTGGTTTTTCTCCATTTGCATTCAAGACTACAAGTTACTTTCTTGAGAGAGTGAGTATTACTGTTATAAGAGCAGAGTACAGAGTAACAAATCTGTGTAATCAAAATAGTGTTGTGAAAGCTGTCTTTTCTTTAGATACGGAGATTTGGGATAAGGGGATCTGCCAATATCCCTCTGTTATATCCAGTATCAAATAAAACCAAGCTGTGCCCATTCGTTCAATCAATTTGTCAATCCGTGGCATTGGATTTGTGCCACATTTTGACACAGAATTGGTAATCCACACGTTTTAGGAACTAAAACTATCGAGCTCACCCAGTCACTGTTGGATTCTTCTATTAACCCCATTTTGAGCAATATTCTGCCTGTAACTTGGTCACATCAGTGAGCTGGGAGGGCGAGAGATGATCTAATCCTGCGGCCAAAGCAAGAGATTGAGATTTAGTGCTCACCTCTGGCCTGAAATCATCTTCTCCACTCACTCCAGCATCACTGAATCTCTTCCGTATGACCTCGAATAGTCCTTGCCACTTTGCAAGTAATTTAGAATTCGAAGCAGAGAGTAATAAAAAGTACTTTCTCTCCCAGTGCAAAATTTCGTAAGAGGGCTTCCCTGTTGTACAGCTGGCTTTGTTTGTCCTGAGCCTGTAACAAATTCTCCATAGATAGTGACTCCAAAGTGTGGAGTTTTGTTCTCAGGTCCATTTCATATTGAATTTCATTTTTACTTTGAGAAGGTCCATCCTCCCAAGTTTCTTTTAGGATGTGACCTCTCACACAGCGAACAAGAGGTGTTCCAACCATTTATCCCAATTTTTTATGTCCTGAATGAACTGATGAATCATGGTTTTCAAAGTGCAATTAAATTGTACTTGCTACATCATTAGAAGAGTGGCACCTATGCTAATATTTGTCTGTTTCTCTCTTATTCCGAGGTCACCGTAGCCACCATATCCAGTCTGTATCCAGATCAGAGGGTCACTGCAGTCACCCGGATCCAGTATGTATCCAGACCAGATAGTAAATCAGCACCTAGAAAAGACCACTACTGCCCTGAAAGGCAGCGGAGACCAGGACAACTAGAGCCCCAGATACAGATCCCCTGTAAAGATCTTGTCTCAGAGGACCACCAGGACAAGACCACAGGAAACAGATGATTCTTCTGCACAATCTGACTTTGCTGCAGCCTGGAATTGAACTACTGGTTTCGTCTGGTCAGAGAAGAACTGGCCCCCCAACTGAGCCTGGTTTCTCCCATGGTTTTTTCCCTGTTTCAATGACTCATCCCGAGGCTGTTCCAGAGGAATATAATTGAGTCCTGAGAGGATCAGCATCTCGATTTCACTCTGTTAGACTGGTACATATCTCAGTGGTCCCAGTTCAGTCTCTCCCACCTGCATGCACACCCCCTTCCATGCTTTTTCTTTTCCCAAGAGACATCCGCACATAAGTATCCCAATAATTCCTTAAAAGCAGGCCAAGGCCAATTAGTTCCCAGAATTGGCTTATGTCGGAGGTGTGGGATCATTGTGCCCACCTCCATCTTTGGATACCTGTAAATTAAATGCTCTGCAATGCCAGCAACCTGACCCAGACCTTCCCGCTGCCCTAGTGGCAGGTAGTGGGTCAAATGATTCAAGTGGAGAGAGCAGGGAAACAGCTGCGGCATCGGTCCCAGCCGTGGTCCCCTGGGCGGAGCTCTCAGGCAAGTAAACTCCATTCTGGCCCCACCCCACCCTCTTGGTGGGACTCGCAGAAGACCTGGAGAATGGGGCCTGGGAAAAGAGACAGGTTCGAGGGGCAGGGAGAGAGCGAGACAGCTGGAAGAGATTCTCTGACCCCAGGGCACGCAACCTTCTGATCATTTGCCTATTGGATGGCTGAATCCAGCAACGTCGATTGGTGGCGCTGGACCCACTCTGCCATTTTCTTTGGCAGCCGAGAGAAGAACTGCTCCAGTACCACTTGTTTGATGATGTGCTCGAAGTTGCTTCCCTTAGCCAGTAGCCACTTGCGGCATGATTTCCCGGAGCCATCGGGCCATCACAAAGGGGTGTCTCGCACAGGTCTAGTGAACAGAATCGTTGGCAATTTTACTTCCGGCTTCAGCTGATGATGGCCCTTTTGAGGTCATCAAAGACCAGGGGGTTCTGTACAGTTGCTAAGCAGACACCTGTGCTTCCCCGAGGACAATGGTATCAGGTGCATCAGCCATTTCTCTCGTGGCCACCCACCAGCTTCCACGGTTTTCTTGAACAGATCCAGGAAGGCTTCGGGTCATCCAGAACCCCCATCTTGTTCAGCGGCAGGTGGGGAGCTGGGGTCTGCTGAGTGGCCGATTCTGCCCGAACCTCCCGGTCCATCCAGCTCCGGAACATCTTGTGGTCCTCCTGTTGTGTCTGGATGATGACCTGGAAGCATCACTCCTGATCAGTCCGCATGTCCAGTGGTGCTTGATGTGCTTGACTGCAAGGGATGAGATGACATCCGTAAATGGCGTACTTGTCAGAGTTTGCATGATGGGGGTAAGTACTCCTGCTTCCTTCCCAGGTTTCGGCACCAGTGTAACCAAGTCAATGATTGGGAAGAAGGAACAGCTTGGGGTCAGCTTGACTGCTGCTGGTGATTTTTATTCACATTCAATAAATAAACATAAACGTTGCACAACCAGTGCTCAATATAGCAATATTGCATATGAAAGATCACAGGGCTCTCCAAAGCAGGCACAGTCTCCACACCAGTAAGCAGTTGGTCTCTCTCATATCTGACATATCTCAGAAATGCCTGTGATTGGTTACAAAACTCCATGCTGCAAAACACGTAAATAGAAACTTTTCTTTTTTTAATTTGAAACCAAAGCATGCACACAATAACACACAGAAGCTTGTGAATGCGGGTGACTTCGAGCGGGTACAGAATTGAGTTGATACTACTAAACTGTAAAAAGCCCTCCAACCACCAATACAATTAAAAAACTCAGCAGATCTACACGAATCACACAAATGACTCATTTTGAATTCAAAACGGCGAATTTCACCAAAAGGTGAAAAGTTTGTATCCCTAGTAAAAAAAAAATAATCTTCTCTGTCTTCCCCAGATCACCATAGTGGTCAGAGCACAAATTCTGAGTATGGGTCACCATACTTGGCTGAATGTCACTTCACTTGGATGCAGGCTGCTTATGCTATTCTGTGTCAGCTGTGCCAAAAGGATATGTTTTCTTTGTGCATTTATGCATTGATTTGAAAGAAAACAGCGCATTCATATGGTGCGGCTGACACAGAAGAGTGTAAGCAGCCTGCGTCCATATTCTCCAAAATGGTGCTATGGTGATTTGGGAAGAGACCGAGAAGACGAATTGTTGAATAAAGTATAGTATTTTTCGGACTATGAGTCGCACCTGATTATAAGTCGCATCAGTCCAAAAATACGTCATGATGAGGAAAAAAACATATGTAAGTCGCACTGGACTATAAGTCGCATTCATTTAGAACCAAGCATCAAGAGAAAACATTATTGTCTACAGCCGCGAGAGGGCGCTCTATGTCTTCAGTGTAGACTACAGGAGCACTGAGCAGCATAGAGCCCTCTGGCAGCTGTAGACGGTAATGTTTTCTATTGGTTCATTTCTCTTGGTTCATTTCTCTCGGGTTCATGTCAAATTCATTTTGATAAATAAGTCGCACCTGACTATAAGTCGCAGGACCAGCCAAACTATGGAAAAAAGTGTGACTTATAGTCCGAAAAATACGGTAATTAAAAACTCAAATTGTGGGGCTCCAGGCAATTGTCTGCCTTGCATGCCATATTGCTACTATCCATCCATCCATCCATCATCTTCCGCTTATCCGGGGCCGGGTCGCGGGGGTAACAGTCTAAGCAGAGACGCCCAGACTTCCCTCTCCCTAGCCACTTCCTCCAGCTCTTCCGGGGGGACCCCGAGGCGTTCCCAGGCCAGCCGGGAGACATAGTCCCTCCAGCGTGTCCTAGGTCTTCCCCGGGGCCTCCTCCCGGTGAGACGTGCCTGGAACACCTCCCTGGGAAGGCGTCCAGGAGGCATCCGAAATAGATGCCCGAGCCACCTCAGCTGGCTCCTCTCGATGTGGAGGAGCAACGGCTCTACTCTGAGCTCCTCCCGAGTGACCGAGCTTCTCACCCTATCTCTAAGGGAGCGCCCAGCCACCCGACGGAGAAAGCTCATTTCGGCCGCCTGTATCCGGGATCTTGTCCTTTCGGTCATGACCCACAGCTCATGACCATAGGTGAGAGTAGGAACGTAGATTGACCGGTAAATCGAGAGCTTTGCCTTACAGCTCAGCTCCTTCTTCACCACGACAGACCGGTACAGCGACCGCATTACTGCAGAAGCTGCACCGATCCGTCTGTCAATCTCACGTTCCATCCTTCCCTCACTCGTGAACAAGACTCCAAGATACCTGAACTCCTCCACTTGAGGCAGGAACTCTCCACCAACCTGAAGTGGGCAATCCACCCTTTTCCGACTGAGAACCATGGCCTCGGACTTGGAGGTGCTGATTCTCATCCCAGCCGATTCACACTCGGCTGCAAACCGTCCCAATGCACACTGAAGGTCCTGGTCTGAGGATGCCAACACGACAACATCATCCGCAAAAAGCAGCGACGAAATCGTATGGTCCCCAAACCGGACACTCTCCGGCCCTTGGCTGCGCCTAGAAATTCTGTCCATAAAAATTATGAACAGAACCGGTGACAAAGGGCAGCCCTGCCGGAGTCCAACATGCACCGGGAACAGGTCTGACTTACTGCCGGCAATGCGAACCAAGCTCTTGCTCCGGTCGTACAGGGACCGAACAGCCCTAAGTAGGGAGCCGCCGACCCCATACTCCCGGAGCACCCTCCACAGGATGTCGCGAGGAACACGGTCGAATGCCTTCTCCTAGTCCACAAAACACATGTGGACTGGTTGGGCAAACTCCCATGAACCCTCCAGCACCCTGGAAAGGGTATAGAGCTGGTCCAGTGTTCCACGACCGGGACGAAAACCACACTGTTCCTCCTGGATCCGAGGTTCCACTATCGGCTGAATTCTCCTCTCCAGTACCCTGGCATAGACTTTTCCAGGGAGGCTGAGAAGTGTGATCCCCCTATAGTTGGAACACACTCTCCGGTCCCCCTTCTTGAAAAGAGGGACCACCACCCTGGTCTGCCAGTCCAGAGGTACTGTCCCCAAACGCCATGCGATGTTGCAGAGGCGTGCCAGCCAAGACAGCCCCACAACATCCAGAGACTTGAGGTACTCGGGGCGGATCTCGTCCACCCCCGGTGCCTTGCCACCGAGGAGCTTTTTAACTACCTCGATGACTTCAGCCCGGGTGATGGACGAGTGCCTCTCTGAGTCCCCAGCCACTGCTTCCTCAACGGAACACAAGTCGGTGGGATTGAGAAGATCCTCGAAGTATTCCTTCCACCGCCCGACGATATCCCCAGTTGAGGTCAACAGGTGCCCATCTCTACTGTAAACAGTGTTGGTAGGGCACTGCTTCCCCCTCCTGAGGCGTCGAACAGTTTGCCAGAATCTCTTCGAGGCCAACCGATAGTCCTTCTCCATGGCCTCACCGAACTCCTCCCAGGCCCGAGTTTTTGCCTCCACGACTACCCTGGCTGCAGTCCGCTTGGCCTGCCGGTACCTGTCAGCTGCCTCCGGAGTCCCACAAGCCATCTAGGCCCGATAGGACTCCTTCTTCAGCTTGACAGCATCCCTTACTTCCGGTGTCCACCACCGGGTTCGGGGATTGCCGCCTCGACAGGCACCGGAGACCTTACGGCCACAGCTCCGAGCAGCCGCAGCGACAATGGAGGTGGAGAACATGGTCCACTCGGACTCAATATCTCCAGACACCCTCGGGATCCGGTCGAAGCTCTGCCGGAGGTGGGAGTTGAAGATCTCTCTGACAGGGGGCTCGGCCAAACGTTCCCAACAGACCCTCACAGTACGTTTGGGTCTGCCGAGTCTGTCCAGCTTCCTCCCCCGCCATCGGATCCAACTCACCACCAGGTGGTGATCAGTTGACAGCTCCGCCCCTCTCTTCACCCGAGTGTCCAAGACATATGGCCGAAGGTCTGATGACACGACCACAAAGTCAATCATCGACCTCCGGCCAAGGGTGTCCTGGTGCCACGTGCACTGGTGGACACCCTTATGCTTGAACATGGTGTTCGTTATGGACAAACCGTGGTTAGCACAGAAATCCAATAACAGAACACCGCTCGGATTCAGGTCAGGGGGGCCGTTCCTCCCAATCACGCCCCTCCAGGTGTCACTGTCACTGCCCACGTGAGCGTTGAAGTCCCCCAGTAGAACGACGGAGTCTCCAGTCGGAGCACTTTCCAGCACCCCTCCCAGAGACTCCAAGAAGGCCGGGTAGTCCGGGTAGTATATTGCTACTACTCTTGGCAAAACACACACTCTATCTCTCCTGCTCTCTCTCCTTCACAGACACACATACATAATTTACAATACAGAAACATACACGCACTAACATTGTTATCGCTACTCTGGGGTTTTTATTTTAATAGCTACATGATATTTCTCACAAGTAGGGAAACAATGGTGCTTTTCATGAAGAAAATTAACTTAAAGTTTAACTGTTATTAGAGATGCTGCTGCTGAACAATTTCGATAGTTAATATACACACTCTCTCTCTCTGTCTATCTAATAATTTCATTATTATCTGCATTAGTCTGCTATCAATGGCTCAAGCCTCCATTACTAGGTCTAAAATGAAGTTTTGGAATTAGTATTGGAGACGTTGGATGAGTTTCAGAATAAATGAATCCTACTCACAACAGCGTTTTAAGCCCTTTGCCTTTTAATACAAAATCTAATTATTGTCTTGAGGTGTTGCAACTGTTGTATAAGCGGAATAATTGACTCTAGGCCACTGGATTATTAGAAAAATAATGCACACCCAACGTGGTGATGTGGAGGATGCATGAACCTTGATTTTGCTTGACAATCCTCATAAGGCTGCAGTTCTCTCTACTGGTCATGCATTTTTTTTTTTTTTTCACACTTTTTCCTTCCACTCAACCTTCTGTTAACATGCTTGGATACAGCACTCTGTGAACAGCCAGCTTCTTCGGCAATTAATGTGTGTGGCTTATCCTCCTTGTGAAGGGTGTCAATGATTGTCTTCTGGACAACTATCTGATCAGCAGTCTTCCCCATGATTGTGTAGCCTGCTGAACCAAACTGATTGACCATTTTAAAGGCTCAGGAAACCTTTGCCTTTGGTGTTTTGAGTCGATTAGCTGATTGGAATGTCACCATATTCTAACTTGTTAAGATGAATAAGTGAATTGGTGGGTTTTTGTTAAATGTGAGCCAAAATCATCACATTTAAAAAACAATTAAAAGATCCTAATTTATTTAGATGAACCTTTATATAATAATAATAATAATTATTATTATTATTATTGCATTAGCAAAAAAATAAAATAAAATAAGTGTAATTATTATTTTTCTTCCACAAGAACAATGGGAAAAAACGCTCCAGGAAGGAGGCAATTCTCATCCAGATATTAAATTCACCTATGATTGCTGAAGGCCATCATCTTCCCCGTCCCTGCCCCAAGTCCAAGTTTTGCTGGATTCTGGAGCCTTGAAGGGATTGTACTTTTGTCTTTTGTATTTAGTGGAAAAAAATACAACAAAGACATTTGGAACAACATGAAGTTCAAACAGAATTTCTTTTTTTTTTTTTATTCTTTTTTATGTAATTTCCCTTAAATACTGCAAGCATACTGCTGTATTGTTGCCAAACGTACACAAGGAGTTCAGGTGTAGTTACATAGCTTATCATTGGTCAAGCATCTTTGTGTCCGAAATTATTTGTTGTTATAAGTTGTTTTGTGTAATGGTCAGAGGGGGTGTGGTAATTCGTGGAGGTATTGTGGGTATGTTACATGCCTGTAACACTGATCCATTTCTGACACAGGATTTGATGGAGGTAGACAAGAAGAGGGGAGAGGTGAGTCAAAAAGAACAATTTGGGGTCTTGAATACCATAGCATGTAAACTGATATTTCCTACCCGGTGTGCATGAGAAGATAACCCCTAAAGCTTGATGAAGGCAGAACGGATTCATTTAAATTAATTATGCCTCTTTCCTTGATAAGACCTTTGCTGTTATTTTCAGCCCCCTGCTATGAGTCCTATGTTTAATTCACCCTGTCCTATAGGGAAATGTGGCATGCCATCATATCAATTAAAAAGACATAAAATAGGCTAATTTTGGCTTTGAAATATCCTTAAATGGGAAGTGTGTTACTTCTTGTACAACTGGCAGCGTTAAAAGTAACTGCAGCCTATTGGTTTTCGCCATTAAATCTACAGTGGCATGACTTGAGACTACCGGTCTGTCAGACAATGGACAATAAGAACTTGTCTAAAGTCATTATTTTTGCAATTTTACTAATAGCACAGAAATTACAAATTTCAATTGATTTTTAGAAATGAGTGGCCGGCAAAAACTTTCAGTCAAACACGTTTACTGAATCTGAAAGTGTGATTTTTCTTTTATTTATTTAAAGTTATACAAAGTGAACTTTTATATTTTTCCCCTGAGAAGGTATGTAGAAACAGGGCCTTTCCTGTCTTGAAGTATCCATCCAGTGCAGTACAAGGTAGCCTATGTGTGTAAGCATGTGTGTGAGGAGGGCAGTGTATGCGTAAGTGTGTTTGAGCACTAAGCGAATGTGTCAGTGCCTGGGGCAAAGGCCTCCCCAAGGGCCATCACTGTCACAGGAACACGTTCCTACTGGTGGCAGACATTCTCCCCTAAGTCCAGTATGTGCATGTGTGTTTAAGTCTATGCATGCATGCCTTTCTCTGAATGCGAGTGAATGCATGAGGGAGAGAAATCAGGAGGATCAAGGATTTTAGATTTTGTGCAAATATCTACAAATCTCAAGGAGGCAGAGGCTTGTGCGAGTGTGTGTGTGTTTAGACCATTAAGTAAGCAGGACAGGCTTTAACTGAGACAGGATCAAACTCATAGGACCCAGTGTTGCATTTGTGTGTATTTGAAGAATCCAGCCATGATCCAAGACACTGTTTGATTGATAAAAAAAAAAGAGAGATAAAAAAAATTTTTTTTTACTTATTTATGAGTCACAATAGCCAACTTGAAAATAAACGACACAGAGGGAAGGAGTGAAGATGACTGATGAGAGATGGGACGATACAAATGCAAATGACTCATTTGGCTTCCCCACTCAGCAAGAACATCTCTATCACTTCTCTTTTCACAAGCGCTTTAATAAGAACAAGTTGCAGACCGTATATCTTTACAGTAAAATGACTGGATTGCACAGCTGCATGCCCAGCCATTCATGAACACATGATCTCTTACAGTAAATGTAACAGAAACTGAGGCTGCCTCAAAAAAAAAAAAAAAAAAAAAAATGAAACTGCTGTGCCCGACCTCTTCTGTTAATTGTTGCTTGTAGTCACAAACATAAATGAAAGGGAAACACGTTTCCAGCATTGTGCTGTTCAGATCAAGGTTTAGTGGGCTTTGGTGTGTCATTAAGCGATGACAGGTCTCTTTCACTTCAGGGTGGAGTGGCAAGGCTTGGTTGTTTGTCATTTTAAGAAGGTGATTATGAAGCTGCCACTGGATGCAGTGAAGTGCGACGGTGTATAGAAATGACTTGTGTGATAGCTCAAATAATATGCAATCAATTACTAATTTTTGCTCTCTGGACTCCTGTCAGTTTTGGGTGTGTGTGCGTGCAGTGGTGTGGCGGTGGTGGAAGATGGATGAAAGGCAAATAGCTGGTAGATCAGTAGATGGCTGAATGAATATGGACAGATAATAGACAGGTAGATGGGTAGAGAGATTTGTGTGTATTTGTTATAGTTAATATCTGTCTATATTTGTGTTTAATCGTATTTGTGTTCTGGTAGATGGATAAATAATAGAGAGGTAGATAGGTAGACAGATTTGTAAATATTTGGGAAGTATTTTCTGTGTTTATTTGTGTTCAGACGGATCATTCTGAGAAGGCCTGTCATTACTGTTACAGCATTCATCTGGTTCATAAGCCATCTAGAGCTGAATCCCCAAAGTATTATGTTTATATTGTTTGTTGGTAGCTGTATGACATCAAGATCCTGGCTTGTTGAGGAGACATGTGTTTTGAGCTTATAATTTTCCCTCATAACTTTCCCGAATTATAGCAGTTTTTGGGCTGACAATCACCACTCACATTTTTGTTCAGAAAGTGTAAAAATCACCTGTCTGTGGTCCCACTGCAGTAAACCATCAAAGAGACTTAGAGCAAATAGACAGCCTTCTTACATCAAATCCCATCTTCCCCTTAAAAGTGTAGTTAGATTCTATAACTTGTCAGTGCTGCAGAAGAGATATGATTTTATACCACTTATTTTCCTCTTGCTTCCCTTAGTGCTCTTTCTGTCACCCGCTGCTAAGTGGTTAGGCACTGACAGGCCAAAATAATATGAATTCACTGATGTAGAAAGTCTTACACCCACTGCATAACACACATTTAGTCTTTCAGTTCATACAGCATCCACCCACCTCTTACCTAGAGCATATACAGTTTGGATTCATACGTCACCCTCGCCTAACAAGTGAGTCAGGTCCTGACTAAAAAAGATAATTTTAATATACTAGTCATCTGGTTAAGATGACTACAGCAGGTTGTGTTGTCCGTGTAAGCTCACGAGAAAATCAGCACACCAGTCATACTTCTAGATCGGCCCTCACCATTTCATTCATACCCAGCACATTCCAGACCTGAGACGTCAGAGAAGGCGGCAAATACATTTTATAAGGTGTTTTAAAACAGCAATGTGTGAAAACAACCAGCCTATAATGGTAAAATCCACCCACTTCTTATATATATATATATATATATATATATATATATATATATATATATATATATATATATATATATATATATATAATTTGTGTTGATCTCTATCCTATTAGCATATGCACAGCCGTGAATGAAAAGCAGCAGTCCGCCATTACTATTTTCTTGCTGTAGCTGCTCAAGATACAATGTCAGCCCCTAAGAGGCATTACAAGTGTCATGTGTTGGGATGCACCAACGAACATATGAGTTTCCATAGACTGCTGAGGAAACAGTGGTTAAAATTTTATTTACAAAGGAATTGTGCTGGAAAAAACAAAAAAGTCGATGATGATGATGCGATGGCAGCCATAGTGTGCCAGTATGTCCACCACACACCAGCTTATTGGTGGAAAGGAGACAGTAGTTCACCCCTGGAGCCACGTGAGACACTTTTTTTATGGATGGGAGCTTTTTATTTCACTTCTTTTGGACCGATGTACTGCAACACCCACTCAGTGCCATTAAACAGCTTGAAAGATCAAAGACAATTTTTAATATACCTCCGACTGGATTTATCTCAAAGAAGAAAGTCATATACACCTAGGATGACTTGAGGATGAGTAATTTAAGGACTGATTTTAATTTTTGGTTGAACTAACACTTTAAGTAAATGATTCTTAGAGTCATTTTGATTGTGAAGAAGGATGTGGGAACCGGCTAATTTAAACATACATCTTCAGATAAACAAACAAACACAAAATGAAAATAAAAGTGGCCGCCCCTCACGGACGACAGACACATAAAACATAAAACAACAACATAAATATACCAGGCCTTCCTTCACTGTCATTACTCCTCTTTTTATCCCTCTGGAGTGGCGCAGGTGTCTGTAATGATTTTGAACAGAGTAATCGATGCACGGGACTCGAGCAAGGAGAGGAAGCAGCCAGATGAAGCAGTGAAATGTAGCAAAATTACTGACCTGTTCAGGGCTTCAAATGCACTTTAGTTTCATCTGTAAATGGCCTATGCTACTGTAGTTTTGTCTTTTTTTTAACCTAGATGAGTAGCTATTAAACTGCTAGCACTTGTTAGGAGCACCCCATTCAGTGTTTCCCACACACTTAGACTTTATTTGTGGCAGCATATATGCAAATTCATTATCTGCCAGCAGGAGCCGCTTTTCGAGTGGGAGAGATAGCAGTTTCCCCGGTAATGGCTGTACACAAAGCAGCGCTCCGCTCACAAATGCTGCGTTATCAGAAATTGCATTCAAAATGAAATATAAATGATATCCAAGATGTCATTTTCCTTCAGAAAAACTGTGATTTTGTGTTTTGGTTTTGAAACATGCAATGCTTATTCAACAAATTCAAAGCTTTTTGGGAAATCTATTTGTGGCGGACAGTTTTGATTTTGTGGCGGGTTGCCACAAATAAATTAATGTATGGGAAACACTGCCAGACAATGGACATCATTATTGATTGTAAAGTTACACTGAACAAAATTATAAATGCAACTAGGGGTGTCCATGGTTAACCGGTTAACCGATTAACCGTTAAAAATTGTGTAACCGAGTGAAACATTTTGCTCGGTTAAGTGACGTCAATGGCGTGCATTGAATTTAGTTGTAATACATTTTTGCACCACCAGAGACCGCCAGAGCGCTCCCAGACATTTGTAATGTCCACAAGAAGAAGTCATTTTTCTAATATGAAGCGGGCTAATACGAGTGACGGGGCAAAATGCAAGTATTGCAATACAGTGCTTAGATATACTTCAAGTACAACCTCGTTGTTGTAATCTCAACAGCCAACACCCGGGCATCATTAGGCCGGTCAGGACACACTGGATGCATGGCGAAAGCATCTCAGCTGCGTGGCGTGTCTGTTTTTAATTCGGTTCCCATGTTAACAGGTTATAGCTTGCCGACTGCCTGCGTGAGACGCGCGGCTCGACGCGTGCATGCTAGAAATAGAACCGACGCCTTGTTGGAAGCGTTTCCAGGCAAAGTATAATAGGAAAATATGTTTATATGTCATTTTGTACACAAATACATATTAATTCATGACATTTTGATATTTGAAAGTCTATAGGTTGACACAAATTCAGATATAAATGTAATTTAAATAAATAAATAAATAATTATCGATTTTCAAATATTGTACGTGTCAAACATAGTCATAGTCATAGCCTTAGCGAGGCGGCCGCGGAGTCTGCTTGTTACCTTTTGCCTTATACATTTTAGGCTTATTTTCAAATTCAGATTGTGTTAATGGGCGGCATTATTAGGCAGTTTTAATAGGACAATTTGACCGGAGAGATTAAATTTTGTCGGACATTCCTTGTTTTTTTTCGGCCAATGTCCGGAAATTACTATGGTTATGGTTACTATGGCACACTATGGTTAACCGAGTATTAACCGCTAAGGGCCTCGGTTAACGGTTAATGAAAAACTTGAGAACGTGCAGCCCTAAATGCAACACTTTTGTTTTTGTCCCCATTTTTCATGAGCTGAACTCTAAGATCTTAGACTTTTTTTTTATGTACACAAAAGGCCTATTTCTCTCAAATATTGTTCACAAATCTGTCTAAAACTGTGTTAGTGAACACTTCTCCTTTACCGAGTTAATCCATCCACCTCACTGGTGTAACATATACAGATGCTGATTAGACAGCATGATTATTGCACAGGTGTGCATTAGGCTGGCCACAATAAAAGGCCACTCTTTAATGTGCAGTTTTATCACACAGCACAATGTAACGTTGTTTTGAGGGAGCGTGCAATTGGCATGATGACTGCAGGAATGTCCATCAGAGCTGTTGCCTGTGAATTGAATGTTCATTTCTCCACCATAAGCCATCTCCAAAGTCGTTTTAGACAATTTGGCAGTACATGCAACCGGCCCTAAAACAACAGACCACGTGTAACCACACCAGCCCAGGACCTCCACATCTAACATCTTTTTACCTCCAAGATTGTCTGAAAACAGCCACCCACACAGCTGCTGCAACAATTGGTTTGCATAACCAAAGAATTTCTGCACAAACTGTCAGAAACCGTCTCAGAGAAGCTCATCTGCATGCTCATCGTCCACATCGGGGTCTCGACCTGACTGCAGTTCGTCATCGTTACTGACTTGAGTGGGCAAATGCTCACATTTGATGGCGTCTGGCACTTTGTAGAGGTGTACTCTTCTTGGATGAATCCTGGGTTTCTCTGTACAGGGCAGATGGCAGACAGTGTGTATGACATCATGTGGGTGAGTGGTTTGCCGATGTCAACATTGTGAATCGAGTGGCCGTGGGGTTATGGTATGGGCAGGCCTATGTTATGGACAACGAACACAGGTGCGTTTTATTGATGATACTGTGACGAGATCCTGAGGCCCATTGTTGTGCCATTCATCCACGTCCATCACCTCATCTTGCAGCATGATACTGCACAGCCCCATGTTGCAAGGATCATTACACAATTCCTGGAAGCTGAAAACATCCCAGTTCTTACATGGCAATCATACTCCCTGGACATGTAACCCATTGAGCATGTTTGGGATGCTCTGGATCGGCGTATACAACAGCATGTTGGATTTCCTCCCAATATCCAGCAATTTTGCACAGCCATTGAAGAGGAGTGGATCAACTTTCCACAGGATAGAGGATTCCACAACTCTATGTGAAGGAGATGTGTTGCACTGCGTGAGGCAAATGGTGGTAACACCAGAAACTGATTCGTTTTCAGACCCCCTGGACCCCCCAATACAGTAAAACCGCACGTTTTAGAGTGGCTTTTTTATTGTGGCCAGCCTAAGGCACACATGTGCAATTATCATGCTGTCTAATCAGCATCTTGATATGCCACACCTGTGAGGTGGATGGATCTTTGAGTTCAGCTCATGAAAATGGGGATAAAACAAAAGTGTTGCATTTATAATTTTGTTCAGTGTACATTAATAAATTATATGAAGGGAAAAGATATTAAATAAATTAAATTGCATACCAGTCCGGCATAATAATGTTGAGGTGGCACCTGCGCCATTAGCCAATGAATTGTCATGATTCCATATGGGCTTCAGACAATCATCACACCCAAGGGGCCTTCCCATTGCATCACAGCTACATATCATTGAGTGAACAAATGAAAGAGAATACTATTTTAAATGACAATTTGTTTTTAAAACAGTTACAGCCATTATGTATTTACTTATTTATCATATAATCAAGCTGGTTTAATATAAAATAAAATGAGCTCAATGGAGGCAAAAGAGACTCTGTCTGGATGCTTTACATTCTATTTGATCTCATATTTAAAAGCTGTTTATTTTTACTGTTGCATTTTACAGTATTTTTTGGTGGCTATTTTTTTTTTTCTGAGAAAACACCACAAACATTTGTGCACTTGTTACTGGCAGACTTTTTATATTTTGAGATTGCCTCCATTTTTGTACACCCAAAGCTATGATCATCAAGCTAAATAATATATTTTTTAACCACTCAAATCAGAAATTGGTATGAAAAAAAAAATTGGGTTACACCTTTTATTTTATTTTTTTTGGAAAACTGCTCTAGACCCAGTTGAGACTTTCAGTTTGACATCTTTTGCGACCTGCTAGTGAACCCGTCAGAGGTGACGCAAAGCAAAACTCGAAGCTAGAGAAAGGAAGAGGCAGATGTGAGATGGCAGTAAATGGGTCGTGGGAGAGAGGACATGTGGTAGATGTAGATAGTTTAGTGGGTTAACATCCGTGAGAGAGGTGTGAGAATGGCGTAGACAAGGTTCCTTTGAAAAAAAAGCATCAGTTGCTATATGAATAAACCAGAATTCTGATATATATTTTAGAATTACAGCTGTACAGGAGCCATTCAGCCAAACGCAATTAAGTTAAAGTTGACGTGTATAATTTTTAGACCATTGCCATCAAACATATGCATGCATTTTTAAGTTAGGTTTGTATGTGTGCGTGTGTGGCTTTCACAATGATATAGATTTATCGGGCTGACAGCACTGTACTGGGTTTGGTGGTTGTTTCTCTTCCTCATAGTATATCTCTCAGCTGTAGAGATCTTGATATCTCGGTATGTCTTGCACGCATGTTTACTCTTTATCTGTGGTGAGTCTGTGAGCGTGGCTATACCTCTGTCAATGTCAGGGTTAATGTGTATGCATCTCTTTGTGATTGCATATGTGTCACAGCTGCCAAAACATTTACACGTACACCATGCAAGCACAAAGACACACTTTTTGTGTGTGGTTGGCTGAGGAAGTGGAAGAGGGCAGTACATAAGGGCACTATTTTTTTTCCCACATGCTTTTCTGCCCTGCAAAAACACAAAAAGTCACATACTTACACGTTCTTAATAAGTTCTGAAATATAAAGACAATTTTAATGTTTCACAAACAGATGCGGATCTATGGGGTGGCAAAGGGTGGCAGCTGCCACCCCTGGGATACAGTCTTGCCACCCCTGTTTGCCACCCCATTTATAAATCGGATAATATTTTTTAAGTATATTTTATGTTTATAGACTACACTTTGAAGGCCAAGGAGCCCTGCACCAAACTCCTCTCAAACAGAAATCACAGATTAAGAATCCCCTCCCCCTCACAGTCACAGTGGTTTCACCCATCACCAGCACAGCAGCAACCCCTGCAAAATTTCACCAGTCAGTGCAGCAGGGAAGACTGGGTAGGCTGCACAGTGCATTTGTCTGCAGTATGCAGTGCCTCAGAGAAGAGAGGTGGATAAGCAGTTAGCAGTGAGTTTAGTCGAAAAAGTCCATAAGCAGACAGTTAACCCTGCAACAACCACATTGTTACGTTATTTACATCCGCAATACTTTGTTGTCTCATCACATTTTTCTATGATCGTCAGGTCAGATAAGGGTCTAACGTAAGTCTAGCTCACTGATTGCACAGAGAAAGGGTCCACAATTCACAAATTAAGACTCACACCATCCAAAAAGCCAGCTACATTTCTGATTTGACTCCCAATCTGTAATGTAGTGTAGAGAACAAAACACATTCAATGAAAACCGTAGCATTTTAAATTATGAATAATGTCCATGGCCCCCCTCCTGAAACCTCATGCCACCCCAGGAAAAAAAATCACTAGATCCGCCACTGTACACAAACACACATGAATCAAACACTTATTCATCTGTGATTTTCTCTTTGTCAGATCAAGGTGTGAGCATGCTTTATTCAGCGTTACATTATTTGTATGCTAATGTCTGCTGGCAAGGACTTTCTCCGATATGGAAAAGCCATTTGTTTTTGTTAAATTATGTCTGACAACTTTAATTAGTTTTGAGATATGAATATAGAAAGGGCCGAGCTGTGCTTTGTTTTGTTGTCACCTTAACTAATAGAGATCGACAGGCCAGCTGTGGTACCTGCTCTTCAAAAATCATCCTAAAATATTCACATACAGTTGGTATCGAAAATAATCACCTTCCTTTAAAATAATCACATTTAGTTGCTTTGCAGCCTGTAATGAAGATGGACATGTCTTTTTATTTTCTGAATTTACTGAATATCCCAGTGAAAGATATAAAATAAAATAAAAACCCACACAAACAGAATAACTGAGTAGAAAAAAAGGATCACCCCTTAATGACTTTCTAAATTCAATTAGGTCTAGCTAATCACCTTCTCAATGGCACACAAAGTGCCATTTGACTTTCAACTGTGACCAGCATGAAATGGCTTTCCTGGAGCATTTCAGTTCTTGGTAGTGCAATTTAAACAAACAATCAACTATGGGTGGCAACTTAAGGCATTGTCAAAAGATCTCTGGGATAAAGTCAGGGGATTGATTAAAAAAAATTCAAAGGATTTATAAATGCCTAGAAGCACAGTGAAGTTTATTATTAAGAAGTTGAAGGTATTTGGTTCTACACTGACCGTCCCTGGATTAGGACATTGCTCCAAACAGGATGAAAGACCCAAGAGGCAACAGGCCAGAGAGACTACCAATGTACCAAGAGGCTTACAGCAACTATGAAGCAGTTGCAGAAATTTATGACAAAAAGTGGTCATTGTGTGCATGTGACAACAATATTACAAATCTTCCACAAATGTGGCTTGGATAGTAGGGTTGCGAGAAAAAAAGAAAGGTCACATGCAATCACAACTGAATTTGTCAATGGGAAAAAGGTTTACCTTCTAACATGACAATGACCCAAAGCACAGCAAAACTGACACAGGGGTTGAAGGAGAAAAGGGTGCTTCTATGGCCTAGCCAAAGCCCAGACTTAAACTCCATCGAAAATCTCTTGAAGTCAAGTCAAGTCTGCTTAATTGTCAATTCTTCCACATGTACAGTACATAAACACATAGAATCGAAATTGCGTTACTCTTAGACCCCCGTTGCATACAGATAAAATTAACAGTATAACCTAAAAATCTAGATCAAATATAAAATGTAGATACAATTATACAATAAGGGAATGTAAAAAAGACATATAATAAAATTAAAAATAAAGTTAAATAAAGCAGTGCAAGGCACATGGCAGATAGAGTGCAAATCAATGAAGTGAACAACAGTGGAGATAAAAGATTTTTAGTGCAGAAAAAAAAAACCTTATTTAGTCTGATTAGAGTGACAAAGGGCTCAAGAGCAGTTATTTTATTTAACTGACTGATGAGGTAGTGGAATGACATCAGTTCCATGCTGAGTGAGGTAGTGAGCAGACCAATGCTGCACAAAGTGACTGGTGCATGTTATCGTATATTAGTTGTGTGTGTTTTGGGGTAAGGACCTGGGGATGTGGGATTCGGGGGCTGTTCATAGTTCAGTGGTGCGAGTGAGACGGGTATCACTTGAAGACTGCAGTCCACAAACAGTTACTATTAAATTTAACTGAACTTGAACAGTTCTGCAAAGATGAGTGGGCAAATATTGCAACGTCTATATGTTCTATGTGTTAGTACATACATATCCCAGGAGACTAAAGGCTGTAATTAAAGCCAAAGGTGGTTCAACAAAATACTGACAGAAGTTGGTGATCCTTTATCCAACTCAGTGATTTTTTTCTGACATGTATTTTTTTTTTTTCACTTTCTTTCAGTTGGATGTTGTAAGTTGCACTGAGTGAATACAACTAGATAAAACAAAAACCATGTCTGTATTAATTTCAGGCTGCATAGCAACAAAATGTGATTATTTTAGATGATTCTTTTATATACCCACTATATGCAATTTTTCTTTCTTTCTTTCTTTCTTTCTTTCTTTCTTTCTTTCTTTCTTTCTTTCTTTCTTTCTTTCTTTCTTTCTTCTCCAGTTCGTACAATTATTACAATAATCTAGATTTATTTGATCAGTAAGTCAGCATTTTCCATTAATTTAACTCATCGAATAAATTAAACCAGTTTTAACTTCTTTTTTATAAAGTTATACAAGATTCAACTTGGTTTTTAAATGTTTAATATAATTAAAGTTTAAATGACTTGTACAGCCAATTTTATTATACTTAAACATTTTAGGCAGAAACTATACTTATTTTTTAAGTTGAAGTAGGTGGACATTTTTTACAGTGTATATTTGGGGATTCACTTAGATTATTATTATTATTATTATTATTATTATTATTATTATTATTATTATTATTATTATTATTATTATTATTATTATTATTTTACCTCATATGTTTGGATTGTGGTTGCTAAGCCAGTGAGCAGTGAAGAAGTTACTGTTTTCTCCACTGTCTGTGTGAGTTCAGACAGAGGTCACATAATGGTTTCTTTCATTATTGATAAGTGGCTCTCCTAGTTGTGTGAATGTGTGAATTTAAATGACCCCCTGTGTCTCCCTGTAGGGCTTAAGATCGCATCATTATGGTATCGTTAAAGGGTTAGTTCACCCCAAAATTAAAATAAGACTGTGTTTTACTTACGCTCAAAGTATCCTAGGTGCTTATGACTTTCTTCCTTCAGAGTTATGTTAAAAATGGCCCTGACTATTCCAAGCTCAAACGTTGCAGTCAGCGGGTGTTGCAGTTGAATAGTCCACAAGTCATAAAATAAAGCTTGCACATTCATAATAAAACATGCTGCTGACGGCTCCAGGTGATGAGCAAAAGCCCCCTGTAGTGAATCCATTTTTATAAGAAAAATATCCAGATTTCAAACGTAATAAACACTTTTCTCTCATTTCCTCTGACTGTCATACACTGAAGCAGTTCCGAAAGGATTAGGCAGCAACATATGCACAGCGTGCACACCTCTGGGATATGCTAATCTCGCGAGTTTAATTATAGGATCAACTGAAGCTAAATTTTCTTACTTTAGCAAAGGAAAAGCAATCTCCTCTTGGTTTATATTGAATTCCTCCTACAATTTTCTTTACAAATCCTCGATTTGTACTCTAATTCGTGACCTGAGTTTTGTTCTCTCTCCGCATTCGGCACTAATCACGCAATGCCGTGCATCTTACATCATCTGCCGGAACTGCTTCAGTGACAGTCAGTGGAAGTAAGAGGAAAGTGTTTAATACATTTGAAATATGGATATTTTTTCTTATGAAACACATGGATTCCCTACAGGGATCCGTCTGGGGCACATTTTATTTTGAATGTGTGCACTTTATTTGACGAGTTGTTGACTGTTGTAATGTAAAATAAATGAACAAAACTATTTTTGCAGTTTGGGTTCCTAAACATTAGATCACAAAGCAGTTATTGTAAAGCAAATGATCACAGATAATAGTTTTAATGTACTCTGGTTGACTGAAACCTGACTAAAACCAAATTATTACATTGGTCTAAATGACTCTACTCCACCAAACTACTGTTATAAGCATGAGCTCTGTCAGACTAGTCATGTTGCAACAATATATTGTTACGGCCAGACTGTTTTGCATTTGTCCACTTGGTGGTATTCTAGTTTTCTTCTTTCAAATGGCGCTTTTCCATTACCAGTACCAGCTCAACTCGACTCCACTTGCCTTGGCTCGCTTTTCGCTCCGTTTTCCACACACCCGCTAACCACACACACTGGACAATGGAGGAAATCGGGTGTATGAATGAAACACCGCCTTGTTTGACCACGGCGTATTCTTCCAAGTTGCCATAATAGTAATGGGTATATCATGCAATCTTTAGCCAAACTATAAAAAAATAGCTGGGGTTAAGTATACTCCATCTGGCGCGTGCAATGATGACGCAGTGAATAGTGATGATTATCTCTGACCAATCAGCAGACTGTGTTTTCACGTCGCCAGAGGTGATACGATAAAAAGTACCTGGAAGCAGGTACAGGTACAACTTTTACACAGTGGAAAACCAAACAAAGGCAACCCGAGTCAAGACAAGCTAGTACTGTGTAGTGGAAAAGCACCAAAGTGTGGATCGTTACCTGTGATTGGCATTTGGGCTTAAAAGACAGAGATTCAGAGAGCAAAGGGTGTTCTGGGCTGTGGCCTTGTGTCTCCCTCTCCAGTCCTGTTTTGTTTTCTTAATAGTGTTTAATTATTTTGATGTCCTTTTGATTAAGTGTTTCCTTGTTGAATCTAGTTTTGCGTGGTGCCTCCCCTGTTTTGTAATGTTACTGCACCCAGAGCCAGGAGGTTATAACAATATAGATATATTCTCAATGTTACCCAGAAAACAGGATACAGGTTTAAATCATTCAAAATACTCCTGCTTAATGTTACACTGTCAGATATGCTTAATATATCTATTGTATCTCTTGCTCTGGCTACTATGTATAGACCACCAGGGCTGTATACAGAATTCCTAAAATAATTAGCAGATTTCCTCTCAGACCTACTGGTTACTGTGGATAAAGCACTTATTGTCAAAGATTTTAACATTCACGTTGATTATACAAATTATGCATTAGGACATTGCTTTTACTGACCTAATAACTCTGGGCCCACAAATGTCACTGGGCCCACTCATCATTTTAATCATACGTTAGACTTAATTATATCACATGGAACTGATCTTACCGATATAGATATCATACTTCAAAGTGATGATGTTACTGACCATTTCCTTGTATCATGCATGCTGCATATCACTGATACTATATACAGAACTATTGTTCCAGCCACCAAAGACAGATTCGCAATTAACCTGCCTGATTTATCTAAACTGTTCTGCGTACCCATAAACACATATGAAATAGACAAAATGACTGGCAACATGGGCGCTATCTTCTCTAATACTTTAGAAGCTGTTGCCCCCTTCAAATTGAAAGAAGTTAAAATCGTACTGTGCTATGGTGTTACAGTGATACCCACTCTCTTAAGAAAAAAACTCATAGTCTTAAGCATGGAGAAAAAATAACTTGGAAGTTTTTAAAATTGTGTGGAATAAATATATCCAGGTATAGACAAGCTCTATAAACTGCATATCCACAAACTAATTTAAAATAACTAAAACAATCCAAGGTATTTATATAGCACAGTGGCTAGATTAACAATTAACCAGAGGCCACCCAATTTAAATATTCCCTCACAGTTTAATAGTAATGACTTTATTAATTTATTCACTGATAAAATAGATAACATCAGAAATACAATAACAAATGTAGATTCTACAGTGTCTTATACTTCAGTTTCATCCATCGCATCCAAAGATAAACTGCAGTGCTTTACAACTATATGACATGAAGAGCTAAATAGACTTATCACTGCATCTAAACTAACAACATGTTTATTAGATCCTGTACCTACTAAATTACTGAAAGAGTTGTTACCTGTAGCAGAATAACCGCTTCTCAATATTATTAATTCATCATTATCTTTAGGTCACTTCACAAAACCATTTAAGCTGGCAGTTATTAAGCCTCTTATTAAGAACCACAACTAGATCCTAGTGAACTGGCAAATTATAGGCCCAGTTCACATCTTCCATTTATGTCATTTTTTGTCTGCTCAATTGTGTTTCTTCCTGCAAAATTTGTTTTTTTTTTATATATATATATATGTATGAAGAATTTCAGTCAGGTTTCTGGCCCCATCATAGTACAGAAACTGCACTTTACAAATAAAATTACAAATGAACTAACCCTTTAATGTTGCTTTAAACTGGGTTAAACCCCAATCATGAGTCCCCAACACACCCACAGGGCATCAGTATCAATGTCAGATTTCTGTGATTGACAGGGTCAAAAGGCCAAATGATGCATGATGAGATTGGATTTATGCATGAAGACGGATGAACTCTGGGTTTACAGAATGGATTCATCTAGTTCAAGTCTGTCTGGGGCCCTACTGGAGATTCTGCAGATTTAATAAGGAAGCATGTGGAATGTAAATCAGACTCTTTGGGCTGTTTGTGATGATATTTGCAATTGTCAGAAAGAGGCTTTGAATTAGTCAATGGAATAATTAGAGATTCAAATCAGGCCTGTGTCATGCCACTTCAACATAGATGTGGAGTATTCCTATTTTAGTTACATTATTGAAGTGCAATACAGATATGTACACACCTTAATCACACTACTATCATCGTATAGGACTTTTCACCAAATTTTGAGACAGGATACACAGGCCAGTGGTCAACCGTTTGACAGCAAACAAAAGAGAATGGCTTCAAGCAAGAAAGCACATTTTTCACTGTAGGTGAAGTTGATGCAGACACCATCACCACTCAATTACAATAATTCCATTCCACTCCAATCCTCATAGCACCAGCGGTCATCGCCACCGACTCATCACCCATCTCGGAACTTCACCCAAGTTCTTCACCATCACTCTTCACACCAGTTCCTGAATTTAAATCCAGTTCATGATTTTACTCTTGAATCCACTCAAGTGTCGTCTCCAGCCCATGAGTCTGCTTTTTGTGACATGCCTTGGTAATGTACACACAAACTATGCCAATAAACTACATTAAACTAAATAGAATATCAGACTTAAAACCCACAAATCATGTAACTGTGCTATAAAAATGTATTGCATTTAATTTTTAATTTGTATTTTTATAAATAACAAATCAACCTATAAAGAGTGCATAAAGTATACAGTCTATAAGAGAAACATAGCAGATAGACATATGTAACTTAATCATAAGAATTTATTGCAGATGTGTCAAAGAGGAGTACCACAGTAGTCCAAATGACGATACATTTCAGTTGCAGTCCTCTCTGGTAGAATGTAATAGTAGTGTGAAAGTGAAAGTTGTGACATTTGCCAAGTATCGCAATTCTCGCAATTGGTGCTCTGCATTTTACCCATCCAAGTGCACACACACAGCAGTGAGAAGTGAACACACCGTGAACAGACAGCCGGAGCAGTGGGCAGCTATATATCCAGCACAACTGAGTAAACGGAGGAGCAACTGGGGGTTCAGTATTGAGGGTGGAAGAGAGCACTGTTCATTCTCTCCCTCCCACCTACAACTCCTGCCAGCACCGAGACTTGAACCTGCAACATTTTGGTTACAAGTCCAAGTCTCTAATCATTAGTCCACAGCTGCCCCCAAAACAGACGAACCTTCGCCCGAACAGGGTGATGCTCTACCGACTGAGCTATCTGGGCTGTATGTGAGGAGCAAGGCATAATTTATGTTGAACACTGAAAATACTATCCCGATCCACTCCGTCAATGCATGCGTTTCTTATTCAAAACACGCATCACCGTAAACACAGCATGTTGTAATCTATGAGTAACCAACGAGAGCCAATGAGCGTTTGATATTGCTGACGTAAAACTTGTTGTAAAACTTCTTAACAGCAATTTTTTTTAATTGTTATCATAGCTACAGAGGAAGGAGATACATATCGACATATTTTTACACATTCATATCTTATTAATAGCTCTGTTTATTGTGCTGTTTTGTATGTGTGCGTTGTGTATATGTGTAGGGGTGTATTCAGCATGACATCATGCATCATATATGTTTTCATACTTGGACTTGACAGTTTAATTGGTCCACAGTAAAGTTGGCGACAGACAAATCATCACACACATGTGGAAATTTGAATGCCTGTGTGTTTGTCTGTATGTTTTTCATTTAAACCTGGAGACCAAGAAGATTTCAAGAAATTTAAAACAGGTATGATATTAAATAATGAATACATATCAGATGTTCTCCTTTCATTAAAGCTTAATATGTTTTTTGTGTAATCTCAAATCATGCTTGAGATCATATTCACACACTAGTGGAGTTCATGCAGCTCTATTGCTGCAGTCATTAAAGCATTTTACACATCCATGTTGATTTTTCAAATGTCATGCTGATAATATATTATTTTAAAATGAGAAACAAATGCAAAATAGAAGCATTTTGGTCTCTGGTCTCAGACCTTTGAATCCCACTGTATATTTACACACAAGCCTAATGCTATAAAGCTACACAAAACCACATTCGGGTTGAAATATTTGAAACTGAAACAAAGAAACATTTTGGAGTGATGATTATATTACAATTATTTAGATACATTCTTGGCCTGTTGTTACTGCTAGCAACCAAGCAAACAGTGAACGGTTGGCTATTATCCTTCTCTGCTGTGGGTCTGAGTCAGCACAACTTATGCAAATACGATTTCACTTGTCTCACATGGAATATTTATAGAGGATATATTTCCAAATCAAAGGAACCAGACTAGAAGACTAGAGCATGTTCTTTCTTTCTTTCTTTCTTTCTTCCATCCTTTTGCTGGTACATTCTGTTTTTCATTCTTTTTCACCATTTTTTTTTTTGTTCCTACTTTCTCTCTGCATTCATATGTACTTGTGGAAAGTGATGGAGATAAAACATTAGCTATATTTTCCATCCTTTCCTCCATCATCACCTCAAATCCCAGGCCCTGCTCACATTTTTAGGTATGTCATGCTCATGTCTATACGATCGAGATAAATATTTGTCTCATTCACCAACATCCAAATAAAATGCTTCTTATATATTTTTTGTTTATTTGTTGTATAAAGAAGTCTGGGAAAACATGAGTAGGCCACACATTTAGTTTCAGGCACATATTGAAGATTCTCCTCAAGGGTTGCGATGACAACTGCAGTGACAACAGAGGAGTCAACTGTAAAAAACTAATAAATAATAAAATAATAAAAGCAGAACTAAAGGGTTTGTAGAAAAGGAGAGTGTTAAAATGATGCATATGATTTTCATATTTCAGGCAGACTTTTTGTCTCATTCAAGATCCGAATGCATAAACCTCTGTGAGCTTGGAGAAAGGCTAACGACGTTTCCTTTTTTTTTTTCTTTTTTTTTTTTTACTGAAATAACATCAAAGGTTCTCATCCCTGAGTGAAAGAGAGTGTGAATGTCTGTGGTTTAGTGTCTCACCTCAGATTTTGTTTTGTAGTGCATCTCATCTTGTTTGTGTTTTATAATGTTTAGTTTCCATGATGCCATAGCAATGATTACAATCAAGGAAATACTTTAGAATAGGAAGGACATGCTTTTTCTATGTTTTACACATACACGCACAGTCTTTTTTAACACACTTGCCTTTTAAAATTTGCGTACTACTTTTATTCTTGTTTTTACATTACCGCTTCATTAGCTCATCAAGTCAGAGTAATAAAATTAGGCAGACCGTACATGTCAGTTCAGTTAATTAGGATAGGTTTTGTTTGTCTTTGCAATGATTAAAGCAACCCTTTTTGTATTTCCAGAGGTTTAAGAAGTGATCCAGAATATTCCACATAGCTGCTTTCCAGTAGCCTGGTTCTTTCAGTAGGAAGGTGATTTAGAATGAGCTCTTTGAGCTTCTCGACTGATCGGGAATGTGGCCATGAGACACGTCTCTGTTCTGTGTTCATTACTCTAATGCTCCCCAGCTTCACACTGTTGATCAAAACCTCACGTTCAATCGCAGAGCTGTTCATCAGAGAGATGAGAAGCCCCCGGCATGCTAAAAGAAGCGAATTGGCACGTTTTGTTGGCATGATGCTGCATCATACTTGTTAAACGTTGCGTAATTGGTTTGCTGTTAGATGGTGTGATAATGCTTCTTTTGATCAAAATGGCTGGCAAATGAAGGACGGATGTGTCAGCAGAATAGACAACCGATGGCAAGCAACCCACAATTGGTACAAAGCCAGTGACAGTATCATAAATGTCTATAACTATTGTAATAAAATCATTATAGTGATTCACTGTTGCATGCAGTCATACAGATAAATGTATGAAAGCGCACGCACACTCAGCCTCCCACTCAATCACACATTAATAGAAAGAGCAGGTTGGTTCACTGGCTCACTCGCACACATGGTTGCAACCACAGCCAGTTGCTTGCTGTTATCAATTTTTTTTTTCAGCCTCCTACACGCACACACAGTCCTGTGTGTGCATGTAGTCGTCTTTAGTCTGGGATTTGCAGCCCATTATCACGACTCATATCTTTTGGTTCACAAACATACACATGCACGAGCGCACACACACTCCGTAGGCAGCTGAATGACTGCATCCAGTCTGAGGCTCTGATTTGAACAACAAGTGAGGTATGAGCCAGACATTGCTTGCTGTGGAACTGTGTCTCTTTAAGCCTTGCTTTGAGACAATAGGGCGAACATCTGATGCGTTTACCGATGATGCATCAGACTGTACTGCGACAGACAGCATAGTCTGCGCTAAAGCTGAATGCATGGATTTATATTCTGATTTAATTATCTGTAAGCTGCTAATTTCTGCTGTTATGAGCATCCGAAGCCTTCTAAATACCCATAACCCCCGTAATTTACCTGTGTGGATGGTGGGAAGCACAGTGGAAATAACAGAGACATCTGAAGTTGGATATAATGTTTTATGCTTCTCTCACAATGCACTTAAATAATTGATGATGATTCTGGAACAGGCCTCTCATGTCCTTACAAGATTGTAGCATGTGTAATTTCACAGAGAGTACTGGGCACAGTGCATTCTGAAGCCATCTGTGGCTTAGCCATATTTCAGCATGGCTGGATTGTCTAAAAACAGACGTGAGAACAATACATTCTCACTCTTGCATCGCTGTGTTCAGCTGTGGCTCTTATATCTTTTATGGGATATTAAAGATTCAAATCAGCCTCATCTTTTGTTTAATTTGTGGAGTTTTTGAAAAAGTGTTCCTTACTTTTTTCACAGAATGAGCAGAGCAGGAGCTGCTGCCCCTTGTGCCCAGGACCAGAGAGGCAAGCGCCTCTCCTCAAGAGACTGGTCTCTTCCCCCTGTGCATGCACACTGGTGTCCTCATGGGTCCAGGAAAGGAGCACAGAGGGACTCCCAGGCTGCCAGAGACAAGAGCTGCCAGACCTGTTGTCTGGAATGGAACCACCCCCATGACGTGGGTGACAGGCCAGGTAACCAGGCCGATTTTCCCCTCAGACCAGGGAAGATGAGCTGCTGTGACAAAGCTGTTGCCCCTCGCGCCTCAGACCAGAGCGGGGAGCACATGTAGCCACCAGGCTCTGTCCCCTACCTGCACCCTACTGATTTTACGCTCATGAATGAATCTTTTAGGTGAAAGAATGGTTCTCATTTACGTAATCTATTGACTCATAATTCTCATTCACTGAAATCCCTCCTTCCAGGGCAGCACAACACTATTAGCAGCACATGCGCAGCTCAGTGAACCAGGTAGCTCTGTGGACTGTTTCATCCTGTCAAAGAATGACTAAACCTTGAGCCAATAGCCTTTTAGTATGAGATGTGACGGAGCATGTGATTTGTTGAATGTACTGAACGAATATGCGCTTCACGGAACGGGTTTCTTTTGAGCCTGTATGAGATGAGGGAGATCTCATACGTAAACGAGATGAACGAACTGGTACACACAGTATCATTTGTGAACTAAATGACTCAACTCTTACATGTAGTTCATGAACAAATTGACCGAACTGGTACATGTCGTTCGTGAACGAGTTGAACAAACTGTTACATGTCATTTGTGAATGAAATGACTGAACTGGTACATGTCGTTCGTGAACGAGTTAAATGAACTGGTACATGTCGTTTGTGAATGAAATTACTGTACTGCTACATATCTTGTTTGTGAAAAATATGAATGTGAGTGTACTGAGGTCAGCCATTTATCATGTGAGTCAATCTTGTTCAATTGCGTTTGATTTGATCAAAAACAGCCCATCCGTGCAGCATGGCTGAAACAGTAGAGCCTATGCTGCTCGTGTACAGTGGATATTCTCCAAAATTGTGATGCGGAGAAACACAAAGGAGATGAATTGTTGAATAAAGTCGTTATTTTTGTTTTGTTCGCATACAAAAAGTATTCTCAATGCTTCATAACATTACGATTGAAGCACTGATGGCAGATGGACTATTCTGACAATGTTTTTCATATTTTTCTGGACCTTGACAATATAATTTGTTCTGCACTCAATGGGACAGTCACAAGTCTCCCGGTTTTCATCAGACGTATCTTAATTTGTGTTCCGAAGATGAACAAAGCTTTTACAGGTTTGAAATTACATGTTGGTAAGTGATTAATGACAAAATGTTCATGTTGGGGTAAAGTATCCCTTTAAGGCCAGAATTTATTCATACCCAGTCTTTCACCAGCACAAACAGAAATTATAGCACTCACACACTCTCTCCCACGCTCTCGTTCTGTCGCACACAATCACGAGCCTGAATTAGTCGCTTAAATAGCCAAACACAGGCAATTATGCTCCCAGTGATATCACACTTATACATCAGCTATTGGTTCGATCAGGTTCGATAAACCCCTTTTGTACCATGGATTTACTCAGCCTTGGTGCGTACTCTCCTGTTGCTATAGCAACCGTGTCTTTGTGAGATCCACAAAAGCCCATAATACTCTGCAGACCATTTATCCGCCCTACAGAAGTCTGTCTCTCATTTAGTCTCACACACTCCACACACACAGCCAGTAATGCAGCCCTCCTGCTCTGTGTATGGGCCGCTCTCCTGCCATTGAACTTTTATTGAGAGGAAAAGAAAGACTTTTTATGTTTGGAAAATCAACATGTGAAATGTTTCCACACAAACAATATTGTTCAGCCATTGCTGATTTCTGTGTCTATCTGACTCCGTCTCTTTTCCAGCACGAAGGCCCTTGAACTGCAGCTGTGCGTGGTCACGCATGAGGGTGGAGAAAAACACTGCGATTACAGAGCTGAAAAACAAATGTACTTGCCGCATGCTCCTCAGGTAAGGAAATGAGGGAACAATGGCGTAAGAGAGACAAAAGAACAAGTGCAGCAGATTGGGCAGATTTCATAGGGTCGTGACTGAGTGCGTGTGTGGAGTGCCGGCAGTCGCCACCTCACCCACGGCACGACAGGAAGAGCTCTGCAGATGGGAAACAACTGTGTGCGTGTGTGAGTACACTTGTGGGTGTTTGCAGGCACAAGTGTGAGAAATTAAAATACAAAGTGAAAAAGGAAGGAAAACTGAAAGGAGATCAAGCGTGCAGATCAATTTGTGCAGAATAGATTTCTGTGTAGCTGTATACTGGGATTATGTATATGGAAAAAAAGGACAAAATCTCAAAATCCCGTTGATATTTATTCAGGAAAGATTGTTATGTCTGACCACTGAATTTCTTATTTCAGTCAGATGGGTATATACTTATTATATACTACTACTTTAATTAAATAAATAAACAAACCAATCTCAACTGAGTGAATAATTGTTGTATCATCCTGAATAAATTTATTTTAGATATTGATTTTACAGCATAATGGATTTTCTATTCTTTATTTTCCCCATGTTATTCACTTTAGTTTTGTGGGAACAAAACCTTTCGTTTCTAGGGTCCTCATAATCAGATTCTGTGAAGCAGTCATGAATGATAGAAAAGAGGGAAGTCTTGGTTGACTGGCAGGTGATAATACAGTCATGAGCTTTCTGACAGACTTTTCCATCTTCTCCAACCATCAGTATGAGTGGCACACACAAAGGCCGTGATGGCATCATACAGTGTTCATTCTGCGACATAGTACTTCCAGGGATGGTGTGTGCCGGGGGGATTGTATTTAAGTAAAGGAATGTGTAGCAAACATTTATTTGTGATTAGTGTGCATTAGGTGACGTTAAAATCCTGGAGTGAGCTGCAAATCCATTTCTAATTTGCTTTATATTCTTTTTCATCTTCCCTTGTGTTTATTTTCTTGTTTTTGGCCCATTTAATTGAATATTTAAGCTGATGGTTGACACGTGTGCATGTTTTGGAATCTCTCAGTCATAATAGTCAGAACAAATAAAAGGTAAACTTTTTTTTCTCTCTCTCATGAAAATACGTCGTCTGTGCCTGTCATCACACACATAAAGCACATAAAAACACGTAATGTCACACCCTCATGACCATAAGGTCTTACCAGGTGATTCATTCAGTTTTCAGTGATAATGATTATATCCTATTTCACCACCTGTACAACAAGGAGATAATTTCCCTGGGTTTTCTCTTATTTGTCATGACCTATTATACAGGAATGTGTGGTGTTGTAGTCTACAGTGGGTGTTATTATTAAATCTAACTTTCTCGGCATGCCTTTCAAGTACTCTCAGTGCGGTCTAACCTTGCACCCCATCAAAATGTATCCCTTGAAAAAAAAAATTTTTGATTCTGTGTTCCTCTACTGGTAAGGATAGTGGTGTTTTATGCTGAAAATGTTTCTGTCACTCTCTGTATTTCTTGGCTGTTTTGGGCTCTGTGGAGTGCAGCTTTAACACTAGCAATATGTTAAAGTCTTGTCAAACATTGGAACACAATACTCAAAACTTTCAGATTATTATTGCTGTTTTGACCCCATTTGTGAAATTTGAGACATTTTATCAGCTAGTGATTACTGAAAAATAAATAAATAAATAAATAAATCCATTTGATATGTACAGTCTGTATTCTCAAATACAGGTTTATAATTTCACAAATGGTTCATCTTTTCTTTTTTGTTTCTTTTTTTTGAGCAGCAAGAATGTTTTAAACTGTCAAACCCCCCTTTAACTCATTTGACCTTGGTTAAGAAAAAGAATTTGTGTTAAATTACATTTGACAGCCTTTCTTCTCTTTCTTATTCTGCAGAGCAATTGCCAGGCTTTTTTCTGTTATAAACTCAAATATTTTTTTTTTTTACTGTTTAGTGTGAGCACTTCCCAATTTCCAGGTACCAAGCAACCTTAAAATCTTCCTTATGAGATATTATCTAACATTTTTCACATACTGTATATGTCATATATATGTCATGCAGAGTGCGATCCTTTGCGTTGAACACAGTGTTGGAGCCTTGTTACTAGTCATGTTAAAAGAAATTATGTAATGACTTTATCCAGCACCTTTTCTACTACAGACATGAATAATATTTCATTCATGTGGTTTATCAAGAAGAGGTTTGCTATTACTTTAATCAGACAAGGAAAAAAAAAATCTGTTGTCGATTGCAAAATAATTAATTTCTGTGAATTACACACACACACAAGATTTTGCCAAATTTCTCTCTCTTTTTTATTTTCTTCTTCATCCATATAATTAAAGTCAATGCAGTTTTTGTGTGGACAAAAGCAGTTGAAACATTTTGGTATGACATGAGTAAGTGATGACAGTTTTCATTTTTGGGTGAACTTTCCATTTAAGATTTTCGCCTATTACGGGTGAAACTTTCATTGACAAAATGAATCAAAGCATGTATCAGATTAAATCATTTCACATGAGCCTGTAAGCAGTCACCTAGAAGAACCTAGCAACTGTTTAAACAGTTTAAAGTGGCAGGATCACACATCACACATATTTTGAGTGTGATTCATTGGCTAATTGGGAAACCCCGAAAAAGCACATTTTTCTTTTAAAGATACTGTGATAATAATGTTATTGTGGGGTCGTAGACACTAGCATTGTGGAGCTGCCTTTAGCATTGAAAATCATTACTCATATTTCCATCAAAATAGAAATAGAAACATGTTGTTGTGAAGAAATCTTTCCCTGAAGGTTGGTATAATGAGCATTGAAGTATGGTCCCTTTATTCTCTACTTCACAAGGATAAGTAGATTCCACATCTTTGAACTCCCTCAGTCATCAGAGCAATGAAAAAACGAAATAGTGTGATTCTAAGATGTCTTCCCTCCTTAACCCCCAAGCCGTAATGTTAGTGTCTCTTTAAAGGCCCCTTTTCAAGTCTTCTGTATGTGCATTTTTATTTTTTGGGATTGAAGTGTGCATGCTTCACATATGGGGCATGTGCGTGTGTAGTGCGAGTTCACTGTAGCGTGAGGTTTAGCAGTCTGTTCGCTCAAAAGGTTTATAGCCTGATTATAGACTACGCCCCAGCGGTTCACAAAAAGAGACTGGGAAAGACAGCGAATGAGACAGGAAGCATAAACTTTTTGATCCATGAACACCCCTGGGCGACGTGAAGAGCACCTGAATGCTGATAATCTTAATGATGATTATGCTGATAATATGGGAGGTGATTTATAAAGACAGTTGTGATGGAAGTCATATTTGAAACCAGACAGGCTAAGAATGCTGAGAAGCGGGCGAAAGCAGGTTAGCAGCTGGCCAGATGCACACATTAAAAACAGACCATGTGCTGTCCAGACACACTCCAGAAACACTTCAAACACCAAGAGCGAAATGAGAAAGAAAGAAAGAAAGAAAGAAAGAAAGAAAGAAAGAAAGAAAGAAAGAAAGAAAGAAAGAAAGGGCAGGAGTGGGGAAAAAGACAAAAAGGGTTCAGTCTGAATGGGGTCAGTCATTGCACTGCTGTCCAGTTGAACTGATACAGCCAGATGTACTTCCTGGAAAGAAGCACAGCTGTTGGTACAGTACTACTGGTCTATCCGGTTTATTGGTGAGGGTCTCATCTCTTTTGCTACATCTTGTGTCCTTTCCACTTGTTTCTTCTCCTCTTCTTTCGTGACCATGTTTAGTCTCATCTCTTCTCATTTCATCTTAGCTCATCTCATGTCATCATCTTGTCTCGTGTCTTCACCTCCCATCTACTCTTCTTGTTTACTTTCTTCTTTTCTCACCTCATCTAACCCATTCTCTTCTTCTCCTTCCTCTCATCTAATCTAATTTCACTTTTTTTAACTTCCTTGCATCTTGTCTTTTATTCTCCTGTTTAATCTTTTCTAGTCTCATTTCCGCTTCACCCTTTTTATCTCCTTCTCTCTCATCATTTAAACTCTTCTAGTCTCCTAAAAAAAAAAAATGCAACAGTTGTGCTATAGATTATAATGCAATAGAATTAAGTAAGATGCAGGGATGTACTAGGGTGGAGGGGTAACAAACAAATATAAGGATATTGCACATTTTTATTGCGCAAGTGGGGAACATTTAACTCTTCATGAGATAGATTGCCTGGGGGAAGAAACTGTTCTTGTGCCTGACTGTCCTGGTATTTGTGGCTCTGAAGCGCTGGCCAGATTGCAAAAGTTCAAAGATTGGATAACTTGGATTTGAGGGATCCAGAGTGATTTTCTGAGCCCTTTTCCTCACTCTGGATGTATACTGTTCTTGAAGGGTGGGCAGGGGAGCACCAATAATCCTTTCAGCTGTCCGAAACGTTCTCTGTAGTCTTCTGATGTCTGATGTTTGTAGCCGAACCAAACCAGACAGTTAATGAAGTACACAGGACAGACTCAATGAAGGCTGTATAGAACTGTTTCAGCAGCTCCTGTGGCAGGTTAACCCTTTGGAGTTGATTAACCCCTAGGGGACTAAGCCCTTTTTGGTCCGTTTTCTCTATTTTTACATTTCGGCTTATAAACCATATGTAATGAGGATGGACCACCATGTATTTGGTATCAATGGATTCAGAAGACCCTAAGCTACCAAAAGCATGCATGTTATATGTCTATAAAGGAAGTATGAGTGAAAAATTGTACAATAAACTAGAGAATTTCAAAGACGAAAATTAGATTTTTTTGTCATTTATTACTGAAAATCCTACCTCACACAACAATAGTTAAACGTTTTTGACCCAAAAATATATTTTTCAAACTCTTTGCTTGACAGCAATGGGTTAATGTTCAATCAAATGTGTAAAGAACAATTAAATAATTAACTTTATTTACAAACAGTCCTAGGCGTTTTTTTTATTTTTGGAACTAAGCCCTTTTTGGTCTGTTTTCTCTATTTTTATATTTGGGCTTATAAATCATATGTAAAGGAGATGGAACACCCTGTGTTTGGTATCTATGGATTCAGAAGACCCTAAGCTACCATAAGCATGCATGCAATATGTTTATATAAAGGAAGTATGAGTGAAAAATTTTACAATAAGCTAGAGAATTTCAAAAACGAAAATTAGATTTTTGTCATTTATTACTGAAAAACACACAATATAGAACAGTTTTTGAAAAAAGAAAATATATTTTTTCAAACTCTTTGTTTGACAGAAATATGTTATTGTTTAATCAAATGTGTAAAGAACAATTAAATAATTAACTTTTTTAAAAAACAGTCCTAGGCATGTCAGTGAGCAAAGCAAGGCCTCTCCAGGCCTTTCCAGTAATTGTTCCAGAGCTTGTTCTGCCGTAAATCTTTTACTGCTTGCCATTTTGATAAAACAATTCTGTAAAAATGCTGTATCTCTCTCGAATTTATCTCTTTGTGCTCGCTAACACTCCGATCGCTTTCTGCTTTCTCCATGTGATGCTGATTCTCCGATCGCTCGAATTTAGCTCTTTGTGCTCGCTAATACTCCGATCGCTTTCTGCTTTCTCCACCCTGATGCTGATTCTCTGAACGCTTATTGATTACATGTCTTTTACTCTAGTCCAGCCAGCTTTTACAAGGCTACAGCAGAGCTACACAGTCCTCTGAATGGCTAGAAGACATAACCTTCCTCTGATTGGGTTAGAAAAAGACTCCTCCCAGCTGCAATTTTTCCATTGGCTGTTGCGTGTTGAATCTGCCTAACACAATCGTTTTCATTGGCCTGTTTACGCAGTGGTATTGCACAATAAGGGAAGTGTTTAATATACAAACTGAACACCGCTGTTTTCAGCGGAATCTGAGGAAGACGGCAAAAAAAAACGCATCTCTCTAGCATTAATAGTTTTTGAGATAACTACACATTTGTAAAAGTATGCCATTTTGGGCGGTACCGCCCAATCTGTCCCCAGAGGGTTAACACTTATACATGTTATGAGGCATTTTCTCCTGATAACCACGAATAGAAATTAAATTACACTTTCAGTTTTGATCGTACTGATTACAGCAATACATCAATCAAATCTGTAAAGGGTCTTCTTTTTTTGTATACAGACATAATAACAACAAAACTTTGTGCATTTATAAAATAAAGATAACAAACAAGATGTGCTGTCTGCAGCCTTTGTCTGCAGTGATCTTCATTTGGAAATGCGTCATTAAAATTAACTGTAACTCGGTGAATACTCAACAAAGAGACATGAGAGATATATCTATAGAAAACTTGACATGTGTACTTTTAAACTAAACAATCGCTGCTTGAAAACAAATATTCTGAGATAGTCATCCATATGAAAACAATGCAATGTCCGTTTTTCACGTCTCCCTTCATTATATCTAATGCTACCATGCTCCCGCGCTGAACGCGCTTTTGAGATTATAATGTTTCACTGAAGCGTGCGGGTTGAATATGCTAATAGATGCCAAAAGATGTGATCTGTATTACCTCAGGATTTGAGATTTCCTCAGAAAAAAAGAATGAAGCGCTTTATTCAGCCGAGATCACAAACATGACAAGTCTCTTTTTATTTATTTATATACTTGTATTAGGTTTCACATAACGTGTAAACATTTTAGTAGTTAGACTTTTTCCAAAATGTATAATCAAGTGAAACACTGAAATTTCAATAACAATATACACTACTATACCATTCAAAAGCTTGATGTAAATAATATAAATATAACAAATAAATGTAACAAATTTAACAAACAATGCTGTTCTTCAAGTTTACCCCCCATAAAAAAAACATGAAAAAATATTCTAATCTCTTTTCAACATAATAATAATAATAATAATAAAATATTTATATATGCAAATATTATGTAGTAATGGAGTAATGATGCAAAAAATTCAGCTTTGAAAGTCAGCTTTAATTGTTACTTATAAACTGTTTAACTTCACTTGCAAGTGAATATTCAATTATTTTGTGGGAAAATTAAATATATTCTAAATAAACTACAAACATAAAAATATATAAATTTATTTTGTCCTCACATTCTTTCTTGTAACTCTTCCCTCTAAGTCACAAACCTGACTGAATGGCTCATTATACAGCTCATTATGCAGGCCTTTGTCTTCTCAGGTGTACATCACAATAATATTCATGATAGTTGACGCCTACTCGCATATGACATTTACAAACAAATAGTGTCTTAAAAAAATTCTATCAATATATTGTTTTCTGTGAGTGAATAAACAAGATGATTTTCACATAATTTAGAAATAAAAATTTGAGGCTACAAGCTACAAGTTCTCAAAAGTCCCGGGAACCAATGTTCTGTATATGTTTTATGGCCTTATTCAAGTGATTTAACATTTTTAGTTTTTCACTAACCACGCATAAAATAATTTTTTCTCAAAAACACAATCATGTACATACATGCTGCTCACAGATTAGCATAGCCCAGTTTGTGCTGATTATAGTGAGATTAAATTTAGCCATTTAGATGTTTATAAGCAACTGAAAAAGCACAAATGTCAGGGCACTTCTCCAGGCCCCAAAAACACCCTTAGACCTCAGAGGCGGTGTTGGGAGTAACGAGTTACAAAGTAACGGATTACAGTAACTATATAACTTTTTTGGGTAATGAAGTACAGTAACGCATTACACTAATAATATTGGAAACTACACTACTTTACTAGACTATAGGAACATGCTTTCCTAAGTTACACATGCCATGTTTGCCTGTGTGTAAAGTTCTTGGCCGAGTTTCCCGATAACGAATGATCTTAGCGCTTAACCCTCAAAGACATAGACAGCAGGCTAAAAATAACTGCGGCTAAAAATAACTGTTATTTTTTAATGTTTAATAACTTTTGAACCGCTAATCCAATCTGAATGCTTTAAAAAGTGATGTAAAGCAGAGATTCTCCACGTTTCGGATGTATCTATTTAATCTCATTATGGATATCCAGAAGCCCCGTAGTGTACGCGATTACGTCATTGCATTTTGACAACATTGATTCGTCAGAAGAAACCAATGCTTTTGTTCCTCTGAGCGAAACAGAAATGATTGTACACGCTTAGTCCCACCCACGTGCCCAGATTGGTTCAAACTGTCCCATATTAAACCAATAAGTAGTCTTTTGAACTACTACTTAACATACACAATAACACATTTGCATGAGAAAACTCTCAGAAAAAGCAGAAAAAAACACTAGACAGAGTACTTTGACATAAAACAAATCAAAAACAAGGATGAATCAGTGGTACATATCTGATAAAGCAGTGGGATTTATGTCTTGGGTCGTTAGGCATGTCCGGTAAAATCGATTCTGAAACAGATTACAGCCAACGGATCGATCAGTTATATTATGTATATTATGTATACTAAGTAAATCATTATATAATTATACAGTTCATAAATCTTTTTTTCTGTTGCGCCCTGAATATTTCTCACTCATTTTGTTTGTAGTTTGTGAGAAGAGCAGTGGGGGCACCAGTATTGGTGGAGCAGCTGTTGGACATGAATTTCCCCAGTCTCACTAGCTTTTGCCTATCCTTCAGAAACCTGGTGAGCCATTGACAGATAGAGCTAGGAACAGAGAGCTGGGTCAGTTTTGTCTGTAGGGCTGTTGGGATGATGGCGCTGAAAGCCGAACTAAAGTCCACAAACAGGATCCTCACATAAGTCACATGAGTTTTTTTTCCAGATGTTGCAGGATGAAATGCAATCCCATGTTGATTGCATCATCCACAGACCTGTTTGCTCTGTAAGCAAACTGCAGGGGGTCCAGTGATTTCCTTCAGATAAGCCAGAACCAGTTTTTCAAACGACTTCATATCGACAGATGTTAGAGCCACAGGTCTGTAGCCATTAAGTCCTATTATCCTGGGTTTCTTTAGAACGGGGATGATGGTGGAGCGTTTGAACTCCACAACTCCAGAGATCTGTTGAAGATCTGTGAAAAGATGGGGGCCAGCTGGTCAGCTCAGGTTTTCAAATAGGCTTGTGTAACGCCATCTGGGCCAGGTGCTTTTCTTCTTTTGTTCTTCCTGAGGACCTGGAGCACATCATCCTCACCGATTGGGTGGGAATGGGTGTTGTGGGTTTAAAATCTACAGTAAAACTCATTCAGGTTGTTAGCAAGTCGTTGATTGGCCTCAGTGCAGGGGGATGGTATCTTGTAGTTTGTGATGCCTCTCAGCCCTATCCACACTGAAGTTGAGTCATTGGAAGTAAACTGGTCTTTCAACTTTTTAGCGTAGGTCCTTTTAGCCACTCTAATCTCTTTGCTCAGTGTGTTCATGGCCTGATTGGTCCTGGTAGGAATGCATATATCCTCACAGAAATTTATATAGGATGTCACAGTCTCTGTAAGTTAGTCCAGAACGGTGGTAGCTGCTTCAAAAACACTCCAATCAGTGAGGTCAAAACAAGCTTGTAAATCCTGCTCTGTTTGGCTGGTCCATCTCTTCACAGTCTTTACTACATGTTTGGCAGATTTAAGTTTCTGCTTGTAGGTCGGTATAAGATGAACCATGCAGTGATCAGAGAGTTCCAAAGCTGCTCGTGGGGCAGAGTGATATGCATTCTTTATTGTGGTATAACAGTGATCCAATATATTACTGTCTCTGGTGGGACAAGTAACATGTTGCCTGTATTTTGGCAGTTCATGGGAGAGATTGGCTTTATTAAAGTCTCCAAGAATGATTAAAACAGGGTCTGTGTGTCGTTGTTCTGTCTCTGTGATCTGATCAGCCAGTTTCTGTGAAGCCAGGTTTACGTGCGCTTGTGGAGGAATGTAAACACTCACCAGAATGAACGAGTGAAACTCCTGCGGTGAATAGAACGACTTGCAATTAACAAAGAGCACCGTTCATCAATGCAAAAGCATGTCCCACCGCCGTGTGATTTCCCAGTTGATTCTGTTCTAAATGGCTGAAAGTCCGGCAGATGGAGTGCGCTGTATGGAATGGCTTCATTCAGCAGAGTGTGAGAAATCCTTATTTGTCAGAGAGAGCAGAAGGAGTTTGTCCGTTTTGTTGGGTAGGGAGTGGAGATTTGCCAGATGAATGCTAGGCAACAGTGTTCGAAATCTGCGCTTCCTGAGTCTGACGAGCACCCCGGCTTGCTTCCCCCATCTGCACATCCTGAAGCATTTGATCAGCGCTGCTGTTCCGCTGACAATAACGTTCAATAAAACGTCCGAATAATTGAAATCCGGTAAAATATTTTGTGGTGTGTTCGGCCAAATGTTCAGCAGTTCATCCTTGGTGAAACTAATCATGTTGGTTAAAAAAAAAAAAAAAAAAAAAAAACAGGAAAAATGAACAAAAACAGTACAAACACTGGAGAGCCAAGCACTGAAGCAACCGTGTGTGGCGCCATCGAGAGCTAAAGCCGTTCTCCAAGTTCTTTTCTCATCTCAGCATGTCCCTTCTCCATCTTTTCCTATCATCTTGTTTTCTTTCCTCTTGTTTCACCTTTTCTTTTCTTGTTTATTTCTTTCTTCTCTTATCTCGCTATGTTATCTCTTCCTCTTTTCTTGGCTCATCTCATTTCTCCTATCATGTTCTGTCCTCTCATCTAACCTCATATGAATTTGTTGTATATATAATTAGTATTTCATTGAAACCTTTTTTGTCTACTCTCCTCCCCCCTTCTCCCTTCTGCTCCTGTTTCCTCTCCTCTCCTTTTATCTCCTCTTCTAGTATCCCATCCCATCCTCTACTCTCTTCTCATTTCCTCTTTACTTCTTATCCTTTCTCATACCATCTTTTTTATATCTAGTCGTGTTCTCTCTTTTCTCCTCTTTTCGTTTCATATACAATTTTCTTGTTTCCTATTGGTTTCTCATTCCATCTAATTCCATTTCTTCCTGTCTTGTCTTTCTAATTTTGCCTTAATTCTGTAATTCTATTTTCATCTTTTAGTCTCCTATCCTCTGACAATAGCCATTTTTTTACACAGTGTTTTTCCCTTGTTAGGAAAAAATACTTCCCATGGTTCTCTCCCACATTTGCTCTCACTCTTCTTTTACTGTCTGTTTGTCTCTGTGTCTCACCCTAACACTGCCATGTTTACCCGTTACCATGACTCCTATACAAGTGGATGAGTATGTGCTTTTGTATGTTTGTTTACGTGGTGACAGGCTGGGATGGGGGGATGGATACACATATGGTTGGTGTGTGGTCGCTGAAGAGATTTCATGCATGTGTGTTTGTGTGTACTTGGCATCCTGTTTATCCACATAGAGAACTCTGGCCGCTCTTATCTGCCGCTGTCTCATGATGATGATGTAATGCTGGTGGGAATAAAAGGGGCGTGATGTAGGGCAGCAGGACAGTCGAACTGACAAAACTCCAAATGTACGAACCTCATTAAATCACCCGGCTAACCACTGACAGTGCTGACCCTCAGCCAGAAACTATGAGAGGCCAAACCCAAAGAGACTCTGAAAATTGATGGAGTTCTTAATGGAGCATGTTCATCTAATCCTGTCCATCACAACACTAGCTTACATGGTGTATAAACAGCTGCTTTCCAAATGTGTTTACCTTAAACCTACTCAAGGATTATATGAAAATGTGAACTCATAACAATGGAGACAGCTTAAAATGAACAGGAGTACAAATATCCCACCCACGCATAAAGTGTAAAGTTTATTTGTCTAGGCTTATGTGTGTTTTCTTGATAATTTAGAGATTTGTGTTCAGGTACTCTACATTCTAATGAATCAAAGCCAAGATATCCAAAAAGTCAGGGATTCGGTGTTGAATAAACAGTGTTTATTTCTTTCTTTCTTTCTTTTTTTTATCAGTATCACTTCTTCTTATTCCACTATAAAATATATATTTTTATTATATCACTTGTTTCTCCCCGATAACACTGAAATTGAATACTGAATGAATTTCAATACAAACTCCAACATCTCATTTCATCTATCCTCATCTCTTCACTTCTCTTTTCAACTTCTTTTCTTTTCATTTTAGTTATTTTCTTTTCATCTCTTTTTGTCTCGTCTCGTCTCGTCTCTTCTCTTCTGAGAACTGAGCTCAATCATTTAATGTCTTCTCAACCTCTCTTCTCTGTCTTGCCTCGTCTAGTCTCTTGTTATCAAAATAAACTAACATATTATGTATTCTCTTCACTTTTTTGTGTGTTATCTCATCGTGTCACTAGTTAAAATAAACTCTTTTTCTACTCATCTTTTCCCTTTCCTTCTCTTCTTGTCTCACCTCTACTTCTCTAACAATTGCAATTTTCCTGAGAAAGTGTTGTTTCCTTGGAATAGAGCAGTGTAAAGAAAATGTGGTATTCTTCAGCAGCAGAGGCTTCTCAGGCAGGCTTTAGCCCTGCTGCAGTCATCTCGTGGGGAGATGACGACTGTTAAGAACCAGTTAACTTCCTGGAGACCTGGGAAGAAAGCAAAGTACTGATACAGGAGAGTTGCATCAGTGCTGATGCAGGTAATTACACACACAAACATTTTCTTCTTTTATTTGGATCCACAAGACGAGCAACAAAGATGGAATCCAAAGACATCATATATTCATTTATAAAAGGAAGTGTTTTAAAAAATAAATTAGATTTTTGTATTTATTATTCAGCACTTTAAGGAAAAAAAGACTAAATATATAAATATAATTAAGCAGCACAACTATTTTCTATATATATATATATATATATATATATATTACAATTGTTAACATCCTTTAGTCCAATCGGTAGTCACATTTTCAAAACTCTAAACACAATTAGCACATAATCTGTTTGTTATGAGCATGCAATTAGCCCATTTTTTTTTTTTTTTTATTAATAATTGTAGTCCATTACGATGTTTCTAAAATACTTACATTTTCTTTTTGTACAAGCTTACCCAAAACTATGGTTATTTTAAGTCGTATTTACAAATTTCAGATATAAAAACCTGATGTTCCAAAACTTTTATATAATATAAAGCTTCTACTAAAGCTCAGAAGTATATACAAATATCTCTATATAAAATATAACAACTGATAAGCATTTTTGAAGTAATATATCACTAAAATATTTAGAAATAGCTGATTCCAGTCTCAGTTGGAGGAATAGGTGATGCTCTTTCCATCAACATAGAGTAAAAAGACCTCATTGAATTGGTTTTGTTGGATGCAAGACAACACAAAGAATCAGAGAGAGGGGGAAAAATCAATGGGAGAGAGAGAGGAATAGTTGTAGGAGGGAGAGGAGTAGTTGGATCAGAAAAAGGGAGAAGAAGAGGTAGAGGAGAGGAATGTGTGCTGGACTATGCATTTCTATGCTTGTTTTTTGTTTGTTTTCCTCTTACACATGTGGAACTTATTTCTGCCATGGAATATAAAGAGTAAAGGGTAATTGTTGAACTTTTTTATCTCACAGTTCCAAACTTTTTTTTTTTTGTGCAATTGTGAATTATTCTCACAAATCTGATAAAGTCTAAATAGCAAGATGTAAAGTCGCAATTACAAGAATAGAAGTCTTCAGAAGAATTTGAGATAAAAAATAAATAAAAAACATCACAATTACCATTTTTCCTTTTTCGTTCTGTGACAGAAACAAGCTTTCATAGTAACCAAATGCCATGTATGTTGGAATTTTTGTTGAACACTGGCATCGGCTACCATGGGGGCACCAACCTCTAGAACCCCAACCTACTCGAAAGCAAGGTTCCAATTGCATTTTTGCTTAGGGGACTCTATTTATTTCTAAATTTAAATCTATAAAGTAATTACTCATTCAGTTTTAGACAGCATGTTTCCAAGAATGAACACATTCAACACTTAAAAAATATATATATATATATATATATGGACCCACTTTATATTAAGTGGCCTTAACTACTATGTACTTACGTTTTAATTAATATTTTAGTACAATGTACTTATTGTGTACATACATGTTTTTACATTGTACTTATATTTAAAAAACAAACAAACATGTAATTACATCTGTATTATATATATATATATTGTCTATGTAACCGGCAGAGTAATCACTGTCTGGGTGAAGTTTGTCTCTCTGCAGCTACAGTAGCCCTCTGATGTCATGGTGCCCAGCTGGCTGCTGAGTGATTAACAATTCATTAGCAGCGATGCTGGGTGCTATATAAAAGTCTTCACTGTCGGGCTAAGAGAGATTCCCTGGTCTACAATCTTGTTGTTGTTTGGATGTGTGGCTTCTCTGTGTAACCAATGTATATGTCTATAAGTCTATATGATGTAGCAGGCTAAGCATTTTGTTTGTTTAATACTGGGTCATTGAAAAATAGGGTGTCGGACCGATTGGCAGACGCTTCCGGGTAGTCTTGCGGTGTACTACCGAAGGTATTTTTGTGCATCTTCTCTATTATGTGGGTGTCATTGTGGGACATGCTTTGCATTTTAAAGTTTAGAGCACGGTTGGTGAACTTCATGTTTATTTTAACCTATCTTGACAGCGAATTAATATTTCCCTGTTACACTGCTAATCATAGTGTCCCTGGTAGCAGCCAATACCAGTCCTAATCCCTCTCTGTAGGCCAAGTCCTTACACTGTAAAAAAAAAAAAAAAAAAAAAATTTGAAAAATTTTGGAAACTGACAATTAAATATTGACTCAACAAATTGCTTTCAAATAATTATCCCCAAACAAAAAGATGCATTGGGGTAATTTTAGCTTATGGTCCAAAGGTAAAATTAAAAATATATATTCTCTGAACATATTAAATTGTGTTCAGCCAATTAATCAAGTAAAAGTGAAATATCTGTGTTTGCTGAACAAGCCTTGAGGAGAAAAAAACGCACCTGAGAGAAACCGTTGGTAATGGTATAGTGGATTCAAATATATCTGCGCGGGAGAGATGAGGAGACTGAGGAGTCGATGCTGAAGTACGACGACAGAAGTTCAGACATCATTTCCAAACAGATTTTTCTTCATTTAAGTTATGGTGAGTACTGAAATATGAATTTATTAAGTCTTGTTTACGTCAAACCGAGTGCAGGTCTCAATGTTTCAGCATAAAACCGTAAAACATGGGCATTAATGTTACACTACCGCGGCCATTACACTAACATTGGGTAAGGTTAAACACATTAACGACTCCCGAATGTTTTACTTGAGGACATAGTATATTGTAATGTCTGAAAAATGACAGACAAGGAAGCTCTATTTCCGAACTTTTAATCAGAACGAAGACAGTCTGTGAGATGAACACTGTCCCGGCCCTCCGATCTATGCTCCGAACTTACTTTGTTAACCCCATCACTGCCGGTGCAAAACAAACAGCAATTTCACAACTATGAAGAGTCTGTGCGCTACAATATTTTCCTTAGCCTACATAACATTGTATTTTGCAAAATAACATTGAATTCACGCCTTGGTTTCATGATAGCCTTTTATAAACTAATTTAGTCCAATACTAATATCTCATTTACTATTTATTGAACTAAATAATTTTATCAAACTATATTGTGATTATAATAAATGTATGAGACACTAGCTATTAGTTATATGTTTCTGTTATAACTTTTTTTTTTCTCTCTCAATGTAGCCAAACATCCTAGGTCTGACTAAACGGAACGACTAACCTTACGACTTTCAAAGTGAGTATTTAAAAGTTTTTATTGCATATTTGTTCATACCATATTCGTGTCATATACCCTTAGCTCTTGTGATATTTAAATTGTGTTAAATTGCTTTATTGAGAGCCGCCATGAGACGCTTCTAAAATTTGTGACACTGTAATTCAGGCTACATAATTTACAAAGTGGTTGGCCAATTTGTGTTACACCCGTTTGACACATACTCCGTCTGCAGTGCTTATGTGCGTGTTGCAGTACATGTATGGCAAGCTATAAAGCTCAGAATTAGTAATGTTAATTAAATCACTATTTATTAATAGCAATCTGTTAATTAATAATTAAATACTGTTGGGTTTCTCACACAAACCGATCATTTCGTGTCAGACATCAATGTGTCAGTGACAGTATTTATATCACATTTTACCTCAAATCAGCCGTCCCCAGACCATCACTTCTGGTAAGTGAGGTCAAATTACACGATATGGCATAGAGATACGCACGAAAGATCACTTGCCCTGCTTGCATCCAATTGAGATACGCCATATTCTGTACATGACTTTGGAACAGAGTAGAGTTATAAATTATATTCAAATTAAATGCATATGTGGTGAAATTACTAGATTTATTAGAAATGAGATATATTTTAAATTAAAACTTACAACAGGCTTGACAAAAACAGCTGATTCTCATCTTTTCATTTGTTTTAAAATCTTTTTTTTTACAAGAAATCCTCCAAGAAAGGATGAGTGCTAACCATTATGTCACTTTTTTTTTTACCAAAATGCCAGGTATAGTGTCGTTTTCCTTGCTTTATCCAAGGAAAAAAGCCATGTGTTGACTTTGAAACAGAGTAGACTTTAAATTATGTGCATCTGTGGTGAAATTACTAGATTTTCATGTCAATACATGTTTATTTTAATGCGAACAATGTGCTGTCACTTTAATTTAGTGGGTCCAGCACAGCAAAAATAGACTTAATGGGGAAATGCCGCACTGCTGCACACATACCACACCTGGAACACACTGCCGGACCGCATCCGCTTGCAGTGTGAAAGCTCTAAGCGGTTAACATACTCACTGCAAATGGAGTATGTGTGAAATGGGCATTAGTCTGGGAACCCCCCCCCCCCCCCCCCCCCCTCAGAAAATCTCTACAAACTTGAACAAATTTTATTTTATATAATTGTAGATCTAATTATTTTTTTCTAAATATTTCTAACTCTTTATATATATAGCAGAAATTGCTCAATATTACTTGGGTCTTTTGCACTTTCAGCAGTGTGGACTTGACTATAACCAGCATGCTGGTCACACAGTCCACAGTTGGCTATATTTTCCAGTTGCTGTACAGACTTTCTGACAACCTTTCCCCATTTAGCTCTATCTTTAGAAAGCCTTTTTTTTTTTCTTTGCAAAAGTATCATCTTTCAGCTTTTTCATTTATTTATTTTGCAGGTTTAGAAGAAGTCCATGCAGTGCTGCTTCTGCAAGTTTTCATCACCTCACCAATACCTAATTTTCAAGCACTACAGAACTTGCAATTGGTCAGTTAATGCAACTTCCTTTCCATGTTTACACCTAGAATGTGTTTGCATTTTCAAGACAATTGGAGCTTTAAAAACACATTTGTGGAGGGTACAGCCAAAAACTGGCAACAAGGGGAATACCACATTTTCTTGTGATTTTAGGGAAATCTGCTCTCAATCAACATTTCTTCACCATTTAAGTGGACATCTTAAAAACCACGAGAGGGTTCATTGTCCATTTTTAAATTGTAATTTTGTAGCAACAGTTACCATTCACAGCTCATAAGAACAGGAAGCACAAATCCCATGGATTAAATGAATTAAAAATTAAATGGATTAAATTCTGGACATCAGTTTGTCCTGAGAACAGGTGCAATGATGCGAGTATATCTTCTCGCATCAGTGCATAAATAAAATATTTTATATTGTTAGTGCAGTTTCATAAATGTAGTACCTCAATACCAAAATGTCAGTGAAATTTCTCTAAACACTGATAATACATGTTTTTAAAATAATTGTGTAAAAATAAAGTGGTTTTGTTAATGTAAGATCTAAGGTCTAATGAGTTTTGTGTATCTTGGAATCCTGAATTGAAATACATGATTTTTATCTACTAAGCTCTACTGTGCAGAAATTTTCAATGTATTTACCATTTAAGGTATTTTCACAATACTGTTGTAGATTTGATCAAATGTATTAAATAAAATGTGGCAGTATGGCTTGAGTGTTTAATGTATATATATTTTTCTTTTGGGGCAACGGGGAATAAACAATACAGTGAAGTTGCTTTACTAATATAAATTTACCAAAATATATTTTTAGTCTAGGTAAAACTAAAAAGGAATGCTACTACAATTTAAAATGTATAATTGGGCCAATATCATGGGTTGGTAACCTAATTTCGTTTCAATTGTTTTAACGAATTATTTCTAATTTAGCCAATGTTAACAGACTATTGCTACAATTGATAAAATTACATTTACAGAATTTCACTTGGGCCAATTGAAAATTTTAGATGTGACCAGTCACTAGAAAATTTTGAGTTGGGAAGATTATACATTTTTTACAGTGTATGGTTGCAACTACTGTGCCTCTACCATCACTGTGTGGCTCTTTTAATTATACTATTTACCAATAAAGTCTGTTAATTTTATTTTTTTACTGAAAGCACGTCTCTATTTAGTTCACTCTTTGGTGTATTTCTATGAACCTGTTTGCCTTAGGTTAGGCATTTAGCAGTTAATATGCAAAGTATATCTTGGTGTGAGAGGCACCAGGTGGTGTGGTAAAGAACCTTTAAGCCTAGATCTGGTTAAAGTTCTCTCACATCTATATGCAGGTACAACTGAAACATGAGAATGCAGGTTTTGTAAAGCCATCAACTGTCAGTATTTTGACAGTCACTGTGCCATGATTGACTTTTCTGTTGGATAGACTAAGTATATGTAGTAAAAGGTATTCAGCATTTTGAAATGTAGAGTTTGTATTTATCCAACTTTTTTCTTTCTTTTTTTTAATCAGCATATTAGAATGATATATGAAGGATCCTGTGACACTGAGGACTGGAGTAATGGCTGCTGAAGCGTTTCAATTATAATAATAGTTAAAATATGACTGTTTTACTGTAGTGTTGCTGCCCACCCCTACAACCTGACTAAGCTAAAGCGATAAAGACCATCTAAATCTCAAGGTGTGATCAAGGCTAGAAGAGGCTCAGGGCACTGCTTACTTGGGGGGAAAAAAACCTTGATGGGCGGCAGCCCAACCACAGAGTACTGGGAAAAAAAAAGAGATATACTGGATTGCAGTCAATGGTTTGCCAACAAGCGAAATGAACATCCTGAAAGGCAGCAGACTGGTACTTTGAACTTCTTGACCACTGCTTCTGCGGAGGTGCCAAAAAACCCAGAAGGCAAAATTGGAGCATCAAGAAGAAAGGCTTTTGCTTTTGCCTCTTTCCCAATATCCATGAGCTTTAACTACAAATGCATGCCTCTGAAGCCACCATTGCTTCGTGACGTGAAGATCCAAGACAAACCCTCTGAGTCAGGTTGAAAAGCTTGTAACATAGCCACTGTGTGCAAGGCTCCACCAGCTTGACCTGCCATCACACACACCCTGCCAAACAGACGTTCCCTGAATTATTCTGGATGACAGAGCAGGATTTAACCCCTTATTGTGTATGCCTTTTTAATAACTATTGACTAGTTTAAGGATTCATATTCATGTTTAGTATGTATGCATTTCAATCTGCTTGCTTGCTTGAAATGTTTCTCACCATCAGTTATTTGTCAAATGTATCATATTCTTGCTATAGAAATCATGTCCAAAATTATACCCTGCAAGAGCGGGAAAATTCGGACCACGTGCTTAATAAGATAACATATGATTTATGATACCCCGAGCAAAGACGATGTCTAATTGGTCAAGACAACATTTGAGGTGTGGCCAAAAGGCCAGTTTAAATACTCCGGTAACCATCAAATTCTGCTTTCAGCGTGTGCTTTTTATTTGTGCTTTTAGTCATCACTGTAAGCGTTCTTTGAGTGCTGTTCAAGTGTACTTCGTAGTGTAGCATGCTGCTACATAGCCACAATGAGAAGAAACCCCACTTAGTCTCGTCAAACTTTAGTTCTCTTCTTTTACTTTAGTTTATTTTCTTTTCCACTTGAGAGTTTTGTGTTCTGAGTTAAGTTTTGTATGCTGTGTCTCCAAGTCTGACCTCGAGTACCCATTCAACTTCAACCAGCACACACAACTCCACGTCTTCAGCCAATGCCCACCAACTGGCTTCCCAAGACATCACTTCAACGACTACTGAACTTCCAGCCAACCATCAACCTTGGGAAATCCCCTTTCAAAGACAACAAAGGGAACCCCCTTTACACAAGAGATGCACTTAACTACCTCCAGACTCACATTTGTACTGGTGTATCTAATATAATTTTAACCTTATTGAGGAACTCAGTGCGAGGGTTAATTAAGTGATTGATGACTGTTCATGTCTTTGCAATTTCAGGTATTGCTGAAAACTTGGGATTTCATGTTTTCATTCTCTTAAACTCATTATTTCCTAACTTTCCATCTTCCTGTAACTTGTGTGAATATGTGAGTGCATGTGCTTAAGTGTTAGATTAGTTTATGTCTTAGATCTATCTAATAAACCCTTGTGTTTTCTGCTTACAAGTTAATGTATTAAACTGCCGATCTTGTTACTGTGCTAATTAAGTGTTTTCACTATACTTTTGGATATTAATATTCAGTGAAGATTTGATGTTAAACGGCTCGTTCAATGAACCGCAGGGCATCTCAGTGATCAGCCATGAAACAGTGATTTTGTTCAAATTCCCTTTAAAATCTAAAATTTTTCCCTTTGAACTAAATTGACCTTTTTTCCTTACACAGTCAACACATCAGAACATGCAATGATCACAATGACATCACAGGATCCTCATATTGTGATCCTCACAGTGTGAATAGTATGTGAGCTCACTGTGAACTCAAACAATCCTCATACTGCGATTCTCATAAGCCCCTTTCACACTGCACGTTGGACCCGGAAAATTTCTGGAACATTGCAGGGTCGCCTTCTGTGTGAACGCAAACACATCCCGGGATTGATTCCGGGATTGATCCCGGGTTGGGGACCTAGTAACATTGCCAGGTTCAGTCCCCGGAAGAAGTGCTGTGTGAACAAAAGCCAGATCTAATGCCGTAAATGGTGTGTCGTAGTGATGATGCATGTTATTGTGCGACCTTTTTTACCAGGTTTTTACCAAATATGTACAAACTGTAACAAAGCAGAGATCAGTTCCCCACTTTCCATGCTGATGCTGAGATCGTTCGCTAGTTTAAGTGAAAGCTAATGTGCCTAGCGTTTTCAACTCATACATTACATGTCACACCCTGATGTGATGTGTCTTTATGGGACCTTTACAGGTTGTGTGTGAATGCACGCACATACAGTATTGTTCAAAATAATAGCAATACAATGTGACTAACCAGAATAATCAAGGTTTTTGTATATTTTTTATTGCTACGTGGCAAACAAGTTACCAGTAGGTTCAGTAGATTCTCAGAAAACAAACAAGACCCAGCATTCATGATATGCACGCTCTTAAGGCTGTGCAATTGGGCAATTAGTTGAAAGGGGTGTGTTCAAAAAAATAGCAGTGTCTACCTTTGACTGTACAAACTCAAAACTATTTTGTACAAACATTTTTTTTGTCTGGGATTTAGCAATCCTGTGAATCACTAAACTAATATTTAGTTGTATGACCACAGTTTTTTAAAACTGCTTGACATCTGTGTGGCATGGAGTCAACCAACTTGTGGCACCTCTCAGCTGTTATTCCACTCCATGATTCTTTAACAACATTCCACAATTCATTCACATTTCTTGGTTTTGCTTCAGAAACAGCATTTTTGATATCACCCCACAAGTTCTCAATTGGATTAAGGTCTGGAGATTGGGCTGGCCACACCATAACATTAATTTTGTTGGTTTGGAACCAAGACTTTGCCCGTTTACTAGTGTGTTTTGGGTCATTGTCTTGTTGAGACAACCATTTCAAGGGCATGTCCTCTTCAGCATAGGGCAACATGACCTCTTCAAGTATTTTAACATATGCAAACTGATCCATGATCCCTGGTATGCGATAAATAGGCCCAACACCATAGTAGGAGAAACATGCCCATATCATGATGCTTGCACCTCCATGCTTCACTGTCTTCACTGTGTACTGTGGCTTGAATTCAGAGTTTGGGGGTTGTCTCACAAACTGCCTGTGGCCCTTGGACCCAAAAAGAACAATTTTACTCTCATCAGTCTACAAAATGTTCCTCCATTTCTCTTTAGGCCAGTTGATGTGTTCTTTGACAAATTGTAACCTCTTCTGCACATGCCTTTTTTTTAACAGAGGGACTTTGCGGGGGATTCTTGAAAATAGATTAGCTTCACACAGACGTTTTCTAACTGTCACAGTACTTACAGGTAACTCCAGACTGTCTTTGATCATCCTGGAGGTGATCATTGGCTGAGCCTTTGCCATTCTGGTTATTCTTCTATCCATTTTGATGATTGTCTTCCGTTTTCTTCCACGTCTCTCTGGTTTTGCTCTCCATTTTAAGGCATTGGAGATCATTTTAGCTGAACAGCGTATCATTTTTTGCACCTCTTTATAGGTTTTCCCCTCTCTAATCAACTTTTTAATCAAAGTACGCTGTTCTTCTGAACAATGTCTTGAACGACCCATTTTCCTCAGCTTTCAAATGCATGTTCAACAAGTGTTGGCTTCATCCTTAAAAAGGGGCCACCTGATTCAAACCTGTTTCTTCACAAAATTGATGACCTCAGTGATTGAATGCCACACTGCTATTTTTTTGAACACACCCCTTTCAACTAATTCAACTAATTGCCCAATTGCACAGCCTTAAGAGCGTGCATATCATGAATGCTGGGTCTCATTTGTTTTCTGAGAATCTACTGAACCTACTGGTAACTTGTTTGCCACGTAGCAATAAAAAAATATACGAAAAACCTTGATTATTCTGGTTAGTCACATTGTACTGCTATTATTTTGAACAATACTGTATAACAGGTAATCACTTGCCTGACTATATATATATATATATATATATATATAGATGTCACAAGGTGACGATCTTTAGGGGCGGAACCAAAATTCGGAAAGTTTGGTTCCGCCCGGAAGTGTTTCAGGGAAAATCAGGGAATTCGATGCACCTGTGCCTAGTTAGGGACAGCGGTTGGTGATTGGAGGATACGCTGGACAAGGCAGTACTTAAGGCCAAGTTATTTCACAGTCTGAGAGTTCTTTTTGGTGTGTGTGAAGCACTGTGTCGTGCCCGTCTTGGTGCGCTGCTGGTGGCTGTCTAACTCTCTCTCTCCCTCAGGCTGGAATTGTATGATTGTGAAGACATCGCGAACCTTAAAGGTTGAGAAGTGAACGGATTATACGGCGAATTGAGACGACGTGAAAAAGGGGATTGGAAGCGGCATTGATGCGAGTACTAAGAGCAAGCCGAAAGTGCCCTGTATATTGACCTGGCGTTGTGTAGATCTCCCCAGGAGGAGGAGGGCGGCCCTACCCCTAATATAGCATGGTGGGAGAGCCGAAGGAATACTTATTGAAGTAGTCACAACGACGACATCACTAGCTAGGCCGCATATTCCATCGCCAGATCCGAACCAAGCGAAGTGAAGGAAGACGGGTGTCCTTTTCGTACACTGAGTGTGGTGGGTGAGTCTTCGTGCTGTGAAAACCTATAATTTTGACGTGGTGCTGTATATTGCTGTGGGTTGCTGTGTATTGCCGTGTGTCCTGTCAGATAAACCCCCACCTTCACGCACTCCGTCGCGGGAGGACAAGGAGACTGCTGGTTCTAGCCTAGTTCAGTACAGTATATGTTGTGAGCGTGCTTCAGATCTCCGGAGATAGCACGGTACGCTGTGTTCAGCCCAGAGGTGGGAGCTATTCAAAGCAAACTAACTGTGCTTTGTGTCCAATCTGATACCTGTGGAGAGAAAAGGAAAGAGAGAGAGTGAGTAACACAAGGAGAAACAGAGGAAACCTGTACTTACAGTACGCTGTGCTCAGCCCAGAGGTGAGAGTCATTCAAAGCAAACTAACTGTGCTATTGTGCCCAAGTTGATACCTGTGGAGAGAAAAGGAGAGAGAGAGTGAATAACACGAGGAAGAATAGAGCGAACCCTGTACTTACAGTACGTTGTGTCCAGCCCAGAGGTGAAAGCCATCCAAAGCAGAGTAACTGTGTTTTGTGTCCAAGTTGATACCTGTAGAGAGGAGGAGAGAGAGTGGATAACGCGAGGAGAAATAGAGCGAAACCTGTACTTACAGTACGCTGTGTCCAGCCCAGAGGTGAAAGCCATTCAAAGCAAACTAACTGTGCTATTGTGCCCAAGTTGATACCTGTGGAGAGAAAAGGAGAGAGAGTGGGTAACACGAGGAGAGACCGAGGAAACCTGTACTTACGCCGCTGCCTGTGGAGAAAGAGAAAGCGAGTGAGCACCCAAGGAACGAACTGTGTGAACCAGTACTTACTGTGAGCTGCAATCAGCGAAGAGGTGAGAGCAAAACCAAGCCGAATTAACTGTGCCCTTGCGTCCCAGCCGTTGCCTGTGGAGGAAGAGAAAGAGAGTGAGCACCCCGAGAACGAACTGTGTGAACCAGTACTTACCGTGAGTTGTATTCAGCGAAGAGGAGGAAGAAGGAGGGCGCTACGGATACCTAAGACTCTGGCCGGGCCCCGAGTCCCACGCCCCGGATCCCCGTGGCCCCCTTGCTCCCTGACCTCTTCCCGGCCATAGCCCATCTGGAGGGCCGAGTCAGAGTTTAGTTTTAATTACCCTTTCCCTATTCCCCAAGCTATTTTTAAATATTTAAATAAAGATAGTTTTATCTCTTACTTGTTCTCGTGTTGTTTGGCCATTGGGTTGGCTTTGGGGACCTCCTCGAGGTGGAAGTTGAGAAGGGGTGTGGCTTAGTCAAAGCATAGCCGCCCCTGGGTGTGACAGATTTGGCGTAGTCGGCAGGGTTTCCACCTCGAGTTGAGTAACCAAGGTCGTCCAATGACCGACGACGCGGGGCCTTCAGCCCAACCCCGTGCTATGCCCGTTTTTATGGGGAGCCCCTGGATCCAAAAGTATGGGGGGACAGAATCCGAGGTACGATTGTCTGAATGGAAGGCCCAACTAGAGTACCTGGCCGACCTACAGGGCCTTAGTGCAGCCCAGCGGCTTCAATTTGTGTTAAACTCCCTGGATGGAGAAGCGCGGCGAGAGGTGCATGCCGCCCCCGAAGCCGTTAGAGCCAACGCCCAAACCGTGTTCCAGTTCCTCACTGAACAGTATGGTGACCACACCCCCGTAGCTGTCCTTCGCTCCCAGTTCTTCAATTGTAAGCAGGGCCCCCGTCAACCGATTAGAGCTTTCGCCCTGAGGTTGCGAGAGCAATTCGCCCGACTACAGACCCGTCAGGACCACGGGTTGGGAGATGGAGAGACTCTATTGCGGGACCAGTTTCTTCTGGGGCTGAAGGAGGGTCCGGTGAGACAGAGCCTACGTATCCAGTTTCGAAGGGACCCGGGTCTTACGTTCGAAGATCTGAAGAAAGAGGCACTGGCCCTGGAAGGTGATGAGACAGAGGTGAGTGGTCCCCCAGTGTGTGCGGCCGTCAGTGAAGTAGCACAAGCACAACCCGGAGGCCCTGACTGGAAGCAAGCACTGAAGGCTGAACTTTTGAAAGATGTCCGCGATCAGATGTCTGAACTGTCTAAAGCCCTCGTAGGAGAATTGCGCCAAGGACGGGCGCGGGAGGAACCACGGCCGGCGCCCCGAGACCGAGTGTACTCAGAGGGAGGCCGAGAGCCGTTCAGGCGCCCGAACCACTTTAATCGGCCCCGTTTTGAATGGGACGAGCAAGGGCGACCCATCTGCAACCGCTGTGGCAAACCAGGCCGCCAGTGTGGGCCCCGCAGGGCGTCAGAAGGGGGTTTTTAGGTCGGCCGGCCACTGTGGGTCGTGTGGCCGGGACCCCTCGAGAAGACCCTGGAAGAGGATATGGCTCTAGGAGCCAGATGATTGGGCGTAGCCCCGTGGCGAAGGTGAGAGTGTGCGGCAAGGAGATTCAATGCCTGGTAGACACAGGCTCCCAAGTGACGTTATTTGCTGAGAGTTTATCCGAAGAAGTGTTTGGGAAACAAGGGGCACCAGGGGCGGAGGCCCCCTGGCTTACTCTGAAGGGCGCAAACGGCCTCGACATCCCATATATTGGCTACCGATTGACGGACCTAGAGGTTCACGGAGTGATGGTCCCCCAGAAAGGTGTGATTATCGTGCAAGACCATTGTCTGGGTGCACATCGAGCCCTGTTGGGCATGAATGTCCTCGCTGATTGCTGGGAAGAGCTATTTCGGGCTAGGCCCGTATCGAAGATACCACCTGCAGAGAGGCCCAAGTGGGAGTGTGTGGTAGCTGACTGTCGAAGGGTGCAAATGAGCCAAGTCCGCAGAGAACAGGAAGAGGTAGGAAGAGTGATGTGTCGTTTTGCTTTGTCTGTCCCCGCAAAAAGTGAGGCTGTTGTGTGGGCGCGAGTACCGCCCCGAAGAGCGGGCCCAGAAGAGTGGGTGCTGGTGGAGCCCCATGTGGATTGTCCACAAGTGGAAGTGGCACGAGGACTAGCGACGGTCCGGCGGGGGAGAGTCCCCGTGAGGATACGGAATGTACACCCATACGCGGTGCAACTACATCGGCACCAACGATTAGCCCGTCTGACAACGGTTACACCCCACCAAGTAAGGGAAGAGAGGGATATTAGTTTTCGTCAGGTGTGCCCCACTGTCATCGAGGTGGCCCTGACACAAGTAGACACCCCATGGGGTGGTATGGAGAGGAGTGTGCCGAGCCACCTGGCGGGTGAGTCATTACAAGGGGAGGATTTAGAACAAGCACAGACACAGAAGTTACAGGCCCTCCTTCGGAGATGGCAGCATGTGTTCGCCACCCACGATGAAGACTACGGATGCACCCAGGTGGTACAACATCATATACCTACCGGGGATGCAGGGCCCAGCCGGGAGAGGTATCGCCCAATTCCGCCCACTTTGTATACCGAGGTACGTACACTCCTGCAAGGCATGCTGAAGCAAGGAGTTGTCAGGGAAAGCAGCAGCCCGTGGGCGGCCCCCATAGTGCTGGTGCAAAAGAAGACGGGGGCTTGGAGATTCTGCGTGGACTACCGTAAGCTGAACCTCGTGACTAAGAAAGACGCTTTCCCTTTGCCGCGGATCGAAGATTCGCTTGCCAGCCTCACGCAGTCGGCATGGTACTCTACCCTAGATTTGGCCAGTGGCTACTGGCAGGTGCAGGTGGCCGAAGCAGACCGGGAGAAGACTGCCTTTACAACCCCGTTTGGACTATTTGAATGGGACCGGATGCCTTTCGGGCTCTGTAACGCTCCGGCCACCTTCCAGCGGCTGATGCAGCGGTGCTTGGGAGGTCAGTTAATGGAGTCAGTATTAGTTTACCTGGATGATGTGATTGTCTACTCCCCAGATTTTGATTCACACCTGAGGCACCTCGAGGAAGTCTTTCGGGCCATGGAGAAGTACGGATTGAAACTACAGCCCAATAAGTGTCACTTACTACGGAGAGAAGTCAACTTTTTGGGCCACGTGGTCAGTGCGGCTGGAGTGTCCGTAGATCCTGGAAAGGTATCGGCCGTGAAAGACTGGAAGGCCCCGAGGACAGTGAGGCAAGTGCGATCCTTTTTAGGATTTGTGGGATACTATAGGCGTTTCATAAAGGACTTTTAAAAAATTGCTAAACCCCTTAATCAGTTGCTGGTTGGCACAGGTCGTAACCGGGGCCGGGGGTCGCCCAACGTAGACTGGGATGCAAATTGTGAGTCGGCGTTCCAGACATTGAAGCAGGAGCTGCTACAGGCCCCTATCTTGGCATACGCAGATTTCACAAAACCATTCCTTCTGTATACAGATGCCAGCAATCTCGGGCTGGGAGCGGTGTTGGCTCAACGGCAGGACGGAGTCGAGAGGGTCATCGCGTACGCCAGCCGGAGCCTCCACTCAGCCGAGAGGAACGATGCGAACTATAGTTCTTTCAAATTGGAGCTGCTGGCATTGAAGTGGGCCCTAAGTGAGAAATTTAAAGACTACCTCTGGGGTGCCAAGGTGACGATCATTACAGACAATAACCCATTAGTACACTTACAGACGGCGAAGCTGGGAGCCGTGGAGCAGCGGTGGGTGGCCCAACTGGCCAACTTTGACTATCAACTACAGTACCGACCAGGGCGTGAACACACGAACGCGGACGTCCTCTCAAGGCTGCCCGAAGCGGAAAGCCCCGGAGGGGCCAGCCCGGAGGAGGGCTATATGGTAGGAGCAGTAGAGGCACCAGGCAGCAGACAAGAGGCCGTGCCTGAGAACTGGGGATGGTATCCCCGTCGGTGGAGGGAGAGACAGGCCAGGGATCAAGATGTGCGGCTGGTAAGAGAATGGCTGGAACAGGGCCGACGGCTGACGCCAGCTGAGAGGTTAGCCCAGATGGATACTGGGAGGAGGCTGCTGGGGCAATGGGACAGGCTGGAGCTGAGAGATGGCGTTCTGTGCAGAAGGGTCAGTGACCCGAAGTTGGGCGAAGAAGTACGCCAGATCGTGGTACCCGCAGATGAGGTAACGGCGTTAGTTTCGGCGTACCACAACCAGTTGGGGCACCAGGGACAGGAGAGGACCGTGTCCCTGCTTAGGAGATTCTTCTTTTGGCCCGGGCTAGAGGCATCGGTGCACGCCCTAATTCAAGCTTGCCCGAGATGCATATTGTTTAAGTCCAGACGGGAGGTCCGAGCGCCAATGGTACCCATCCATGCGAAGGCCCCCCTTCATATCATGGCTATGGACTTCTTGACACTGGGCCGACCACGAGATCGCTACCAGAACATCTTGGTAATAACGGATTTGTTCACAAAGTACGCTTGGGCTATCCCCACCCTCGACCAGACTGCAACCACCACCGCTACAGTTTTATGGCGGGCCGTCTTCCAGACGTTCGGATGCCCGGAGTTTCTGCACTCCGATCAAGGAGCCAACTTTGAGTCCAGGGTAATTAGAGAACTATGCCAGTTGTACGGTTGCACGAAAACTCACACCACTTCGTATCATCCTCAGGGGAACGGCGGCTGCGAGAGATTCAATCAGACCCTATTGGGGCTGCTGGGGACCTTGGACCAACAACGGCAGGACGATTGGGTGAGTGCATTGCCAAACCTCCTACAGGCCTATAACAACAGTATACATAGTACTACGGGTTACGCCCCCACGTACCTGATGTTTGGCAGACACATACGAATGCCTACTGACCTGGTCCTAGGAGTGACAGCCGACCAAGAGGAAGCAAGTGTAACGGAGTGGGTGGGGCGCCATCACCAGCGCTTGCATTTCGCCTACGAGCAGGTGTCGAAAAGGATACAGACGGCAGGAGAGAAAAGTAAGCGGTTGTATGATCGGACTGCTAGAGAAGCCCCTCTACTGCCAGGAGAGAGGGTGTTGGTGAGAGATAATCGGCGGCAGGGGAAGGGGAAACTGAGTGACCGTTGGGAGGCCACCCCTTATGTAGTCTGCCGGCAGCAGAGGCCGGGACAGCCGGTCTATACCATCCGGCCAGAAGGGAAGTCAGGCCCCGACCGTGTGGTGCACCGGAACATGATTCGCCCATGCCCTAACTACCCTGAAGCCGTGGAAGAAGTCCCCACGGAACCTGTACCATCGGCCCCCTGGATTGAAGGTTGGGCTGTGGTACAAGGGAGACCCGTGGTGGCACCACCCCCGATCGCCCCGAGAGAACCAGAAGCAGCCCCTGAACAAGCTGAGCCTGATTCACCAGTGAGACGATCCCAGCGAGAGAACCGAGGCCGACCCCCTGCCCGCTATGGTGAGTGGACAGCCCGAGGACGTTCTAGGGACTAGAACGGATTGGCGGGGGAGGATGTCACAAGGTGACGATCTTTAGGGGCGGAACCAAAATTCGGAAAGTTTGGTTCCGCCCGGAAGTGTTTCCGCCCGGACCGGAAAAACAGAACACCGGAACTTCCGGTAGCGCCGTAAGAGGGAAAATCAGGGAATTCGATGCACCTGTGCCTAGTTAGGGACAGCGGTTGGTGATTGGAGGATACGCTGGACAAGGCAGTACTTAAGGCCAAGTTATTTCACAGTCTGAGAGTTCTTTTTGGTGTGTGTGAAGCACTGTGTCGTGCCCGTCTTGGTGCGCTGCTGGTGGCTGTCTAACTCTCTCTCTCCCTCAGGCTGGAATTGTATGATTGTGAAGACATCGCGAACCTTAAAGGTTGAGAAGTGAACGGATTATACGGCGAATTGAGACGACGTGAAAAAGGGGATTGGAAGCGGCATTGATGCGAGTACTAAGAGCAAGCCGAAAGTGCCCTGTATATTGACCTGGCGTTGTGTAGATCTCCCCAGGAGGAGGAGGGCGGCCCTACCCCTAATATAGCGTGGTGGGAGAGCCGAAGGAATACTTATTGAAGTAGTCACAACGACGACATCACTAGCTAGGCCGCATATTCCATCGCCAGATCCGAACCAAGCGAAGTGAAGGAAGACGGGTGTCCTTTTCGTACACTGAGTGTGGTGGGTGAGTCTTCGTGCTGTGAAAACCTATAATTTTGACGTGGTGCTGTATATTGCTGTGGGTTGCTGTGTATTGCCGTGTGTCCTGTCAGATAAACCCCCGCCTTCACGCACTCCGTCGCGGGAGGACAAGGAGACTGCTGGTTCTAGCCTAGTTCAGTACAGTATATGTTGTGAGCGTGCTTCAGATCTCCGGAGATAGCACGATACGCTGTGTTCAGCCCAGAGGTGGGAGCTATTCAAAGCAAACTAACTGTGCTTTGTGTCCAATCTGATACCTGTGGAGAGAAAAGGAAAGAGAGAGAGTGAGTAACACAAGGAGAAACAGAGGAAACCTGTACTTACAGTACGCTGTGCTCAGCCCAGAGGTGAGAGTCATTCAAAGCAAACTAACTGTGCTATTGTGCCCAAGTTGATACCTGTGGAGAGAAAAGGAGAGAGAGTGAATAACACGAGGAAGAATAGAGCGAACCCTGTACTTACAGTACGTTGTGTCCAGCCCAGAGGTGAAAGCCATCCAAAGCAGAGTAACTGTGTTTTGTGTCCAAGTTGATACCTGTAGAGAGGAGGAGAGAGAGTGGATAACGCGAGGAGAAATAGAGCGAAACCTGTACTTACAGTACGCTGTGTCCAGCCCAGAGGTGAGAGCCATTCAAAGCAAACTAACTGTGCTATTGTGCCCAAGTTGATACCTGTGGAGAGAAAAGGAGAGAGAGTGGGTAACACGAGGAGAGACCGAGGAAACCTGTACTTACGCCGCTGCCTGTGGAGAAAGAGAAAGCGAGTGAGCACCCAAGGAACGAACTGTGTGAACCAGTACTTACTGTGAGCTGCAATCAGCGAAGAGGTGAGAGCAAAACCAAGCCGAATTAACTGTGCCCTTGCGTCCCAGCCGTTGCCTGTGGAGGAAGAGAAAGAGAGTGAGCACCCCGAGAACGAACTGTGTGAACCAGTACTTACCGTGAGTTGTATTCAGCGAAGAGGAGGAAGAAGGAGGGCGCTACGGATACCTAAGACTCTGGCCGGGCCCCGAGTCCCACGCCCCGGATCCCCATGGCCCCCTTGCTCCCTGACCTCTTCCCGGCCATAGCCCATCTGGAGGGCCGAGTCAGAGTTTAGTTTTAATTACCCTTTCCCTATTCCCCAAGCTATTTTTAAATATTTAAATAAAGATTGTTTTATCACTTACTTGTTCTCGTGTTGTTTGGCCATTGGGTTGGCTTTGGGGACCTCCTCGAGGTGGAAGTTGAGAAGGGGTGTGGCTTAGTCAAAGCATAGCCGCCCCTGGGTGTGACAGATTTATATATGATAGGATAGTTTATGATAGGATAGTTTAGATCTGACAAGAAGAGAAGTGGAAAGAAAGAGGGCTGGTATCGTGATAGGTCCTCGAGTTGAGATTCAAACTCAAGATGACTGCATCACCTGGATTCAAACTCAAGATGACCACAGCGCTCTATGTTGGCATGCTGACCACATGGCTATCGTGATTGCAAGAATTTAAAGGTTTTATTAACATAGTATTTATCAATGGATCCACGAATGGGTGAGCAAACTTCAGCTGGGTCTTGCGTCATCAGCTCGGAATTAAAACGTGGTTAAGTTCAGCTACATTCTATGACTGAATAGTCTTAAAAAAACAATTTGTCCAGGGAATGAACATCACTGTATTGATTTACATTTGTGTCAGAGCCTTTTGACCATGGAATTGCGGTTCTGTTCTGGAGCAAGGATTTGTGGTTTCTTTATTTGCTATTTACATATGCTGATATGACATTATAATGCCAATATGAACTATGGCCTGGCCCCATGTTAGCAGATTAGCCAGGTACACGTGTGAACCAGTCATCTTGCCAGCTCAGCCAGGAACACACTACAACTGGAAGACTGATTAAGAATGTAATTTTGATACTTACAACTCACACCCAAACGCATCAGACCCAGTTAGCCTATGTTTAGTAGGTATTTACACTCAGCATTTAAAATCATAAGTTTGTTCAGTTCAGTCTTAAAATGTTTCAGCTAGTTCTTAAGTGTGTCCCTGGCTTTATGTTACATATCAGTATTTATAATTTGTTATACTTCCCAAATCAGATCATTACTAGACTACATTACTAACTTGGGATCATTTTTTCTGTAACTATACAAGCATGTTTTGTGGAGCCATGAATGCATGATTTGTTTCATATTTTGTTTATAACTAATAGTTATTTTCACCTATCACAATATGAGCACACAGTGAGTAGCTGTGACCTCACATTGACCACAGTATGAGTGTGCAGTGACCTCACGTTGTGACCACAGTATGAGCACACAGTGAATGTGCTGTTACCTCACATTGACCTCAGTGTGAGTGTGCAGTGACCTACTGGGGAGGCTAGGTTTTGACCGGCCAAAAAGCATTAATCTAATCCACCATAGCCGGGCATCTGCCTTTCTCGTCAACAGACTAAATCAAGCCTCTTAGTGGCACTCGCCCTTACTCTCAGCATTTCCCCAAATGTGGAGCTGTAGTTTTCGGTTGGGAGGATTCAGTGCTCATTCTATCATCACCATCACCAACCACATCTACGCCCTGACTCTCACTAGATCAGCTCAATATAGTGCTATCTGCAGAACGCTCAAACTCGAAGCCGTATCTTTCAAAAGTTCATACCCTTTTAAAACTTTTCTGCAAGCTGAACCTGCGAATTCTGCAATCGGAGTCTTCACTGTGCCTCAGCTGCAGCGAGACCTGAACCGAGAGATGCAGATGCTTGTCCCTCATGCCATTCTCATTGTAAATTCTCACAACAAGCACATTCAGAGCCCTCTACACTGAATGCATAAGCTTCTCACCGAGACACATAACATTTGTAGATCGGGTGTGTCCCTGAGACCCTGAGACAGCAAAATTTCATCACAATTTTATGTGACCACACCTGAAGAGAGAATTGAGTGTTGCAGTGTGGGCAAGTATTAATGTTTTTCAGTTTTTTACAGATTAGCTCTGTTGTGACTTGCATTTTTGTGCATATGTGTTAAGAGTTTTTGCATGTTTAAGTATGTTTGTTCAGTTCATACATTGACATGCAAATGATACTAACACATGCATACTTGTTGTGTAGTGTTCAACATAGTTTTGGTTAGAAGATGACTTGTGTGCCGTAGGGTGAGTTAACCTCTCGCTCACCCCATGGGGTGTGTGCCTCCTCCCCACAAACATTTGGAACCGCCTTCTTTCTGCCTGTTGCACATTCCATAAAGCCAAATTCCAGCAAGTGTGTGTGTGTGTCATTGAGAGGTGAATGAGTACAAAAGGCTAGAATCCTTTGAACCAATGGACAGGTATTTTGTTTACAGTAGCCTAAGGAGTGTTTAGGCTTTTCTTTTCCTGTCTCAATCTATACCTGTCTTTCAGCATACACGTGTAACGCATGCATATTTTTTATATATACACTCTCTGCTCAGGTCAATTTGACAGAAAGCACTCTTAGATGACATATGCTAGAGCCCTGCACAAGCCTCAAATCTAGGCCCTAGCGTGGCCCTAGCCCGAGATGGTCAGGCCCTAGCCCTGTCCAACCGCTTATCAGAATTCTTGGCCCTAGTTCGAATGGAGCACGTGTCTTCTCTCTCTCTCTCTCTCTCTCTCCAACTACACAGCTGCTGTTGCATCCATTAAAATTGTTGAGTTTAGCTATTAAAAGGTGTCATATGATGTTGCTAAAAATAAAATTATTTAGTGTAATGAAATGTGTTTATGTGGTTTAAGGTTCAAAAACACATTATTTTCCACATACTGTACATCATTGTTTCTCCTCTATTCCCTGGCTAACTGAAATGCGTTGTTTTTTTTTACAAAGCTCATTGGTCTGAGAAGCGAGGTGTGCTCTGATTGGCCAGCTATCCATTGATTTGTAATTGGCCAAATGCCTCAAGTATGTGATGGAAATGTTACGCCCCTTGCCATACTGTGATGCGAGTCCGTTACAAGAGCGCTGTCCCAAGTGAGGATGGTGAACTAGTTTGCATCGATTGCTCAGGAATCGATTTTCCACTTTACGCGAAGGTGCAATACCGCGTTAAGAAAGACAACAAGTTCTATGCAAATTAAACATTCCTCAAATTATTCCAGTAACATTTATTTTAACATAGTTTAAGTTATCAGTAAAATATAGACTATCAATTAAATTATCAAATGATCAGTAATATGTTAACACAATATGTTGTGATGGTTAGACAAACCGGGTATCCCTTCGCTAATCATCCACCCTACTTATCCCATTTTGTCACTTGTGCCGCTTCTTGACATGGGTTAAACCGCTTATAAAAATTATATAATACACTTTTATATTAATGGTAAGGTACTTTACAATCAGAACTGATTGGCAAGCAGCTGCAGTTACTTCTGTTTAATGCGGTATTGATTTCCATTGGTTAATGTTTTCAATAAAAAGCAACCTATCTACAATGAACAGAAAGAGAGAGAGAGAGAGAGAGAGAGAGTTAAATACAGAATATGCTGGGGAAGCAACTTAAAAAAGGGCTCCAAGCTTCTCATCAGAGGAACTTGAAGTTTTGCAGGACCTTGTCACCAGGTCGGAGATCACACCCATATGGTCCACTATAACCTACACGTTTATGGCCGCGTATCCTTTTCGCGATAAGTAGCCTACACCCGATCAATCACTGATGAATTGGCGACAGGGATGAGTTTGCCATCCACCAGGATGTAATCACCGGCATGGCGCAGAAGGGCGATGGTGACAGTGTGGACGCACCTCCACACCGAGGTCTTGATTAGGCTGTAGCCCTCTCCCACGACCTCGATGAAGCTCTCTGTAGCAAAAAAACAAAACAAAAAAACACATAGCGCTGTAAGCAGCTGGACTTCAGGGCTTAAATCAAAATTCCGCCGCGTTAGCCTGGCAAGCGCAGGTCTGAGAAGGTCCAGCAGCTCTTGGGAGGCAAATTTGTTTAAAATAGCCACATCAGGCAAAATGTCAAAAGGGCTTAAATTTTGCCGAATAAAAAAATTGACATGGACTAAACGGCTCTACGTCCGTCTCAGTCTTTGATTCAATACAAGGACACATTAGATCGCTGTCATAGTTGGTCGCTTACTGGACACCACCATGCTTACCCATTTATAGTTCTTAGCCATTTAGAGCCAAATTGTTTGCCAAATTATCAAAAGTGATTGCCAATTCGGTTTAATTGCATTACGAAAAAGCCTAGGCTAATTACCACCATATTAGTTCTGATGCCACATAAAGTCATATTCATAAATAGGTCTGTATCCATTGCGAACAATTTCTTATGAGTCTTAAAATATCCATAACTTAAAATCATTGTTGAGCCACAATATTGGCCACATACCATAGTTTAACTTGTACTGCGCTCATGATTTCTAAAGACTGCTTCACAGTGGCGGAGACTAGCGTCTTGAGCTCAAACAACGCTAAGAGAGATATTTGGTGTTTAGCCACAAAAATCCTGTTCTATTAAGTACTAAGGAGGACATCTAATGGTCTTTATATAATCCTACAACTTTGAACCTACCTCTGCCAAATGGAGTTTTTTGATTGGTTGTGTGAAGACTTATAAGAAGGACTCTTGTTTTGGAAACTGTTGACTCCCTGACGAAGGCTTGTATGCCGAAAAGCGTCGGAGTTTTTAAAGGTTTATGATGTCCAAGCCATAAAATAAAGGCTTTTTAATTTTTCTTAAAGAGAGTGCCTTGGAATTTCCTATTTGTTCTAACTCTAAGAGAGAGCTTACGAATGGTCCAGACCAACCCCACGAAAGTGTGACTTACAAAGATATACTTAGCGTATGAACGTGTCAGGAATTGTGCCATAAGGCACTTGTTTTGGATCTGTAACAAATGCACATAGGAAACGAGATATCAAATCGCAGTATTTTAATGAGGTAATCCAAAATCCAAATCCAAAAAACAGACAAGAGGTCATAACCACTAAATCAGTCCAAACCAAGAAAAACACAAGGGAACATGAGAAAGCCGGGTGACTGAAAACAAGGACTCCCTGAAACATATATAAACAGACCGGTTTATATAGATAGGTAAAAACAATGAAAGTGGAGACAGCTGTGTGTAATTAACAGTGATGAAGGGACAAGGTTTTGTGGGAAATGTAGTGCCTGCAGTGGGGTGACTATGGGGAAGTGAAACCACTAGTGGACACCCAGGGAAACACAGACCAGACACTGTGACCAGACACCTATTTCAAATCTTAAATTTATGTATACAATTTTAGAAGGAGTTGTGTCTGCTCAATTGAGCTCCTTCCTGCAAAAAAATTATCTGTATGAAGAATTTCAGTCAGGTTTCAGGCCCCACCATAGCAAAGAAACTGCACTTGTTTTAATTACAAATGACTTGCTTCTCGCGTCAGACCAAGGCTGCATCTCATTGCTAGTTTTACTTGATCTTAGTGCTGCGTTCGATACCATAGATCATGACATACTCATAGATTGATTACAAAACTATAAAGGTGTTCAAGGGCAGGTTCTAAGATGGTTTAGATCCTACCTGTCCGATCACTACCATTTTTTTATTTAAATGTGGAGTCATCTCATTTATTACCAGTAAAATATGGAGTGCCACAAGGATCCGTCCTAGGTCCCCTTCTATTTTCAATATATATGTTGCCCCTTGGTAATATTATTAGAAAATACGGGATTAGTTTCCACTGTTATGCTGATGATACTCAGCTATATATGTCAACGAGATTATTATATAGATAATCAAAATTATCTAAGCAAACAGGGTATGTTAAAAATGTAAAAGATTAGATGACCAATAATTTTCTCCTATTAATTAAATTCGGATAAGACCGAGATATTAATTATTGGACCAAAAAACAATACACAGAATCTAATAGACTACAGTTTGCAACTAGACGGATGTACTGTTACTTCCTCTACAGCCAAAAATCTGGGTATTATATTAGACAGCAGCTTGTCTTTTGAAAACCATATTTACCATATTACAAACTCTGCATTCTTCCATCTTAGAAAAATTGCCAAGCTATGAAACAGGTTACCTGTTTCTGTATGTAGAAAAGCTAGTTCACGTATTCATGCACTGCTAGGTGGTTGTCCTGCATCTTCAATAAACAAGCTACAGGTAGTCCAAAATGCAGCAGCTAGAGTCCTTACAAGGTCAAGGTCAAGAAAATATGATCATATTTCTCCAATTTTACAGTCTCTGCACTGGCTACCTATTAAGTTCCGTATCATTTACAAATTATCATTACTTACCTATAAGGCCATAAATGGTTTAGCTCCTGCGTACCTAACTAGTCTTCTACCATGTTACAATCCATCACGCTCCCTAAGGTCTCAAAACGCTTGACTTTTGGTTGTTCCTAGGATAGCAAAGTCCACTAAAGGGGGTAGAGCTCCAAAACTCTGGAATTGTCACAGTGTCTGGGTTGTTGTTCACTGGGGTACCACTAGATGTCCTCCTTGCTCACGTTGTCTGTCACCAGATCACTTCCTCCTCCCTTATTTGGTCACCTTCCTCCTTGTTGTGTAATTTATTGTCCCCCATCGTTCTCTTGTTCCCTCATTATCCTTCTGTCTATTTATACCCAGTCTGTCTTAGTCTGTGTGACGGAGTCCTTGTTTAATGTAATGTTATTTCATGTTTGTCATCCTTGCCTTGTCTTGCCTTGCTTTGCCTTGCCCCGTGTTCGTGTCCTGTTTATGTTCCGATTTGGATTCTCTGGTTTTGACCCTGCCTGGACTGTTTACCCCTTTGGATTATCCCTAAATAAACGACTACCTGCAATTGTTTCTATCTCCGTGCCTCATTGCATCATGTGCCGTGACAGAAGGACTCCGTCAACACGAGAACCAGCGGTATGTCGTTTTTTCCGTTCCCCAGCCAAGATGGCGGAGAGGCGAGTCAAGTATCTGAGGTTGACCGCCCTCCGCCAAGAGGGCAATGAAGTGGGTGCCCTGGCTCAGGTGTTCTGGTCCCTGGCCGAGGGCATGGGCTATAACGATGCGGCCCTTAAGGACTATTTTAATGATGGGCTGGATGATCCAGTGTCTCAGGATGAGATGGCGCAATTAGAGACACTGGAATTCTGGGAATTTGTGCGCTACCTGCAGCATCGGTGTCGGTGGGATGCCCCAGCCACTCCTGTCTCTTCCGGCAGGGTGGTCGTCAGCCCAGCACCACTGCCCAGGATGGCTATCAGTCCAGCGCCACAGCCCAAGATGGCGGGAAGCCCAGCGCCACAGCCCAAGATGGCCGCCAGCCTAGCGCCACAACACAAGATGGCCGCCAGCCTAGAGCCACAACACAAGATGGCTGCCAGCCCAGCGCCACAGCCCAAGATGGCCGTCAGCCTAGCGCCACAGCACAAGATGACTGTCAGTCCAGCGCCACAGTACAAGATGGTGCCCGATGCAGAGGCAGTGCCCGATGCTGTTCAGGATGCCGAGGCAGTGCCCGATGCCGTGGCCGAGGTGGTGCCAGAGGTCGTTCCCGATGCGGTGCCTGATGCTGTTCCGGAGGCCGAGGCGGTGCCCGATGCTGTTCCGGAGGCCAAGGTGGTGCCCTATGCCAAGGCGGTGCCCGAGGCTGTTCCGGAGGTCGAGGCGATGCCCGATGCTGTTCCGGAGGCCTGAGGTGGTGCCCGATGCCGAGGCGGTGCCCAACGCTGTTCCGGAGGCCGAGGTAGTGCCTGATGCCGAGGCCGTTCCAGAGGCAGCGCCAAAGCCGAGGCGCCTCAGGTTTCCACAGACAGTCCGGAGTCGAGTCATGTTCCCGTGAACTCTCCAGAGTCGAGTCCGATTCCCATGGATTCTCCGGAGTCGAGTCAGGTTCCGGAGGACTCTCCAGAGTCGAGTCAAATTCCTGTGGACTCTCCGGAGTCGAGTCAGGTACCGGGGGACTCTCTGGAGTCGAGTCAGATTCCCGTGGACTCTCCAGAGTCGAGTCAGGTTCCGGTGGACTCTCAGGAGTCGAGTCAGGTTCCGGTGGACTCTCAGTAGTCGAGTCAGGTTCCGGTGGACTCTCAGGAGTCGAGTCAGGTTCCGGTGGACTCTCAGGAGTCGAGTCAGGTTCCGGTGGACTCTCAGTAGTAGAGTCAGGTTCCGGTGGACTCTCAGGAGTCGAGTCAGGTTCCGGTGGACTCTCAGGAGTCGAGTCAGGTTCCGGTGGACTCTCTGGAGTCGAGTCAGGTTCCGGTGGACTCTACGGAGTCGAGTCAGGTTCCGGTGGACTCTCCGGAGTCAGGGCTAGTCACCGCTGACCCTCCAAAGTCAGGTCTAGTCACCGCTGACTCTCCAGAGTCAGGTCAAGTCACCGATCTTATGGAGTCCAGTAAAGACACCAGGGGGTTACCGGAGTTTCGTAGTCCCATTGGTACGGCCACACAGAGGTCAGCTCCGCCTTGGGGGGCTCTCGTCCTGACCACATGGCTGTGGTGGTCTTCCGCTTGGACCTGGGGGGCCCTTGCCCTGACCACATGGCTGTGGTGGTCTTTCGCTCCGCCCTGGTGGACTCCGGCCTCGACCACAAAGATGTGGTGGTCATCCGCTCCACCCTGGGGGGCTTCCGCCCTGACCACAAAGATGTGGTGGTCTTCTGCTCCGCCCTGGTGGACTCCGGCCTTGACCACAAAGATGTGGTGGTCATTCGCTCCGCCCTGGGGGACTCTGGCGGCAACCATGAGGATGTGAAGGTCTTCTGCTCTGCCCTGGGGGGCTTCCGCCCTGACCACACTGTTGTGGTGGTCCTCTGCTCCGCCGTGGTGGACGCCTCAACATGCCCTCCTTGGACTTTGTTTGGTGTTCTTGGTTTCTGTTTTGTTTCTGTCTGTTTCCCTCAGTTAGTCAGCATCCCTTCCCCTGAACCTCCTCCGGTCCTCCTCCCTCCTGGTCTCCCTGTTTTATGTTTACATTTCTGGTGTTTGTTCCCCATGTTTTTCTTTTCCGGCCCTCCGTCCCTCCCCCTGAGCCTCGACCTGTCCGCCTCCCTCCTGGTCTCTGTGTTGTGTCTTGTCATGGAGCGTCTGGGAGCCGCTCCCTAGTGGGGGGTACTGTCACAGTGTCTGGGTTGTTGTTCCCTGGGGTTCCATTAGATGTCCTCCTTGCTCACGGTGTCTGTCACCAGATCACTTCCTCCTCCCTTATTTGGTCACCTTCCTCCTTGTTGTGTAATTGATTGTCCCCCACCGTTCTCTTGTTCCCTCATTATCCTTCTGTCTATTTATACCCAGTCTGTCTTAGTCTGTGTGACGGAGTCCTTGTTTAATGTAATGTTATTTCATGTCCATCATCCTTGCCTTGTCTTGCCTTGCCCCGTGTTCGTGTCCTGTTTATGTTCCGATTTGGATTCTCTGGTTTTGACCCTGCCTGGACTGTTTACCCCTTTGGATTATCCCTAAATAAACGACTACCTGCAATTGGTTCTATCTCCGTGCCTCATTGCATCATGTGCCGTGACAGGAATAGCCTTCCTGATAATGTTCTGGGTTTGGACACATATCTCTGTTTAAATCTAGATTAAAAATGCATCTCTTTCGCCAATCATTTGAATAATGCATCTCTTAAATTGTGACTGCAGTTGCATCTGATCAAATGTGCATTCTTATTCTTTAGCTTGGGTTAAACTAATGAATTTTACTTTGTTGGAACAGCAGCTATGCATTGTTTCTCTGTTTTGCCATGGGATTTACATGGGTATATTACTAGGATACACACAAGCTCCAGTCTGGATCCAGAACACCTGAGAAGAGCTAATGCTGACCCCTCAGAGAACCCCAGATGATGATAACCCAACTAAATCTACAAACCGAACTAACAAAAATAGCTGTGTGATTGCATCATATAATAATTGCTGTTAATAATGTTCATCATCTGGCTGACTACATCTTGTTTTAATTTTCAGAAAATTCCTGTCATATGCACACAAACTGACATTCACCACTTATAAGCTACTAAATATTGTAGAAACATAATATTCAGTAAAGTTGATCTGTAATGATTTGTATCGTAAAAAAGTGCTATACAAATAAACTTGAATTGAATTGAATATAAAGAACTGAGGAAGTGGAGCGTGTGCGCAAGATAAGTTAATCAACAACGAATTGTGACTCCCGAGAAAAACTGGACATCTGGTCACCTCATCCCTATCCCTTCGGGTGCTGAGGCCATTGTTTTAGATCGCTAGTTCGTGTTTTATTAGTCTGTCCATCCATCCAACGGCCCTTAGCCACTCACAATCCAATGACAGGGACACACATTTTGAAAGACAATAACCTATAGGATGCATTTTGAAAATAAACATCAAATAAAATTGTATTTTAGTTTCGTCCAGATAACGAAAATGTGGCATAAATTTCGTCATAATTTTGTCATCAGATTTTATTTTTAGCTTGTAAACGTCTTGTCTTAGTCAGAAAAAAATGTTCGTTAACAAATATTTTTCATCATCATTTTCGTTAACGAAAATACCACTGCTGAGCAGGAGACAACAGTGAAAGTTTCATGATTGAATACCACACCACAACCAGATAGGTGGTCCTCTGTAATAGAGAAAGTACAATTTTCTTGGCATTTAGTTGTAACCCCAATTTCTGCTCCGAATGAACTAAAATTGACCTCTCATCGATATAATTTAGTATGCGGATGCCCTGGAGTCTCAGTGGAGCCAGAGCAGCATCCACACACTTCATAAAGGTGGGGGGTGATAGTTCTAGGCCGAAGGGAAGAACTCTATCTTCTTTTTTTAATGTTATGTTCTGAAATTTATTTTATTTAAATTATTTTATGAATTCATACTAACCTTCGTCTGATGTAAATCTCTCAGAAAATCAGCGCTGGCAACAGCGAAGCACCTGAAGCAAGTATAAACGGCTAGAAACAACTTCATGCTAGAAATACAGATAAAAAAAAAATTACAACATCAAACAAAGTTTACATTTTATGTTCTTGAGAATGGTGTTATGCATTCACACTTACCTTCGTCTAAGGTAAATCGCTCAGAACTGAACACTGTCAGCCAGTAGCCCCTCAATGCAGAACACAAGCTCTCCTGTCAGCGAACCCACGCAAATTCAAACAATAGCTGCGGCGGGAGGAGTAAGAATAGTGAGTCGATTACAAAAATATTTGTTTCAAGGGTGTCAAGAATTGCAAGTCTCATGTGAATCAGCTCTAAATGTGAGGCCTGGAATGCCAGTGCGTGATATATAACTGTTCATTATTACCACTATTACCAAACTACAACAAACAACTAGGTACAGCACTACTGCGAACAGTGTGGATTTTATTTATATATATTAATCGCACAAAAAATTTGCGATTCTGTTCAAAAGACACGTTTAGATTCATTCAGTTCAAATTAATTTAAACTAGCCTACATATTTAAAATGACTGTACGATACATTTTTAACTGATAAACACCCCGAAAAAACATGACAGTGCTTGCTGCCTTAATTACAACATAAAAAAACATGATTATTGCACCATAAACTTACCATGGAACACTAACCATAGTTTTACGTGGTAGCCTATTTGTAGTAAGACTGCCGTTATACATATTTAAAAAAAAATACAGTATACACTTTTACTAGTAATAAACCAAGGTTAATTTTTATGAGGACTGGTGTATTGGAAATCCCTGAACACGTCTAATGTGTGCAATCAGAAATATCCTGTATCTAGAAATCTCTGTGCATCTTAAGTGTATGGTCGTGTATGGGACTCAGCACACTTGCCTGGGAAATTTTCGTACACGTGTCATACACATCAAGTTTCACTGAAATTTCCCATGTCAGATTTATTCCGGAAAAACTCATTCAAGTGGTGTGACTGAAGTCGGCTCTGGCGATTTATTTAAGCGATTACCACTGTGTTGTCCACACACATTAGGACATGGTATCCTCTTAACTGCTGGAGTAATTTCAGGGCCAGAAATACAGTCTACATTTCGAGGCAACTGGTGTGCCATTTGAGAAGATGACCTCTCCTGATCCCTTGGGCTGGGTGGCCATCTAGGACTGCTCCCCAGCCTGTTAGGTAAGCGTCCGAAGTTAGCATCTTGCAATGACAACATGGACCTAGAGTTGGACTGAAAGTCAGAAAACGGGGTCCGAACCACATAGATAGGGTACGAATCCCCTGGTGCATAACCCTTTTTTGTCCCTGGGAATTGGCCTTTGGATGAAATCCCCTGGCTCTGAGCCACAACTCAAATGATCTCATGTTCAAGAGACCCAAAGGTATCACCATGGATGAAGCTGCCATGAGACCTAGAACTCTCTGAAATTGATGAACAGTGACTTTCTGGCCTAGCTTGATGTTCTTTTGGGTGTTTGGAATGGATTTGAAACGTGCAATAGACAGCTTTCCCTGCATCATGTCCGAATCCCGTACGACCCCCAAATACGTTGTCCTTTGAACAGGAGAGTCTCAGTCATAGAGATTAGAGATGAGCTAGGACAACATCCTAATGTCAAAGTGCAATCTCTTGAGAATGAGCCAGAATCAGCCAATCATCTATGTAGTTTAAAATGTGGATGCCCTGGAGTCGCAGAGGAGCCAGTGCTGCATCCATGCATGTCGTGTATATTTGGGGTGACAAGGATAGGCTGAATGGAAGAACCTGATACTGGTAAGCTTCACTCCTGAAAGAGAACCTCAGGAACTTCCTGTGTTGTGGCAAGATCTCGATGTGAAAATATGCGTCCTTGAGATCCATAGTCACGAACCAATCACCTGATTGGATCTGAGACGCAATCATCTTGATTGTCAGCATCTTGAACTTCTGTTCTGAGTATGTTCTGAGGTAGTGATTCAACCTGCAATGATCTAAAATCGGACACAACCCCCCATCTTTCTTGGGAATGAGAAAATATCAGAGTGTCTGTCTGGTAGGGGGAATACGTTCTATGTCCCCTTTGTCCAGCAGAGTTCTTGTGTCAACAAATGCGCTCAGTCTGGTTTCACAGAAGTGGAGCCCACACCATTGAAATGTGGAGGACGATACGACGATACAAACTAAATCCCGTAGCCTTTGGTTGCAGTCCTTTCTACCCGTGGGGAGATATTTTGCAGTAGCTTCCATGCTGCCAGCTACTCTGAAAGGAGCACTAATTTTTACACTTTGTATTGATAGGGGGATGTTAGATGTCCGGTGTCCTGAAACGTGGCAGGAGGTAACCGAGCATGTAAGCTTTTGCTGGAGGCCGCTTCTCCAACACCAGTGATGGCAGAGATAATACAGTGGGCTCTTGAGGGTGCCAGGAGGGAGTCTTTATTTTCTGTTGGAACTTTCCGCGCCCCTCCCTTTGGCCAACCAGTCCCGACCAGGTTCGGTTTCTATGAGGCGAGAAGCCTAGAAAGAGAGTGTGGCCGCTGGGGAGGAACCTCACAAATGCTTCCTCGTAGCGTCTCGCCTGCCAAAACCGACGCCTCAAATCTTTTAGCAGGTCAGCTGACCCGCTGCCTGAAAATCTTTCCCCACCAGCGAAAATGTCATTCTGCATGGCTTGGTGGGGAGTGTAAAAGTGTCTCTTCCAGCTGGGGCATTATCATGAACCCTGTGCTTTTCCATCTGCGATAGTCAAATAAATCAGTGTCAATGGCACGAAGACATGGGACGAATACAACTTACTCCACGACTGCAACAGCTCTTCATAGAGATCGCTGAAGAAGGGGAGACCCCCCGGCCACTCATATGGTCTATCATCATGGAATGAGCACTCTGAGGTGGCAATTTCCATGTCCCCAGATGAAGTTTCTTCGGTCCGTTCAGCAGTCATTGAAAAAAGTGAGTCACGCTCGAAGCGCTTTGATGGATAATACATCGCAGTGCTCGCATTCTCTCTTGAGCCTGAGGGTTGTGTGCTCTTCCCCCAAACACTCGAAGCAGAATCTATGAGAATCATTCTCCTAGATGAGCCTCTGACACGGAGGCATGCATTTCTTATCTGATTCTGCCATTGCAACTAAGTGATTGACTTTATTTTCCTTTTAATATGTTACTGCAATGCAGACAAAGAAACCTGAGAATGTTTCTGAGTCACGTCTATTTATAACCTCCAGGTGCATGTAATCCATTACGTCAAATACCAAGGTTATTTAAGCCAATTCTTGGCGTGCTTCACAACCAGTCGTACAAAGAATGTTCTCATTTAGCATATTAATATGCAGCTTAGAGAGTAGCTTTTGACAGGGAACTATAATTTAATATAATTTAATATGAATATTTTTTTCTTGTGGACTAAATGTGAACATCTTTTGTGTAAAATATCTTACTCGTGACTGTACTACATAAAAAATAACATGCATTGTGTGATCTCTCTTATTTTGTTAAAATTATTTACATCCTAGCATGCTGCTGTAGATATCAAAACACTTCAAACATATCAAAATGTTAGTTTAGACGTTTAACCTAGACAGATGTGCACTGGCCCATGTCTGAGCTACTGTGTGATTGAAAATTTGTCCAAAGCCTGGCCTTAGGGGTGTAAATAAGTTGGACTCTGTCGGGTTAGGGCTGAAATGCAGGGCTCTACTATATGCGGATCTTTGTGTATGTAGGTTCTGCTCTGCTCAAAAAGACAGCTTGTTTATGTGGAAAAATTAATATGTGCACGCATGGGTAAGGGCCAAACAGATATGGTTGTGGGTACAACAATTATACTCTGCTACCTGTCTGTCTGCTTTACACAGTAATGAGACATGAGGGGGAGATGAGAGCAGAAAAGTATAAAAGCCGAGAGAAACAGAAGAAAACTGTCAGAAAAAAGATGCATAGAAAAGTCCAATTTGAATATGTTGTTATCCACAAAAAGCATGTTTTTTTGTTTTTTTCTCTCTCTCTCACTTTTTAAACTGAAATGAATTCAAATTAATTTTACTGTCAAGAAATAGTAAGTTCCTCTTCAGGAACTCAAGCTGCATCGAACACTTTGGGGAAACGCCTTTGGCAAGATCGACTCTGAATATCATGTGCAATCTGTAATGGAAGGGCGTGATTTCATGGGCGGGATTATGTAGCGACCAGGAAGCTAAAAAGGAACGTGCCGCTCAGCTGGCTTCAGCTTCGCGTCTTTCAGCAAGCGCTCTGTGTGTGCATGTCATTCTGTCTTGTCAGTCTTATTCATTGTTGTTTGTCACTATTAGCTTTAAGTAGCTATAGTATGTCAAAGAGCAAAGCTAAGAATAGGCATCTGACGGGTGAATCCAGACCGCATTTCAGATTGTGTGTTCCTCTCTGCTCTTAAAGCTAAACATTAGAGGCGGGATCAAAGCGCGCTGCATATGATTTCACATGTGCTTTGATCCCGGAGGGCTCTCTTTGAGAAGTGATCCTTCACCAGCGTTCCTCCCGGTACTGGTCCCGCTTTCGCTGAGGCAGAGCGACGCCAGCATTCGTTGGGTTCGCAGATAGATCTGCTGGAGGGAATGGAGACGGGCACATCCTTATCTCCTACCTTACCCATCAGATCTGCCCGATTCCTGGGTTTGGAAGTCCGAGCTTTCGGTTTAGGCTCCATTTAATAAGGAGGAGTTAATTATATGACTTCAATGTGTACTTTATCACAATCTAGACCGTGTTTACTTGTCTGATTGTTTGATTGCATTAGATTCTGAGAAATTTAATGACTTTGAGAAGTTAATATATCACTTCAATGTGTACTTTATCACAATCTACCGTGTTTACTTGTCTAAACTAGTGACATGTTTTTTCCTCGTTGGGCTGAGGCTGAGGCCTCCAGTACAGTCCTGTGTTCCCCCCTGGGACTTGGTGGTGGTGTTAGAGGCTATCTGTAAAGCTCCATTTGAGCCGATTCAGGAGATATCATACTGTTTTCTGACTATAAAGACTGCTTTTTTTGCAGGCTATTACTTCTTCAAAGAGAGTTTGAGATCTTTAGGTCCTGTCAGTGTCCACTACTCATCTTGACTTTGCGCATGGCATGGCCAAAGCATTTGTATACCCTCAAGTGGGTCTTGTTCAGAGAACATGAACAGGTTAAGGGTGGCCTCCGTGGCCCTGATGAGATGGTAGATGGTCTCCATGGCCATGACAGGGCAGGCAGTGAGTTCCTGGATGGCCTCCATGGCCATGACAGGATGGGATGAGAACTCAGGAAGTTCGGCTGAGACGTGACGAGGCTCTGGAAGTTCAGCAGAGATGTTAAGAGGCTCTGGTAGATCTGTGGTGATTTAGTTGGGTTCAGGAAGATCAACTGTGATTTGACTTCGTTCAGGAAGATCAACTGTGGCTTGACTTCGTTCAGGAAGATGATGAGTGACTTGACCTCGCTTGTGAAGATAATTGGTGACTTGACTTTGCTCATGAAGATGATTGGTGACTTGACTTTGCTCATGAAAATGATTGTTGACTTGCCTTTGCTCATGAAGATCATTGGTGTCTTGCCTTTGCTCATGAAGATCATTGGTGTCTTGCCTTTGCTCACGAAGATCATTGGTGACTTGCCTTTGCTCACAAAGATCATTGGTGACTTGGCTTGCTCATGAAGATCATTGGTGACTTGACCTTGCCCATGAAGAACACTGGTGACTTGACCTTTCCTTATGAAGAACACAGGTGACTTGACCTTGGCCATGAAGATCATTGGTGACTTGACCTTGCCCATGAAGATCATTGGTGACTTGACTTGACTCGTGATGTCTAACTGTGGTTTTGCTTGACTCATGAGTGTTAATGGTGACTTGACCTGACTCAAGATGGTCAACGGTGGTCTGACTAGACTCTGGAGGGTCAACAGACACCTGACTCGACTCTGGAGGGTCAACGGGCACCTGACTCGCCTCTGGAGGTCAACGGGGCCCTGACTCGACTCTGGAGGGTCAACGGGGACCTGACTCGACTCTGGAGGGACCATGGGGACCTGGTCAGTGGGGACCTGACTTGACTCTGGACGGTCACCTGTGGTTGCCATCTTGTGCAGTGTCACTGTGCCGGTGGACATTTTGTGCAATGGTGCTGGGCTAGTGGCCATCCTTTGCAGTGGCGCTGGGCTGGTGACCATCTTGTGCAGTGGCGCTGGGCTGGTGGTTATCTTGTGCAGTGGTGCTGGGCTGGTGGCCATCTTGCGCAGTGTGGCTCGGCCAGCGGCCATCTTGGGCAGTGGCTCTGACCTGGCGGTCCCCTTGTGCAGTGGAGCTGGGCTGGCGGTTATCTTGTCAAGTCAAGTCAAGTCACCTTTATTTATATAGCACTTTAAAATATATTGTGTCAAAGCAACTGAACAACATTCATTAGGAAAACAGTGTGTCAATATGCAAAATGACAGTTAAAGGCAGTTCATCATTGAATTCAGTGATGTCATCTCTGTTCAGTTTAAATAGTGTCTGTGCATTTTTTGTAGTCAAGTCAACGATATCTTCTGTAGATGAAGTGTCCCCAACTAAGCAAGGAACCAAAACTCCATCAGTGACAGAATGGAGAAAAAAACCTTGGGAGAAACCAGGCTCAGTTGGGTGGCCAGTTCTCCTCTGACCAGACGAAACCAGTAATTCAATTCCAGGCTGCAGTAAAGTCAGATTGTGCAGAAGAATCATCTGTTTCCTGTGGTCTTGTCCTGGTGGTCATCTGAGAAAAGGTCTTTACAGTGGATCTGGGGCTAGTTGTCCTGGTCTCTGCTTTCTTTCAGGGATGTAGAGGTCCTTTCTAGGTGCTGATCCAGCATCTGGCCTGGATACGTACTGGATCTGGGTGACTGCAGTGACCCTCTGATCTGGATACAGGCTGGATCTGGTGGTTACGGTGACCTCGGAATAAGAGAGAAACAGACTCATATTAGCGTAGCTGCCATTCTATTATTGGTGTAGCAAGTACACCGGGTGGTATGGGAAGTGTTCCCGGTTCCGGTTTACCAAATTAATGCAGCCTAAAAATCCTTAAATGGATTTGGATATTAAAAGCATATTAGTATGTTATGTGTAAGCCAGGTTAAAGAGATGGGTCTTTAATCTAGATTTAAACTGCAAGAGTGTGTCTGCCTCCCGAACAATGTTAGGTAGGTTATTCCAGAGTATAGGCACCAAATAGGAAAAGGATGTGCCGCCCGCAGTTGATTTTGATATTCTAGGTATTATCAAATCAAATACTGAGGTACTAAACCATTCAGGGCTTCATTAGTAATAAGCAATATTTTTAAATCTATACGATTTGATAGGGAGCCAGTGCAGTGTTGACAGGACCGGGCTAATATGGTCATACTTCCTGGTTCTAGTAAGAACTCTTGCTGGTGCATTTTGGACTAGCTTTAGTTCGTTTACTAAGCATGCAGAACAACCACCCAATAAAGCATTACAATAATCTAACCTTGAGGTCATAAATGCATGGATTAACATTCCTGCATTTGACATTGATAGAATAGGCGGTAATTTAGATATATTTTTGAGATGGAAAAATGCAGTTTTACAAATGCTAGAAACATGGCTTTCTAAGGAAAGTTTGCGATCAAATAGCACATCTAGGTTCCTAACTGATGACGAAGTATTAGAGCAGCCATCAATTCTTAGACAGTGTTCTACGTTATTACATGCAGACTTTTTAGGTCCTATAATTAACTCCTCTGTTTTTTCAGAATTCAGCAGTAAGAAATTACTCGTCATCAAGTTTTTTATATGCATTATATGACTATGCATTCCATTAGTTTTTCAAATTGGTTTGTTTCACCGGGCCACGAAGAAATATAGAGTATCATCAGCAAAACAGTGAAAGCTAACACCATGTTTCCTGATGATATCTCCCAAGGGTAACATATAAAGCGTGAAGAGTAGCGGCCCTAGTACTGAGCCTTGAGGTACTCCATACTGCACTTGTGATCGATATGATACAACTTTATTCACTGCTACGAACTGATGGCGGTCATATTAGTACGATTTAAACCATGCTAATGCACTTCTATTAATGCCAACAAAGTGTTCAAGTCTATGCAAAAGAATGTTGTGGTCAATTGTGTCAAACGCAGCACTAAGATCCAATAAAACTAATAGAGAGATACAACCATGATCAGATGATAATAGCAGGTCATTTGTAACTAAAAGTAGAGCAGTCTCAGTACTATGATACGGTCTAAATCCTGACTGGAAATCCTTACATATACCATTTTTCTCTAAGAAGGAATATAATTGTGAGGTTACCACCTTTTCTAGTATCTTGGAAAGAAAAGGGAGATTCGAGATTGGTCTATAATTAACTAGTTCTTTGGAGTTAAGTTGTGTTTTTTTTGATGAGAGGCTTAATAACAGCCAGTTTGAAGGTTTTGGGGACATATCCTAATGACAATGAGGAATTAATAATAGTCAGAAGAGGATATATGACTTCTGGAAGCACCTCTTTTAGGAGCTTAGGTGGTATAGGGTCTAACATACATGTTGTTGGTTTAGATGATTTAACAAGTTTATACAATTCTACCTCTCCTATAGTAGAGAATGAGTGGAACTGTTCCTCAGGGGGTCTATAGTGCACTGTCTGATGTGATACTGTAGCTGAAGGCTGAATGGTAACAATTTTACCTCTAAGAGTATTGATTTTAGAAGTAAAGTAGTTCATACTGCTGTGATGTTGGGAAATGTCAACACTTGTTGAGGCTTTATTTTTCGTTAATTTAGCCACTGTATTGAATAAATACCTGGGGTTGTGTTTGTTTTCTTCTAAAAGAGAAGAAAAGTACTCAGACCTAGCAGTTTTTAATGCTTTTCTGTAGGATAGGTTACTTTCCCGCCAAGCCATATGAAATAACTCTAGTTTTGTTTTCCTCCAGCTGCGCTCCATTTTTTGGGCTGCTCTCTTTAGGGTGCGAGTATGCTCATTATACCATGGTGTCATACTGGTTTCCTTAACCTTCCTTAAGCGTAAAGGAGCAACTGTATTTAAAATGCTAGAAAAGAGATAGTCCATAGTTTCTGTTACATCATCAAGTTGTTCTGAGGTTATGCTGAGGTCATTCTTTGGATATGCTAAGGAATTTGGATACATCAGGAAGATACCTTAAAAAACAGTTTTTTTTTTGTGGTAGAAGTGATGGTTCTTCCATACTTGTAACAAGAATTAGAATTTACAATTTTGGCTATATGAAGTTTGCACAAAACGAAATAATGACCTGAGATATCATCACTTGGCTGCATAATTTCAACACTATCAACATCAATTCCATGTGACAGTATTTAATCTAGAGTATGATTTCGACAATGAGTAGGTCCTGAAAAGTGTTGTCTAACCCCAATAGAGTTCAGAATGTCTATAAATGCTGATCCCAATGCATCTTTTTTTAAATATCAACATGGATATTAAAATCACCAACTATTAAAACTTTATCTGCAGCCAGAACTAACTCGGATGTAAAATCACTAAACTCTTTAATAAAGTCTGTATGGTGCCCTGGTGGCCTGTATACAGTAGCCAGTACAAACATAACAGGGGCTTTATCATTAACATTTCTTTATCTGGATAATGTCATATGAAGCACCATTACTTCAAACGAGTTATACTTGAAGCCTGTCCTCTGAGAAATCCTGAAAACGTTGTTATAAATTGAAGCAACACCTCCCCCTTTGCCTTTTAGACGTGGCTCATGATTATAACAGTAATCTTGGGGGGTGGATTCATTTAAAATAATGTAATCATCAGGTTTTAGCCAGGTTTCTGTCAAACAGAGCACATCTAGATTATGATCAGTGATCATATTATTTACAAAAAGTGTTTTCGTAGAAAGGGATCTGATATTCAATAAGCCAAGCTGTGTCATGTGTTTATCTGTATTGCATCAGTTTTTTATTTGTTGAACCTCAATTAAATTGTAAATCTTAACTTGTTTTGGATGGGTTTTTTTTTTTGTATTTTCTAGTTCGGGGAAAAGACACAGTCTCTATAGCGTGATATCTAGGTGAAAGAGTCTCTGTGTGCTGAGAATTAGCTGACCTCTGTGAAGTGAGGCAGCTAGCATACGGTTGGTTAAGCCAGTTTACAGTGTCTGACATCATGCTTGTAAGTTCACACACCTCTTTAGTGTTATTTTTAGGGATCTCAGACCGGCGTAGTCGAACATCATTAGTGCCGACATGAATAACAATCTTGCTGTATTTACGTTTAGCATTAGCCAGCACTTCTAAATTTGCCAAGATGTCAGGCGCTCTGGCTCCCGGTAAACATTTGGATGCATGTCTCTAATTCTGAAATCCTCTCTGTCAGCCTAACTATTTCCCTTTATTTATCGCATGTGAATCTCTCATCTGCGACAGAAATAGATAACCTGTACATGTGACAAGAGGTGCAAATAACAAGAGCAGGAGAAGCCATTACTCACCGTGCTTGATTACATATTCTTACCATGGTTGTTTGATGAATTTGTGAAAAACTGGAGCGAAAGAGAGGAGAGGAGAAAAGAAAACAGTGATAGGTTCGAATGAAAATGCTAATAACAAGCTAACGAGTGCCAATGCAATGCAGGTGTACTGCACTCACGGGTATAAAATAAAAGTGAATGATCAAAATAAATCTGATAAGATTGATCGATGTGCATCACCACTTGTGCAGTGGTGCTGGGCTGGTGGCCATCTTGTGCAGTGGCTCTGACCTGGCGGCACTTTGTGCAGTGGAGCTGGGCTGGCGGTTATCTTGTGCAGTGGTGCTGGGCTGGTGGCCATCTTGTGCCATGGGGCTGGGCTGGCGGCCCTCCTGTCTGGAGACACAGGTCTAGAATCGGCCATCGTGTCTGGAGAGACAGGTGTGGCTGGGGTGTCCCACTGAGACCGGTGGTCTAGGTACCTGGTGAACCCCCAAAAGTCCAGGATCTCCAGCTCCTAATCAGCAAACTAATTATTTTTACTGAGTATTCTTGCAAGTTGTGCTGATATTTTTTCACACTGCTGAGGTGCACAAACCGACTTGCCGTGATATGAGCCAGAGCAAATGTGTCAGACTTCAACAAGATTTAACTTGTGCACATACTACACCAGTCATATACTATACCACTGAATCTTCAGATTAGTTCTCGATCAATGACCAAAACTTTTACATTTGATCTCCCTTCCAGTCTTAAGTATTTGGTTACAGTTTGGTGCTAAATAGAAATCCTAGTAATTCTAACCTAAATTTACCAAGGTAAATAATACTATAATTTTCAAAATTGTATACACAGTATTCAGTATTCTTTGGTACAGACGTGTCCCTACTGTTCATACCAAAAAGCAAGTTCAGACATTATCATGGGGCAGGGCTTTAAATTGCACCCCCTATACACAGACACACACACACACAGTTTGCAGTAGTATACTAACAAGTTTTATCCAAAGTGTTCATTGAACTCTAACCTAGACTGGGTCAGCAATAACAGCTGCTGTTCAGGTGCTTAGTCAGCTGAGAGAGACAGGTAGGGTTTGAATGTGTGTTCATGTGCATGAGACTGGTTTGTGACCAAATGGTAACCGCCCCATGACCTGAAATACACCAGACAGCAGGCAAAGACTCAGCCTCTCTCTCTCTCTCTCTCTGTTTTTTGCTCTTTTTATGTGCATGCAATTCATTGGTCTGCGTTGTTGACGTGAATTACTGCACTCACTGCTGTTGTTAAATGTTCACTTGTATTTTCTCATCCATCAGATAATTTGCTTTGTTGTTATTTTTGTTACACCATGCACAATAACTTGTGAGAGATTTTTTAGCATTATGCATTTTACCGTCTTGCATGACTAATTTCTTATGTGTTTCAGTCTTGTCTCACTTTATGTGTATGGACCTCCAAGGATTCACAATTTCCTCATAAAAAAGTACTTAAAGCGATGGGATGATAATGTATGTGATGTAAATCAGATTAAATCATTATTTTATCTGTGATTCAGTGGCCCCAAAACAGATCACTTGACTCTTAATATGTTGATTTCATCCATCTTTCCTGTTGAAAAGTTAAATGATCATGAAGCTTCAATTTATGCATCTCAAAGTATGCATCCAAATCTACTGAATTTTGATTCGGGGATCTGTTGTAGAATGATAATGAGTGGCCAGATTTAAATCTCATAAATTGGTGGAATATTAATAATTAAGCAGTGGCAGCATGAAAACATTGTGTCAAATATAGTAACAAAATATCAAACTCTTTATACAGATATAAAGTACAGTTATATATATATATATATATATATATATATATATATATATATATATATATATGTATATATATATATATATATATATATATATATATATATATATATATATATATATATATGTATATATATATATATATATATATATATATATATATATATATATATATATATATATATATGTATATATATATATATATATATATATATATGTATATATATATATATATATATATATATATATGTATATATATATATATATATATATATATATATATATATATATATAGATATATATATATATATATATATATATATATATATATATATATATATATATATATATATATATATTATTATTATTATTATTATTTAATTTTAAACAGTCTAATTCATGTTAGATGTCAGTCCCAACAATTGTATTATAAGTGTGGGCTATATATTGACACTTTATAATTACAATACTACTAATAATAGTAATGTTTTTAATTGTGGCTTCCAAACATTTTAGCTCACTGTGTTTATGTGCTCTTCCCTAAATAGTCTGAAACTAGCCTACCAGCATTCATTCAAAAGGCCTGTTTACCATGTCATTATATAGTCTGCTTTAGAGGGTGGGAACCATGCTGACTGGATTACCCTCCACCTCAGTGAACTCATTGTCTTTCCAGCAGGTCAAAAAATGTGTACGCTTGGACATCTTGTTGTTATCATAAAATAAATTTGAATTTTAATTATAATCTGGAATTCTGCTCGTTAAAACTGTATTGAATGTGGATTATCTATCTGCACACACAAACACACACACACACACACACACACACACACACACACACACACACACACACAACACACACACACACACACACACACACACACACACACACACACATATATATATATATATATATATATATATATATATATATATATATATAATGCAAAACACAAGGAAGCAGAGATCCTCTCTCTGACCACTTTAATAAATGTATTACTTTTTAGAGTGTGCTTGTTTGAAACAGGAAGTGGACAGATGGGGCTGAAGAGGCTGCAGATGGAGGTGCCAAACCTAAGGTCATATCTTGATGCTGCAAAAGAACAGATGCTGCAGTTGGAGAACCAGGTCCAGACCCAGAAACTAATGCAGAACCAAAACCAAGAAGCCCATTTTCTCATACAGGTTTTGTATTCCCAGAGTTTAAAGGTGAAATGTGTCATTTTTGCCATTAGTAGCACCAAACAGAATTGCATTCATATATAATAATATATTTTCAATGCTCAGGAGGTATCTCATCCAGATGCTCTGCAGTTTTGGTGTTCATTTTCTCTCTGTCCTCCATGTTTGTCCAGCATGTGCATCATCCATGCAAATCCATGAATATCTGGTATGTTGTGTCTATGTGTGTTTATGTTGGACAAGTGTTTTGGAGTTGCAATCTCACACCTTGTCAGTATCCAGACATTGTTTGTGTCATGTTGAGTGTGTGTATTGTGATGTTTGTGTTAGGCAGGTTTTTAGGGTTAAGAGTCTTAACCCCCCCTGCTAATTTCTTTATAGAGCCTCTGAAACTCTCAGTGGTGCAGTGAACACTTGTGAAATGTTACTTGTGTCAGCAAGCCAACAGCTCCTAAACCCCATGAGCGGCCTGATGGGAGATGTATTTGAAACAAACATAGAAACACTGCTTTTCTTGATCCTGCTTTTTATTTTATAGTTTTGGTCTAGATCTCAGCAATTTCTGAAACTATGCTCAGATTTGCAAAGATTCATTACTTCTCAAACTTTTTGTAACAGTAATAACATTAATATTGTAGTAATACTGTGAAATATCATTCAAATTTAAAATAACTATTCTGTTCTATTTAAATACATTTAGAAATATATATATTTTTTCCCGTGATGGCAATGCTGAATTTACAGTGGCCATTTTACGCTTTTGTCACAGGACCCCTTCAAAAACTCATTCTAATATGCCAAATTTATGCTTAAGAAACATTCCTTATTATGATCCATGTTGAAATTTGTTCTCCTGCTTAATATTTTTGAGCTTTCTTTAATGAATAGAAAGATTAAAAGAATATAATTTATTTGAAATATAATTTGAAATGTCTTTACTGTCACTTCGTTTTTTCCTGATTCCAAGCTTTTTGGTAAGTCAATATATATATATATATATATATATATATATATATATATATATATATATATATATATATGAAGAGTTCAGATGCAAAAGCCTCTAAATGCCATCTGAAATTTTCATCTAAAATTAGGATTTTTATTAAGCTCCTAATGCATAGGTTGAGTCATTTTACTTTAGTGGCAATGTGCAGGTCCTTTTCCAGGCTATTAAAGTGAAATAACTGAACATAAGTATAGAAACTTGATAAAAATCCTAATTTTAGATGAAAATTTCAGATGGCATTTAGAGGCTTTTGCATCTGAACTCTTCATATATATATATATATATATATATATATATATATATATATATATATATATATATATATATATATATATATATATATATATATATATATATATATATATATATTAAATTAAAAGAGAGAGTGCCATTACCATTTATTTTCAGCCTTTCTACTCTGAAAATTAGTTTTTATGTATTTTCATTTTTTTTTTTTTTTAAAGAATTTTAAGAAACCTTCTGAGACTAAATTCATGTATAAATGAAATGCAGCTAAAAAGTCTCCTGATCTATGAAAGCGCATTAAAAATGTCCTTGGAGAGGTACTCAGGGCCCTAGACTCATAGATGGTGTAGATAGATTTTTCCTTCCCATGCTAGGTAAATTAAAGAGTCTATACATTTATACCTTGATCTCTGGTCATGTAATAGTGACCAGAAAGCAATTATCAGTATGCTGCTGAAGAGACGAAGCCCTCCTCCTAGGCACTCTTTTACCCCCATTGATAAAATGTCAGACTGACATGGGCAGCGCAGTAGAGAGCACTTTCACCAGAAAAAGCACAACACCACCTTTATCGTCTCTGCCTCTAAGAGCCAGCCAGCCAGACAATTCACCAACAAACAGACAGAACAAAACAGCCTATTTTCCTCTGAATAAAAGCCCCCTGGACCGACCGTGTAGTGGAACGATCCCGTCAGCCTTTATGCAGTTCTGGAATACATCCTGTTGTGAGTTAGCAGACCTGCTTGCCAGCAAAAACAGTTTGAGAATAGAATGACCACTTCCTCTGGACTGTGGTTTCAGGTGTTTATGTCTTGCCCCCCAGTTCCTTTAGAAACAAACACATTTGTTTCCCATATTTACTGTGGTTTCACACCCTCTATCTCTCTTTCTGCAGCTGCTGTTTTTACAGAGATGATGCAACGACCTAATTATTGTCTCTTCATTCGGTAAAGACATTGTTGTTCGTTCTGTGGTGCTTTCCTCAGGAGATGTGCTTCAAAATTAGACGAATATCTTACAAATAATTTCTCTCTGGATCTCTGAAGTCACGCAGCCTCTCTCTGCTATTTTTGTCCAGTTGTGTTTTGATGCTAATCATTAGGAGAGAAGGAGGAGAGTGAGGTCAGAACGATTTGCTCTGGTCAGTGGCAGTAAAGGGCAGCCAATCATCAACTCAATCTATTCAAACATTGCCAGGAACCATGTGTCTATTTTCACTGCTATTACACATGTGACAGTGTGTTTTTGCTTGTTACATTAATACCTTTACAGTAAATCTTAACAGTAAATCTTATCTCTTGTTATTTTTGTTCATAGGTAGATTGTTATGGAGGCACCTGAAAAGAACTGTTAATCTATGCATTATTAATAACCATTGACAGACATAACCGTAATTCTAGATATAGTTCAAATATACTGTAGGAAAATCATAATTTCTTAAAAACATTAAAATCTTGATGGTGTTATGTTAATGCAGTGAGTTTAATTTTATTCATATTACACAATATATTTGACTTAAATAGTGGATAGTATATTTGATCAACCATGTAATTAATGTTATGTGAAGTACAATTTCTAGATTTTTTTTATTTTTCTTTTTGCAAGATATTTTTAGTCCTTTTTACATTATGGACTTGAATTAACATTTATTCATTTATCATGCATTTCATATAGTATTTTCATTTTAAGTGTGTTCAAAATTTAGGGTGCTTATATCACAGTTAAATCACATGCATTTCATTTAATTACTTCACGCAACATATGACAATATAATGAATATAAATAAAACATATTTCCACCAAACAATAAATCTTCATGACATTTGACCCTTCCAGTCATATGGATAAGGATTTAAAAAGTTATTTTAATTCCAATTGATTCTATGATCATTAAAGCCGCTTTTGTCAGCCAGTTTGGCTGATACATTTATAATGGGCATCACTATGGCTTGCATGCCATTTTAACTCCACATACTGTTAGCTCTCCATAAGAGCAATATGTTGCTGATGAAATATTTTGGAACAGAACTGCAAAAATATATTTCCATGATTTTTTAAGACAATCCCCACCCTCCCCCACCCCAAATCACATTTCTAGGCCTTGAAAAACATTTTTTTTTTAATTGCTCCCGAATGTTTCCATGACTGTATGGAAGGTATTTGTCCACATTCTGGTTGATAAATGCTAGCATAACATTTTCACAGTGTCCTTTGTGGGTTTGAGAAGGACTGATTTCATACAGCCACTAAAAATCACCTTGACACCTGCTTGTTAAAAATAACTGTAAACATGATTAAAAGTTCCCCTATTTGCACTACATAAACAGCATCAAACATTTAGGTCATGTTGACAAAGCAGTAATACGGTTGTCAGTCCTGACATTAAAACGGGTACGTTCACACATAGTTTGGTTATCCACAGGAGTGACAACCACATTCTATAAACGAACTCACACCCATACATTTTCAAGACTTATTAAGGTAAATACTTGAGGTATTTTTGGCAAAGCCCTGCTTTGTCAACAGAACCATACTGGACAACAAGTTGTCTGTTACATTCTACAGTGCGAGAGAGCTTGCACATCTCACAAGTTTTCATGTGTGGTTTCAGTATCTTGCAGAGACACAGATATGAGGTTGGTGTCAGAAGGTTTAGATCCAGACACACACGCAAAAGTGCTAATATTATTGCAAAAGGCTGACACACTCCAGGAGCAGTTCTCTGACCAAGTATTTTATCCTCACTTAACCAGGAATCAGCTTTCTACTTCGGATAGCTTTTCATCATGCACACCACATCCAAACATCTCAACACAGCTCACTTTACAGCTCAATATAACAGCAGTATCTACCAAACACCCCCTCTTCCCTTCTAAAATGATTGAATGTGTGTGGGGAAGGAGAAAGAGGAGGCATTTTATGTCCAGTTGGGTAAAAGCCATCCATCTTTTTCCCAGTCTGAGAGAAACTGTTTTGTATTACATTTTCATGCCAATGCCCCACCAAACACCATAATTTATATAATCAAAGCAATGAAGATGACTTTCTTTTCACAATGTGATGTATCTCCTTATGAAGGGAGGCTATTTATTATGTATTTATTTATTTTTCCTTGAGGTGCAGGAGGAGTGAAGACTTGCAAGCTCTGTGACCTGGCAGCATGTGAGGAAGAAACATTTTTGTTGAGTATGAGGTGTTGCTTCACATACCACATACCTCCCTCCTCTGAGGTTCATCACATTAGACACAATAACTCAACGTTGGCTCATACTCCTTTTATAATCTATCCCAACTTCTTCTAGCTTCTTTTTCCCTTTTGTGAGCGAAGGAGCCTCTCTGTTTCTCTGTCGGTAAGAGCTGTCAGAACTGTCCGTGGCAGGACAATGTATGTGTTGTGACAGTGGGAGAGCTGTGGTTGCTGTCAGGGTCACTCTGGCATTGACAGCTGTGTATGTGTGCGTGGGATGGGGCTCGTTGCATGCTGGTCCTTCCTGCCTTCTGTGCTAATTTACTTTGGTAGGTTGATAAACATATCTGATGCAACTGTCAGGCCTCCATTTTTTTGTTAAATAGATGAATAGTTTGGTAGATTAATTAATAGTTTTATTCAGCAAGGATTAATTTAATTGATCGAAAGTGATGGTAGAAACATTTATAATGTTCCAAAGATGACTATTTTAAATCACTGTTGTTGTTTTAAACTTTCTATTCATTCAATAATTCTGATCACTGAAAATGTACGCTATAAAAAAAAATACTTTTTATTTGTATTTTTGCCAGAATCATTTTCTAATAAATGTAAATAAAAAATACTGTCAACGTATTTACAGAATAAACTGTAAAATGTACTATAATTTACAAGAAAAAAATCATTTTAAACCAGTAAATTCAACAATGCACCCTACTACTAATATCGTTTTCTAACTTTAACATATACTGACAACCACCATAATAATGAAAAGTGAAAAATGTGTGGTTGCCAGTGGTTAAAGAGGAAGCCTCATGAAGAATAATGAAGAGTGACATGTTTACACATAAATAATGCATTATACATGTATTTGTTCTTTTTTTTTACTTTTAAAAACTGTACAATTGACAGCATTTTACTTTAAAATTACATGAAATGCCCAGTTATGGTTTTTACAGGTTTTCCTTGTAAATAACGGTATACAAGTAACTGACAGTAAACCTATTAACCGTTTTGATTTGTTGTTTTTCTGTAGGGTTTTTATAATATGTTACAGTTAAAATTACACACATTTTAGAATGTTTCATGGTTTTCACAAAAATATGAAGCACCACAATTGTTTTCTTAATATAAAATATTTTGTTTGCACCAATTAAGCATCACTGAATGATTTCTGAAAGATCATGTGATACTGAGATTAGAGTAATAGGTGCGGGAAATTCAGTTTTACCATCAAAAGGAAAATAAATTACATTTTTAAAATAGAATAAAATTACATAAAAAAAATATATAAACCATTTGTTCTAAATGATAATTTTACTTAACAATATTAATGTTTTTACTGTGTTTTTGATCAAATAAATGGAGCCATGCTGAGCGTAACAGACGTCTTTAAAAAAAAAAAAAAAAATCTTACAAACCCTAAACTTTTAAATAGTAATTTATGAGAATATAATAAATGGATCTCTATATTTGTGTGAGGTCTTCAAAATCTAACCTTATTTAAAACATCCAAATGTCCCTTGATGCAAATTCTCCTTAGGATAGTTTACCCAAAATGTATTCACCTTCATATCATTGCAAACCTATAAATGAAAGTTGTTTCGTCAATAAATTGAAAATCAATGAGATCAGATGCTGTTTTAGACCCCTTTGGCTTTCTTTACATCAACAAAACCATTCTTTAAAATATCTTCTTTGGAACAACAAAGGGGTGAGTAAATGATGACAGAAAATCTACATTTTTCCTTCAAACTAATTTAAGTTATACAAGCAAACAAGCCAAGAATAACACTTGAATTATTCAGCTTTCTCACTAAAGGCACTCCAGTGACTTTTCTTTTTCAGGAGGGAACTTTAGACCTTTTGAATTAGATTGCGCTTTGGCTTCTCTGAAACAGCATGACGTGTGTGTGCAGATGTGTGTGCCAAAGCTTTGATATCTCCATTTCATGGTAGAAAGAGCAGTGTTTGAATGCATTATGTGTTCCCATGACAACCACGCAACCTCTAACCCTATCTTAGACATGCATATCACATCTGCTGAGCTGGTTTGTTTTTGTGGCTATGCTGATACATGTCAGAAATAGTTAGGGACTATTTAATTTACACATGGGTAAATGGGTACAACACCAATGTGATTATCCTGAAAGAGAGAGTGCAAAAGAGCGAGACTGAAAAAGATAAAGAGGATGGACAATTTTGTAAATGACCTGGAACTCCATCTGGTGAGATATTAAGTCATAAAAAGTAAGGTATATAGCAATGAAACATGTTGATACGCAAAACATTTCACTGGACTTTCTCAACTGAGCCCCTGAACCCCTGAAGTTCAGATGTCACCCTCCTAAACACTGCAGACAAAAAAAAAAAAAAAAAAAAAAAGAACATACCCGGTCGTATATGTGTCATGATTCCCCTCAGGCCTGAAGCATACATGGAACACCATAAGTGCTTTCTAAGAAACAGACTCTCTCACAAACGAGAGATTTCCACCGCCATTTGTTCCCCAGTGAACCTTAAAGAGTGCTGTTCACAGTTATTGTAGCAGAAAGGGGAAGAGAATAAAGGAAGAGTGTTTTATTATGACGTTATATTGATTATAAACTGAAATTGTACTTGTCCTGAAAAAAGTTTCCTTCATCATTCAGTAGTACAGAGCTTGTCATGGTGTTTCTATGCAGTTGCTAAGCATGTTGCTATGTGGTCACTCGGGTGTTTTGGGTGGTTTCTAGGGTTTTGCTATTATCATTTACTCTTTCATTTGAGTTTGCGCATGAACTGTTTTAATTATATGTCTTGTAGACTCATTTAGAGCTTCTTTCATGTAAAATTTGGTAATTTTTTTTAATTTGAATTAAATTAAAATTAAATGTATGCATTTAACAGACACTGTTATCCAAAGTGACTTACAGTGCATTCAGGCTATCAATTTTTACCTATGATTTTACAGTAATGTTCTATTAGTTGGTTTATGTATAAGCTAACAATGAGCTATACGTTTGTTACTATATTTACTGATCTTTGTTAGTTAGTAAAAATACAACTGTTCATTGTTAGTTCATGTTATATCAGGTCCATTAATTTATATTAACATACAACTTTTGATTTTAATAGTATACTAGTAAATGTTGGAATTAACATAAATATTAACTTTTTGTTCATGTTAACAAATGGAACCTTACTTTAAACTGTTACCTGAGATTCTAACTGAAGTTAATTCCAGTTTACTTCAGTTGGCATCTGCATTACTGTTTTTGGCTGTGTTGATTATATATGTAAATTAAAATGGAATATGCAAATTCAATAATATTTAAACATCTGCATATACTGTAACAAATTACATTTCCCCTCACACATATTAGTAGATGTGTTATTTTTGTCTGTACTTTGGGTATTTATATAAATTATATATTATATTTATTAATTTTATACTTTTTTATTTTTTTACTCAAATTTATTAAGAATTTATTCAATAAATCTATATCATTTCTCAGCCATATTGGGTGATGCCTACTTCCAAATTTAATTTATTGTTATATTGTGGATATTACTTAGTTCCCATTGTCAAAGTCTGTGGGCTTATTTTAACATTTAAGGAAGTGAATGGAAAAAACATAAGAAGACATAATAATAAACAAAAGAAGAAAGGTCTTCAAAAATGCTCTAAACACCATCACCTTCTCGCTCGCTCAGAAGATACCAGCTCATCTGTGGGAGACATACTCCCTTGATTCTCACACTAAACTGGCATAGAGGGAGCCAATGGGGCTGTTGGGGAGTGTTGACCTTAGAGGCTGAAAAATATTTGTGAGTTGGGTGGGCTGATGAGGGGATGCAGAAAGCTTAACAGTTGACAGATGACACCCGCAGGGAATCTATACCATGCTGACCTTGAGAAAGAATTGTAGAAACTATAGAATGAGGGAATGAGATTAAGAGCAAGAGGCTGGTGACTTTTTAACTAAGCAAAGTAAGGATTTCTCTGCTATGTATGTTGTTTGTTAGCATTAGGCCAGGAGTTTGGTCTGGTGCTGATGTTTTGCAGAGAGCAAGAAAAGAATGGAGAGATAGTTCCCGTTTATTAGAAACCAGGCCAAGACATGCAAGGTCTTTGCTTATGTCCTCTGATCGACAGGAAGGTTGATATGAGAGCCAGAGGGAGAATTTGTCTGAGGAGCCGTGTGTGAAGTTATCTGGGTTGAGTGCTTGTATGTGGGTGTGAGTGGTTCAGATTTGACCTCCATTGCAGGGACGAGGAAAACACCAATACATTATTTACCATTACTGATAATTATTTTCATGTTACGGCAGATAAAGGCAGAGTTCTATGCAATTTACTTAAGTTAAACATAATACTGTCTAAACCTAAAATCAGTAATTTTAAGGCAAGACAGTTAAGGCAAAAACATATTTTTGGTCATTGGTGAGATTTGGGCTATTTTGCATTTGTAACTTGTCTTCATTCAGATTAATTCATCCATGTTTCAATGAAAACATAAAATACACATTAAAGTGTTTATTTTATTACACGTTGTCTATTGAGTCTTTAGATTTCAATACATATTGCTTTCTCAAAACGTTTTTTCATAAACTGAGACAAAATTCTAAACTTGAGTAACAGTTACATACACCAAAATTTCCAGTATTATTCACAAAATAAATAAATGTAACATCTAGGTTCCTAACTGATGATGAAGAACTGACAGAGCAGCCATCATGTTTTAGGGTGCTTTCACACTTGGTTCACTTGCCTGGTCCGAACCCGAGTTCGGTTGCTCCCCCCTCCCCCTGCCCCCGCTGGACTGTGTTCATATTATAATATTTATGAATAATATTATATTCCGCAAATTGGTACGAGAGTTCACATGAAGCGTACCCCAGACCACCGTTTTTTAAGCGGACTCGGGTACAGATCGCGGGTGCGCACCCGAGTACGGAAGACAGCATTCACATCATCAAAACGAACCGAACTCTGACATCAATCGAACCCGGGTGCGCCCCAAAAGTGCTAGTGTGAAAGCACCCTTAGACGTCGTTCTAGGTTGTTAAATGAAGACTTTTTAGGTCTTATAATTAACACTTTTTTTATGAATTTAGCAGTAAGAAATTACTCCTCATCCAGGTTTTTATATCGACTATGTATTCCATTATTTTTTCAAATTGGTATGTTTCTCAGGCCTCTAAGAAATATAGAGCAGAATATCATCAGCATAGTATTGAAAGCTAACACCGTCCTTCCTGACAGATGATGATTAACTTATACAGAACATGTGTGCACAACTAATTATCAATGAAGGAAACTAATGACGACTAGGAACTAAGCCAAATGGGCATATAGGAATCAGAAACAAACTATAATTCTGACAATAATGAAAATGTGTTAAATTCAGAAAGTTTTTGTTGAATGTTTTAGTAGTAGAAGAAAGAAATTATATCGTAGAATAGAATAGAATAGGTCAATGGTAACCAAGAAAGAAAAACAAGCATGTACATGTAAAGCAGAATTTGAGAAAGTCATGGTGAATTAATGAGTTGAAGAACTGACAGAGTGATAGACACACATGCAAATACTGTCTGGCCTGCATTAAACGAATGCACGCTCATACACACACAGGCACACAAAAGCCCCCTGTTATCATATTATTACTCTCACTAAGCCAGAGTTTTGATTTGAGGCAACTAAGTTTGATCCACGTTTGCAGATGATTCTGTTATGACATAAAGAGGCAGTCTATCTGACGTGTTTATGTACTGTACGAGTAAATCTGAATGAATATAACCGAATCTGAACAATAATATAATTACTTGACAAAAAAACTTTATAGCTGTATGTCAGATTGTGTTTCGATCTCTTTTCCACCCAATGTCTTACTTTTTCACCTTCTCTCTCTCCCTCAATGAGATTTCGACTCCCATTATACCCTTGATGGTACCTGTTACCTTCGCATGTGGACATGCCCTTGGCTACACTCATGTACACATCATTGTTTAGATGCTCATGCTGAGTTGCTGGTGTTAGAAGAGGATGCCATAGAGACATGCTTGGGTGACGTTTTTGGGGAAGGGGAATTTTTTCAGTATCCCTCGCGCTCACAGGCAATAGAGGAAAGAGGGAACAGATGTGAACGGCCGTTGCTTTAAATAAAAACACATTTTTGTTGTCTTGCAGGATAAAGTCCTTGGAGAAGGAGGATCTGCAAGTATTGTGGAGTATTGTCACAACTGTCTCAAAGTCACAGCACAGTTTCAGTCTCTGCTTTGTACCTTATATGTGGAAATAATCAAGTACTACAAAAGGATGATAAAGGAGAAGACAGAGATGAGAGAAAGTTGAAAGAGGACCCGATGCCTTTGAGCTTAGAAAGAAGCACGTTTGAGTGATGTTCTGAACTTTGAGGTCTTATGCCCTCCCCCTTCTGTTCATGTATCATTGTATTGAGTGATATTGTATAGATATTAAATTCTGTAATTTGTCAGCAGGCTTAAGCTACATTTGAAGCTCTGTCATGGCAGATGGAAGCACTTCCCACTCACGGGACTTCGGATTTCAGAGCCTCACACACACACTTCACATCTCGGTTTTCAAAGCTCCTTTAATTTTTAACCATCCCTAAGAAGCCATGATATCTGCAAAGTATACTCATATGTCACAGGTGCTAATGATTTATTCTGATGACAGATATCAGACTGAATCTATATTAAATCGGACCACAGTCATCTTTAACCATGGTTCTCACTCTTCCATACTTAAAAAGTACGAAAGAGTGACTCCCCGACTCCGTTAACGCCTACAGAGAAGCCCATGTGCTCCCCACATTGGTTTCATTTTGTATTTGACTTTAGTGAACATATGTTAATCTTCAGCATTTCATTTATTGTTTAGGAATTCCAAAGCAGCCAGTGTGTACTTTGGGAAAATGTTTTATCCACATTCAAGCATACAAAAAATCCACAGATGTGAGCGTGCCTGTGGGATGGTGCTTATCTTTGTCAGACTTAAGGAAATTAGCTCAGATCTAAGGCCATACCACCCTCTTTTGTTTTCTGTGCCTGGTTCCTCTTGGAAAAGCCTGACGAGATCTTCTGCTGTAATTCTTATGGAGGAGACTGATCTGTTAACTGTTCCTCATGGGAAGTGTGCCATTATCACACCTTTTCTAAAGTGTCTTCTTCAATTTGGGGGAGAGGAGGCTGGAGGCTAACAGATAAGATCTGCTATTTTTGGGAAATTCCTACTTTTGTCCTGCAGGGAAAAAAATAGTCAGAGAGTGATAAAGGGAGAGGAATGGAAATGTGATGGTTTCTCCAGGAAGTCCTTGTTCAGGTAAAGAAAGTTTTATTTAGTTTGTTTTATTTTATTTTTATTCATTTTCAGTTTGTGTTAAGTGTGAAGAAGAACTTTTCACCTCCTCTTCATCTTATTGTCCATGTGCCTTTTGACAATAGTTTAATCCTTTAGTACCAGTTTTAGGGCCACCACAATCTACACTTCTAGGACCCTAGTTGTTTTGTGACAGTATAACAAATGCAGTATTTCAAATACTTACAACTTATAGTTTTAACATCATATTCCTCACAAATAATTACTTTTTTTTAAAATTCATCATGGTTGCTTAAAGGTTAGAGTAAAGGTACAGTCACATTTGCCATTGTTCAGTGAATGTTTGCTCAACAAAATATAGCTGTTTCAATAGGAATACATGCAATCTGAAATTGATCTGACAGTGAAAGATTCTCCATGCATGTTTTGCCTCAGATTCCAGTTGGTCATCGCATTTACCAACAGAAACCTGCTGGGTTTGAAAATGACTAATGTGTGAATTGTGCTTCGTACATTACTATACTACTGACAATAGACAATGGACCTATTTTTTTTATTACATTAACATATACATTATAAGCATCAAAGTGATTTCTGTTTCATCATCATTATACTGCTTTTCAAAAGTTTATTATTATTATTTTTTTTAATACTGTTCTTTTCATTTTTCTATAACGAATCCTGAAAAAATTTATTGGTTTCCACAGAAATACGAAGCAGCACAACTTTTAACCCAATATTTGTTTGTGCTCAAGATTTGTTTTTGCATAGCAACATGTGCTAATGCCAACTCTGTTGGAATCAGCTGTGAATGTTAAGAAATGAAGATCTGCTTAGACAACAAGCATTTCATTATCCAAAACACAACATTGATCTTTTCAGCAGGGTAGGGTGTATGTAGGCAGTATGCATTGAGGCAGCACTCATGGTTTCGGAACAGAACTATTTATTTAGTGTGAGCACAGATGTGTGCAGATATCTAGATTTCATGTGGGTGTAAATGGTTGCATGTGTCGTGAGTCAATGTGTTCACACTTTCCCCTGAAGGCTGTACCAGAGACCTGAGGGAGAAGGAGGAGAGCTGGTTGCCATGTCAACAACGATGCGAGTCCATGCAGGAGCAGCTGTTGTCGTGCCAGCAGAAACAGGATGTGGTGACCTGGAGACTAGAATGGGCTGAAGGGCGAGATGAAGGACCTGAGAGTAGCCTGATCCACTTTAATGCAGGAGAGCATTGTCTGTTAGACAAACACACTCACTAGTCACACTCCACAGCAGGAGAGAATGAATGGTGTTGCTTGCTTTACACAAATACATGTGTGCAGCCACACTACAGCTGTTAACCCTTTTTTTTTTCCTTTAATTTTTCTTTTTCTATTGCATCCCTGACTCACACCTGCTCCTCTAAATAGTCTGTAAGCATGTCGGGACCTGTAGGATATGACTCACTGTTTGCGAACTTGCTTCCTCTTTATCTGTCTTCAATTGCAATGGTTAAACAAACCACCAAAAGCTATTACCCAAAACTAAAGCTGTGCATTTTTGGGGGATATTACCTGGATTAAAGGGTTAGTTCACCCAAAAATGAAAATTATGTCATTAATAACTCACCCTCATGTTGTTCCAAACCTGTAAGACAGGGACAGAAAGCTCTCAGACTAAATCTAAAATATCTTAAACTGTGTTCCGAAGATGAACGGAGGTCTTATGGGTTTGGAACGACATGAGGGTCATTAATGAAATAATTTTCATTTTTGGGTGAACTAACCCTTTAAGGACTGTTCTTAGGCATTATGTGAGGCCCCGTCCACACAGAGACGCGTTTCTGTGAATATGCACAAATTTTTTATCGGATAGGCGTTTCGTCCACACGGATCCGGCGTGAAACCGCTATTTTTTGAAACCGGGTCCCAGAGTGGATAAATTTGAAAACGCCGTCTTTGCGTTTTCGTCTGAACGGCTAATCCGTATATTTTCTGAAACGATGACGTCATCAGCCCACGTCTCCCCCCTACTCAGACACCTCTACGTCACGTAACAGCAACAAAAACATGAACAAACACTGAATGATTGTCTTTTTATTAACTAACATTAACACTGATTAATAAATGTATTGTTCCATGTTCGTTTGTGTACCACGCACCAGGTTTATGAGCATATTCCAAGTCTTCTTTGTTTTAAGTGTATCTCTGTGGCAGAATTACAGCGCCACATACTGGTCTGCCATGTATACTACATTTTTTTGTGGTTTTGTGTGGACGTGGATATTTCTTGAGACGAGGAAAAAAAAGATCGGATTGGGGTAAGCTCCGAGTGTGGGGCAGTTCACGTATATGTGTTTTTGTGTGGGTTAATGGGGGGGATGGGGTTGTATTGTTTATTGCATTTGTAAATTTTTTTGTTAATATTGGGTACAGAAACTAAAAGAGTATGTATAATGTTAGCAGGTTAACTTAATTTATTAAACAGATATAGTCAATCCAAAATTTATTCAGACACCATATACATTTCCTGTGATATTTTTCACAAATGGAAATAGCTTTTTTTTTTTTAAACATGCTGCAATTTATATTCCAAGAACCACTCATATAATGTAGAAACTGTCAAGCAAGCAAAACACTTTTAACGCGTGCATGTACAGTATTTGTATGTTGCAGGACGAGAGGGACAGTAGTAATGTACTGCCTAGCGCATTACACACAGGCTGCTAGATTCACTTTCGCCAGAAAGTCATGTATGCCTAAGATTGAAAATAAATTATGTTTATGGTGAATGCCCCTATAAATTGTCTTTTTTGACGATTTAGTTTTAATCCAAATGCATGTGCTAAGTGAGTGAACATCAAAGATCACACAACAGAAGTCTCTCTCTCCCTCCCTTCCATTAAGTAACTTGTGCATTGTTTTACTTACTTGTTTTTTACATATCCGACTGAACTACAAACTTTCTAGCGATGAAATGTATATTCACTTGACAAGCTCGCGCATCTCCGCCGCTGTGCACTCAATCTACTCAGCATGATTTATCAGTTGTCACACCAGTATCGGTATCAGTGCATCCCTATGCTAGAAGCATGCTAGCAACATACCAACAGAACATTAGTCATACTAGACACATGCTAGCAAAACATGCTAATATGCTAAAAACATGCTAGCAACACGTACATCATGCTATAAACATGTTAGCAACATGCTAATCATGCTAAAAAACATACTAGTCTTGCTAGAAACATGCCATCTTAACAAGTAAGAAACTATCTAATCTTTCAAACTTCAAGCTTTTACAACTGCTTCAAACTTTCAGCAAAGGCTTTTTCAAACCAACTTCAAAGTTAATTTGTGAATCTAAGTTTACGCTACGTTTACACTAGTGCATTTCCATTTTAAAATGCATAAGTTTTTCAATGTTTACGCCTGTCTTTTACACTTTTCAGGGATCTTTGACACTTGAAAATGGAGACTTTTAAAAATGCTGCAAACCCCGTTTGAGTTTAAAAACTCCAGAATTGTGCTTCAGTGTAAACAGAACAAAATGGAGACTTTTGAAGATGGTATGGCTGACCACATTTGCTCTGTGTATCTTTGATGACTTTATGCTGATTGTTGTACCTGCCAGTGACTAGCAACCAACTGTTTACACTTTAACACGCATACCTAGTGTGCATGAGTGGTCATATGAGATGCTTTTTCAGTTGTGTAGTGTGGACAAAAATAGTTTCTGAAATGCAGAGAAAATGCCTGTGAAGATGAGGATAGTTTAAAACAGAGTTTTAAAATGAAAATGCTCTAGTGCAAACAGGGCCTTAATTAGAGCACTACATTTTTAGAACAGTGTCATGCGTGAGATGCTACAATAGACATGCAAGTATTCTAATAAAGCATTAAGTTGCATTATTTTAATGCATTTTTTAATGTCTTTTGAAATTGCATTGCTTTTCATTCCTCTGCTCTGCGCCTCAAGTTGTCAAATGTAAAAGAACAATTTTAACTGTGCTGATTTTTCACTGTTTTTCTAGGACTTTTTTAAACATCTTTAAACCATGCATTTTTTTCATACCAGTGCCCTGCATCTCTTGTTTTTTACACAGAAAAATGTGTTAAAGTGTTTTTCATTCCATTGTGCTGATTTTCAGTTTTTTTTGTGTGTGTTAACTTGCGCTAGACTGATGTTTTTGACCATTGTGCTTTTGCAGCGACACGCACTTTGCACTACATTCAAAAAACACAACACTCAAGTTTAAAGTGTTTCAGTATTTAAAAAAAAAAAACACATATGCAGACATTGCATTTTTCTTTGTTCTTTTTCTTCTTATCTTTTTATTTTTTCCCTTTTTTTAATTCCACTCCATAGTCTTATTTATTAGAGCCTAATTACATCAATGGCCATCTGTGTCTTTAGTTTATGTGTTTTTCTCCCTTTCAGTGGTTTTTTGTTATGTCCCAGCTGTTTGAATGTTTGGATGTCTTATGTTGTTTGTATACAAGCCTCTGTCCCGAAGGTCTACCTCTCTTTTAGCAACCAACAGATTTTTTCCTTTCGCTATCAGTGATACTTTCACTTTTAACTGTTTACACCACAGCTGTTGCATGGGATAATGGTCTTGTTGCTTACCTTGTTGCCATCTCACTGAATTCTCACGTCCAAGCTTGTTTGATCAAAAAAGGTCCCTCTTCCTTTTTATAAGTCTGTGTATTTCCAGTCTGAATACATTGTTAATCCCTTATAATCATCTGTTAACTAAATGTGAATGGTGCTTGATTGTGCAAAAAAATAAACAAATAAAGATTAATCTGGGTGATTTGCTAGGAAGTTTGTGGTAGTTGTTGTGGCATTCCAATGGCATTTTTAAAGTGTTTTGAGTGGTTGCTATGATACTGTTAGATTGTTGCTAAGATGCTAATTACTATGGAGTTTTGGGAGGTTGCTATGGTATTGCTAGTAATAGATGGCCCATATGCCACATTAGGCTCACGAAAGTCAAATGTTTGGCCCACAGCCCTGCACTGAAGTAAAATGTTTAATGTCAGTGTAACACCATTGTAACCAAAACAGCATCACTGCAAATGTGCACTGTGCACTACACCGGACACAAATGGCAAAAGCAAATAGAACAACTTATAATCAGTGAGGATGTCTACACTGGATGTGGCGTGACACACAATGATGAGTCTCAGACAGTAAATAGATGTTCCGTTCTGTTTCTGACACACCTCATGCATTTGTGATACTTTAGCTTTGGCGTGTCCAGTGTAGAAAGCTGGACTGAACAATTTGGAATGGACGGTGTTATTTTAATGCACAATATAAATGCAGCTGTTGTTTATGCACACGGTTATGACAATCTGTAAAACTGATAATATCAAGCATCATATAAATGCACTGAATAGCAACTTTTTGCTAACTTTTTTGCTAAACTTTTTTTTTTTTTTTTTTGCATTATTTTTATTATTATTTATTATTCAACAGGCATGGCTGTGTAGTGTTGTGTTCCTGTATAGTAATAAAATGTTCATAATACTGTTCATAACACTGACACTACTTAATACTGTTCATAACACTGATACTACTAATTATTATTATGAACTCACTCAGTCTTTTTGTGAACACAAAGAACATACAGTTATACAAGCAATAATACACCAGACTGAAGATACATGAGAAAACCCCAAACAGAAATGAATTGTTGCTCATCCATTAAAAAAATCATACACCAGTGTAGGACATATTAAACCCAATTATTCATCAATTGTGATCATCCTATTACTTCAATATGAAATAAGAGAGTTTTAATCCATTTATATATTTGACTTAAAAGGAAAATTAAATTATATCTACCAAAGTGTTACAGCCATTTGACAGCTGACGAGAGAATGGCTGGCATAACTCACAACTAGAACTCTTATCACCTGTAGGTGTCTCTAAATACCCTCTTCTTAGGCACAACCACTGAGCCACAGGAACAGTTAGTACACATTAACAATGACCAACTAGAGTTTACGACTAGAACAGGCACAGTTCATAATTAATTCTTTTTTCCCCATGCTACATACTGTTAAAACAATTTGGCCCTTGCTAAAAATAAATAAATAAAAACCTGAATTGAGGATTGCTAGGTGTTTCTGTGTGGTTGATAGTGTATTGCTAAGTGGTTCCTAGGGCATTGTTAGGGTGTTCTTAATGGTTGTTAGAGTGTTTTAGAGAATTTATTGGATGTTCTTGGCGATTGCTAGGGCATTGCTAATTATTCAGATCAGATATGAGCAAGAAAATGCTGGTCAGCTCATTGGTCAATAATGAGAACAACTAGACACTACCACAACAACTGTACAATATGTTCTGTCTTTACAAGCATGACTATGTTTCATGAATGTTTTCTAGCTGCACAGTTGCAGCATGCAGTATTCTTTACACATAGTAATCCACTCCTGCTTGACATTATTATTATTATTTTTCTAAACACAGTTTCTCAAAAATTGTCCTTCATTTCAAGTGCTTCCCTAGTCAGATTCAACACCTTTCAATTTCAGCCCAAGGCAAACACTTGATTTTCTTTAAAATGTTTGTGATTTTCAGACATGGATGTCAGACTGAGCACAAAAACAGAGCTTGATTAGACAGTTAAACGTATGGAGGGGAAAATCCAGGTTGTCCTCAGAAGCAGTGATAATCTCAAATATCAGCAGTAAAAAAGTGAATCCATATGTAGACATGCATAATCATTATAGCATTAATTTTGATTGTAGATAAACTGAGCTGTTTCTGTATTATGTTTGCCATTGATTCTAAGCAGTTTTATCCAAGGTATTGAGAGGCAGTGCAGCCTCAAATATGTGGGAAAAAAATATTATACTGAGCTATGTAAATAGAAATTTGTAGTACCCTAATTAAAAACTATTGCTGTACAGGCCCCATATCTATCTGCTCTGGACTGCTACATGAGAATGATGCTGAGGGTTCAAAAGCATCAGTGATCAAATAAGAAAAAACTTAAAAAATAACAAGCATAGATAAATAGAACAAAGTTACATATTAAATAAGGTGAACGGTAGTACAAGTGTAAAATAGCACTGCATAGTGTTCACAGTATAAATTAAATATATGGGTTAATCTTTGTTAAAGCTGTGTTGTGCACAGATTTATAGCAATGCATGGATCTAATATAATGATACATATCTGATTTCTCTTTCGCTTCTTCTTGAACTTGAATGGTTTAAATCTGATTGAATTTTAAGATTTAAAAACACATACAAGTGATCAGGGCTTGACATAAACACCCACCAAATGCGGGTGGATTTTGCTCGTGGTGGGTAACACAGTGGACTCCAACTAGCCACTTTGGCGGGTTGAATAATTGTAGTGTTTTTAAAAGGCATCTGAAATAAGCCATATTGCAGTGTGATACTACGACACTACAACTCCCATGAGTATTACACGCACACAGTGTTGCCTTGTGCTTGCGCGCTAGTGACAGAAATGAAGAGACAGTTATCCATTTCTTGTCAACCTAACCAGTAGTCATTATTAGGGCCTGAGCACAAAAATGACACAAACTGAAATGTGTTCTTTATGATGAGAGGAACATTCCCCTCACATTTTAATGAAGATAAAAGTAACTTTTCGTGAGGTTTCAAGACTCGCCTACTTTCCATTGCAACTTGTTACAAAGAATTTCCCAGTGTTGTTCAATAAAGTAATAATAATAATAATAATAATAATAATAATAATAATAACATTTTGAATCTGATTCTGGTTTTTAAACAGACAGTGTTTCTAATGCTAAAGTTTTTTTTTTTTTTCTTCAGTTAAGTTTAACTTCTACATCCATGCATCACTTTTATTATGCAAGAAGCTTCTTTTTATGTCTTTATCTTAATACATGGTTTTATTCAAAAAAGGAGCTTTACATAAAAGCTTATCAGAGCTAATGATAATGGCCTGTATTGTTATACATTTATGTAGTCTTGATTTGGGTGTGTACAGTGGTTTTACATTTAAAAGGGTTGTAAATGTTAACACGGCATAGTCAACTTTTATCAGATAATTTCACAACAACAACAAAAATGTGGCTAGTAAAAATGATGTGTGGCTAGTAACTTTGGAAAACCACTAGCCACATTGGCTAGTGAGCAAAAAAGTTAATGACAATTTTCATCATAATAAATAATGAGCAAACAACTGAGAGCAATGACATATAATGCTTTTATTATTGTTTATGTTATTGTTTTTGAAGCATTATGTTTGTTTTGTGTAAAATATGAAAATATACAGCTTGATAAAACTTTAATGTGATGTGTTTAATAATGTGCAACAGTATGCAAATGTTAAGGTTAACATTAAATGAAAGATGTAATGTTTACCCTAACATTGACCTGAGCCTGCTGTTTTAGTTCAGATGGACAAATGCTGAGCAAGCACATTAAAAGGCAAGAGCACTGTATTCTCACAATTCAATAATAACGTCAAAAATAAGGTCCTGTTATCATGCTTCCTGTTACCATGCTTTGCCAGTTCTGACAGTCCCGGCTTGTGCATTTCTCTCGGGTAAAGCAGGAAACAATCTGACCCCTTTTGCACTAAAAAGGATATGTTGTCCCCAAACTCTCTATACCTGCCCAACAAAAAACTGTTGCTAGGGCCGGCCCAGTCTCTGTTGGTGTCCTAGGTGAGATTGTTCTAAACTTTGCTATAATATAACAGAAATACTGATAAGTATTAACATAAATAAGTAGTAAATAAATTGTGCTAATAAATAAATGGAGATGTTGAAGCATCTTTTTAGGTATTTTATGAGTGAATCTGATCAAATAACCTACTGAAGAGACCAGATATCAGCTATACAACTCTGTGTGTGGAAGGCAAACACATTGAAATCAGGGGAGTGAGGTATATATATAGGTATATATACATATAGGTGTATATATAGGTATATATACCTATACGTATATATACCTATACGTATACATACCTATACGTATACATACCTATACGTATACATACCTATACGTATGCATACCTATACGTATGCATACCTATACGTATATATACCTATACGTATGCATACCTATACGTATATATACCTATACGTATGCATACCTATACGTATATATACATACATACATACATACATGCATACCTAGGTATACATACATACATACATACATACATGCATACCTAGGTATACATACATACATACATACATACATGCATACCTAGGTATACATACATACATACATGCATACCTAGGTATACATACATACATACATACATACATGCATACCTAGGTATACATACATACATACATTCATACATGCATGCATACCTAGGTATACATACATACATACATACATACATGCATGCCTAGTAGGGGTGTAACGGTTCACAAAATTCACGGTTCGGTTCGATACGATACACTGATGTCACGGTTCGGTTCGGTTCGGTTCGATACGTTTTAGATACAGCAAAATGTAAAAACATCTCAACTTTTCAGAATGCCGCAAGCGCACCGCGGGTCATGTGACAAGAACCAACCAATCAGCTTCATCCTTTCCCGTAACAAGGTTGAGAGCTCAGCCAAGATGAAGGAACAGCTGATCATAGTTGTATATGGATTGCAATTTTGAAATAAATTTAGTAGCAGAGCTACTGCAAGCGATTTTTAGAGCTGCAAATCCATTTATCCTTCGCTGAAATTTCCGCGTCTCATGGAGAGAGCACGTCATTGTTGCTTAGCAAAGACAGACGCCTCATGAGCGCTTCTGCCCGAGCGCTTTGGAAAGGAGGAGAAAGACGTGCTTAGCGTTTTCCACGCGTTTTTAGGAGCACCAGACCTGTTGGTTATTGGGGGATCTTCTCATTTCTAGTCTGTTAAACGCATTGGCTATTTTGCAACGAGCCTTCAGCACGTACTGAGTGAGCGAGCGCCTGCTGAGTAGCCTAACATAAACATATAAGATGGTGTTTTTTTCTTCTTCGGGAGTGTCAGGGGCGTTGCCTGTTACGTTGTTTGGGTTATTGGGCTACCTTGTTGAACGCATATCATTATATTTCTATCTCTCTCTTTTTTTTTTTTTTTTCCAAATATAATTAATTACTCCAACGAACCGTTCGGTATACATAATGCGTACCGCGTACCGAACCGAAAGCGTTGTACCGAACGGTTCAATACGAATACGCGTATCGTTACACCCCTAATACCTAGGTATACATACATACATACATACATACATACATGCATACCTAGGTATACATACATACATACATACATGCATACCTAGGTATACATACATACATACATACATACATGCATACCTAGGTATACATACATACATACATACATACATGCATACCTAGGTATACATACATACATACATGCATACCTAGGTATACATACATACATACATGCATACCTAGGTATACATACATACATACATACATGCATACCTAGGTATACATACATACATACATACATACATACATACATGCATACCTAGGTATACATACATACATACATACATGCATACCTAGGTATACATACATACATGCATACCTAGGTATACATACATACATACATACATACATACATACATACATACATACATACATACATACATACATACATGCATACCTAGGTATACATACATACATACATACATACATACATGCATACCTAGGTATACATACATACATACATACATACATGCATACCTAGGTATACATACATACATACATGCATACCTAGGTATACATACATACATACATACATACATACATGCATACCTAGGTATACATACATACATACATACATACATGCATACCTAGGTATACATACATACATACATACATGCATACCTAGGTATACATACATACATACATACATACATACATGCATACCTAGGTATACATACATACATACATACATACATGCATACCTAGGTATACATACATACATACATACATACATGCATACCTAGGTATACATACATACATACATACATACATGCATACCTAGGTATACATACATACATACATGCATACCTAGGTATACATACATACATACATACATACATGCATACCTAGGTATACATACATACATACATGCATGCATACCTAGGTATACATACATACAAACATGCATGCATACCTAGGTATACATACATACATACATACATGCATGCATACCTAGGTATACATACATACATACATACATACATACATACATACATACCTACCTAGGTATACATACATACCTACCTAGGTATACATACATACCTACCTAGGTATACATACATACCTACCTAGGTATACATACATACCTACCTAGGTATACATACATACCTACCTAGGTTTACATACATACCTACCTAGGTATACATACATACATACATACCTAGGTATACATACATACATACATACCTAGGTATACATACATACATACATACCTAGGTATACATACATACCTAGGTATACATACATACATACATACCTAGGTATACATACATACATACATACATACATACCTAGGTATACATACATACATACATACATACATACCTAGGTATACATACATACATACATACATACCTAGGTATACATACATACATACATACATACCTAGGTATACATACATACCTAGGTATACATACATACCTAGGTATACATGCATACATGCATACATGCATACATACATACATACTAGGTATACATACATACATACATACCTAGGTATACATACATACATACATACCTAGGTATACATACATACATATATACATACCTAGGTATACATACATACCTAGGTATACATACATACATATATACATACCTAGGTATACATACATACATATATACATACCTAGGTATACATACATACATATATACATACCTAGGTATACATACATACATGCATGCATACATACATACCTAGGTATACATACCTAGGTATACATACATGCATACATACATACATACATACCTAGGTATACATACATACCTAGGTATACATACCTAGGTATACATACCTAGGTATACATACATACATACATACATACATACCTAGGTATACATACATACATACATACATACATACACACATACCTAGGTATACATACATACATGCATACCTAGGTAAACATACATACATACATACCTAGGTATACATACATACATACATACATACATACATACATACATACCTAGGTATACATACATACATACCTAGGTATACATACATACATACATACATATATATATATATATATAAAATCAAATCACCTAAAGGATTATTAGGAACACCTTTTCAATTTCTCATTAATGCAATTATCTAATCAACCAATCACATGGCAGGTGCATCAATGCATTTAGGGGTGTGGTCATGGCAATCTCCTGAAATCCTAACTGAATGTCAGAATGGGAAAGAAAGGTCATTTAAGCAATTTTGAGCGTGGCATGGTTGTTGGTGCCAGACGGGCCGGTCTGAGAATTTCACAATCTGCTCAGTTACTGGGATTTTCACGCACAACCATTTCTAGGGTTTACAAAGAATGGTGTGAAAAGGGAAAAACATCCAGTATGCGGCAGTGCTGTGGTTCAAGCTGATAGAAGAGCAACTTTGACTGAAATAACCACTCGTTACAACCGAGGTATGCAGCAAAGCATCTGTGAAGCCACAACACGCACAACCTTAAGGTGGATGGGCTACAACAGCAGAAGACCCCACTGGGTACCACTCATCTCCACAACAAATAGGAAAAAGAGGCTACAATTTGAACGAGCTCACCAAAACTGGACAGTTGAAGACTGGAAAAATGTTGCCTGGTCTGATGAGTCTCAATTTCTGTTGAGACATTCAGATGGTAGAGTCAGAATTTGGCGTAAACAGAATGAGAACATGGATCCATCATGCCTTGTTACCACTGTGCAGGCTGCTGGTGGTGATGGAATGGTGTGGGGGATGTTTTCTTGGCACACTTTGGGCCCCTTAGTGCCAATTGGGCATCGTTTAAATGCCACGGCCAACCTGAGCATTGTTTTTGACCATGTCCATTCCTTTATGACCACCATGTACCCATCCTCTGATGGCTACTTCAAGCAGGATAATGCACCATGTCACAAAGCTTGAATCATTTCAAATTGGTTTCTCAAACATGACAATGAGTTCACTGTACTAAAATGGCCCCCACAGTCACCAGATCTCAACCAAATAGAGCATCTTTGGGATGTGGTGGAACGGGAGCTTCATGCGCTGGATGTGCATCCCACAAATCTCCATCAACTGCAAGATGCTATCCTATCAATATGGGCCAACATTTCTAAAGAATGCTTTCAGCACCTTGTTGAACAAATGCCACGTAGAATTAAGGCAGTTCTGAAGGCAAAAGGGGGTCAAACACAGTATTAGTATGGTGTTCCTAAGTATCCTTTAGGTGAGTGTATATATATATATATATATTTCGATGATCGAGCAGTACTAAAATTATGTTAAATGTCAGAAATTATTTTGCTTAATGTACTGTATGGGTAGGAGCCCACGATAGTCACAAGAGGGCGCACTTCCCACAGTCATTTTGTGCTCCCTAGGCAACTGTCTGTATCGCCTATGCAATGGGCCTGCTCTCACTGCTACATCAGCATGGGATCAGATTCCCTCCTAAAATATTGCAGTGAAAGATTAAAAAAAAAAACCACCAAGTGTGAAAACAAAATAAAAAAAGCAAGTAAAAACAAATTGCACAACATTTATAAATGAAAGCAAAGTTTTCAGTATAGCATTTCACTCTTGTTTCCACAGGATAGGATTAAGCATCATCATTGGTCCAGTAGTCCTAGCTTGACACTGCATCCTCTAGCCAATCAGTCGAAAAGGGGCATTGACATCACTCCAATGCGCCTCAGTGTTTACTTGTACAGGTGAAAATGGATAACTGTCAGCTGGGAAACCTCTTTCCATACAGGTCACCATTATCTGTATCTGCCTGTCACTGTTGTAGGCCTGCCTGATGATCCGTTAACAGGTGGATTTGATATGTACACAATGATGTATTTGCATATTGTGTTTATTTGCATAAACAATATGCAACATATGCAACAAGCTACATAATTGCATTACACTATAAAATTAAGGTTTTAAATATTGTTGAATATAATGATGTCAGGCAGGCCTACAACAGTAACAGGCAGACACATATAATGGTATCCAGCTGACCGTTATCCATTTTCAACTGTACAAGTGAACAACACTGAGCATCGGCAGTTGATGAGGTGCACTGGAGTGACATCATTGCCCCTCTTGGACTGATTGGCTAGAGGAGTAGCTGTCATTCAAGAACTAGTGGACCAATGATGACACTTAAACCCGCCCTGATTTATACAAAACTCTAACAGCAACATTTGGAAAACCAAGTGCAGAACATGGAAACAAGAGCGAAGGGAAAAACACCATAGGCAAACAAAAAAGAAAAATATGAGTAAAAAAAATATCTGAGAGCAGACATGCACAACTGAGAGAACCACCGCCTTATGAGGATTGTCAAGCAAACTGGATTGGCAGCTTCCTTTAGCAATGCTTTTAACGGTTGCCTCCATTGCTCAAAGCAACCTCACAATCGTCTGTGACTGACATCATTTACCAATGTAAACGCCTTCATCCCTAAGGGATTTTCCTTAGTTGTCAGTTATAATCATCAAAATTAAAAGAAATAAACATTTGAATTATATCAGTCTGTGTGTAATGAATTAATATACAAGTTTCACTTTTTGAATGGAATTAGTGAAATTAATCAACTTTGATGATATTCTAATTATATGACCATGCAGCACCTGTAGTATAGTGTCACAGGCCGGAGTGGACCACCAATTCAACGGGTCTCGCTCCTCCCTCTAACTTCCACCTCGAGGAGGTCCCACAACACCCCAATGAATGGACGGACAACCAAGATTAAAATGTAACAATTTTATTTGTTTAAAAGTTTGGGGAAAGGGGTAAGGAAACTTTAAAACTAATGATGACTCGAACTATTCTTTATCCACAAATACGGATTCCAGTCTCAAGAACACTCCTCTTCAGCCCTTCCTCAACAACACTCCACTTCAGCCCTTACTTTCCAGCCGACTCCACTCCAGGTAAGTTTAAAGCAAGGGCTAGGCAGTTAACGTGCAGGGACTTTCTGGCCCTGGGGGGAGGAGGGTGGACTTCAAGACCCAAGGCTGGGCTGTTAATGTGCAGAGGTTCCAGCTCGCAGGTAAGTACAGAGTTCAATACACAGGTGGGTATGCACAGGGCTGAGCTGTTAGCGTGCAGGGGTTCTAGCTCTCAGGTAAATACAGAGTTCAATACACAGGTAAGTATTCACAGGGCTGGGCTGTTAATGTGCAGAGGTTCTAGCTCTCAGGTAAGTACAGCGTTCGATACACAGGTGGGTATGCACAGGGCTGAGCTGTTAGCGTGCAGGGGTTCTAGCTCTCAAGTAAGTACAGCGTTCGATACACAGGTGGGTATGCACAGGGCTGAGCTGTTAGCGTGCAGGGGTTCTAGCTCTCAAGTAAGTACAGTGTTCAATACACAGGTGGGTATTCACAGGGCTGAGCTGTTAGCGTGCAGGGGTTCTAGCTCTCAGGTAAATACAGAGTTCAATACACAGGTGGGTATTCACGGGGCTGGGCTGTTAATGTGCTACTCACCACTGACGATATTCAGAGGTCTGTATTCCAAGCAGATACGGGTTTAGTCGATGACTGACGGCTGGTGGGCCTTACAGATGAAACTGCAAACAATACTGGGCTTCCCGCCCAGCTTGACAAGGGGGCACACGGGGGAGGATCGGCTGTCGTCCTTCGCTTCCCTCGTCAAATAAACAGCACAGACGACACGCACAGGGCTGGTGGTTGCCGACAAGGCCAATGACACAACGTCACATGGATAAAAAGGATAAGGCTTTGATTTAAAAGCTTACAGAGATTGCTGCGTGGGCAACATCATCCAACCTCCTCCAGAGGCGCCTCCAACACGTCCGAGCTCCAGCTTACTTAAGGTAAAGACTGTGGTTGCCACCAATACACTACTCCTCTCCGTCAGGCCTCTTCCTACGACCAGGGACACAACCACGGACAAACACCACACACCACAAAGGCACTACAATTCTTCTCGTGTGTACACTTCAATATAGCAGCACTCACCGCACTCCACACACTCAGTGAAAGAAGATCGGTGGTGTATTCCCGTTTCGGGCTCAGAGTCCTGACAGGGCGTGTCAGATGGACAAAGGCAGGAGGGGAGACCACAGCAAGCAGATATATCGTGCACCGGAGTCTCTCCGTCTTTCCCAGCGATCTCCAATGCAAGGCACTACTATCAACACTGAGTAAACACACAAGCACTGAGGATTATCAGATCAACACAAGAGGGGGGGGGGGGGGGGGGATTATCCACTGCTACGGAGAAATATGCAGTCGGAATCCTTTCTTAAAGGCAGTTAGTCTCCCTCCACATCCGTCATTCACTCTCCACAATATACAAGAAATGTTCATAAAGTCTTCACCCACCAGTGCACAGTGTTGTCCTCTCCCAACACGAATTCAATGATCTCCTTCACTCAGGGGCCTTCCAAACATAGGATCGCTCCTTCAACTCAATCCACAATAAGAGGTAAACACAACATACAAAAGGTCGATCACTTAACTTCCTCCGCACTTCCAATATCCATTTTCCTTGGATTCTCCGTTGCAGCCCGTAAATCGCAACATCCACGCCACACCAGCCACTTCCGTATCATGTGGAACAACAGCAGAACAAAAAAACTCCCCTCCTGTTCATAAACCAGCCCCTTTTATATCACTGCATCCTTCCCGATCCTCCAATCGGTATCCGACACGTCCTCTTCCCACACCTGACATGTATTTTGGCTAATTTTCCCGCCTTGGGCCAACCGGAACAGAAATTAGTCCGGGCGGAAATATTTCCCACACTACAATTCCGCCCGGATTAGTCACCCAGTGACAATAGTAATAACCTTGAAACTGATTGACAGGTTTCCAAGTAAGGCATCAGAACTTCAAATACTAAATAAATTGTGATTAATTTGAGTTTTGGCAGATTACATGCGCGACACAGAGAGTGCAAAAGCAGACGTTGAAATTAATATTGCTATTTAAATAAGACATAACTCCTAGTAAATGGGAAATACAGTTGCAAATTAACTTTTGCTTTTCAATTTGCAATTTGGCTGGCTCTGTGCATTCACATAATTCAAGATTTGCATTTGCAATTGGGTTTTGTCACAATTTATGCGTCCACATAGGCAAAGCAATTGAAACACAATTTGCAATTGTTTTTCAGACGTTTAGTATTACTTATAACACAACACTGAATCTTTTCAACCTGTAACCTATATTTTGTTCCCATTCAGTCTCATGCCTGCAAGCAGTTACACATTTAGTATCAGTGACCTCAACCTCAAAGCATTGTTGAAAATCCTAGTTACACAAAACTTATCTCAGAACTTTTTGTCATGTGTTTTTTTTTTCCCCTCCCCTCCAACTTCTTCCATTTTCAGAGCATTTGCTTTCTATCTGCCACTCTGATATTTTCTTATTGATTTGATTACAGAAGTGCAGTGAAGCGTGGACAGACTGGGCCTATTTAACACTTGTGTTTCTGAGAGCCACTTCCTCCAGACATCTCCATTATAGGGCAATTCTCTCGAGACCCATCGCACAACTTCTGTCAGAGAGCTGCATGTCTGTCGGTCCTCAACCTATCTAATGTTAATAGTATGCCACTTTAAGGCAACTAAACCCCTACACCAGCAAGATGAAACATTCCTTCTCTCTTTTGGTGGAAAAAAAGAATACGCCTGGAATATTTTGCTTGCACTATTTTCTTTTCTGTGTGACTTCCTCTCTCTCAGGGGAATTACAATCACCTCCATTATCATATTATAGGGTGTATCTAAGGCAATTTTAGCCTAAATTGCTTTAAAGTCAGAAATATTCTAAATATTGTATTCAAGACACACTGTAAGAGTAATAATGTGATGTAATAATGCTGGTACTGTATGTGGCGATCGCATTCAATCAGTCTGTTTACACTTTGATGTTTTTCCTGAACTGTGTGTGTGTTTTTTTTTTTTTTTTTTTTTTTTTTTGTGCATCTCAGTCTTCACCTATAATTATGATGTAGTCTGTCTACAAAATCACAGTTTATGTCTCATGGGAGGAATGTTTGAGCCACAGAGGAATGTGCAGTACAAATGGAATTTCTGAGAAGCTGTCTGTGTGTCTAGTCACCAGCGTTCCTCATATCACGCTGTCTCGACTAATAGGAGCTTCTCAAAGGCTTTTGTTTAGATCTTGACAACAAGAAATAGGTTTTGATAAGTCAAACCATAATCACAGGTTTGAAACTGATGAAAAACAAGAAGATAGAGCAATCTTGGAAGGTTTGCCTGTTAGCGATATCTACTGCCTGTACATGGCAAAATTGGTTTTAATTTGTTGTTAAAATGTCTAGTCCTTAAATTATTAATTGTTTAGATAATGTATCTTTAATAAAAACACTTATCTCTTATATTTTATTCATACATGCTTTTTTGTTAAGTTGGGGATCTGTAAAATTATTTAAATGTTTTTGAAAGAACTCTAAAAGTACATTAAAACATTAAAAATATATATATTTTATGATTTAAAGTTACTGTTTTCTGTTTTAATGTTTTAAAATGTAATTTATTCCTGTGATGACAAAGCTGATTTTTCAGCGGTCATTACTTCATTGTCACATGATGCTTCAGAAATTGTTCCAATATTCTAATTTACTGCATACATTTCTTGTTATTATCAATGCCAATAACAATTGCGCTGCTTGATTAATTAATTAATTATTATTATTATTATTTTTTAATCGTGGTGATGTTCTACCATGTTGTAGCCTACAAACTGGCTCGCACTGGCCTGACATTGGAAAAGTGGCTAGTGAAACTGTATGTATGAAATTGATTGATCACTCTCCCAATTTGTAGTGAGCCACTGTTCTTACCAGTGCCTGAATTTGTGTACATGGTATACTAACTCATGAGATGCACACATTGATTAAGCTGGTTCAGGTGTGTGATTAATCAGGGTTGGAGCTTAACTCTGCTGGACAGTGGCCCTTCATGAACAGGTTTGGACTCCCCTGAATATCTGGTCAAAAGTCCCCAGGCAAGTTATCTGTCCTCTCACAATTCAATACAATACAGATGTGCAATACAATATCTGACAACCAGAATGTATTGAATACATGTTTTCATTGTGGTCAGTTGATCTATTATTGTATCTTGTCATTTAAATTCTCATAATTTTTGTAAAATATTATGTTTGACAAGTGTGTTTGTGGAGGATTTATACATACAATTCATTCCACTTGTACTGATATTTTGTAATATAGTGCAGTGATTTTCATTGCTTTTGGATGCAATGTATTTAAATTTTATATATTCTCTTTGAACACTGAACAGACAAATATAACTTTTTCTATTCAGTCCATTGCATTGCTATCCCAGAGAACCACCAGCACATATTCTTTCTTTTCATTCTGTTTTTTTTTTTTTTTTAATTTGAAGGAATTTGTGTGTGTGTGTGTGGGGGGGGGGGGGGGGGTCTGCCCTCAGTACGCTAGTATTAAGAGGAATGCTGTTTTATTAAGTGCAAATTACAATAAAGACCCGCCGGTTTCCAGCCGTTAACACAGTTATGTGTCCAAGTCTAGGTGGAAGTGGTATTTTACTGTAAAACACAAAAAACATAGAAAGCCTCTTTGTCACACACACTAAGATGTTTTCTCTCTCACCACCACACACACACACTGACACAAACCCTGCTGTTGTTCTTTCACATGCACTTTTTTCTGCACTCTGGGCTCCATGAAAAACTTGGTGCCCTTGATCTTGCCCAAATAGAAATAGGCTACATGCCACCACCCCCTTCTTTGTTGTCTGTAATTGCTCTAACCATTTTATTCAACTGCTGACAGTTCAATATTTCACAACACACAGTTGGTGAAAAACCTGTTCTTTGATGTGAGGCAAGGGAGGGAATGTCTCCTCAAAATAATAGATGAGAAAAAAAAAAATTTAATACAAAAATAAAACAAAGCCAAAATGACAAAATAAAACAATAAAAAGTGTAAAAAGGTATACTCGCACTAGAACCGAGCACGATTATTAAAATTATTACGGAGACAGCTGAGGTTGATTATGTAATTAGCAACTTTACGAGAGCTTTATTTGCAAACTACATTTCCTGTTCATCAATAAGGCAAGTACCAAACCGTTATAAACCTAAATGTACTTAATCTAATTACATTTATTGAAAAGTGTAGTGTAGTTGTAGTAATAGAATATGTTTGCAGTCATAATGATGACAGTAGTGCAAAATAGTATCTAGCACTCACACTGCATGTGTACCGTGTCCGAGCCCAACTGAACCGTGCCCTGGCCCACCTCTTCCAAATGGGTCAGGGCCGGCTAAACGAACCGCAGCCAAGCGCTCACAGTCAAATGAACTGGGCTTTGGAGGTCAAACATGCTCAGGCGCAGTTCAAAACGCCTAGTGTGAGTACACCTTATAACATTTTTTTTTTTTTTTCTAACAGTGACACCAGCAGGCAGGGCTGCATTAAGACTGTAAGGGGCCTCTGGGCTTTACCTCATGAGGGGCCCTTCATCCACCAGAACTGCAGCCTACAGACATAGGTCTGTCATATAAAATACACAAAATATCATTAACTACACATATGCACATAGTCCGACATATTTTCCTCAGATATCTACACTTAAGCTTCTGTGCACATTGATTCGTGCCTTCACAAATATGTCTTTCTATTCGTGGATTTTTTTGATCAGGCTGGTAAGTTCATTTACAGTGGGTTTTTACAAATCTTACTCTACACATTCTATTTTTAAAACACTAATTTACCTTCATAGGGAAATACTTTATTAACATTAACCAAAATAAATAACTGATGTAAAATACTTTACAGTATTTTTAAGATTAATAAATATTGTAGAAATATATTTCATGCTTAGTTCTAGTTAACTAAAGTAATTAATGTTAACTAATGAACATTATTGTATTTATGTTTAGTTAACAGCAACAACACTGCTCTTTTGTGTTATCTCAAGGAAGCATTACATTTTCTGTAATTTATATTTTCTGTAATTAATATGAATAAATTCAGTAGACTGAATTTCAGTTCATGGATTAACAGCACAAATACTAATCTGATTCTCAGTAAATCTTTTAAACTTTATTTGACCTTATTTAACCCATATGTGTATGCATACAGGTTTTTCTCCAGCTGTCTCAGTTGTTTGAGGAAGACAAACAGCTGAAACAGCTGGAGAGATGGAGTTAAGAAGAGAAGCTGATGTGGAACTGGACATCCAAAGACAAAAATAAAGTAAATCAGGGACTGATTAACAAATACCAGCACGAAAAACATCAACTAAATAAGGTACAAATGACTGACCATATGACATCTACGTCTTGATCATGGAAAAATTAGTTATTGGGATTTCAAATGGTACATCCCCAAGAAAACTTCATGCTTATTTAAAAAAAAAAAAAAAAATACTACACATCTTTACTGTAGAAAATAATAAAGATGTGTATTTTCAAATGTATTTGGAAGAGGAAAATATGTCTTTTTTCTTGGTTACACCACATTTAGAGTGATGAAATCAAACCTTTTTCTTGAAAAATAGTATAAAAGTTTTCATATGTAACCAAGAAGAATACAAAAATTATTTTTAATCAAGACCATGGCACATTACTTTTAAAACATTCAGACAAGTTTTCATCATCTTGGACATCTTTATCAACGCACACGGACTGCATACTCAATGCAGGCGGATTATGTGTGAAACAGGAGTTGTGAGTTGTGGTGTCTTTTGCCGGTTCTCCGAAGAATTAAACTCAGTCAGGGATTTTTCTCTCAGAAGAAAGGACTTTATTTTAAGCAAAACAAAGCCGAGAGCTCCTTGCAAGCAGATCTCTCGAATGTTATTTGGTTTCTCCTTATATACACTATATGGGGCGGTTCCACATAGTCAAACTTTTCCTTTAGACTACACTATTCATACATCCCTAGAGAGGAGAGGCCCTCTGCTTGATTTACTCTAAACACAGGCCCTCAATGTATGTCTGACCATGTGTTTCTCATCAGTTTGGTACATTCCAGGGCGTAGGCAACTTTCTATTAGACTTTAGACCTATAAGATTTTAATAGAATAATAACTAGCAGCAAAAATGGCTAGATTCACATTGATTATATACTTGATTAATTAAAACCTTACTAATAAAAATCTTCCACATATTCTCCCCTTTGAGCCTTAATACTTCTCACATTTAATTATTCTTATCCAGAGTGCTACTCCATAATCCAGTCCTATTAGTTACACTACCTAGTGACTAAATAAGTCACATTGTATTATCACCAGTGACTAGATTATGAAATTCCACTCTGAGGGATTACTGGACCGAGTAGGAGCGAGTAAATGATCCAGTCTCCCTAACTCCTTCTTTAATAGTACACAATGTTAAAAGCGTGAGCGTGCAATTGGTTCAGCACTTGCCTGTGGTTATCACAGTTATGTATAAAAGACATAAAATACATACATTACATCAATAATTGAATATCACAAGATTATAAAAGTTGATCTTCAGCTCAGATACCTTATGTATCGTAGAGAGCCTCCCTGTGCCAAAGTTCAACTGGCACTTATATCCAGGGTATGGTTCACCCTTAGACATCTTAATCATCCTCAGAGTCAATAGAACTATCGTCAAAAGTTTGCTCATTTAAGTTCAGTTTGTTTAGCCATCCTTCATAATATTCCTCCAGACTCCTTTCAATGATCCTTTGTTGATTATTCGGGACTTTTATCACTTCCATTTGCTTAACAGTAGCATTGACGATTAATGATCTTCATAAAGGTAATACACAGCAAAATAATAATCCTCCTATTTATATGGCAACTCCTAAAAACATTCCTAGTTTAACAAACCATGCTCCCCATGCTCCAAATTTCACATCAATCCAATCCCAAATGTGTTGGTCTCTTCCGGCATTTGCTGTAATTTCATTTCTTAATTTTTTAATTTTTGTCATAACTTCACTGAAAGCTCCTCCAGGGGCGGTGTTATTTGGGATAAATGTACAACATAACACAAACTCCTCCCTTGTCTGCCAAGAGCCAATTAAGAGCCTGTCTGTTTTGCCATGTCATTCTACTTGTTGCATGCACTTGGTCGCCTAATAAGGTTAAGGCCTCATCAGTATAATTAATGAATCTTTGTTGATTATAATAGATATAAATAATCCACTCTGTATTTTTGTTTGGTGTGATCCAAACCAGGATTGACTCAAAACCTCCTTTTATTTCACTTCTTGCCTTGAATTTATTAGGAATTCCTCTTGGCTGTCCAACTGAGTCTAAATATACATTGGGGTCTGGCTCGTATCCTCTTTTAGTTCTATTGTCTTCCTTGTTTGTGCTCTGTTCTGTTCCCCATTGTGCCATGCTAACTTCTCGAAGTAACCGTACTCTTACACATATACCTTTCCAGCCAACTGGTAAAGAAGGCAATAATATTTCACCTCCACAGATCCAAAAGAAATCTGCTATTATTAATGACTGATCTTCATAAATTTCTATTGGAGGTAAGGTTATAGTTTGATTTTCACATTTTTCAGGTGCTATCTTACTTCCTTTAGTTGTTCCGAATGCTAAAAGTTCTGGAGCTCTAGAAGGAACTCCTGATTTCCAAGAATTTTCCTTATCTATATACCAAATAATAGCACATCTTCCTTTGAATTTACCCACATCTTGGGTTCCTTTTGGTTTATGGGAACACTCATATTCTTGTTTATAATCTATGCTATACCATTTTGGATCTCTACTTTTTGTTTTTCAATTTTTATATTTTGACCGATATCTGAATACTGACACCAGGATCCCCAGAGTGGTCTGAAGAAATAATCTGTTAATTTAGGATTTCCTAAAAATCCAAGGCATTCAGTAATACAATATGGCCTGGTAAAATCTGTTAAATGACAAAAGTTTCTCCCAAATTGGGCACATTTTCGGTAGTCATATGGATTTGGTATGGCTATTACTTTGTTTAACGGAGATTTGGAGCACAGCAAGCAATTTTCTTTTCCTGTTTCTTTAGCTGTAAAGGCTGCCCATTTATACCATTCATTATTTTGGGCTGTATCCCATAATGCATCAATTTGACTAACGTCTTCATCACCTTGAACATCATAATCAATGTCTCTACGATTTTTGATTATCATTGGTTCTGTTGAGTTGATCACATTGTCACTTTTGTTCAAAGGTTGTAAAGTCAATTGAAGGGAAGTCAGGTTGCTTTCTATCGGTTGAGTTTGAGTCTGCATTATGAGATGCATTAGGCATAGGATGGTCTTCAGACATGTTGTCAGACTTATTCTCTGTCCTCTCCAGTTTGTCTGACAGGAGGAAAGAGCTCTCGTCAGTTTGCACTTCATCATGTGTCTCTGATTCTTCCTCATTGCTCTCTCCTGCATTGTCTGGTTGTCTGTTTTCCTTTCTTTCTGCCTTTCCTGTGGGAACTCTAGTACAGTGGTTTAGATGATACCAAGTTGTGCTTCCCTCCACTTGGACTGCTGTTGGAGTAGCTTTCACCACTGTGTATGGTCCTTCTCTCCTGGGCTCATTCCATTTTCTCCGGAATACCCTCAGATAAACTTGGTCCCCTGGAACAACTGTACAGACCATCTCAGATTCCTCACTGGGCTCTTTTCTTTTTTCCTGTAAATAGATAGCTTTATGTATGGCAGTTAGTTTCTTCATATAAGAGCGAAGTTCCATTTGTAATTGTTCTAGAGGCGGTCCTTTATAGGGACCTCTACAATATGGCACAGGCATGGGTCGACCCTTAAGCATTTCATGCGGTGTTAAGTGCGTGTTCCTGTTAGTTTGCATGCAATAGCTCATTAGTGTGAGCGGTAATGCATCAATCCAATTAAGTTTAGTACTTTCAGGTCTATTTTGTTTATTTTGGCCTTGATAATTCCATTAACCCTCTCCACTAACCCTTGTGACTGAGGTCTATAAACGCATCCTAGTCTCTGTTTTATTCTTAATTGTTGCAACACTTGTTTCACAGTTTTTTGCATGAATGCCGACCCATTATTTGAACTTATTTCTGATGGAATTCCAAATCTAGGAATTACCTCTCTTGTTAGAAATTTAATTACTGATCTGCGGATGGTATCGCCTCCACCCATCTCCTAAACCTGTCTATGATAACAAGCATGTTTCTTTTGCCTTGTACACGCTTTATCATATCCACATAATCACATACAAGATGTTTAAAGGGGCCTTCAGGTGTTGGAATATGGCCTATTGGTGTCACTATGCCTTTTCTTACATTGTATTTAGCACACACTTCACATGTGGACAAAAATGTATCCACCATTGCATATAAATAAGGAGACCAATATCCTTGCTGTTTAATTTTTTTTCTTACTACTTCTCCCCTTGAACAAAGGTCAAAACCATGTGCATCTGTAATAAGAATATTCAACAGTGAAGTAGGTGCAACAATGTGTCTTTCATGTGTACGCCAGATCTCCTGTGAGTCTTTTTTAGCTCCCCTTTGTTGCCACATTGATTGTTCATAGGGGCCTGCTTGTTGTTGAATTCGAATAATGTCATCCAATTGAGGATGAGGTTCGATAAGTATCACAGGTGCTAATACTGCTACTTGTCACCCTGAAGCTTTTTTAGCTTCTAAATCTGCTGCATTATTTCCTTTGATGACATAGTCATTTCCCTTCTTGTGTGCTTGACATTTGATTATTGCTAGTCGTTTTGGTAGCATCATAGCAGAAATCAATTGCCCTATTTGTTCACTATGTTGGATGGGAGTCCCATCACTCTTTTTGAAACCTCTTTGTTTCCACACTGCTCCGAATAGATGACATACACCATGAGCATACGCTGAATCTGTAAAAATGTTAGCAGTTTGTCCTTTTGCTAACTGACATGCAGTTGTGAGAGCTTTTAATTTTGCTAATTGAGCAGAGCAAGGCTGTACACAATGTTGTGATATCACAGATTCAAATTCTTTTTTTGTTTTTCTTCACTACTGAATATCCTGTATGATTTCCTTCGTGATCCCTAAAGCTAGAACCATCTACAAAGTAAGTTACTTCTGCTTCAGTAATAGGTGTTGATTCTAGATCTGGTCGTAATCTAGTAAATGCCAAGGACTCATTCACACACTCATGAGGTTCTCCTTCGAAAGCCAAAGGAATTAATTCAGCTGGATTAACTGTATGGCATCTTTTAATGGTAGCATCTGGATATGTGAGTAATGAGGAATAGGCTAGAATTCGAGCTTGTGTCAGAACAAATTTCCCTTGTTCTATTAATTCCACAACTTTGTGATGGGTATATATTGTTACTGGATACCCCATAGTTATTGTGGATGCTTTTTCATAGGCATAATACACTGCTGTAGTGCTGTAGTATGCTATAGGCTTTTTTTCCCTCCCACTACAGGTCTCTTGCATTAATACAGCTGATGCATAACCATCAACTCTATTTGCCACATAGAGATGAAACATTTTATCATATTGTGCCATTCCCAGGGCAATGGCCTGTTGTATTTTTTTTTTTATTGTTTCAAATGCTAGTAAGGCATCTGTGTTCCATTTTAATGGATTGCTTAAATGTTGTAATCCTGCTTGTTTCATCATTTCTCTCAAAGGCCCTGTCTTTACTGCATAGTCTTCTATCCAATCGGCACTAAAGCCCGTCATTCCTAGAAAAGTCATCATTTGTCCTACTGTCTGAGGTAACTGTGTTTTACTTATACCTTCTAACTGAGCTGGAGCTATAGCTCGTGTACCAAATGTCAGGAACACAACTGGACACAGATGCAGGTTACTGTGTGGGACCAATTTATTCAAAAATTCAAAAAGAAAAACTTCCTCCAATGAACATAAACAGGCCGGGAAATCAGGAAAAATGTCCAACAGAAAAATAAGAGACTTCAATGTCCTTGCAAAAACACCCGGCAGGGGGCGCCCAACGGCGCGGCCGCGATGAGAGCGGAGAGGGGAGGAAGCCACGAGAGAGTCAGCGACAGTGCAAACAAAAACTCTTCTGAAAAATGCCGGTGCCCGGTCTAGGAAATAAGGGAGGGGAAAAATAGAAAAACAAAACAAAACCAATAGCAGCAAACAGTGGCACGACAGAACAAGGCTCGACAGGATCAGACAAAGTGGTTACACAGGGATTATTGACGAACAACGATCTGGCACCGATAGGCGCGACAGACGGGAATAAATTGAGCAAGAGATGAACAGACATTGAATTCAGGTGAGCGGAGTCAAACAATTAGAAGCGGAAACTGTGGTGATGAGGGGGAGGGAGGAACGCCAAAGATAGGTGCAAGACAAACGATCAAAACCAAAACAAAACACCATGTGCATACGAAATGCAGACAGAAACACACACACACACCAAAGAACGGGGTGATCAGACAGTGGACATGACACCAAATGCAATTAATCTTCCCAAGTATTCCACTTGAGGCTGGCAATACTGCAATTTGTTTTTAGACACCTTGTGTCCTCCTTGTGCTAATTTTGTCAACACCTTAATTGAGTCCTTGTGACATTGTTCTAGTGAGGTAGAACAGATAATTAAATCATCCATGTATTGTAATAGTGTACCGTCTATTACAAGGTCTTCTAAATCAGCCTTCAGAATCTTGTTGAACATATGTGGTGAATGTTTATATCCCTGAGGAAGTCTAGAATATGTATATTGCTTATTTGCATGTGTAAATGCAAATAAATATTTACTCTCTTCTGCAAGCGGTACACTGAAGTAGGCAGAGCAAAGATCAATTACAGTAAAGTATTTGGCATCAGGAGGGACATTTGTCAGTAAAGTGTGCAGGTTTGGTACCTCAGCTGGCATACCTTCCGTTATTTCATTTATTGTTCGTAAACCATGAACAAGTCGCCATCTGTTCTTGTCTGATTTGATTACAGGCATAATTGGAGTGTTACAGTAACTAGTAGTTTCTATCAATACCCCTGCCTTCACTAAGCCTTCATTTGTGTCCTTTATTCCTGCTTCCGCATCTGCCCGTAAAGGATATTGTGCTTTTCTAGGTAGACGTGCATTTGGCTTAAGTTGAACTCTTACTGGATTTGCTGATTTTATTAATCCAATATCTGTGTCATGTGAGACCATAGCTCAGTTGGTACCTGACACTCCATTTCCTTAAATAATTCAGTCTCATTTGTGTTTATTAAATCAGATGCTGTAGTCATCTGTGTCACTTTCTTTTTGCTCATAACTACTTCCTGTGGAATTCCCGGCAAACTGGTTGCATACAAAATTTTGATGTAATTTTTGTCAGCTGAATGAAAAATCAATGGGTTTTCTGTTGATTCCCATTTGCTTTGTTCTGCCCTTTTCATCATTGGTCCTAAATCTTTTGCTTCCAAATTTCTTTCTACATATACTGCAATATGCGGGACAGAGTTATTTACATTGAACCATTTTTTGACAAATTCACCTTCTGGTATGTTTAAAGCTGCTCCCTCCTTACCTATGATGATGTACTGGGAGACTATCTCAATCTGCTGTCCTTTTGTTTCTTTTTGCTTTTTTTTTGTTCTATATTTTCATCCCTTTCTTGATCATACATCATTGTGCAATGAAATTCAGACTTTGATAGCTGTGCTTCAGGTATCTGTGCTTCAATAAACTTTCCCCATTTATTGACTGTCTGTCTCACATCTTGTTCTATCTGTCCTATCCAAAAAACATTTGCTTTTGGCTCTGCAACCATCATTTGTTTTTCTGTTCCTATTGAATCAATATATATCTCTTCTGGAGAACACCAAATTTTTTGTCCTAGTTTACATAATGCATCTCTTCCTAACAAATTAATAGGAGTTTGATTTGATACCACAATGGGCATTGTTATACTTTGATCTTTTGTTTGTAGACACACTGGAGCTGTTATGGGAATCAATTGCATTTTTCCCGAGAATCCTATTGTCTTTGCAAATTTTCCAGACAAGGAGAGATTTTTTAAATTAATGCACGTTAAATTTGCCCCCGTATCTACCAAAAATGGTAATGGTTTTCCCTCTATTTTAATCTGCATAATAGGCTCTTGATCAGCTTTTGTTGATAAAATTGGAAGCTGACTCTCCCCGTTAGGATTCTCTGGGCACCCCTAATAGCCTGGATTGGGACCTCCCCAAGGGTTTACTGGGCCCTGCACTGGACCCTAAGTAGGCTGTTGCCAGCTCATCTCCCTTCCACCATGAGGTTGCTGTGGCCATTGCTGATTTGGACAGTGAGCTTTGAAGTGCCCGGGCTGTCCACAGCCCCAGCACAATGGTGGAGGCCTGCCTCTGCCTCTGCCTCTGCCTCTTTGCTGTATGGGGTTTTTCTCCATCCCATTTGTCCTGGCTGTTGAGTATAAACATTTATTATGGGCACAGAGTTCAAATGTTCGTTTGGAGGGACTGCAATAGTAGTGTTCGTTGGGGTTTGACTGAATAGTAGGTTGTGGAGCAATTACTGGAGGCATTATAGTCATTTGTTCTGCTGTTGCATTTGTTACTGAAGCTTGAATATTTTTCTTATTTTTCTTTGTGAGTTCTTCAAGCTATAATTGAGTTAGTTTACGTTGTAACTCTTTCTCTTGACTTTTAAGTTTTAGTTCATTTTTTCTTTGTTGTTCCACTGCATGAGACACATGGTCACAAAACTCTTTGTGTGTTTTAGAAGTTAAACCGACCACATCCTCCAGCTTGCTTTTTACTGCTGGTGGCATAGCATCAATCACAGCTTGTCTAAACAATGTTGACATTAATGGGTCTCCCTCGGGATCCCCCTCAGTTTCTTGTTTCCACCTTTTCAGTTGTTTTTGCACATAAGTGGTTGGATTCTCTGAGGCTCCCATCTCTTCTCCTTTCATTGATTTAGGATTCAGTCTGATCGGATACTCCGCACACAATGCCTGCCATACTGCTGGGCGGAATGCATCAAAAACAATCCCATCCATATTGTGAGAGTTCACTGCTCTGTTTAGAGTCGTTGTAAGAAAAATTGCATTCATCTTTGTCCCTCCAATAATTTTAGCCAGCAGAGCTTTAACATCTCCCACTGACAATAGCTTTCCCATTGTTTCCTCTTCAAACACTCTAATGAATTTCCCTACCCCCTCATGAATATCAGGAAGGTGAGTGACAAGCACTTCGAGGTCCTGTGAAGCCCAGGGGACATACTGTCCCTGCTCACCCTTGATTAAAATTGGGAGCTGTGCGGCCAGTGGTCTAAGTGTCCTTTTATCTCTGCCCTGTTCCCATTTACCGTTATCAAATAACTCCTCTGCCTGATTCTCCTCCTCACTACCATAGAACAACTTACTCTTTCCTCTTTCCAACTTATTTACCTCTCTGATCTTTTTCCCTGATTCTCTAATTTTCTCTTCCATTTCTTCATCCAAAGCTTGTACTTGTGCTACAATATCTCTATCTTTCCTCCTCTTTCTTTCTAATCCTTCCTCAAACCAGGTTTTATCTTCCTGATTAGCTTTCATTTTTTCTAATGCTGTACGTGCTTGCCTGTAACAATCCAGTTGCAAACTTTCTGCACTTTCCTTTCTGGGTTGCCTCTGTGTTTTTACAGCTGGCTTATCTTCCTCATCCATCTCTAACTGCCCTTCTAACTCTAGTTCTCCTGTTACCCCCACGGTTCCCTTGAGTATTGGGAACTCTCCTTCTACCAGTGCTTTAAGTGGGCCGGTACGCACCGGTACTCAGTACCGCCACTTCCAAATATAGCTCTTGAGCGTAACGCCACCTCTCCGTGCGCCCAGAATGTGCTTTTAGCGTAACAGTACGCTCATTTGGACATCTGTTTTAATAGAGGATTTAATCTTTTACCTGCACTGCCGATTTTCAGAGCGCCCTTCACAATGCGAGCTACCTAATTCATCCCACCCAGAGCAGAAACTACATTACCCATTCACCCTTAAGTTATAAAAATGAATAGCGCATGTGTCACCTTTCCCACTGTAAGTGTCAACAACTCAACGTGGCCAGAGAAGGTGTGTGAAAGTCGTTATGAGTGTACATTCGGTTCGTTTAAAAATCAAATACAGTTAACAACACTTAATATGTTCTCTTGGCTTCAGTCTCTGAATACTGAAAGAACAAGATCAAAATCAGATGATTCGCTGACTGACACCTCGCCAAATCTGAATGATATCACTGCAGGTCAGACTCAAGCTAATGAAGCAATGCAGCTCTTTCAGGTAGGGTGACCAGACATCCTGAAAAATTCGGGACAGTCCCGAAATCTAAACTGTTGTCCCGACTCCCGAATCTGGCCCTAATTGTCCTGAAAATTATACTAAAGCAAAATCTTGAGTATTTATTGTCTGATAAACATTAAAAACTGTCTGCAGAGGTTGAGTCGTCCTGCAGCCAGCCCCCGCTGGCTGCTCATTGGCTGCAGCATCTTTTTCTAAAAAAAATACTGTAGCGGCAAGGCACAAATTTAGATATTAATTTATCTAATTAATCTATAGCCTATGCACAAAGACAATATGATATTTTTGTCCCCTTTTTGTTTTAAAGCTTGATGAAGAGAGAGAGCGCAAGTTGATGCAGCTGCGAGGAGGACAGTGATGCACGCATACAGGAGTGATTGACAGTTCGCGGCACTGTGTACAAAAAATACTCCGCCACACAATTATTTCGTTATTTTCGTTTAAGCTTATTAATGTTAGCGTTACAGAAAGGTCTGATTTACGCACTGTTACAACAGTCATTGTTTTTTTGTTTTTGTTTTTTTTCAATGACATTTGAGTTCATGATTTTAATGTTGCTGTTTCTTGTGGCAGACTAAAGAGTAATGACAGACGGTTGATCTTTGAATAAAAATGTGTTTAGTTAAGGTTTGAAATTCATGATCTTTTATTATAGGCTACGAAGTCTAATATCATAAGTCCCCCATCCCGTCATCCAAGATAACAAACACCCCCCCACCCCCCGTTAATAAAATAGGCTATAATAGAGTACAGGCACCTCTTTTGGGCCACTTAAAGCACTGCCTTCTACTGGCAGATAGGGGGAGGCTCTGAAAATAACTTTTCTTTTCTCATGTTATCTTTCTCTGCCCCCTTCAGGACTTTCCTGGCCTGTTTTATACTCTTCAACATATCCTCACCTTCTTTTTTAAACAGAGCAATTACTTCTTCCTCTTTTTCCCTCTTTGTTTCTCTTTTTTTCTCTTTTCGTACTGATGCTTTCAGTTTTATAGTTTTTTATCAGAGTTTCCATTTCCTCACACAATGCTACATCAAATGTCCCTTCCTTTGGCCATTTTGTCGTCATATTTTTTGTTCTCTTCTGCCATTTTTTTGAGATTTTGTTTATTTGCCCTTTACACAGTGGATATTTTAATCCAATTATTTCCACTGGTGTGGCTGCCATATCTTTATTTATATTATTACCAGCAAAAATCAACTTTTTAGTTTTATAGTCACTTGGTTACAATCTCTTCTTTTCCTTTCACTTAAATTTAACTATTTTTACCCATTTCACCCTACTTTTTATTCTTTTTGAATTTAGTTTTTTATTTTGTCTCACGCGTTTTCACTTTTTGTAATTTATATTATTATTTGACTGTCTATTTTATTTACTCTATTTTATTATCACTTTTTAGATGACTATTTCTAACAATAATTCTTTATTTTTATTTTTACTTCTCTTTCCTTTTTTGTCCACCCATGCAATACAACTTTAATGTGGAAACTTCCTCCCTTGCTCTCACTCCCACTGTACTGGGCTCAGAAAATTTTCTCCCCTTTCACACAGACATCCAAAATGCAAAACTCTATTATAGATCTCGGTTCAAACTTTATTGATACTATTTTCCTAAACTCATTCACACTTGCTACACTCTTTATTGAGCCAGAGTGCTTATTCTTGCATACTTTTTCCCTTTATCTAAGGGATAATCAGTCATTAATTGTCATTTTATTATCAAGGCTCATCATGCATTCATCCCTCTCAAGTGGATCTGGGTCGAGTCCAATTCTACCAGTTCACACCGAAGTGACGGTCCAGGAACGGTGCTCGACCCTTACCCACCCAATACGGAATTTATTTGTTCATACATTCATCATCGTTCACACATTCATTCGTCCGGACACAGTTACATCCACACAACAAAACACAGCTCTTCCTAGAGCTTGCTCTTCCTAGAGCGTCCTTAACCCCTTAACTGTCACTCACATTTTTGAACATTGACTTTGTAGTGCACGATCCAAACTTAAATTTTTATAATTCATGAATGAAAATATTTTGTAACATGATATTGATGTACCATTTACATGGAAATGCAATGTCTGATTTTAAAATGGGTTTTAAAGGAGGAATTTTGAGATTTTAAGTTTTCAGTCGATATATAACTTCTGATGATTTCTAAAATGTGATAGAGAAAAAGGCAACAAACAAGTCTTATTTTTTAAACAAAGGTCAAAACTCCAGTTATAATTTAGATTCCCTATCCGTCGGTCACTACGAGTTGTGTCGACCGTCAAATGGGGTCTCTCTTGGAGGCCAATAATCTCTGAATTTAAGAGAAAACACCAATGAAAATTGGCTAGTGGATTAACATACCTTAGCCACTCCCGTGCCGACGGGTATAAATAGGGCGACAGGTGCATCCACTCATTAGATTTTTGCTTCGGAGCCGAGTGGTTGTATGAAAGCTGTTATACTCCACAAAGCCATTCATCTGCTGTGTCGGGAAGCTGTTCTGGTTGGTGGTACGGCCAATCCCTTTCAGCGATTCCCCTGGGCGCTTCAACTAAGATTTCCTAAAAGAGCAAATCGCGGACCATTCGCGTCTTTTTCAAGATGCCGTTTCGTCCGCATCCTGTAAGGCCTGTAAGCTGTCGGCCGCGCTCGCTACCAAGGCTTACAGTGCTGTGGGCCAAGCTGTCTCTGTTTTGCATGCCATGGCTATCCTGCAAACCCAACAAGCCAAGGCTTTACCAAATGCACGAGGGTAGGACCAACCCAAGGTTGATGCAGGAGCTGCGCATGGCGACTGACCTCCCCCTTCCGGGTGACGGAAGTCACAACGCAGTCCCTCGGGTAGGCGATGTCCACTAAGGTGGTCCAGTAGTGCCGTTTCAGGTTCAGCCTGGTCTGTATGAGAGACATTGACAAAGTGCATTTTCTCGATGTTCCCATGTCCAAGGCTGTCCTGTGTGGCGACGCTGTCAGGGGCTGTGCCCAGTAGTTCCTGACAGAACAACAGCAGACTGAGGCCATACAGCACATCTCGCCACGACGTGATCCTCCGGTTGCCACCATTCCGTCGCAGGCAGTGCCTCAGCCTGCTCGTTGCCGTGGGCGCCCCCCTGCGTCCTCCACACCAGCTCCGCCCTGTGCTGAGAGTTCTTCGAGGCCGGCGCATCGAGCCCCGCACAGGAGAGCGGCGCCAACCGTGTCACTCCAGGCTGCGTAGTCCTCAAAGAAGTCGACTAAACGGCCCTGACACGGGCAACTCGGAGATGTGGGAATCTGCTCTTCAGGAGCTGGCGAAGACAGCGCCACTCCTTCCCCCGGGGGAGGGCCGGGTGGAAAATCTTCAGTTATGTTTCTTTCTGTTCCGCCGCTGGTCAAATGGCCAGTCGCACCCACTTTTTCAATGAAAGAGCAATTTCCCTTTCCTCCGAGTTGCAAGGCTCGTGGGTTGACGATGAGCGACGCACTGTCTCCTCATTCTCACCCATGACGCCCCCTTTCGCCAGCAGTTGAGAGGTCGCGGTTCGGAGACGCAACGCCTCTCCACGCGTCTCTGGCCGGTTCCTCCGGGAACACTGGAGTGTGGCTGTAATGACCCAGGACTCAATGCCTTCTGGGCCTTCCGACACGAGCGTGGCTTGCGCTGCCCAACCCGTCACGCTTGGCTCATCCGGATGGTCCGACTCGGCTACGCGATTCAGTTCACCCGGCGACCCCCCCCCAAGTTCAATGGCGTGCTCGAGACTTCGTGGAAGTCCGGGACCCCTCTGTCTTGCGCGAGGAGATTGCTGTCCTTTTGGCGAAGGATGCAATCGAGCCGGTCCCTCCAGCCGAGATGAGGACGGGGTTTTACTGCCCTTACTTTTCATCGTACCCAAGAAAAGCGGTGGCCTTCGGCCTATCCTGGATCTGTGAGTCTTGAATTGGGCCCTGCTTAAGCTCCCGTTCAAGATGCTGACGCAGAAACGCATTCTCAAATGCGTTCAGCCCCAGGACTGGTTTGCAGCGATCGACCTGGAAGACGCGTACTTTAATTTCTCGATCCTCCCTCGCCACAGACTGCTCTGCGGTTTGCATTCGAGGGTCAGGCATGGCAGTACCTCCCCTTCGGGCTCTCCCTGTTCCCCCGTGTCTTCACAAAGCTCACGGAGGGCGCCCTTGCCCCACTCTGGGAAGTGGGCATCTGGATCCTCAACTATCTCGACGACTGGCTCATTATGGCCCGGTCACGAGAGCAGTTGTGCGATCACAGGGACTTGGTGCTCCGAGAGAAGAGCAAGCTCTCCCCGTGCAGAGAATCTCTTATCTCGGTATGGAGTTAGACTCGGTGAGTATCACAGCACAGCTCACCAGCGAGCGTGCCCAGTCAGTGCTGAACTGCCTGAGTTCCTTCAGAGGCAAGACAGTGGTACCACTGAAACACTTTCAGAGGCTCCTGGGGCATATGGCATCCGCAGCCGCAGTCACGCCGCTCGGGTTGCTTCATATGAGGCCACTTCAGCACTGGTTACACTCCCGAGTCCCGAGATGGGCATGGCACTGCGGTACACATCGTGTCACCGTCACACTGATGTGTCGCCGCCTATTCAGCCCCTGGTCGGACCTTGCTTTTCTACGGGCCGGCGTGCCCTTAGAACAAGTGTCCCGGCACAACAAATGCAAACTCGGGCTGGGGCTGTTTCGTACATCAACCGACAGAGCGGTCTACGATCACGTTGCATGTCTCAACTCGCCCACCATCTCCTCCTCTGGAGTCAGACGTGGCTCAAGTCGCTGCGCGCTGTCCACATCCCGGGGGAGCTCAATCGTGCAGCCGACACGCTCTCACGACAGCTCACTTTCCCCGTGGAATGGTGACTCCATCCCCAGATGGTCCAGCTGATCTGGAGTCGATTCGAGGAAGCCCAGGTAGACCTGTTTGCTTCCCACGAGTCCTCCCACTGCCAGCTGTACTACTCCCTGTCCCAGGCCCCCCTGGGCACAGATGCACTGGCACACAGCTGGCCTCGGGCTCTACGCAAGTATGCGTTACCCCTGGTGAGCCTGCTCGCACAGACACTGTGTAAGGTCAGGAAGGACGAGGAACAGGTCCTGTTGGTTGCGCGTTACTGGCCCACCCGGACCTGGTTTTCGGAACTCATGCTCCTCGTGACAGCCCCTCACTGGCACTTTTTCCTGAGGAGAGACATTCTCTCTCAGGGGCTTGGCACCATTTGGCACCTACGTCCAGATCTCTGGAACCTCCACGTGTGGCTTCTAGACGGGACTCGGCAGACCTAAGTGATCTGCCCCCAGCGGTGGTAGACACTATCACTCAGGCTAGAGCCCCTTCTACGAGGCAGGCCTATGCTCTGAAGTGGAGTCTGTTCACGAATTGGTGTTCTTCTCACCGAGAAGACCCCCGGAGATGCCCGGTCAGAGTCGTGCTTTCTTTCCTGCAAGAAAGGTTGGAGCGTGGGCTGTCACCCTCCACCCTGAAGGTGTATGTGGCTGCCATTGCAGCCCATCACGATGCAGTGGACGGCTGGTCCCTGGGGAGGCATGACCTGATCCTTAGGTTCCTGAGGGGTGCCAGAAGGTTACATACTCCTAGGACACCCCTGATTCAGCAGATCAGCAGAAGGGGAAGGCTGTCTCCAAGCAGAGGTTGGCCCACTGGATAGTGGACGCCATCGCCTTGGCTTACCATTCCCAAGGCGAGCCATGCCCCCTGGGGGTGAGGGCCCACTCCACACGGAGTGTGGCCTCCTCCTATGTGCTGGCGCACGGCGCCTCTCTGGCAGCCATCTGTCGAGCTGCGGGCTGGGCGACACCTTACACCTTTGCGAGGTTTTACAACCTCCGTGTAGAGCCAGTTTCTTCCCGTGTGTTGGGTAACAGGTAATTGGCGGGAAGGGCTGGCTGGGTGTCTCGCTTGCTGAGCCATTCTCCCTAACACGGGGATGCGAGCGCCTTTCTTCTCCCAGTAGAGTTCCCCGGTTGGTGTACCCTGGTCGAGCATCTTCCAGCACCCTCGGCAGTCAGACTTGGCGGAGCAGTCTGTCGCCAGGCCCAGTATTGGCGTTAGCATGCCTGGAGTTCCGGTCAGCCCCTGTACTGGGCTAGGTGCTCATATGGCTTGGTTCCCTACGGGTAATCCCATATGTGTATTCTTCCACGGTAAGGTTTCCCTCTTGGCAAACCCGTGTCTTCCCTTGACAGACCCGTTCTGTCAGTCTCTTCTGGCAGCCGTTCCATCCCTAGTCCAAGGTAGGACCTGCCTCAGAGACCCCTTCCATATGTAGTACTGCCCCCTGGGTCAGTCCATATCGGTATATCCACATGTCTCCTCCCTACGGGTAGGATGTGGTCTCCGTAGCGACCTTTTCCTAAGGCTCGCTTCCCCATTGTCTTGCCAGCTGAAAGAACAAATAGGGAAGATTTGAAGCAATCTTTCTCTGAAGGTTGAAATCCCTTCCATTAACTTTATGTGAGCAGAACAGCAGCATGGCCTTCTCCAGTAGCGATGTACTCACCCTTTGGCCCCTTCGGTACCAAGGTCAGTGAATTTGCGCTGGGCTTTGGGAAGGTTACGACCTTAAGCTTAGCTTTTGTGGCATGCCAGGGCTTGTCAACAATTGCAGCGCCACAGGGTTGTGACGAGGTTCAGGTTGTGGCGTTTTCCATAGGACCCCATCTGTCAGTCGACATTACTCGTAGTGACCGACAGATAGGGAACGTCTCGGTTACGTACGTAACCCTCGTTCCCTGATGGAGGGAACGGAGACGTTATGTCCCCATGCCACCACCTTGAACCATTCGCTGTTGCCGGGACACGTTCTCAGCTCCTCAGCGTAAAACCTAATGAGTGGATGCACCTGTCGCCCTATTTATACCCGTCGGGACGGGAGTGGCTCAGGTATGTTAATCCACTAGCCAATTTTCATTGGTGTTTTCTCTTAAATTCAGAGATGATTGGCCTCCCAAGTGAGACCCCATTTGTCGGTCGACATGACGTCTCCGTTCCCTCCATCAGGGAACGAGGGTTACGTACGTAACCAAGACGTTGTTGATGGTGCACTCTTGTCATAAATTAATCAATTACTTTTCCTACATAATTTTTAGCAAAAAACACTGGTAAAATTTATATTTGGGAGTCTTCGACCTTTCCAACGATATATAGTTTGTCAAGATTAGATTAGATTTAATTGTAATATAGTGAAGTAAATGTAGGCGTCCCACAGAGTGGACGGGTGACAGTTAACAGGTTAAGGGCCCACCTATTCTGACCTTCAAGAATTTCACTTATACTTTCTCAAAGCGGTATCCGTGGGGCTTTTCCTCGCGATTCCTTAACTAATCTGCTTATCCGTTTATCACTGTCCTTACCTAGGCACAGCTATCCAATAAACACAGACCATTGCATACATTTTTTTTCTGCCTACACCATTTTTGTTTTAAATCAAGGTTACCTTCAAAGGCTTTCCTATTAATAAACCAAATATGTGCAGGCAGTTATTTCTTCTGGAGTAAAACCCCTTTTTCAATTTAGATATCCTATTTTTTTTTAAATTTGGAAGATTAGATTTTAAGTGGCCTTACCACTCAGAACTGACCTCAACCAACACAAACGAATTTTATAAGCAAAAATGCTTACCTTATTTTATGGTGGCCACCCGGTTGTGTTGATCATCGGTCAGCTCAAAAGCGCCTGTCCACTCTTCTACTCTTGTCCAGTCCCATCTGGGGTGCCAAATCTGTGGTGTCTTTTGCCGGTTCTCCGAAGAATCAAACTCAGTCAGGGATTTTTCTCTCAGAAGAAAATACTTTATTTTAAGCAAAACAGAGCCGAGAGCTCCTTGCAAGCAGATCTCTCTCCTTATATACACTATATGGGGCGGTTCCACATAGTCAAACTTTTCCTTTAGACTACACTATTCATACATCCCTAGAGAGGAGAGGCCCTCTGCTTGATTTACTCTATACACAGGCCCTCAATGTATGTCTGACCATGTGTTTCTCATCAGTTTGGTACATTCCAGGGTGTAGGCAACTTTCTATTAGATTTTAGATCTATAAGATTTTAATAGAATAATAACTAGCAGCAAAAATGGCTAGATTCACATTGATTATATACTTGATTAATTAAAACCTTACTAATAAAAATCATCCACAGAGTCTTGTTGAGGATTCCATTGGGAAGTAAAAAAAAAATATATATAATAATAATAATTCCCTGAAGCAAACACGGCGGCTTCAGCTGCATCCATGTTATCACGTCACGTTTGATGTGGTAATTTCACAGTAGGCATACACACAGGTTTAAAGACTCGTTCTCACTCCCTACAGATTCGGCTAGGTATACATCCGCGCTAAAATATCAAGGTGAAAGTCATCATAGCTCGCCTAGTATAGACCGAGCTCTCAACCCAACTTTGAAAATAGATTAACGACAATATTTTTTTTATCACCCGATTAGAGTCTCCTGTTAACGCAGCACATTAATTCCGATAATCAAGTATATAATCAATATGAATCTAGCCATTTATATATATATATATATATATATATATATATATATATATATATATATATATATATATATATATATATATATATAATCTTTTTTTTTACCTTAAAACAAGTATATAATAATAATAATAATAATAATAATAATAATAATAATAAGATGTTACAGATCTGAACTCTACACTAGAAAATAAGAATTGTCAATAGACAAAGATAAGTGGTCATTGACTGAAATAATTTGATTAAGTCCATTATTCACCTTACAGCACTATACCCCATTCCCCACCATACACACACAAACACACACACACACACTCTCTCTCACACACACACACACACACACACACACGCACACACACACACACAAACACAGCCACCCGTGTCTTTCTCCAAGTCTTTCTCTCTGAGAGTGTTTGGTTTTTGGCTCACACCTCTCCTTTATTTATGACCATAAATGTTGTCTGGTTACTGTCTGCCTGATGGAGCCTAATACCCAGTGTGTGTATGTGCATGTGAGTTTGGCCGAAGGAAGATTGGTGGAGGCAAGTCTACTGGTCCAGAAGTCATGTTGAGAGGTTTTGTCTGCCTGCATGCCACAGATGAGTGGTTGCTGGGCGTGGCCAAAATGGGGAAGACATTTGTGAGTGAAGGGGTTCAGGACAAGTTGATGTGAGGGAAAAATATCTACATATTCTAGTGGTCAACAGTTTGGAATACTAACATTTGTAAAATGTTTTTGAAAATATTTTCTTATACTTACCTTGATTGCATTCATATGATGAAAATAAAAACAAATGATCATTAATAATAATTAATAGCAGTGTTATGAAAAAATATTGCAATTTAAAATTACTGTTTTCTATTTTGAATTTATTTTAAAATGTAAATTATTGCTGTAATGGCAAAACAGACTTTTCAGAGTAGTATCTTTATACATTTATATTAATCTAATTTTACTTTGTGATACCTAATGCATTTCATCCCCTTGGAATTATAAGGTTCTATCTCACATTTTTGTCAAAATTTAGTTATTCCTATTTTGTTATTCTGTGACAACTTATTTACATTATGTGATAGATTTTTTTTTTATGTTGTATACATTATGGAATTTTTATTTAAAAAAAAACATTAAGGTTGTATCTACAAAGTCGAATGGAATGCAAAAGCTTTGAAGCTCAATATCTCAAAACTACTCGGAATGCAGATAGAGTGCTTTAAGTGGGCTGGTACGCACCGGTACTCAGTACCGCCACTTCCAAATATTCCTCTCTGTGCGCCCAGAAAGTGCTTTTAGCATACCGATACGCTCATTTGGACATCTGTTTTAATAGAGGTTTTAATCTTTTGCCTGTGCTGCCGCTTTTCAGAGCGCCCTTCACAATGCAACCTAATTCGTCCCTCCGAGAGCAGAGACTCCATTACCGATACACCCTTGAGTTTTACAAGTGAAATGCGCATGCATCGCTTTTGCTGCTGACAGTAACAACTCAAACTGGGGGAAGTCGTGGCCTAATGGTTAGAGAGTCAGACTCCCAATCGAAAGGTTGTGAGTTTGAGTTCCGGGCCGGCAGGAATTGTGGGTGGGGGGAGTGCATGTACAGTGCTCTCTCCACCTTCAATACCACGACTTAGGTGCCCTTGAGCAAGGCACCGAACCCCCAGCTGCTCCCCGGGCGTCACAGCATAAATGGCTGCCTACTGCTCTGGGTGTGTGTTCACAGTGTGTGTGTGTGTGTGTTCACTGCTCTGTGTGTGTGCACTTCGGATGGGTTAAATCCAGATCACAAATTCTGAGTATGGGTCACCATACTTGGCTGTATGTCACTTCACTCACTCACTCAAAGTGGCCGGAAAGGGTGTGTAAAACGTGCACACTCGGCTCGGTAAAAATACAAATACAGTGAACTACATTTAATATGCTCTCCTGGCTTCAGACTCTGAGTACTAAATGAACACGATCAGAATCAGATGACTCATTGGCTGACACCCCACCAAGCCTGAAAGATTTCGCTGCAGGTCAGACGCAAGCTAATGAAGTAATGCAGTAGCTCTTTCAGGTAGGGTGACCAGAAAATTGGGGACAGTCCCGAATCTGGCCCTAATTGTCCTGAAAATTATACTAAAGCAAAATCTTAAGTAGTTATTGTCTGATAAACATTAAAAACTGTCTGCGGGGATTGAGTCATCCTGCAACCAGCCCCTGCCAGCTGCTTATCGGCTGTATCTAAGTTCTAAAAAAATACTGTAGGGGGATAGGCACGAATTTAGATATTCATTTATCTAATTAATCTATATGCACAAAGACAATACGACCTTTTTGCGCCCTTTTTGTTTTAAATCTTGATGAAGGGAGCGCAAGTTGCTGCAGCTGCGAGGGGGACAGTGATGCACGCGTACAGGAGTGATTGACAGTTCGCGGCACTGTGTACAAAAAATAAGTTTAAACTCATTTGCGTTAGCGTTACAGAAAGGTCTGATTTACGTACTGTTACAACAGGCATTGTTTTGTTTTGTTTTTTTACAATGATTATAATGTTGTTGTTTCTTGTGGCAGACTAAAGAGTAATGACAGACGGTTGATCTTTGAATAAAAATGTGCTAAGTTATGGTTTGAAATCCATTATCTTTTATTATAGACTACGAAGTCTAATGTCATAAGCCTCCCATCCCGTCACCCAAGACCGCAGACACCCCACTATATATATATATATATATAGAGAGAGAGAGAGAGAGAGAGAGAGAGAGAGAGAGAGAGAGAGAGAGAGAGAGAGGGAGGCTATAATAGAGTACCAGCACCTCTTTTGGGCCACTTAAAGCACTGGATAGAACCTTATAATTCCAATGGGACGATTTATTACCGTTAACACACTGAATACTGTAAAATGTTACTAAATGAATTGAAGCCAGAATGATTTGTATCAAGGAGACAGACTTCTACATTCATCTTGGTGCACTGGAAAATATATAAAGTGTCTTGAATTATTGAAGTTTTTTATAGTAGACATTAGTTGGGCATAATTGTGTGTTTTTGACATTTAAATATGAATAATTTTTACTTGATAAACTTCATTGAACCAAAATTCAATTACTGATTTTAAATGGCTTTTAACTGACCCCATAGAGGTAAAAATGTGAAGAGCAAGAGCTCTGACACAATATAATACACAAGCAAAGACAGACAGGTTAGTAGCTCTCTACTAAAGCATGCAGATTTGAGACCGTGACCAACATCAGGACTGATAGTAACAATTGGAATAAATGGAAGCATAGCAGACCATACCTAGGTCAGAGAAGAACACAAGAATACATATTCAGAGCCAAAATAAGAAACAGCAGAGGTGACATGCACCTTTGTGAGGGTGTGGGAGAGATGAGTGAGTTATTCTATTCAGAGAGCGAGTATTTGGGGCAGTATTCTGTTGACATGCATGTCTGTGTCTCCAAGGGGCAGTCTGTGGACTCTTTCACCTAGATATCACACTATAGAGACTGTGTATGCTCCTTGAACTAGCAAAAAAAAAAAAAAACCCTTGCTAAAATCAGATGATTCTATTATTTTGAACGAGTCTACCCCCCAAGATTGCTGTTGTAAACATGAGCTGCATGCAAAATGTAAAGGGGGAGGTTTTGCTAAAATTTCTAACAATGTTTTCAGGTTATCTCAGGGGGCAGGCTTCAAGTATAATCTGTTTGAAGTAATGGTGCTTCAAATAACATTATCCAGAGAATCAAGTGTTAATGATAAATCCCCTGTGATGTTTGTAATGGCTACTGTACAGGCCACCAAGACACCATGCACACTTTATTAAATAATTTGCTGATTTTCTATCTGAGTTAGTGCTAGATGCAAAAAAATAAATAAATAAAAAATAATAATTGATGGTGATTTTAATTTCCATGTTGATAATGCAAAAAATGCAATGGGATCAGCATTTCCAGACATTGTGAGATCTGCTGTGGTTACACGTGTCAGGTTCTACTCTTTGTCAAAATCATACTCTAGATTTAATACAGTCACATGGAATTTATGTATTTTGTTACATTAAGTTAAGCTGAGGTCCTGACTCTCTGTGGTTATTAAAAATCCCATGACACTTCTCGTTAAAGCGTAGGGGTGTCCTGGCCGAATTACCACCACTGGCCCTTGTCATGGCCTCCTAATAATCCACATCCACTTGATTGGCTCTGTGATTCCCTATCTGTCGGTCACTACGAGTTATGTCGACCGACAAATGGGGTCTCACTTGGGAGGCCAATCATCTCTGTTTTTAAGAGAAAACGCCAATGAAATTGGCAAGTGGATTAACACACCTGAGCCACTCCCCATGCCAACGGGTATAAATAGGGCGACAGGTGCATCCACTCATTAGATTTTTGCTTCGGAGCCGAGTAGTTGATGACAAGAAGTCGCTACAAAGCCATCATCTTTGTTTTGTTTGAAGCTGTTCCTGGTCGGTGTGACGGCGCGTTACAGCGGTGTCCCTGCGAGACGGCGATTCCCCTGGGCGCTTCGGCTAAAAGAGACAGTTTCTAAAAGAGCAAATCACGGACGATTCGCGTCTTTTTCAAGATGCCGTTTCGTCCGTGTCCTTCTGGATACGGTCGTTTCCTGTCCTCGGTTGACGGTCACGAGCGTTGTCTGCAGTGTCTGGGAGTCCAACACGCTGAGGCTGCGCTCGTGGATGATTCATGCGTCTACTGTGGGCGTATGAACATGGCAGCGCTGCGATCTCGTCTCTCACTCCTCAAGGGGAGTGCAGCAGACCCCTCTGTCGCCACCCTTCCCAGTCTCTCTGGCTCGAGCAGAGGGCCGCCGGCTGGCGCTCTGGGAGATCTGAGGATCACAGTGAGAGCTTCTCCGCCGGGCCACGCCCCACGGACCTCTCACTCCTCACGCAGCGACTGTCCCGTGCAGCTGCCGATTGATTCTGCTGGGCCGTCTCACTGGTGGTCCAGGAGCGGCATCTCTGGCTGAACCTGGCTGAGATGAGGGACATCGACAAAGCTCGCTTTCTCGATGCTCCCATCACCCAGGCAGGCCTGTTCGGCGACACTGTCGAGGACTTTGCCCAGCAGTTCTCGGCGGTACAGAAGCAGACTGAGGCCATCTAGCACATCCTGCCCCGACGTGTCTCTCCGGCTGCCTCTGTTCCGTCGCGGGTAGTGCCTCAGCCTGCTCGTCGCCGTGGGCGCCCCCCTGCGTCCTCCACACCAGCTCCGCCCCGTGCTGAGAGTTCTTCGAGGCCGGCGCGTCGAGCCCCACGCAGGAGAGCGGCGCCCCCCGTGTCACTCCCGGCTGCGAAGTCCTCGAGGAAGTCGACTAAGCGGCCCTGACACGGGCAACTCGGAGATGTGGAGAACTGCTCTTCAGGAGACGGCGAAGACAGCGCCACTCCTTCCCCCGGAGGAGGGCCGGGTGGAGAATCTTCAGTTTCTGTTTTGTTCTGTTCCGCCACTGGTCGAACGGCCAGTGGCACCCACATTTTCAACAAAAGAGCAAATTCTCCTTCCTTCGAGTTGCAAGGCTCGCGGGTTGACAATGAGCGACGCACAGCTTCCTCACTCTCACCCACGACGCCCCCTTTCGCCAGCGGCCAAGAGGTCATGGTTCGGAGACCCAACGCCTCTCCACGCGTCTCTGGCCAGTTCCTCCGGGAACACGGGGAGTGTGGTTGCGATGACCCAGGACGCAGTGCCTTCTGGGCCTTCCGGCACGACTCCCCATCGCTGCACCACTGCAGGTATGTCGACTGTCCCTTTGGTGCCACTTGTACGGAATCTGGGAGCATGGCTTGCGCTGCCCAACCCGTCACGCTGGCTCATCCGGACGGTCCGACTCGGCTATGCGATTCAGTTCGCCCGGCGACCCCCCAAGTTCAATGGCGTGCTCGAGACTTTGGTGGCAGTCCAGGACGCCCCTGTCTTGCGCGAGGAGATTGCTGTAATGCTGGTGAAGGATGCAATCGAGCCGGTCCCTCCAGCCGAGATGAGGACGGGGTTTTACAGCCCTTACTTCATCGTGCCCAAGAAAAGCGGTGGCCTTCGACCTATCCTGGATCTGCGAGTCTTGAATCGGGCCCTACACAAGTTCCCGTTCAGGATGTTGATGCAGAAACGCATTATCAAATGCGTCCAGCCCCAGGACTGGTTTGCAGCAATCGACCTGAAAGACGCGTACTTTCATGTCTCTATCCTCCCTCGTCACAGACCGTTCCTGCGCTTTGCTTTCGAGGGTCAGGCATGGCAGTACAAGGTCCTCCCCTTCGGGCTCTCCCTGTCCCACCGTGTCTTTACGAAGGTCGCGGAGGGGGCCCTTGACCCACTCTGGGAAGTGGGCATCAGGATCCTCAACTATCTCGATGACTGGCTCATTATGGCCCGGTCCCAAGAAGAGTTATGCGATCACAGGGACTCAGTCAGTTGGGGCTTCAGGTCAACCGGGAGAAGAGCAAGCTCTCCCCTGTGCAGAGAATCTCTTATCTCGGTATGGAGTTAGACTCGGTGAGTATGACGGCACGTCTCACCAGCGAGCATGCCCAGTCAGTGCTGAACTGCCTGAGTTCCTTCAGAGGCAGAACAGTGGTACCACTGAAACACTTTCAGAGGCTCCTGGGGCATATGGCATCCGCAGCCGCAGTCACGCCGCTCGGGTTGCTTCATATGAGACCACTTCAGCACTGGTTACACTCCCGAGTCCCGAGATGGGCATGGGCCGCGGTACACATCGTGTCACCATCACACTGATGTGTCGCCGCCTATTCAGTCCCTGGTCGGACCTTGCTTTTCTACGGGCCAGCGTGCCCTTAGAACAAGTGTCCCGGCACGTTGTTGTCACAACAGATGCCTCCAACTCGGGCTGGGGCGAGACATGCAACGGGCAGGCAGCTTCAGGGTCCTGGACAGGACCTCGACTGCTTTGGCACATCAACTGCCTGGAGTTGCTGGCAGTGCATCTAGCTTTGCGACGGTTTCGTCCGCTAGTGCTGGACAAGCACGTGTTGGTCCGCATGGACAACACTGCGGCTGTTTCGTACATCAACCGACAGGGCGGTCTACGATCACGTCACATGTCTCAACTCGCCCACCATCTCCTCCTCTGGAGTCAGATGTGGCTCAAGTCGCTGCGCGCTGTCCACATCCCGGGGGAGCTCAATCGTGCAGCCGACGCGCTCTCACGACAGTTCACTTTCCCCGGGGAATGGCGACTCCATCCCCATCTCTCTGGAGTCGATTCGGGGAAGCCCAGGTAGACCTGTATGCTTCCCACGAGTCCTCCCACTGCCAGCTGTACTATTCCCTGTCCCAGGCCCCCCTGGGCACAGATGCACTGGCACACAGCTGGCCTCGGGCTTTACGCAAGTATGCATTTCCCCCAGTGAGCCTGCTCGCACAGACTCTGTGCAAGGTCATGGAGGACGAGGAACAGGTCCTGATGGTTGCGCCTTACTGGCCCACCCGGACCTGGTTTTCGGAACTCATGCTCCTCGTGACAGCCCCTCGCTGGCGCATCCCCCTGAGGAGAGACCTTCTCTCTCAGGGGCTTGGCACCATTTGGCACCCGCGTCCAGATCTCTGGAACCTCTACGTGTGGCTTCTAGACGGGACGCGGCAGACCTAAGTGATCTGCCCCCAGCGGTGGTAGACACTATCACTCAGGCTAGAGCCCCTTCTTCGAGGCAGGCCTATGCTCTGAAGTGGAGTCTGTTCACGAATTGGTGTTCTTCTCACTGAGAAGACCCCCGGAGATGCCCAGTCAGAGTCGTGCTTTCTTTCCTGCAAGAAAGGCTGGAGTGTGGGCTGTCACCCTCCACCCTGAAGGTGTATGTGGCTGCCATTGCAGCCCATCACGATGCAGTGGACGGCCGGTCCCTGGGGAGGCATGACCTGATCCTTAGGTTCCTGAGGGGTGCCAGAAGGTTACATCCTCCTAGGTCACCCCTGATTCCCTCCTGGGACCTCTCTATTGTCCTGGCGGGACTTCAGAGGGGTCCCTTTGAGCCGCTGGATTCGGTTGAGCTGAAGTTCCTGTCTCTCAGGACAGCGCTCCTGATCGCGCTCACTTCTATCAAGAGGGTCGGGGACCTCCAAGCATTTTCGGTAAGTGAAGAGTGCCTTGTGTTCGGGCCGGCCTACTCTCACGTTGTCCTGAGACCCCGGCCTGGATACGTGCCCAAGGTTCCCACCACTCCATTCCGAGACCAGGTGGTGAACCTGCAAGCGCTGCCCCTGGAGGAGGCAGATCCAGCTTTGTCATTGCTGTGTCCCGTAAGAGCGCTTCGCATATACGTGGACCGCACCCAGAGCTTCAGAAGCTCTGAGCAGCTCCTGGTCTGCTTTGGAGGTCAGCAGAAGGGGAAGGCTGTCTCTAAGCAGAGGTTGGCCCACTGGATAGTGGACGCCATCGCCTTGGCTTACCATTCCCAAGGCGAGACGTGCCCCCTGGGGGTGAGGGCCCACTCCACACGGAATGTGGCCTCTTCCTATGCCTTGGCGCACGGCTCCTCTCTGGCAGACATCTGTCGAGCTGCGGGCTGGGCGACACCAAACACCTTTGCGAGGTTTTACAACCTCCGCGTAGAGCCAGTTTCTTCCCGTGTGTTGGGTAACAGGTAATTGGCGGGAAGGGCTGGCTGGGTGTCTCGCTTGCTGCGCCATTCCCCCTAACACGGGGATGTGAGCGCCTTCTTCTCCCAGTAGAGTTCCTCGGTTGGCGTACCCTGGTCGAGCATCCTCCAGCACCCTCGGCGTCAGAATTGGCGGAGCAGTCTGTTGCCAGGCCCAGTACTGGCGTTAGCATGCCCGGAGCCCGGTCAGCCCCTGTACTGGGCTAGGTGTCCATATGGCTGGGTTCCCTACGGGTAATCCCATATGTGTATTCTTCCACGGTAAGGTTTCCCTCTTGGCAAACCCGTGTCTTCCCTTGACAGATCGTTCTGTCAGTCTCTTCTGGCAGCCGTTCCATCCCTACTCCAAGGTAGGACCTGCCTCAGAGACCCCTTCCATATGTAGTACTGCCCCCTGGGTCAGTCCATATCGGTATATCCACATGTCACCTCCCTACGGGTAGGATGTGGTCTCCGTAGCGACCTTTTCCTAAAGGCTCGCTTCCCCATTGTCTTGCCAGCTGAAAGAACAAATAGGGAAGATTTGAAGCAATCTTTCACTGAAGGTTGAAATCCCTTTCATTTACTTTATGTGGGTGGAACAGCAGCATGGCCTTCTCCAGCAGCGATGTACTCACCCTTTGGCCCCTTCGGTACCATGGTCATTGAATTTGCGCTGGGGCTTTGGGAAGGTTACAACCTTAAGCGTAGCTTTTGTGGCACGCCAGGGCTTGTCAACAATTGCAGCGCCTCAGGGTTGTGACGAGGTTCAGGTTATGGCGTTTTCCATAGGACCCCATTTGTCGGTCGACATTACTTGTAGTGACCGACAGATAGGGAACGTCTCGGTTACGTACGTAACCCTCGTTCCCTGATGGAGGGAACGGAGACGTTATGTCCCCATGCCACAACCTTGAACCATTCGCTGTTGCCGGGACAAGTTCTCGGCTCCTCAGCGTAAAACCTAATGAGTGGATGCACCTGTTGCCCTATTTATACCCGTTGGCACGGTGAGTGGCTCAGGTGTGTTAATCCACTTGCCAATTTCATTGGCGTTTTCTCTTAAAATCAGAGATGATTGACCTCCCAAGTGAGACCCCATTTGTCGGTCGACATAACGTCTCCGTTCCCTCCATCAGGGAACGAGGGTTACGTACGTAACAGAGACATTCTCTCTCCGCTCCACCTGCAGCTGGTGTGTGGTGAGCACACTGGTGCTGCTGTCCTTTGGCTGCCGTCACATCATTCAGGTGGATGCTGCACACTGGTGGTGATTGAGGAGAAACCCCCACATGATTCTATAAATGGATTATTCATTCATTCATTCATGTTAAGGGTTTTGAAATTCTGCAGCAAAGTGATGACATCTCAAATCATTATCTAGTTTTGTGTAAACTCCATATAGCTAAAACTGTAAATTCTACTCGTTATTACAATTATGGTTGAACCATCACTTCTACCACAAAATTACTGCTTTATAAGCAATCTTCCTGATTTATCTCAATTCCTCAGCATATCCAACACTGTAAACCCTAATAAATTGAGACTTCTCAAATGATTTGAGGAAAGTGGTTGCGTAAGTAAAACTGAGTAATGGCAAAATTGACAACTCAATTCAGTTGAGTTGACCTAATGACGGTCTCTTCGTTGAATTAACTTAAATATTTAATAACAGATAACTTAAAAAGGCAAATAGACTTAACTAAAGTTTTCAAGTTTTATATGATCATTTACTTGATTTAATGATTTATAAATGATTTAATACAAATATTGTTTTTCCATAAACTGCTTTATTTGGTTTATACATTAACATTAATTTAAGAAACATTTTATGTCACATTAAGACACTTGAACAGCATTTTAAGCTCATGTTTTTAACAGTAAGCACACATAAAAAAAAAAAAAAAAAAAAAACAGTAGGCTAATTTTTTACAGGAAGCTGCATTTTAACAGTCACATTAAAAAAACAGTAAGCTCATATTGTTAACAGTAAGCTGCTTTTAAGTCATATTAAAAAATTAAGATCATCAACAGTAAGCTCACATTTATACAAAACAGTAAGCTCATTTCTAAAAGACATGCGTAAACAGTAAACTAATTTTTAACAGTCTCATTTCAAAAGACCATGTGTAATGTAAATGTGTTGCTATTAAAAGTGCGCCAAGCAATTTCTCCATTTTAACCAAACAGGTTTGCCAACGACTGTGTTTTAGGCTGCAGGTCTTTCTGCCCCAAGAAAAGTAGAATGCGCATAATGAAGTCAAACGTGTATCTCAGCGACTTTGTGTAACTCACAAAGGCGGCACATTGCTTCAGGAAGTTCATGTAGATTGTCCATCACTAATTTTCCTTCGATACCTATTCCAATCAACGATGGAGACGAATGAATTGAGGGGCTTCAGAGTCGTCCCATCTTCAACTATCACAATCCCCACTGGCATATCAAGAATTGAGCAGTGATCATCGGACATCTACTGAATAAATATTAACAAATGAACTCATTTACATTTAAAAAGGTGCAACTTAAAGGGTTAGTTCACCCAAAAGTGAAAATTCTGCACTTCTGTGTTGTGCGTCAGAACGTAGGCTCACTATTGGCGGACACTGGTCATGTGTGTGATGCTGGCCAATAGTGAGCCTATGTTCTGACGTACAACCCAGAAGTGCTGCGCTTTTACATTACGTGAACTCACTCAGAAACAAAAAGAAAAATTAATAGTTGAATAAAGATGTTATTTCTGTTTGTTTGTTTTTTTTTGCGCACAAAAAAAGTATTCTCGTTGCTTGATAAACTTCAGATTGAGCCACTGTAGTCACTTGGACTATTTTAACAATGTTTTTACTAACTTTCTGGGCCAATGCTGTCATTCTGAAAATTCTGTCATTAATTACTCACCCTTGTGTCGTTGCACATCTGTAAAACCTACATTCATCTTCGGAACATAAATGAAAATATTTTTTATGAAACCCATGAGGTTTCAATCCCTCCATACTAGAGATCCAATGCAATTACCACTTTCAAGGTCCAAAAAGGTATGACATACATCATTAAAGTAATCCATGTGACTCCAGTTGTTTAGCCTTAATTTTATGAAGCTACAAAAGTGCTTTGTTTACTAAATATAATCTCCAACGCACGTTCGCGCAATTCCATCTGAAATCACAAACTCAAGTTTTGTGGTGCTATGTGAGTTGTGTTGATGTGCGAATCTGAACAACATGCATGCGATACTCTCATGAACAGGTGTTGCAGATAAACATTTTCAAAAATGCACTTTTTAAATATGCATAATTTAACTAAATTATGTTTTTTTTTTGCACAAACATAGAACTCGTTTTGCTTCATAAAATTGAGGTTAAACCACTGGAGTACTGTATTACAGAGTACTGTAACAAAGTCTTTCCTTTCGTATTTAAAAGTTTAGTTGCGTTGGATGTCAATGGAGGGACAGAACATTACAGATTTTCATTAAAAAAAAAAATATTGTGTCTTGAAGATGGAATGACACAAGGGTGAGTAATGAATGACAATTTTCATTTTTGAGTGAAATAACCCTTTAGATTGAGATTTATACTGTGTGCAGGCCCGTCGCAACAAGGCAGGCAAACCAAGCAATTGCTTGGGGCCCCGAGCTGACCTGGGGCCCCAAGACAACGACTGGTTAAGAATAAAATGCAACGACACTGTGTGAGCGCCCCTTTGATCGTCAGTGCAGTAACATGTAATGACACTGTTATCGGGATCCCCCTCAAGGGGGCCCCTCTCAGTTGTCGCTGACAGCAGCAGGCCAACCAAGTCAAGTGATCTCTGCTTTTTTTTTTTTTCGAACGGAAGGAATATGGTTACTGTAATATGTTTTTTTTTTTTTTACGGGATAAGGAAAGCGCAGATCAGAAATCGCAGACTGCAAGGAGTCAGCAGTGTTTTGATTTGAGGGCAAACATAAAGAGAACGTCGATCGTGGCGTGTTTCGATTGCAAGAATCGCGGAATCCAGTCATAAAAACGGAATTTACAGTTTAACGCAGAATGACACCTAATTTGCCAAATTTTGAATTAATGAATTAAAAATAGGTCATTGCGCTTACATCAAACCACGATACGGACTAATATCTGTAAATATTAAACAGGAACAGTCTGTTTAAATATCCTGCATGTTCTGCATGTCTCTGTTAATGAAAGGAGCAGAAGCGCGTGTGACGCTCGCGGGGATTTCAGTCTCGCGTCTGATGTCTCACTAAATAAGAATGTGAACGCATGAACAGCATCTACAGAACTGCTCTTAAAAAAAACTTTAGTTTGCTTAATTTTCAATAATTAAAAGATAAATTAATGTTTGGTGTTTAATGTGCATCTCAGAAAATGCTTTATTTAAAAACCCACCTGAATGGCACTTAAATGCACTTAATTCATCTGTCAACTTTATTGTCATTGTTCAAAGTACAAGTAGTACAGACAGAGAAACAATTATTAATAATTAAATGTTTTTTTTTGTTTGTTTTTTTTTTTATGTATGCATTGCATTCTATGCATTAAAAAAAAAAAATCTAAAAAAGGAAACTTAGTTTTTCATTTAACGCACCCCTGAGCTGGTAATAGTGACCTCTTTCAATATGCTAACAGTGAAATGGTAAAACGTACTTCACAGGTAATTTCAGATTTTTGTTTCAATAATTTCCCAGCTACACCATCAACTTCATCCTCAACATCAACAGATGCATCACTTCTCAGTGCTGATTTTTCCTCTATAAAGCACAAGGTACCACAAGCTCTATAATTATAGCTGATATCCTGCACAGCCCAGAGTTTAAACTAAGTATGTGCTGTCATATTATTAGAAAAAAAACAGTGCAAATCACTATTGAATTCCCACCAAACTATTTTTTCAAGCAGTATTTGCACTGTAAACTTTTTTTAATTTATATAAGGTGCGGGTGAACTTAAACTGTATGGCTATGCTGTGGTTCCTGTAGGCTTTGCGTGTGGGGGGGGGGGCCTCTATGTCCATTTTGCTTGGGGCCCCCAAATTCCTTCAAACGGCCCTGACTGTGTGTGTGTGTGTGTGTGTGTGAATGACAGATTGTGAATGTGTGAAAGAGTGTGTATGTGCATTTATAAAGTACTGTAAAAAGAATAATTAATATTATGCCCCAGGGACACGTTACATCCACATAACTATTAATTAATAATATATATCTGTAAATGTGTCACAGGCGGGAAAAGGTCTGCAGTTTTTAGTGAACATGACCGGTGTTCTGACGGAACATCCTACCCATCAGAATGGGATACTTTCGGTTAATGCGCATGCGCAGCAGTGAAATTAATGGAATTGCACATGCGTTAAATTTAAACATAATTTCAGCATACCTAAGCTGGATTTGCCCATATTTAGAGTTTAAAATGGAAACGTCTTTAGACATGGAAAATCGATTTTACAATGGATTCAATGAACACTTATGTCTCAAATCTAACTTAATTTTTTTCACAAAAGTGACAGCCCTATAAACCAGTATGATTTGAGGTTGCAGATATATTGCCCATGAAGCTCAGATTTATTGGAAACATGTTTAATATTTATTGCAGATTAATTTAGTGTAAAAGTCTATACTATGAAATGTATAAGTCATTATCTATTTTGTTCTAGCTTTCAACAATAATATTCCCTGAAAACTGCAGTGAATTTAATTTGCGATTTGCAAAAAGAGTTCAGAAAAAGTACAGAAATGTGGAGTTTAAAGAGGGAAATGAAATACAGACTACACCGAAACCTACACAATTAAGGAGATTCCAGGAAATACAGTCACTTTACAAACGCCACAGGGTGTCTGTCTTAAAACAAAATATAATACCTCAAACCTTATTAAAAAAAAGCAGGCTTGAGCAGGTCCCAGCTCAAGCCAGATCTAGGGTCCCAGCTCAAGCCAGCTCTCGGGTCCCAGCTCAAGCCAGCTCCGGGTCCCAGCTCAAGCCAGCCCTCGGGTCCCAGCTCAAGCCAGCTCTCGGGTCCCAGCTCAAGCCAACCCTCGGGTCCAAGCTCAAGCCAGATCTCGGGTCCCAGCTCAAGCCAGCCCTCGGGTCCCAGCTCAAGCCAGCCCCAAATGTAAATGGTACAGTTTTTCATCTAAATGTTAACAAAAACTAATTTGAAATGTTCTGTGTTGCAGTCCTTTGGTCTTCTAAAGATACAGGACAAGTGGAAGTGGTCTTGGGACCATATAAATTTATGATACCTCTTTTAGAACACTATCGGGACACAGCTGGCTTTGTGAAGTGTGATTGGTCAGATCACCTGTCAATCAAGCTCCCTGCGAACGGTCAATTGGGGTGAATGTGTGTCACATTACAACTACACTGACTCTTTGTAGTTTGCAGAGCTCATTCTCCAAGGTAGAATTATCTGCATTGCTCAAACAGACACAGAGGAGGTCTCAGCCGCAAGAGTCAAAATTGCAGCCACTCTTCTGGAATGCAAAGGTCTCCATTTAATTATCCATGTCTGACTTGTCCTTTGACAAGAGATTATTATTCAGGATAAATTGTGCTAAAGTCTTGCAGCAAATGTCTTTAAATTACCATTGCTTGTGTTGCACTATTTTTGTTTTTCATTTAAGATGGTGTGGAAGATTTATGTGATTTCTGCAATGTTGAAGTTTGATGCTGAGGAGGATTTCACAGAGATGGTAATAAGACAATAGGTCATATACTGACAAACTGGCAACTTACACAATCCATCCTTTGAGCTTTTTGTCTTTGTCTGATTTAAATCAATTCTGATACAGTACACCCGATAATTGAGTCATCTGAGTATTTTTGCAGATGACATGTCTCTGATTTAAAGACAGGGTAGGTAGGAATTGTCTAAAAAACTTTTCCTCAAATTTGTTTAAAACCTGTTAACTGTCACCCGTCCCCTCTGTGGGACACTTATATTTACTTCACTATATTACTAATAAATCTAATCTAATCTTGACAAACTATATATTGTTGGAAAGGTCTAAGACTCCCAAATATATTTTCCAAATTTTTTTTGTAAAAAACTATGTAGGAAAAGTAATCGATTAATTTATGACAAGAGTGCACCCTCAAAAATCTAAATTATTACTGGAGTTTTGACCTTTGTTTAAAAAAAAAATACTTCTCTGTTGCCTTTTTCTCCATCATATTTTAGAAATCATCAGAAATTATATATCGACTGAAAATTTAAAACCTAAAAATTCATCCTTTAAAACCCATTTTAAAATCCGACATTGCATTACCATTTAAATGGTACATCAATATCATGTTACAAATTATTTTCATTCATGAATTATAAAAATTTAAGTTTGGATCGTGCACTATAAAGTCTATGTTAAAAAATGTGAGTGACAGTTAAGGGTTAAACTGTCTTTATATTTAAGTACTTGGAAAAAGAGAGCATGATAATTGAGTGTCTGTAGTGCTCTTAATCTGCAATAAACGCAACAAAAAAAGCAAAACCAAGAAACGTGCAGGTAAAGTTCCCGGTGAACATAGGAACACACTGTAGACAAAGGGAAAAGCTAGGTCTAAAAATAGCTCATTAGTGCTGTGTGACGTTACTAGTTTTCAGTCACAACACTCTTCAGTTCTCTCTTTCATACAGGTGCATCTAAAAAAAAAAAAAATAATATATATATATATATATATATATATATATATATATATATATATATGTCATTTTATTCAAAAAAGCAACGTTCTTAAATTCTAGATTCATTGCACACAAACTTAAATATTTCAAGAGTTTTTTTATTTCAATTCTGATGGTTATGATATACAGCTTAGGAAAAAAAAATCTTTATCTCAAAAATGTTTAATATTTTAAGATAATAATAATAAAAAAAAAAGATTTTGAAAACAGAAATGTTCAAGATCTCCAAAGCAGGTTTAATTATGGACTCAATACTTGGTTGGGGCTCCTTTTGCATGAATTACTGCTTCAATGTGGCGGGCATGAAGGCGATCAGCCTGTGGCACTGCTGAGGAATTACTGCAGCCCAGGTTGCTTTGATAGAGGATCTGAAGGCCACTGTATTGCTTGTTAGATGTTACTCATCTTCCTCTTCACAATACAAAATAGATCCTCTGTGAGGTTCAGGTCAGGAAAGTTGGATGGCCAATCAAGCACAGTAATATCATGGTCAGCAAACCACTTGTAAGTGGTTTTGGCACTGTGGGCAGGTGCTAATGTCCTGCTGCAAAATGAAATCAGCATCTCCATTGTAACAGATATGCAGGTCATCGATTCATGGGTTGAATTCAGGCATATAAAATGAAACCTTTTTACACTAAATGCTTGGCCTGGCGCCAGCCTGGCTGGATTGAAATTATTTAAGACAAGAAATTCCAGAGTCACGTGAGCAGCCTCAAAGGAGAAACGAAACACATTCCACAACACACACACACACATAAGCACACACACACAAACAAACCTTTCTTAACGTTCTTTACCTTCGTCATTTTATTAATAAGATGTATTTTGAATAGGTTTGTGAATTGCATAAAAATGGTTAATCCTGGGTAAATGGTTAAAGTTGCTGACTGGTAAATGGGAAATGTTTTTGGAATGAATGTTCTCAAATAGTATCTGAGTGTAACCCTACCCCTGACCAGCTCATAAAACTTTATGATCCCACTGGGAAACAGGACAGGAAAAAGCCAGTTCACCGGTACCTTTTTCCCAATGTATCCTAAACTATTACTTTTTGTTTTTCAATGTATTCTAAATGTATAAAGTATTGCTTTTTGGTGCATTAGACGTTCCCCATATAAATTGGAGTATCTGCAGTTGTATCATGTGTTAATCAAACTTTAAATGTGTGAATTTCTGCATTGGAATGTAACTTCATGTTTTGATCATTTATATATGTTATTTTTGGTATCTGTTTAATCGTCATGCTTTGACGGACTCACTTATATAAAGGAAATTAATGAAAAATATATTAATCTGGAATTACGAACTTGCTGGAATATCACTACTGAAATGCTATAAGCCAGAGTGGGTGTTTCCACGGAGACAAAGGAACCTTTTTCCCGCTTCAGATCGCGGACGTTCATTGGTTGTTCACGTGAACAGAGGCGTGAACCATTTCAAGCCATTAGAGCTGACCCAGGAAGTTCCTTGCTCTCTTGCCCTTTTTCTGTGACCCTGCTCGTCCTTCTACGTGGCCTCGGTCCGCTCTCCTATCACCGACAGCCGTTCTCATGGCTCCTTCGGGAGCTTTCTTCTTTTATTTACTAAGTTTATTCGCCAATTCGCCTCTCCACACGAGGAAGACAAATTCTGAAACATTGCTTTGTTGGACCTTTCAAATACCGCGCGATTCCGCAGCAACCCCCGGAAGACACGACAGCACAGAATCACGCTCACGCTGTTCACATGCAAGCTGGTCCCCAAAGACCACACGCACGCTGCTCCAGCGCACAAAGCATCACAAGAGACACCTGCAAGTATCATTCTCTATGGAGATTTAAATGCTGCTTAAAATTTGTCTATGATTTGATTCGTTGTTGTCTTTCAAGGTTTACTGTCTGTGAGTTTGTGTAACTGAGCTTAGTCTGTGATCACGCTCTCTCTCTCTCTCACCTCTCTCTCGTCCTTTCTCTCTTATTCATTCTCTCTCTCTCTCTCTCTCTCTCTCTCTCTCTCTCTCTCTCTCTCTCTCTCCCTCTCCCTTATTTGGATTCCGTTATGTCTTGTACAAAGTTTACTGTCTGTATTGTCGTACGTGTATTTACTCTGTGTGATTTGTAGTTTGATGTATTATTAGTTAAATTATTAAAACCCAATATTCATGATTGCCTCTGAACCGCTCACATTACGAGTCAATGAATGATCTTTAGCTACACGCTGTTTACTTGAGTAACTAAATTCATCATAATGATAGGATGTTTTCATGGCCAGAGAATATTTTTCCTTAAATTATAAGAAGTGATAACTTTATTGAAAATTGATAAGTTAATCGTACGGTTAATTCCTGATTAATTATTCAAATTCCCTATATATCATTTGAGTGAATAATTATGTACAACCCAGTGCGGCTACACCATAAAGCTTGTCAGCAGATGGAAGCATACAATTCTCCAAAATCTCCTGGTGGATGGCTGCATTGACTTTGGACTTGACAAAATACAATGGACCACACCAGAAGACGTCACTGCACCCCAAATCATCTCTGACTTCAGAAACTTCACACTGGACTTTGGATTATGTGCCTCTTCAGTGTTCCTCCAGACTCCAGACCTTGATTTCCAAATAAAATGCTGAATTTACTTTAATCTGAAAAGAAGACTGTGGACCACTGAGCAACAGTCCAGTTATTTTTCTCCTTAACCTAGGTGAAATGCTTTTGACATTTTTTTTCTGGTTCATGAGTGGCTTGGTTCTAGGAATGTGACAGCTTTAGCCCTTTTCCTGAAGATGTCTGAGCATGGTGACTCTTGATGTGCTGACTCCTTCTTCAGTCCACTCCTTGTGAAGCTTTCTTATGTTCTTGAATCATCTTTTCCTGACAAACTTCCCAAGGCTGTGGTCATCCCAATTGATTGTGCACCTGCTAACTTTCTGTGAATATTTTTTGATACATAACTCTGTGAACAACCAGCTCTTTCATGCAATGACCTTCTGTGGCTTACCCTTCTTGTGGAAGGTCTTGATGATTGTCTTCTGGACAACTGTGTAGTTAGTAGACCTTCCCATAATTGTGGTTGCATGTTCTAAACCAGTACCCAGTATTTATACTCAAAATTAATCAAACTAATCAATCTAGAAAATGGAATATTCACATTTTTTTAAATACTGACCCCCCCCCCCCCCCCCCACACTGTAACTCATAACCATCAGAATTTAAACAAAAAAACTCTTCTAATATCTCAGTTTGTGTGCAATGATTTTAGAATATAAGAAAGATTGGTTTTTCCATTAAATGAAATAAAAAATTAAGACCTTTTCCATGATATTACATTTCTTTTCAGATGTATTATCCCACTACAAAAATCCTTTCCTCCGCCCCTCAAGGCCCAACATCCACCCTCGACAGCCCACTCTTCTTTCTCTCTCTCTCTCTCTCCTGCATGTCTCGGCAGTTCATCTAATTCATGGTGCCGTGATGTGGATTTTACAGCTGACATATTCTTTTATTCCAGCCCCGGAGCGCAGTGCCTCTCCCGCTCTCATCTTCCTCCCCACTTTCAAAGCAAATGGCTTTCTTTTGTGGGAAAGATTTCGCTGCATTTTAAGAATCCATTAAAGCTATCTAAGATCTGACTGTGATATAAAATCAATAACTAAGGGCATTTAATACTTCACCTTTCATAAGAAGCACCTTCTTGATGTTCTTTTCCCTTCTTCCCCTCTTGCGGCACTCTTTTTCTCTCAGCCTTTTCATCTGTCTTTGAACTATGCCTGCTCTCTTCAGAGGCATGTGAGATATTCCATACTTTAGTTGATATTTATGAGGTTGCAGGTTCAAGAGCAAGCGAAAAGGACTCTAACTATCTTCCTAAATGCCAAATTGTGTATGCTGCCAACCTGGACAGAATTTTAAGAAATCATAGACACAGTTTTGATGCAAAAGTTGCTTTATATATATATACACACAAAGGCACAAAGTCAATCACAAAACAACAACACAAAAATCAAGCAACAAGACATTCAAGTCGATCAGTTATACTGTTCAGAAGCCTGCATCTCTGATGGTATGGGGTTACATGAGTGCATGTGGCATGAACAGCTTACACATCTGGAAAGGCACCATCAATGCTGAAAGGTATATCCAAGTTCCAGCACAACATATGCTCCCATCCAGACGTCGTCTCTTTCAGGGAAGACCTTGCATTTTCCAGCATGACAATGCCAGACACATACTGCATAATTTACAAAATCATGGCTGCGTAGAAGAAGGATCCGGGTACTGAAATGGCCAGCCTGCAGTCCAGATCTTTCAACCACAGAAAACATTTGTCGCATCATAAAGAGGAAGATTTGACAAAGAAGACCTAAGACATTTGAGCAACTAGAAGCCTGTATTAGACACGAATGGGACAACATCCCTATTCCTAAACTTGAGCAACTTTTCTCCTCAGTCCCCACATGTTTGCAGACTGTTTTAAAAAAAAAGAGGTGATCCCACATAGTGGTAAACATGGCTTTGTCCCAACTTTTTGGAGATGTGTTGATGCTATGAAATTTTAAATGTTTCACTTAACATGATACATTTCCTCAGCTTAAACATTTTATATCATCTATGTTGTATTCTGAATAAAATATTGACATTTGAAACTTCCACATCATTGCATTCTGTTTTTATTTATGAATTGTATAGTGTCCCAACTTTTTTGGAATCATGTTTGTTTATGAAGTTTACATGAGACTAGATAATGATCTGTGATATCATCGCTTGGCTCCATAATTTCTACACCATCGACATCAATTCCATGTGACAGTATTAAATCTAGAGTATGATTTCGACAATGAGTAGGACCTGACATCTGTTGTATAACCCCAATAAAGTTCAAAATGTCTATGAATGATGATCCCAGTGCATCTTTTTCATTATCAACATGCATATTAAAATAACCAAGAATTAAAATGTATCTGCAGCCAGCACTAACTAGGATATAAAATCAGCAAATTCTTTAATAAATTCTGTATGGTGCCCTGGTGGTCAGTAACTACTTGAAATGTAATGTGAACAGACATTCTAAATAATGTTCAGAATATAATTCAGAACAAACTGTGAGACTTACAGTTTTTCCATGATAACACAAGCAGCATGAATCTGGCGATGGAGATATGCAAACCTTCATTTCCCACACACATCATGTCAAAGTCTCTGGCTGGCTATCACAGCGCTGATGCTGCCCAGCATGCAGTGAATCATTTTAATAAGATAAACATTTATTTGCCCAATTGACACCTATTCATGATGAGTAGTCATGCAAGCCCGGATAACCCATGCCACATTAATTAACAGTTAAAGGAATGACATTCCAACCAAAAACATCTCTGATACTATCAAACCCATTGTGGAAAAAAAATATGTTGTGTTAATATTTTGAGACATTGTCAAAGTGAAATTTCAACATTCAACAGGTTATTACACTGCACAGTTTAAAAATTACATTTAAGGTCATTGGCTTTTTCAGGTTTGAAGATAATGCACTTAAACCTGCTACTTAACATCAGCAAACATCAGATAAAAACACATTTGCTGAAGTAACTAGCCATTTTATTGCATTTCTACAATACATTGTGTTCTTTTATCCTGACTTGTGTTTCATAGGACAAGTGCAATGCTGCAAAAGATGCACTAACAAGCAATCAGAAAAGCCCGGCCCATGAAGCTGGTTATGTGATACAAACATCAAAATCTATGTGTTTACAAATCATGCACTATAATAAAAGTGAATTGAGATCATAGCATAGAATTGTGCAAGGAAATGTGCAAAAATAAGGCTTTATTATTCAATAATCTGCTTCTGTAAACATTTGTGTGAAAAGGAATAAAAATAGTTTAGAAGTGGTTTTCTACTGTCTCTAGTGTTTGTTTCATGCATCAAATTTTATGCATAGGTTTGTTTCTAGAGTTTTGCAAAAAAAAAAAAAAAAAACATAAAATCGCGGTTTTCCAATAAACCCATGTTGATCAAACAACGTCTCTACTAACATTACAGACATAACATGCATGACTTATGAATATGCATGGCTTAAAGTGATCCATTTGCCAGGCACACTAAGTACACCTCTATCTGTCTATGCATTCCCTCAACTCACAAACCTCACAAACAAGCAGTGCATATCCAACCAGAATAACTGTTATTGTAACTGTAACAGCAGTAACACTGGCATTTGTGTCTGTTTAACCCTCTGGCCCTCTTCGGTCATTTTTGACTGAAAATTTGTATATTTTTAAATTTAAAAAATCGTAGCTTCAATGGAATGAGATGACACTTGGTGACTTTTGTCACATTAGCAATATGAACACACAAAAAAATCATGGACATGATTTGGATATGTTAAAGAGTCAAAAAAAAAAAAAAATAGTCACACTTACCTTCTTCGCGGTCAAAAATTACAGACATAGGAAATGAATGGGAAATATGAAAAAATTTGAAAACTCAGTGAATCTTTTGGTGGGACAAACTACAAATCAGCCACTGGTCAGGAAAAAAGTGTGCAGCAATCAAGGGGTGACTCTCAAGAATATCAGGAGTGCATAATAGACATAAATCAATAAATGGAAAAAATACTCTCTCTCTCTCTATCTATCTCTCTCTCTCTCACACACACACACACAAAATTAACCAGTAAGACTGCAAGAGAGCACATTGAGAGAATATGTAAACTCAATAAATGAAAACAAAAAAAAACAAAAGGCTTGCTTTCTCTCTATCTCTCTCTCTCTTACACACAAACGCAGATGAACTGGTAAGACTGCATCAGAATAAAATCTTTTTTTTTTTTCAAGTTATTGAAATAAAATAAATAATTCATAAATTCTCTCTCTCTAAGATTTAAGTACACTGAATAAAATATTAATTAATTACAAAATGTTTGTATAGTGTTTTGAATTATCACTTTTCATTCCGTATTTTGTTCGATTTTTCAATTATCAAATACTGATTAATAAAAATGCTTTCTATGTGTTCCCTTTCTAACAAGATGTTTAATGTTTGACTGTAATCATATTGTAAAACCTGATACAGTACTTATCTAACAAAAATATCTAAACCTTGACAAAAAGTAATATGTTTAAATGTCTAGATATACAGTACATACCAAAAGTTTGGACACACCTTCTCATTCAAAGAGTTTTCTTTATTTTCATGACTATGAAAATTGTAGTCACACTGAAGGCATCAAGGGCTATTTGAGCAAGAAGGAGAGTGATGGGGTGCTGCGCCAGATGACCTGGCCTCCACAGTCACCGAACCTGAACCCAATCGAGATGGTTTAGGGGTGAGCTGAACCGCAGACAGAAGGCAAAAGGGCCAACAAGTGCTAAGCATCTCTCGGGGAACTCCTTCAAGACTGTTGGAAGACCATTTCAGGTGACTATCTCTTGAAGCTCATCAAGAGAATGCCAAGAGTGTGCAAAGCAGTAATCAAAGCAAAAGGTTGCTACTTTGAAGAAACTAGATTATGACATATTTTCAGTTGTTTCACACTTTTTTGTTATGTATATAATACCATATATAATTAAACGTGTTAATTCATATTTTTGATGCCTTCAGTGTGAATCTACAATTTTCATACACAGCAAAAAACGTTGGGTGTTTTTTTTAACCCAACCGTTGGGTTACACCTATTGGGTCAATGTGTTGGGTTACCTTAAAATTTGTTGGGCCATTTTTTTTTTCGGCGTTGGGTTATTTTTTGTTATAACCCAACTGTTGGGTTAAATATGTTTCCCGCTTCACTCCGGTTCAAATGTTAACGGTTCAGTCAGAGAATCAGTGCGTACATCAGTGGCAGCCTGCCTGATTATGAAGGGTAAGTTACTGTTAAAGGTGCTGTAGGGAACTTTTGTAAAAAAATATTTTTTTTACATATTTATTAACCTGTCGTTATGTCCTGACAGTAGAATATGAGACAGATAATCTGTGAAAAAAATCAAGCTCCTCTGGCTCCTCCCAGTGGTCCTATTGCCATTTGCAGAAAGCCATGCGTTCCCGGTAAAAAACAACCAATCAGAGCTGCGGTCCGTAACTTTGTTTGTGTTCAAAATGTAGAAAAAATGAACATAATAAGCGAGTACACCATGAATCCATTTTCCAAACCGTGTTTTTAGCTTGTCCTGAATCACTAGGGTACACCTATAATAAGTGTTTATATTCAGACTATTTTAGATTGCTTCGGGGGTACCGTGGCGGAGTAACCCAGTACCTTTGTGATTCTTCATAGACATAAACAGAGAGAAGTAGCTCCGGCTACAATGTTCTTCCGCAAGACGCAAGCAGTTCTGTTTATAAACCGCTAGAGCGTCAAAAGTTCCCTACTGCAGCTTTAATATAATCGTATGATGTATATAACTGTTATAACATTAAGTAATCTGTCTGATACGTTAATTATTATTTTTTTATACGTTAAAAAAGTTTGTATTCCCTTTAGTCCGTTTGTTTCCCCCAGAGAATCAGATCGAATGAATGCTATTCCTGTTTGTTCGCCAGCTTTAATACATTAAAATTTTAACGTTAGCTGCAAAACTTTTCATACAAGTATTATTTAAAGTTGATAAAAATGTCTGGTGAAATGTGAAAGTTTGAATCATTAGAATTAAGCTAGAAAAGCCGCATGGACCATTTATGGGATCTGACCAGTGAATGAAGCTGCTGCGCGAGCTGAGCTCACACACATCAGTCAAGACACAGACAGCAGACTCCGCGAGAATCGTTTGAATGAACCTGCAATTTTCTTTTATAAAAGTTAAAAACCCAGACGAAAGAAAAGCGCACAGTCGTGAGGCAATCCGCTCTTTCAGCGAAAATTTATACCAGTGCCCCAAATTTACATAACGTTAACGTTAACTCCTACAACCAACCGTTAAGAGGGGAGCGTAAAACAGAAGCCATAGTCGTCTTAGCGCACCAGCACTAATTAATTGTACAGTAAAAGTGTTTTAATGGTTATTCATATTGTATATTGTTATGCATCTATTAGAATACCCTATAATTACAGCAATTTCTCTTATGAAGCTAGATCGATTGACATGTTTTTAAATGTGTTGTATTAAATGTGTTTATACTTATGTTTTAGACTATGGACTTTTTCATGAAGGAAAAATTGCAACAATAGAAGTTCTGCCTGTTAATTGAAACATGTCAAGGTAAGTAACCTATTTAAATTAATGATACGTAAGTTTTAAATTTTACTTAGACCTATGACTTCAAAAAAATTATGAAAAAAGACAAATTAGGTGAAATAAGTGTATTGTTTCATTCCGTCCAACAAAGCTTCCTTCCATTTCAACTTGTGCTTTTTCTCTGTACTTTTTTCATTTAAAGGCCTTCATGCAGAAATCGTCTTTAAACTCTTCCTGCTGTCTGCACCATACCACACTAATGGAAAATTGGTGTACACATCATACACAGAAATGAAGCGGTCCTTCATTGACATTAAACCTGTAAGTAAAAGCAACACTTAAAATGTGTAGTCAAGTCACCTTTATGTATTTTGTATAAGACACACGTTGTACAATACAAATCGTTCCAAGAAGATATTTTGAAAAACAAAATGATGACAGAATTTACATTTTTGGGTGAATTATCACTTTAACCAATTTAAATTCGCTATAGCTTTTAACTCATTTAAATTAACTTATTTGTAAAGTGAGTGTATCAATGAAATATCATCACAATGCATGTTAACTGAACTGTTTTTTATTATTATTATTATTTTTTTTAATTCTATTAAGGTTGGCACTAATTAGTGCTGCACTTGAATCATGAGACAAGCCAGAATCCACATGTCCTGGTGCTTGGTTACAAGGAAAACTCCTCCCAAGATTTTATTATTTTAAACGGGGAGGCGATGGAACAGGAGACGATACTACAAGCAGTCAATATGTGTTTCAAACTTTTATTTGTATATGACATCTACTACCTAAAGCCCTCTGCTCCCATTTGAGAGTTTTTGGAACACACAGTCTTTAATAGTTTCTTCTGCACACTGTCTCCTCATTAAAAACTTTGTGTTTAGTAATCAGTAAAAAACTTTATTTTATTGATCATCAGTAGGTCCAGCAGCTAGTATATTGATTTTATGATTATTTTGTGTTCTATTATTATATGTTATGTTCATTTTATTTGAAAGGCGTAACATTTGCCAAGTGTGGTAACCCATACTCTGAATTGGTGCTCTGCATTTAACCCGTCCAAGTGCACAAACACAGCACTGAGAAGTGAACACACACCCGGAGCAGTGGGCAGCTATAGATCCAGTGCCCAGGGAGCCACTGGGGGTTCAGTGCCTTGCTCAAGGGCACTTCAGCCATGGGTATTGAGGGTGGAGGAGAGCACTGTTCATTCACCCCCCCTACATCTCCTGCCAGCAACGAGACTCAAACCTGCGACTTTCAGGTTACAGGTCCAACTCTCTAACCATAAGGCCACAGCTGTGAACTGTATTTGCACATTTGTGTGTTTTGATATGAATATAAATTGACACATTTGTACATCTTGAAAATGTCAGTATTTTTACACGTTCTTGTACATTTAAATAAAATATTTTAAAATATATTTGTAAATGTGTTATTTGCATATTAAAATAAAATTTGTAATTTACAACAAAAGTAGTTTCAAAATATGGTTGTATTAAGTAATTTTTTATAAAAATACAGATATTAATTAATATAAATAATTAACTCAACTGTTGGGTAACATTTAACCCAACAGGATTTTAACCCAATGGGTTGGGTTGAAATAAACCATAGATGGGAAAGTGCTATACCAACCCATAGTTGGGTTACAGGTTGGGTTATTTTTAACCCAAAATTTTTTAGTGTGTAGTCATGCAAATAAAGAAAACTCTTTGAATGAGAAGGTGTATCCAAACATTAGGTCTGTACTGTAGATCTAAATGCAAAACCTAAAATAATTAAGAGATGAGGTCTAAAAAACTATGGGAATCCAAAAGCCTCCGTATATATCTATATAAGGTGTTAATACAAGAGGTTACGCAACATTACACAAGTTTTTACTTTTTTAATGCCTCCAGATTGCCCAATTCTCACATCAAAAAATGGATTTTAAATTCACTCTATTTTGATGTGAACTATTGTATTTATTAAAAAATAGTATATATATATATATATATATATATATATATATATATATATATATATATATATATATATATATATTAATTCTAATGGAGAAATTTGCTCATTAAAATTGTATAAATTTTGCACAGTATCATAAAATTCCCTAAAAATCATATATAATAATCAAAAAATATTACTGAACAAAAATATATTACATTGGATTTCCGGAAGAAAAAAAAAAAACTTTTCAAGGCTTCGATCACTTTTGACCTTGAAGAAGGTAAGTGTGACTCCCAAACGAAGAGGGTAAGAGGGTTAATATGGTTATGGAATACATTAGACATTTCCTTTGTTGGGTAGAAACATAAATCTTTTGTGACAGGTCTTTACTATCACTTCTAATCAGTTGAATATATTTTTGCTGAATAAGAGTATTGATTTCTTAAAAAAAAAAAAAAAAAAAAAAAAAAAAACATTTTAAAATGGCTAACGGGAGTCAGACATTTGGAATTACTAAAACTTTATTGTTGTGAAATCATAAAGGATAAATCATTCAGTGTGGAATCCAAATCCCACACTGAAACTTTAAACTGCATACATTTTTGATTCAAATGTTATGTGGGTGTCACTGCACATTTAACTTGCATCAATACCATTTTTTCCATTTTCAAGAAGAGGAAAATATGTGGTAGAAAAAGAGTACAAGCAATAGGTATAACCACACCCTGGAGAGGATTGTGAAACAAAACCCATTAAAAAATGTGGGGGAGATTCACAAAGAGTGGACTGCAGCTGGAGTCAGTGCTTCAAGAACCACTACGCTCAGATGTATGCAAGACATGGGTTTCAGCTGTCGCATTCCTTGTGTCAAGCCACTCTTGAACAACAGACAGCGTCAGAAGCATCTTAAGACAAAAAGGACTGGACTGGGTGGTCCAAAGTTATGTTCTCTGATGAAAGTCAATTTTGCTGAAGGCCACTATCAGAGCAGCCTGGGCTCTCATAACACCTGAGCAGTGCCACATACTGATTGACTCCATGCCACGCCGCATTGATGCAATTATTCAGGCAAAAGGAGCCCCAACTAAGTATTGAGTGCTGTATATGTTCATACTTTTCATGTTCATACTTTTCAGTTGGCCAAAATTTCTAAAAATCCTTTCTTTGTTTTGGTCTTAAGTAATATTCTAATTTACTGAATTTGGGATTTTCCTTAGCTGTCAGTTATATTCATCAAAATCAAAAAATAAACACTTGAAATATATCAGTCTGTGAGTAATGAATGAATATAATATACAAGTTTCACTTTTTGAATGGAAATCAAAAACTTTTTGATGATATTCTAATTATATGACCAGCACCTGTATCATAGAAGATCTTATATGGGCCATGGTGACATGCAAAATGTTGACCTTTCAGTCCTTGTCACTAAGATTGTCATTCTTCATTTCCCCTGAGCGAGCTGCACTGGGGCTTTGCCCCCTCTGCCTCACTTTGGTCAAATGCTGTAATATAAACTCTCTGCGGCTTCATGTGTCAGACAAGGAAAGAAGTGAAGCAAAGGTCATTGTGTCAACACAAATCCCTGTATAGCATTTGACTTTAACTGACACACACACTTTAGACTCTCCAGTGCAGTTAGAGAATACAGGAGCACCTCAAAAAATTTGAATATCATGGAAAATGTCTTTACTTTTTGTAATTTAATTTTAAAAAAGCAATCTTTCTTATATTATAGATTCATTGCACACAGACTGAAATATATACGACTTCCAGCTTAGGAAAATTTTTAATTCAGTATCTCTTCAGTATGTGAATATTCTATTTTGAGCTTGATTATTTTGATTAATTTTGAGTATAAATCCTGGGTACCTCTTGGGTTATTTTAGAACATGCAACCACAATTATGGCTAAGACTACTCACTTGGCAAGGGTCCAGAAGACAATCATCAACACCCTCCACAAAGAGGGTAAGCCGCAGAAGGTCATTGCTGAAAGGGCTGGCTGTTCGCAGAGTGCTGTATCTAAATATATCAATAGAAAGTTGACTGGAAGGAATATGTGTTTTAAGAAAAGGTGCACAAGCAACAGGGATGACCATACCCTGGGGAACTTTGTAATGAAAAACTGATTCAAGAACTTGGGAGATTTTCACAAGGAGTGGACTGAAGAAGGAGTCAGCTCAACAAGAGTAACCATGCTCAGACGTCTTCAGAAAAAAGGGCTAAAGCTCTCATATTCCTAGAACCAAGCCACTCATGAAGTTTAAATATTCTAGCTGAGACCCTGGGTTTTATTAGATGACTCATATTTTAGAATGTATCGCCTTATTGTTTCCATGGTGACATGCAGTTGATGCAGTTGATGACGTGACGCACTGAAAGTTCTAATCACCGGTGTGATCGTACGCTTCAGGGACCAGTCAAGACTGATCACACCGGTCTGATCGTACACGTCAAAGGGATAAACATACTTTGGAGATCTTGAACATTTCTGTTTTCCTACAATTTAACTAAACGTCTTGTCGAACGACATGTGGGGTCTCACTTGGGAGGCCAATCATCTCTGAGTTTAAGAGAAAACGCCAATGAAAATTGGCTGGTGAATTTAACATACCTGATCCACTCCCCATGCCAACGGGTATAAAGGGAGACAGGTGCATCCACTCATTAGGTTTTACGCTGAGGTGCCGAGAATGTGTCCCGGCAACAGCGAACAGTTCAAGGTTGTGGCATGGGGACATAACGTCTCCGTTCCCTCCATCAGGGAACGAGGGTTACGTACGTAACCGAGACGTTCCCTATCTGTCGGTCACTACGAGTTACGTCAAATGACATATGGGGTCCTTTAGAAAACACCACAACCTGAACACCATCACAACCCTGTGGCGCTGCAATTGTCGGCAAGCCGTGGCGTGCCCCAAAAGCTACGCTTAATCAATCAATCAATCACCTTTATTTATATAGTGCTTTAAACAAAATACATTGCGTCAAAGCACTGAACAACATTCATTTGGAAAACAGTGTCTCAATAATGCAAAATGATAGTTAAAGGCAGTTCATCATTGAATTCAGTTATGTCATCTCTGTTCAGTTGAAATAGTGTCTGTTTTTATTTGCAATCAAGTCAATGATATCGCTGTAGATCATAGGTCATAACCTTCCCAAAGCCCCAGTGCAAATTCACTGACCTTGGTACCAAGGGGCCAAAGGGTGAGTACATCGCTGCTGGAGAAGGCAACGCTGCTGTTCCGCCCACACAAAGTTAGTGGAAGAAACTTACTCTACACAAAGGTTGTAGAACCTCGCAAAGGTGTTAGGTGTTGCCCAGCCTGCAGCTCGACAAATGTCTGCCAGAGAAACACCGTGCGCCAGCGCATAGGAGGAGGCCACACTCCGTGTGGAGTGGGCCCTCACTCCCAGGGGGCACGGCTCACCTTAGGAACAGTACACCAAGGTGATGGCATCCACTATCCAGTGGGCCAACCTCTTTTTGGAGACAGCCGTCTCCTTCTGCTGACCTCCAAAGCAGACCAGGGGCTGCTCAGAGCTTCTGAAGCTCTGGGTGCGGTCCACATCCTGTATATGCAAAGCGCTCTTACGGGACACAGCAACGCCAAGGCTGGATCTGCCTCCTCCAGGGACAGTGCTTGCAAGTTCACAACCTGGTCTCAGAAGGGAGTGGTGGGAACCTTGGGCATGTATCCAGGCCGGGGTCTCAGGGCAACATGAGCGTAGGCTGGCCAGAACACAAGGAACTCTTCACTTACCGAAAATGCTTGGAGGTCCCAATCCTCTGATGGAAGTGAGCGTGACCAGGAGCGCTGTCTTGAGAGACAGGAACTTAAGCTTGACTGATTCCAGCGGCTCAAAGGGACCCCTCTGAAGTCCTGCCAGGACACACGTGGAGGTTCCAAAGATCTGGATGCGGGTGCCAAATGGTGCCAAGCCCCTGAGAGAGGAGGTCCCTCCTCAGGGGGATGCGCCAGGGAGGGGCTGTCATGAGGAACATGAGTTCCAGGTGGGCCATTAAGGTGCAACTAACAGGACCTGTTCCTCGTCCTCCCTGACCTTGCACAGCATCTGTGCGAGCAGGCTCACTGGGGGAAATGCATACTTGCCAAGAGCCCGAGGCCAGCTGTGTGCCAGTGCATTTGTGCCCAGGGGGGCCTGGGACAGGGAATAATAGAGCTGGCAGTGGAAGGACTTGTGGGAAGAGAACAGGTCTACCTGGGCTTCCCCGAATCGCATCCAGATTAGCTGGACTGTCTGGGGATGGAGTCACCATTCCCCGGGAAAGGTGAGCTGTCGTGTGAGCACATCGGCTGCACGATTGAGCTCCCGTGGGATGTGGATAGCGTGCAGCGACTTGAGCTGCGTCGGACTCCAGAGGAGGAGATGGCAGGCGAGTTGGGACATGCGACGTGATCGTAGACCGCCCTGGCGGTTGATGTACAAAACAGCCGCAGTGTTGTCCGTGCGGCCGAAACCGCCGTAAGGCTAGATGTACTGCCAGCAACTCCAGACAGTTGATGTGTTAAAGCAGTCAAGGTCCTGTCCAGGACCCTGAAGCTGCCTGCCCGTTGCATGTTTTTTTTTTTTTTTTGCACGGAATTAAGATATTCTTATAATAAAGTTTAATGCAGTCTACCAGTGTTGTATCTGTATGTGTACACACACACACACACACACACACACACATATATATATATATATATATATATATATATATATATATATATATACTGTACACACACACACACATTTAGTCATTTAGCAGTTGCTTTTATCCAAAGCGACTAACAGATAAGAACAATGGAAGCAATCAAAATCAACAAAAAAGCAAGTGCTATAACAAGTCTTAGTTAGCTTAATGCAGTACACATGGCAAGGGCTTTTAAATGATATAATAAGTGAAAACAGATAGAATAGAAATAAATATAGCAAGCTAGTGTTAGAGGTCTTTTTTGCTTTTGTTAATTGTATAATAAATAAAAAGAAATCTGATAGAATACAAAACAATTGGAAAGATAGTGTTAGTGTTAAAGTTAGTGTCAAATACTGATAGAAGAGATGTTTTTTTAGGAGAAACTTAGGTTTAACTTTTTATTTTTATATTTTATATTTCTTTTTAATTTCAGTTTAATTTTACATTGCAATTATGTTTTTTCTTTCTTTCTTTTTTCCTTTTATTATTCATTCATTTATTTTTCAATTTTAGTTTACATTTATTACCAGGTACATTACTTCCTCCAAATTATTTGCCAATGCAATATTTCTTGATTTTAAATTTTGTACATCTAATTTTATTACATTTTATATGATACTACATTTTATATCAGCTTACCTCTAATAAAAAAAAATAAATAAAAAATAAATAAAAAAAATCATGAGTGCCTTTATAAATACATGCAATTTCATAATTCTGCACATGATCCTTCAATAACTCAGCTGGTAGAGCGGAGGACTGTAGATGAGTTGTTGATTATCATTAGACTGCTGGTTCGATTCTGGCTCGAATGAGTGTGATTAGTGTGGTTAGTGCCTTTGGTGTGAGAGACCCAGGTTCGAATCCACTGTGAGACACCAATGTGTCCCTGAGCAAGTCACTTAACACCTAGTTGCTCCAGAGGCTTGTGGCCTCTGACATATATAGCAATTGTTAAGTCACTTTGGATAAAAGCAGTTTAGCTAAATGTAAATGTAAATGAGGTCAGGTTGGAGTCTGAGCAGTGTTGAATTTATTTTTGACCACTAGATGACACTGTTTCACCTAAATACTGTAGCTGGTGACATCATGGAGAAGGATGATGGTCACAGCCTCAATCTTATGCAAAATGTAAATTTGGGAATTTTCAGAGCTTTTGTGTTAAGATGTGGGAGAAGTCCCCCAGTATGTGAGTTTCCACAGGTACGTGTGGTTTATCTAGTGTCATTTTGCTCTAAAGTCTTGCCAAATAGAATTGCCCACCATCCCATTTTCATATGGTACAGTATTTTATGTAAAAAACATCAGACTAGGTTACAGATTTGTTATATATTAAGATAAAGGCAGTTTTGCTGATCCATGACTGATATGTTTGATATGTCCAGTTTTTGTAAACTATAATGTTGTATAAGTCTGTGAAAGGAATTGTGCAATATTGTGGTCTTGTTCTATATCTTGTTCTCATCTGGTTTTGTTTTCCCCCCCTCTCTTTGGAATGTAGAAATCCTTTCTTGAGGAGACAGAAATGTGTGGGTGTGAAGAAAGGGAAGACAAATGTTCATGGTAACAGGAGGTTTTACTGATCCATGACTGATATGCTTGAAATGTCCAGTTTTTGTAAACTAGGTTTCTATTGGTCTGTGAAAGCAGACATCCCAAGTCTCCCGGAAGTTCCGGGAGTCTCCTGCATATTGAAAGCGGCTCCCTGAAACCCGCAAATTAGTTAAAATCTCCCGGAATCTAGACTAAGCGAGCAAAAGCGCACATGCGAAACAGATACTGTGCTTCAAGCCGTGTAGCGCGCGCACGGCAGAGAGGGAGAGGGAGCGAGAGACCTTGCGTGTGTGTGCTAATGTGCGTGTGTGCGAAGCGCATGTCAGACAGAGAGCATCCTGATTGGCCTGTTTCTGAAAATCAACCAATCAATTGTCAGTGTGGGCGGGCTTTTATCTCTTCTCCCGAACAAATTTAATCAGTTATGTTTATCTAGAAACAGGAGCACCATGGCAGAGGGAGAGTGCGACAAAAAGAAAAAGAAAAAAAAAAAAGTATAAGACACATTTTACGGCAGACTACACGAAAGTGTACCCCTGTCTTATAGGTGTCAAACATAATGACAGTCTTGCTCAAGCATTGCCCATGGCGGGTTATATGATTGCAAAAGGCATGTTGAGGTGAGTTGACAAGTTTCATTACATCTGCATATTATTCAGGCTAGTTGCCAAGGCTACATGAAAACAACAAACACTTTAGACCCGTTTAAAGTTGCAATGGAAAATAAATAAAAGTAAATTGTGTAAGCAGATAAACAGTAAAAGTAATCTACATATTAAAACATAATTAACGAATAATTACATAGGCCTATAGCTTATAGAAATAATATTTTATGCTATATCTGTTAGGGACCACAACATGTTAGGGAGGCTAAGCACAGGGAAGTCTGTGCTTAGCCAATATATCTCAGTTCTCTCATTCAGATCATTCAGTGAAGAAAGGAAAGAGATGACAGCCTCATTGACTCTGGCCAAAGGACAACTGCTGGAACTTAAAAACTCCTTCACAAAACCACTTGAAACCCAGATACACAACTACTGTAACTCTCCAGAGTCCCCATACTCAATCTCAGCCCTTATCATACACACAACCACAGTTCCCTTTCGAGGAAACTTCGAACTGCGTCCTCTAGGGGTTGCTTTGGGGAATACCTCGTCGTGACCTGTGTCTGAAGCATACTTTTGAAAAACATGAACGAGTTGGCCGGCGACAGCCTCTGATGTCAATACCTGTGCGACTATAAATAATCATTTATCTTCTTCATCTTCAATTCGGCCTGAGCTGCGCTTGAGACGTGCGTCTCACGCAGGGGGTCTGCAAGCTCTAACCTGTTAACATGGGAGCCGAATTAAAAACAGACACGCCACGCAGCTGATACGCTTGTGCCACGCATTCAGTGTGTCGCCGGCCTCACAGTCAAATCCAAAGCTCGTGAGCATTATATAAGAGTTATTTTCCGTAGTTTGTTGGGTGTAAGCAACCAAATACAAACAATATGATGTCTGATGGGTGTTGACACACTCTACTTATATACAGGGGGAAAAAGAAAGAATAGGGGGAACAAATCAATAATTAAACAACACTGCGTCGTCAGTGTTGGTGTTGTATCAGACACTTGCAATTAACATAGGGCTATATGGAAAACAAGCTCAAATTGAGTTAACAAGGTCTTTGGCTGGCGAATGAGGAGATCTGTGTTTTGTCCGCATCTGAGGAAAGTGCAGCGCATTATATGCCATTATCACTTTTACAGGTTAGGATATAACGTTTATTTATTTTATTTATTTATTTTATTTTTTTGCCATTTAATACACTTGGCCAAAATCTCATGATATAAACGATTAAGCACTTATGCTAGGATATTTTAAATGTACAAAAGTATATTGGCTAGATGGCAAAAAAAGTACTTTTCCAGTCTTCAAACACACAAAAACAATAGCATTTACAGACATAGTGTTTGAGTAAAGAAATGCTGTACTATTCAAAGTTATTTGTTTACCCTTGCTTTGGGAATAAGCGGAGATCTGTCTCCTCCAGGCTGTGCGCCCACGTCAATCTGAGTGGAGGCGGGAGAAGTGACGAGGCTTAACGAGAGCTTGAGGATCCAATGGCGTTATGAAGTTTTACAAGCTCTTTTAAATACTTATCATTGATTAAATATTTCTAAAACCCTGTGATTTAAAATAATAATAACGAATTGTAATAGAGATATGAATTTTGGATAGTTTTTCATGGCACATATCTCTGTCTGCATAAGCACCGGGAGAGCACGTCATTATCTTCTTCGTCTGAAGCTTGTTTTAAGCATGGCAGGGAGTTAGAGGACGCATTGTCTCGTTCCCTACTCAGGGAATTATGGTTACATATGTAACCTGAGAGAGTTCCCTTTCGAGGGAACTTCGAACTGTGTCCTCTAGGGTGCGCTTTGGGGAACAGTATACCCATGCCGCCATGCTGAGGGGAGTGCAGGCCAGAATCAAGGTGAGCACTAAGTACCAACTCTACCATTTCCACGGGAGTTGCCCCTGGGACGTTAAGACGGCTGTCTGTGACAGTACCCCTTACGGCCAAAAGGCCTAAGCTACATACCCAACTTAATTGTTAGGGCCTCGGCCCAGGGTAGAGCTGAAGGCTTGGAATCAGGAAAGATTCATGGATAATGCATGAGATAGCATGCAAACTTACCACAGTGTGGATATCAGAAAGTGTGCAAAGACTTCACATGGACACTTACCATAGCATGGATTTTCAAATACTGTTCTAAGGATGGGCTCTCGTGACACTCTGATAGATGGAATGTTGCATCTCAAAACAGTATGATTGAGAGTCATCAACTCGATCTATGGAAACAATACTTTAGCGCTCTGGGGAAAAAACAGAGAACTCAGTCTCAAATGAGAGGAGATCTCCGGGCTCAGAGTAGCACGCTCATAGGCAGCCCTTTTTTGGAAAAAGGGGAGCGCTGCTAAATTACCATGAGAATCACCTAAATAGCCCCTCATGTTGAGGGAAGCGATGCTTGAGGTGTATAAACAAATACACACTGGCTCAATGGAGCCCAAGGAACAAGGTCTTATCATCTCAAGAAAGGGAATAAAGCGGAGTGCGTAACCCTTATCGTACAAGATTTCCAAAAGTTTGCAGAGTCTTGCATGCAAACTTACCATTTGTGGATTTTTAGAAAGTGCGCAAAGTGTTCATTTGCACACTGACCACCATGTGTTTTTGAGAAAGTACACAAATCTTAGGTGTGTGTACTTAAAGGTTCCTTAGCATCGCAGAGGCGCTGAATCTCATGGGAGAGGCAAGCTTGATTTTACAAACCTCGGGCGAGGGGAGCATCACCTGAGGCAGCATATACAAGAAGACTTCTGTAACTGCCACCTCCACTTCCCGGTAGATGCGACAGCACCCCTAAGCGGCCAGGAGACCCCTCGGGGTGACCTGGCTAGACATCCATGAAATTCCCTGCAGTGCTGTGCCAGGCCTAATGATCAAGGAGGCTCCCTCAGAAACCTGTGATCTCAGCGGCCTAATACCGGAACATGAAGCCGGATTTAGTAAACACTGTAACTGAGCACTACAGAGGAAACTCACAGAGTTTATTAGTAGACATGTAACCACCAGCAGTTAAATACACATAAGTATATACAGAGAGGGTTACATTTACTCGCCAACCCTCCTGCGCTGGAGCCCCGCTCAAGGGGCACCTCCTTTTAGTCTGGACCATCAGTCAGGTGGCTGCTATGAACATATAATCATAAAAACATTATAGGTCCAGCATAGGAGACTGCTATGCAATATGTTTCCACCTAACCTCGATCGGTTGGAGAGCTGGCGGTCACAGGGGAATTAGGAAGGGGAGGATAAAAGCAGAAGTTAACCCTCTGAAGTCGATTAACGCATATACGCGTTATGAGGCTATTTTCTCCTTATAATCTCTTAGACTCCCTCGGACCTAAAAATCCCCAAAGGGAACGAGTAGATACCTCGGTATCACTCCGGTTCGGACGAGAACGATGCCTCGTCTAGATCATACCCCTTAGGTTCTGCTTACCTCCTCGTGACCCACTATTCCTCTAACCCCTGCCCGCAGGTGGGGGAGGAGCGGGAGTTGCGACACTAGCCTTCTATGCCCATCTTTGATCCTCAGATCGAGACAGGCCAGGACCCCTATGTTGTTTGGGCTCAGACCTGGACCTTCGTGGAACAAAGAATCTGAAAGCAGCAGAGCGCACCTTCATCTCCCTGAACTTCTCAAATCGCTGTCTCAACGGAAATACCGAAAAGTTCAGAAGGCAAAACCTGAGCATCGAGCAGAAAGCATTTTCTTTCCTCCCGATGTCTGCCAGGTTAATCCACAGATGTCTCTCCGCTGCCACCTTGGCCACCATAGTCCTGCCCATGGCAGAAGCGGCCTGCTTGGTAGCACGGAGAGAGAGATCCGTGGTGTGGTGCAACTCAGCTACCTGATCAGAAAAAGGCCCCTGCCTCTATCCAGGTCTCTTAGCAGATAAGTCTGATATGCTTGAAGCACCAGCATTGTGCTGTAATAAAGCCACAACCTGACCTGCTATTGTGTATGCCTTGCCATTTAAGCGAGATGACTTTCTGAAGGGTCTTAAATGGCAAGGAGGGAGATTAAGAGAAGATGTTTCCCCTGCAGAAAGAAAAAAAATTCCAAAGATAAAAATTATTTATTAATTATTTATAAAAATTTTAGCTCTTTCTACAGGGGGCATTCCCTCATAGCCACTTTCGCGCATCACCTTGATGTCGGCAGATTACTTTCATGCCAAAACTGATGGATTCTTTTTAATCTCTGTATGGAGATCATGCACAAATGAAAGGCTCACCTGAGCTAGAGGGCTATCGTCAAAAGGTAATTTTTGCTCAATAACCTCCAACAGCTCTACATACGCAGGGCAGGAGAATTGCGAAGGCTCAGCATCAGCAACTTTATCATCCTCAAATATCTCCTACTTTTCCTGGGTAAAAACCCAGCAGAACATTAACCTCAGGTATCAGAGAGTGTTAAAGATATAACATCATCCTCCCGAGGCTCTCTCTCCTCCGACGCCTTTTTTTTTTTTTTTTTTACGAGCGCGAAAGGGAAAATCCCTCTTTAAACCATTCAGACAGATCCACCTGTATTCTCACAAGCTCATTCTCTTCCACACCTCAGCGCGGACAGGTCCTGAACCGTGGGAAGCAGATGGCTGCCTTTTATTTCTTTTCTTTCTTTCAGAAGAGAGACGAACGAGAGCGGAGCTTTTTCCATTGAAAAAACGCTCACAATGTCCTCCTCAAAGACATCGCGTGTTTGCTCTTCACCCAAACAAATGATGCAAAGATCGCGTGTGTCATCGGGTGTCAAATAACGCAGACATGGATGCACACAACGTCCGTTCTTTCAGATGCACGCTTCAAACAAAATAGTCAGTGAAGATGAAGAAGAAAATGCTGTGCTCTCCAGGTGCTTATTTATACTCGCGCCAGTAGTGACGTCGGAGGCTGTCGCCGGCCAACAAGTTGGTGTTTTTTCAATGTATGCTTCAGACACGGGTCACGACGAGTTGTTCACCAAAGCGCCCCTAGAGGACGCAGTTCGAAGTTCCCTCAAAAGGGAACCTACCCTCAACCCATCTTTTTTAGAGAACTACAGACCAGTTTCCCTTCTTCCCTTCAAAAACTGTTTGCTGTGTTTCACCAAGTCTCTGTATTTCTCACACAGAACAACCTCCTTGACAACAACCAATCTGGCTTCAAAAGTGGACATTCAACTGAGACTAACTTGCTCTCAGTTGTTGAAGCCCTAAGACTGGCAAGAGCAGGATCCAAATCTTCAGTACTTATCCTGTTTTATCTGTCTGCTGCTTTTGACACCAGATCCTCCTATCAACCCTACTGGCAAAGGGCATCTCAAGTTCAAGTTCAATTCAGTTTATTTATAAAGCACAAATAAAAACAGCCACAGGCCAACCCAAAGTGCTGTACAAGTTAGGAAAAATAAAAGATTAAGTATTCTAAAGTCAGCAAGACAGTTTAAAACAAAACACTTATAAAGTACACAAATAGTAGCAAAATAAATGTATGATAGAAACCATCTTATAAGCTAAAAGCAACAGAGTTTTGAGACATCATTTGAACTCAGACAAAGTCAGGAACTGCACTTCAGTGGATTGAGTCTTACCTATCACACAGAGAGGTGAACACACACACACACACACACACACGCACATGCACACACACCCAGAGCAGTGGGCAGCCATTTATGATGCGGCGCCCGGGGAGCCCGGGTTCGATGCCTTGCTCAAGGGCACCTAAGTCTTGGTATCAAAGGTGGAGAGAGAGCTGTTCATGCACTACCCCCACCTACAATTCCGTCTGGCCCGAGACTCAAACTCATAACCCTTCGATTGGGAGTCCAACTCTCTAACCATTAGGCCACGACTGTCCTATTTAAGTGGCAGTTTGAATGTTGGTTTTAATGTATCAAACATGGAATCAAAACCAAGAAGGGCGAGAAAGCCAAACTGGACAGAGGAACAATGTTTACTTTTAGCCCAGTTAGTGGATGAACACAAGGCCATTCTTAAAGGAAAATTCGGGCCGGGTGTCACAGCAATGGACAACAAGCAGACACGGGAGCGTATAGCACAAACTATTAACAGTTCATTCCACCTGCGTGTGCGCACCTATTTCAGACAGCATACTTACCGAGCAGTAGTGGCACGTATATATATGTCCCGTGTCTAATAGGAGAGATGTGGTGATTGGAGCGATTTGACAGCTGACCTCATCAGCTGTTCGCAGCCTTGCCTCGATAAGCCTGCTATATTCAAATTGCAGTTTTTTGAGCCTGCAAGGTGGGAATGTCCAGTGGAAACGAAATGAACTGAGACACAATAAGATGTTCTCAAAGTGCTGTAATTGTCTGTGTGATCACTCACCCAAATCATCACTATTGCATTTTTGCATTTTCCCAGTTGCCAAATATCGTAATGTAGTGATTATTTAAATTTCTGGTGTTATGGCATTTCTGCGCTGTGTTGGAGATATTAGCACGTCTCTAATAAGATCAGTCACAAACATGATCCCTGCACAATCTTATCTATAGCGTCTTATTAACTCACTGTCATCCATTGTCTGCAACACATTTCTTCTGCCTCTTTGTCTTTCTGCCATTTTCTCCTCTGCTAAATAAACTCTTAAGCCTCTTAAAAGTCCTCGTCTTTGCTCCTAACAAGTTTGACCTTAGGACCTCTCTTAAAGGTTAAGATGCTTTCTGAATTACTTTTTTCTTTACTAGGATTTTTTCTTCAATTTTAACAGTAAACGACCACATTTCTAAGAATTTCTCTGCACCCATTTACTTAAATTCATTACATCAGACTTATGTGCCCTCTAGAAGCTTGCATTCTGCAAGTGTACGTCGCTTGATTGTGCCATCCCAAAGAAGCACAAAATTACTTTTACGGACTATTAAATTAAATGTTCCCTCCTGGTGGAATAATCTCCCCAACTCAATCCGAGCAGCTGAGTCCTTAGCCATCTTCAAGAATCGGTTTAACTACCTTTCTAATCTTTTTGTAATCTATTTTCTTTTAATTTATCATGCAATTCTCTAACAAAAAAGACATCTAACACTAACTTGCTCTATTCTTTTTTATTCTATCTGTTTTTTGTTTTATTATATTATTTAAAAGCCCTTGCTATGTGTACTGCGTTTTAAGCTAACTGACACTTGTTATAGCACTTATATATCATAGCTCTTTTTGTTGTTTTTGATTACTTCCATTATCCTCATTTGCAGTAAGTTGTTTTGGATAAAAGCATTTGCTATATGACATAATGTAAACTGCAACGACAGCTGCTGATTCCTGCCTCTACTATACAGACTATTGTTGAGGAAATGCAAAATGTTAGGTCATGCCTTTACAATAACTAAAATAGGTTGTTATTTTTTTAAATGATATGAGCCTATCAGATGAAACAGTCACTAAAATCTGTGACTGCCTTTAAAGAGTAATATTTGTTCTCTGCCTCTTATCAGGGACAATTAAAGACAACATTGTCCAGAAATCAGACAGATGTTGAAATACACAGAACCCCAAAAAGTGACATTGGGAATGGATGAAAACATGACACAAAAATGTGATAACTACATACTAGTGACAGAAACTCTGAAGAGCACATTTAGGGAGGAATACACAGTCACAACTGTTTGGAGATCTTGATGTAATTCTTTGTTATGGATTTATATGATGGACACAATTTCAAATGTCACTAGCTCTTGAATGAAACCCCTGAAAGCCTCAAACTGATTTTGTACCAAGATTCATTTGAAATTGTGAATCCCCTGGGTTCTGCTAAAAAGAGACAACATTTTTGACATCTTTCATTAGCAAATTTACCAATTCATTTGCATTCAAATACTGATAATATATTTTTTGTCTTATTGTATGTTGAGAATGACCTTAATTTTACTTATGATGATATTTAAATGAGGCTTGCTACCTCTACGGAGGTCTCTAGAGCAGATATTATGGTCGTCCCCTGCCGGTCCGCCGCTTCAGGGCACCAAGCTAGTGGCTCTAGGCACACCAGAGGCCAGTCTCGCGAGACTGGTCACATGGCAGTGTGGGAGCCCCTGCCAAGTGTACTTCATGGGGTTCTGCCCCGAGCAGGCTCTGGTCTAGTCTTCCTAGCAGATGACGTGGGTCTGAGGACCGTCATTTTTAGGAAACTTCAGCTACAAGAGTCCTGATGCTGCGGCTCAGGACCACGGTGGGGCAGGCCCCTCTGGCGAAGAGCAGTGTACACCGCATTACACGGTGCCCGTCTCTCCTCAGTGCCCTCAGGTCTCCAGCAAGTGCTTCTTTCAGTTACCGCCCGAAAACGTAGCGGTGCTAAGAGGTGGTGCTAAGAGGCAGTGCTAAGAGGTTTTGCACTCTCACCCCACACTTTCACGACTCAACCAAATTGACGATTGGTTGATATCAACTCAATCTGAGCAGATGATGGTTCGGCACTGAGGTGTCATTCTCGCTCACAAGTAAGAGCTGTGGTTAAGACTTAATGCCAAGAAAAGTGTGCTTTCTTCAGTACAGAAAACCACTTATCTGGGCATGGTGTGGGATTCGACCACGATGCAGGCACGTATGTCACCTGCTCGGATCGAGTCGATCCTCACTGCAGTCACGAGAGTGAGTGAAGGCTGGTCAGTCACTGTCAAGCCGTCATGGAGATTTCTGGGTCTGATGACAGCTGCGTCCAACGTGAATACTATTGACCTGCTGTACATGAGACCCCTACAGTGGTGGCTCAAGACCAAGGGGTTCTCCCTGAGGGGAAACCCACTTAACATTCTAAAGGTCACGCGGCGCTGCCTACGTGCCTTGAATATATGTGGAGGAAGCCTTGGTTCTCCGACTAAATCATAGTGAATGCAGGAAAATCTAAATGAGCACCCGCACTAATCTAATCTAACATACAAGACTTGTATATGCGTAGCCTGTACTATGGGTGTGTGTAAAATGTTATTAAACAAGCTGGGTAAACGCCTGTATGAAACAAGGGTAAACGTTATAATCGCTAACAGCGCAGACTACATCGGTGACAAAAGTAAATTGGTACACAAAATATTTTTGGACACGATTTCAGCATCATCTATATTAAAGAGAAAATAATCACGTCATCTGATGTTTGATGTGAATAAAGTAAGCTAGACTTATGGAGTTCCACAACAACTGAAACACGTTGTTTTCTCGCACCGGACTGTGTGTGTGTCGGTGGTAGTGAGGTAAAAGGGGAGCAGGCAGTGGACCAAAGCACTGTGAGGCAAAGCAGGGGGAACTCGAGATTGTTGAAAACTTTTTTTTGTTGTTGCTCCGTTTGCATATTGTTTTACTACTTACACAATTAGTTTAACTATATATCATTATATTATTTACAATACACATATTTCAATTATATTTTTGGGGGGACAACCATCAGATAGGGGCTCCGCTTTTCTATCGTGAATGTGGCGAATCTGCTGATGTAATTACACCGTTAAGTGAAAGAGAAGGGGAAGGGGAGGCCAGGGGAACCAATCAGCATCGAGTGTTCACTTTCAGCGCTGAGGAGTGCTGAGAAAAGTTATAGACGAGGCTAGCCTCCCTTCTGGTATATCAACCAACCATCATAGAGACGTAGCCTAAATTACGTGCTATTAGTTTGAATCTGTTTTTATACAGTCTTATGGTTTGAACGTCTCCCGGAGCGGCTGGGCTGATAATTTACCAAGTATTTATAATGAGTATCGATATTGAATATATTTTCTTTACTGTTTCTGACTAAAAGCCACCAAAAAGGCATTTTAAAGTGGTTAAGCAAATAATAATATTAACAATCGGCAGGGATCCCCAGACCAATACAATTAGTTTGCCTCCTCTATTTTTAAATCAACGAGCCGCCACTGGTTGGTTTATTTCATTTAATATAGTTAATCTAATATAACATCATACTAAGAGTTCAGTTGTTCTCCAGATATTAGGATAACAAATGTGATTTTGATTTTTATAAAAATTGAATAAACAAGAAATTAATATTAAGTGCATTTTAGGCACCATATTGCCTGTTTTAACACTATTTCACCAACAAAAAAAGTTGAAAACTAAGCTACAGCAGTAACAGCACTAATTTTGAGAAACACACTGAGGAGGTTTTTCCCAACTGAGTGAATCCACTTTTTGAACAAATCAGTCATTGACGTAATAAGGTTGAGATGAAGAATTAGCATTGTTGTTAGAGGAAATGTAATTGTTGATATCAAAAATTCTCATTATTACTAGTACTAGTACTGATTCCTGATATCAAGAATGAACATTTTAACTAGTGAAAATGTAATTGTTGATATCAATAATTAATATCCTGCGGATTAAAAGTCGATTCGGCTTGCCATACTCCAAGATGTAATAGGGGGGAATATTGTTGGAACAGGCTACCATTCCCTTGGCAAACAGTTGCAAAACAGAATTGAAAATGTGAGGTGCACTTCAGCACCCAAAATAAGAAAAATAAAACATCAGACTGATGTCTCAGAGCAGACAGACGAGATCCCATTACAAGAGACCACAGCAATACAGGACACTTACTGGTGCATCAAATGGAATGAAAAATGTATACCCGTTGAAGAAACTCAAGAGAGCCTGCAGCAAAAGATGGAAAAAGTCCAGGTGATGTTCCAACACTCTGATGCCAATACAGAGGAGGTAAAATGTATAATGAAGTCCACGTTTTACACACAGCGTCAACATGTCAACCAGGGAAAGAAGTATCAAATGCCTTTTAGAGAAGTGGCCATTTTGGTTTGATGAACTTGGCATCACAGTACACTTTAAGGAACTCACTGGGATTGACCTCAAAGAGACATACACACGAAATTTGGATTTGAAGGGAAAACGGCTTCTTGACTACATGACCCCAGTTTGTGTCAACAGGAGCAAGAAGTTCCATCAGAATTATGCAAGGCTTTAGAGGATGAGGCAGACTGCAGAGTGGCTGCTCTGATTATGTGATAAAGATGCTCTTGCTTTCTGCTCAGCTACTTTGATGAGGAGGAGGAATCCATGTTCTTCCATATAGAAGATAGATTTCTGGCAGAAGAGGTCCAACTGGAGCAAGTGCCTCTGACCCCCACTGTTATTGTCTGTGGTAAGTCTGTTGTTATTTTTTTCAATCGTTTTTTTATTGCACTGTTTATAGAATTTCTCATGTGAGTGCCGAGCTGTTAAATAATTTGTTCTTAGGACAGTCCTGCTATTCCTCAACAAGGTACATGCTGAGTCTGGATCAGAACCTAATCAACACAAACATCTCTTTTCTGCATTGTGCTTCATGTTCAGTAGCTACTACTGTTTTAATATCCATTATCCATCCACGCACAGACAGACATATATATATATATATATATATATATATATATATATATATATATATATATATATATATATATATATATATATATATATATATATACTCACACATTGCAGTTTTTTACTGATCAACGAAAATGCTTAATATGCATTTAATCTACAGGTGTTTTTCTCAATAAAACCAGAAAAGGGAATCAAAGTACAGAATAAAAACTCCAAGCGTCCTCTTAACTTGGCCTATTGGCATCACCTGATTGTCTCTATGGAGATCAATAAGTCTTATGCCATACTGTGGAACATTCCAGACAGGGAGAGTGTGGGTTGTTGTTGTTGTTGTGAATTGGGTTTTGGGGGCCTGGCACTTAAAGTTAATTCAACTGAGACTGCCTTGCTGGTTAACTACCAGATCCTCCTATCAACCCTACTGGCAAAGGGCATCTCAGGAACCACACTTCAATGGTTTGAGTCTTACCTATCAGATAGATCCTTCAAAGTATCTTGGAGAGGTGAGGTGTCCAAGTCACAACATCTAACTACTGGGATGCCTCAGGGCTCAGTTCTTGGACCACTTCTCTTCTCTGTCTACATGGCATCATAAGGTTCTGTCATTCAGAAACATAGCTTTTCATACCACTGCTATGCTGATGAAACTCAACTCTACCTCTCATTCCATCCTGATGATCCGATGGTACCTATTCGCATCTCAGCTTGTCTAACAGACATTTCTTGCTGGATGATAGAACATCACCTTCAACTCAACCTTGCCAAAACAGAACTGCTTGTGTTCCAGCAAACTCATCGTTTCATCAGAATTTCCCCATCAAGTTATGCACATCAACCATAAGTACTTCAAAAACAGCTAGAAGTCTTGGAGTTATGATTGATGATCAGCTGACTTTCTCAGACCACATTTTTAAAACATTCTGATCCTGCAGATTTGCTTTATTCGACATCAAGAAGATCTTGCCTTTCTTTCGAAACATGCTGCACAACTCCTTGTTCAAGCTCTTGTTCTGTCCAGGCTGGACTATTGCAATGCCCTCTTGGCAGGTCTTCCAGCCAGTTCTATCAAACCTTTACAATTAATCCAGAACGTGGCAGCAAGATTCATTTTTAATGAGCCAAAAAGAATACACGTCACACCTGTTTATCCTCTGTTTATCAATTTGCACTGGCTACCAATAGCTGCTTGCATAAAATTCAAGGCATTGATGTTTGCCTACAAAACTACCACTGGCTCTGCACCCATTTACCTAGATTTGTTAGTTCAGACTTATGTGCACTCTAGAAGCTTGTGTTCTGCAAGTGAACATCGCTTGATTGTGCCATCCCAAAGTAGCACAAAGTTTTTAAATGTTCCCTCCTGCTGGAATGATCTCTCCAACTCAATCCGAGCAGCTGAGTCCTTAGCCATCTTCAACAATAGGCTTAAAACCCATCTCTTCATCTTTATTTGACCCTCTAACTTTAACACTCACCATTCTAATTCTATTCTTTATAAAAAAATCTAACTACCTTTCTAATATTTTAGTATTCTATTTTCTTTTCAGTGATTATGCAATTGTATATATATATATATATATATATATATATATATATATATCTGACTATTAGGGGTGTAACGATATGTGTATTCGTAATGAACCGTTCGGTACGAGGCTTTCGGTTCGGTACGCGTACGCATTATGTATACCGAACGGTTCGTTGGACTAATTAATTATATATAAAAAAAGAGAAATATAATGATATGCGTTCAACAAGGTAGCCCAATAACACAACGACGTAACAGGCAACGCCCCTGACACTCCCGAAGAAGAAAAAAACACCAACTTATAGTTATATGTTTATGTTAGGCTACTCAGTCGCTCGCTCACTCAGTATGTGATGAAGGCACGTGGCAAAATGGCCAATGTGTTTAACAGACCAGAAATAGAAGATCCTCCAATAACCAACAGGTCTGGTGTTTGGGTGTACTTTGGATTCCCTTTAAGCTATAATGGTGATGGCAAGAGAGTGGTGGATAAAAAAACAATGGTATGTCACATCTGCTAAAAGACAATAGGGTATACACCAGCGGGAATACAAAAAAAAAAAAAAAACACCATCGGGAATACTTGAAACATGTCAACTCATTTACGCCGACATCACCTTATTGTGTCAGTATCTGGGAAAAGACGCAACAAACTATCCCCGCAGCATTTAGACACCGGTACACCATTATAGCTTACAGGGAATCCAAAGTGCACCCAAACACCAGACCTGTTAGTTATTGGAGGATCTTCTATTTCTGGTCTGTTAAATGCATTAGACATTTTGCGGCATTCTGAAAAGTTGAGATGTTTTTACATTTTGCTGTATCTAAAACGTACCGAACCGTACCGAACCGAACCGTGACATCAGTGTATCGTATCAAACCGAACCGTGAATTTTGTGTTAATGTGTCAGTCAATGTCACGACGAATGTGGTTTTATTAACAAAGTTCGGGAGAAGCACGATCAGATAATCATCCAATTTGGTACAGGTGCATCCCGTTTAGCTAATCATCTTATAGCACGCACGCGTATATATATCCAGTCTTCCTACCTCCTGTCCCACGACAGTTTTTCGGCATAGACCGTCTGTCAGCATTCGGTTCGCTCTGTCAGCATTCGGTTCGCGCTGTCCGTCATCTTATCACAGGCCCAATCTTCCTTCCGACGAAGATATCTATCCGCCGAACACCAACAAGCGTCATCGCGTCAGCTGCTCTTCTCGCCAAGCCACACGTTGTGGCCAAAAGCTCGTGCAAATCCTTGAGCTCGCCTCACTCGGCAACACGATTTTCTCGCCAGGACCGGGCTCTATTATAATGCTGGATCGCAGCCGTGCTCCAGTTCTCAGCGCAGTAAACCTCTCTCGCTTTTTCAGCCGTGGCGCAGTTCGATGCTGCCTCCACTAGCGGCGAAGACCGTGCGTCGTTGTAGTGGCATGTCGTTCGTGAAAGAATCGTTTTTTCGAATGAATCTTCTAGGCGAACGAATCGTTCTCGGTTTACACTCATTCATGAAGAATTTTTCAGAGTTGTCATCCACAATGAGCGAGTTTCATATGAGTCTCAGAGATCGAGAGCTCTCATTCGTGAACGAAAGGACTAAACCGGTATACATGTCGAGTTGATTAAACAGATACATGTCGTTCGTAAACGCAAGGAACTCTTATCAATTTTGTTAAGATGAGAGTAAACCGGGTCAGTTAGCCATTTAGCATGTCAATCTTGCAAAATGTAAAGCGCAGTTATAGGTACTGTGCACATATTGTTTACATATTTAGCATACAAAAGATAAATTCCACGTTTAATCCCCGATTTATGAACGTGAATATATAGATCAATATATGAACCGTCTGACCAAACAATTAAAATGCTAATCATGCAAGAAAACCTCGTGATTTGCTCATCTGAACAATTTAAATAGACGTTATATATAGAATGCGCTTATGAAGACGCCAAAATTTGTTAAACGGCGTTATGACTTAACTTTGTCCGATGACGATGCCACTTTTTAACCATGAAGCAAAGGCTTTTTGCAGAGTTGTCATCCACACCGAAATGTCTAAAGACATTACATTTGCTTTACTGTGCATGTTTAAACCTCACTGAGATGATACAGACATAAGTTTCATGCAATTATTCCGGCAGGATCAATTATTTAAGGACATATTTCACCATTTACTGGCATGATTATTCAGAATTTTTCACGCTACTGCCTCGTGTTTGGCTGCAGAACAACAAGTGTGAGTAAATTTTCTATCGTCTTTTTAGGACTGTTATATGAAAAGCATGCAAAGTAAATGTCTTTAGAAACGGCTTGAATTTGAATTACTGCAATTAACGTTACTGCTATAGACATGTCTATTGGTACAATGGTTTATAAAACTAAACATGCTACATTGTTTCAAAGCCTCTATTTTCACAGTCCATACTACAACAGGAAAACAGCATCCCAAATTTATCTGCTCCGGAGGCTGTTTAAAAGGGCCCAAAGGCCAAAACAAGAGGAAAAGATGCTTTTCCAACAGGACTGTATTAATTCAGACAAGGTTTGAGCAATTGTCAAATCAGCCAACAACTACAGCAGCCAAAGCAAGCATGAAGCTACTTTTACTTGCAACACGGGCCTGCACATCTCAGTATTTCCATCCTGTTACTTCTGCTAGCAGTGCAGGCTACACAGGTTCTTCAAGACATCACACACCCCAGCCCCTTCCCACGACCCACAGCTACAGCAGCTGAAGCAAACGTGAGGCCGCCTCCATTCGTAAACGCGCCCTCAACTCTTCCGCTCCCTCATGCTACTAACCATTTTTCTGTTCAGTGGCCTCCAGCTCCAGATTTGCCAGAAGGCAGAGGGTACCAAGACCTATTATTGGTCAGGCCGATTATTTTATTTATTTATATATCTATCTCGAACCCTCTTCAGCCAACCCCTCTAACGCCAGCTCATCCCCTTTCACTAAAACTCCTAATCTACCATAGCTAACTCTCCTAACATGCCCTATCTATCTGTAATGGTCAATCCTCACTTCAGCCATCCTTCCGCAGGAGCTTTCTCTGTATCTCCCCACCGCCGCAGCATTGACCGCTCCCGCAGGAGCCTTTTCTGTTTTTCCTCACTGCCGCAGCAGTCTCCGCTCCTGCAGGAGCCTTTTCTGTTTTTTCCTCACTGCCGCAGCAGTCTCCGCTTCCGCAGGAGCCTCTACCTATATTTCACCACTGCCGCAGCAGTGTCTGCTCCCGCAGGAGCCTCTACCTATATTTCACCACTGCCATAGCAGTGTCTGCTCCCGCAGGAGCCCTTTCCATCCTTCCCTACTGCCGCAATTCTCGCTGCCGCAAGAGCCTCAAAAATAAATAAATAAATAAATAAATAAATAAATAAATAAATAAATAAATAAATAAATAAATAAAAATATATATTTTATGTCCATTCTCCAATTCAACCTCATCAGGCTCGCTTTTGTGTAACTCCGGAACGCCCAATCTAAATTCACGATGGACCCTCATTTCATCAACGACTCTGGTATAAAAAAAAAATTAATCGAGTAACAAAATGTGTTGTTGCTTAATTATACTGATGTGCGCATGCACAGTAAATCTGATGGGTAGGATAAAATGTCAGGACCCCGGACCTTTATTTAGTCGGGTTGACGTACCTTTTCAGTTCTGTGTATGTGATGTGACGCTAGTTTTACTTAAAGTCAAATGCTCATGAACTGACTGTCAGAGCAGTTCTGGAGATGTTGTTCATGTGTTCAAGTCCTCATTTAGTGAGACAGCAGACGCAGAAATTACCGTGAGAGTAATGCGCGCTTCAGTGTGTGTGTGAAAAAGGAAGTCGCGCTCCTGCTCCATTCATTAACAGAGACACACAGAACATGCAGGATTTACATTTAAACACTGTTCCGTCTTAATATTTAGAGATATTAATTCGTGAATCGGATGTAAGTGCAATTACCTATTTTGATTAATTCATTCAAAAAGAAAAAAAAAAAAAAAAAAAAAAAAAAAAAAATTCATTGCGAAAGAACCCGACGTGAGATTTAGAATAAATTAAAAGAGGCTTCGAAGCAGAGGAATTTGCCTACATCATTTTTTGTAATCGCGTTACTCGAGGAATCGTTTCAGCCCTAATCTTAAGCAGCTCAAAAGGGGCCTCTCACATAATCCGATAGATGCCCTCGGTTGTTGTTCATCAGACATTTAAAAAAAAAAAAAAAAAAAAAAAAAAAAAAAAAATTATATATTCCTCCTTAAATCATGTTGTGTACTTGAATAATAGAAGCCTCTCAGTTATCGTTTCTTCGGCCAAAGTAAGGGCCCTCCAGCCATCGTTACAATCTCCTTGCCTATTTCAGCATCGGACAGGGCTCTCCCTTCCGGTGCAGCTGGGCAGTGGCTCCCTTCGGTCGCAGTGTGAGCCTTTCATCTGTCATTGAGTTGCGCTGCGCGCTCAGCGGCAGATGGGGGTATCCCTCCCGGTGCAGCAGAGCCACAGGCCCCCTTCGGTCGTTGTGACAGCCCTCCATCCGATGCATCAAATTAAGCCGCTTATACAGTCGCAAGGGGGACTCTCCCTTCCGGTGCAGCAGAGCCGCAGCTCCCTTCGGACGCAGCGAGAGTCCCTCCATCAGTCGCGTTTTCTTGCCTACTCCGTATCGGACGGGGCTCCCCTACCGGTGCAGCAGACCCACGGCTCCCTTCGGTCGCAGGGTGAACCCCCCGTCTGAGTTATGTTGCATGCTCAAGGGCGGACCGGGATCTCCCTCCCGGGGGAACACAGCCGCTGGCTCCCTTCGGTCGCAGCAGGAGCCCTCCATCCGATGCATCAAACCGTTCCTCGAATCTTCTTGCCTATTCTGCATCTGATGGGGCTCTCCCTTCCGGTGCAGCAGACCCACGGCTCCCTTCGGTCGCAGGGTGAACCCCCCGTCTGAGTTATGTTGCATGCTCAAGGGCGGATAGGGTTCTCCCTCCCGGGGGAATAGAGCTGCTGGCTCCCTTCGGTCGCAGTGAGAGCCCTCCATCAGACGCATCAAGCCATGCCTCGCTTCGCAAGGGGGACTCGCCTTTCCGGTGCAGCAGAGCCGCAGCTCCCTTCGGACGCAGCAAAAGTCCCTCCAACAGTCGTATTCTAGTTAGCGTCAATCAGGGCTCTCCCCTCCGGGGCAGCACTCCTGCTGCAGAGTTGCGAACCCCCTACGGAGGCTGGGAGAACCCTCAGAGGCAAAAAACCGTGCCTCCATAAACCCGCAATGGGGGACTCCCCCTTCCGGTGCAGCAGAGCCGCAGCTCCCTTCGGATGCAGCGGGAGTCCCTCCAACAGTCGCGTCTCTTTGCCTTCTCAGCATCGGACTAGGGCTCCTCTTCCGGTGCAGCAGACCCACAGCTCCCTTCGGTCGCAGTGTGAACCCCCCATCTGAGTTATGTTGCATGCTCCACGATGGCTAGGGATCTCCCTCCCGATGGGGTACAGCCGCTGGCTCCCTTCGGTTGCATTAGGAGCCCTTCATCCGACGCGCCAAACCGCGGCTCCAATCTCATTGCCTATTTAGCATCTGACGGGGCTCTCCCTTCTGGTGCAGCAGACCCACGGCTCCCTTCGGTCGCAGTGTGAACCCCCCGTCCGAGTTATGTTGCATACTCTATGGCGGCCAGGGATCTCCCTCCCGATGGGATACAGTCGCTGGCTCCCTTCAGTCGCAGTGAGAGCCCTCCATCAGATGGAACAAACCGCGCCTCGTACTCAGCCGCAAGAGGGACTCTCCCTTCCGGTGCAGCAGAGCCGCAGCTCCCTTCGGAGGCAGCAAGAGTCCCTCATTTCTTGATATCTGGCATTGTGCTCCTCCCATAAGCGGCATGGAGGGCTCGCTGGTAAGACGTTGCGAGCCGCAGCTCTCGTCGAACACTGCACGGGCTCTCCAGGTCGCTCTGCATTTTCTTCCCAACACGCATATTTTGGGGGGCAACTAAATTTTATCTCTCTGGCTGCTGTCCTATGGCTTTAAGCTTCTTTTGGGGAGTTATTTGGGTTCGGGCTATGCTCCGGGCCCGGACCCCTCCCCCAGGACAGCACGCCAAAATATGCCTACTATTTGCCTTCAGATTAGATGTAAGGGTGAACTCGTGAAATGTGGTTTTATTACCAAAGTTCGGGAGAAGCACGATCAGATAATCATCCAATTTGGTACAGGTGCATCCCGTTTAGCTAATCATCTTATAGCACGCACGCGTATATATATCCAGTCTTCCTACCTCCTGTCCCATGACAGTTTTTCGGCAACCCTCCTCCACCCCAACTCCTCACTTCTAATCTATTTATCCCAAATTGGGATAGGGGGAGTTATTTGGGTTCGGGCTATGCTCCGGGCCCGGACCCCTCCCCCAGGACAGCACGCCAAAATATGCCTACTATTTGCCTTCAGATTAGATGTAAGGGTGAACTCGTGAAAAATAGAGTGTGTGCTTATTATGGTTATTAGGGTAATCTTCAGGAAGCGCAAAAAGACAATATCAATAGTTTGCGTGTAATGTATTCATTCAGATAACAGCTGTTATTTTCTTCTTAAGAAAAATTTCAGATGTCCTTAAGAATATATTTGAGAATTTTTTAAGAATTTTTCAAGAATTGCACTTAAGAACATTCTTATGATCTTAGTGGAATTTATCTTAAGACATTTCTAAATGTATTTCTTAAGAAGATTTTCATGAATCCGGCCCCTGATATTTTTATTTTTTATTAGTTTGACAGAGAAAGCTGTGAGCAAACATAAACACAAACATACACACAAATGGCTATAGTCCTATATATATTCATGAAAAAAAAACAACACAAAAAAACACACACACACACAAAAAAAACAAAAACACCGTAGATTAAAGGGCACTTTCTCTCAAAGAATAAAAATGGCAGGAGGTCAAGCCCCCTTTGATGTCTTTGTGTTCATATGCCTGCCTAAGTAGGAATCTTGTAGTTTGGGTAGAAAAAGGTGGAAAAGTTCATTTATTTCAGTAATTCAACTCAAATTGTGAAACATGTATATTAAATAATTATATTGCACAAAGACTGAAGTAGCTCTTTCAAAGCTTCTCAAATCTCTAAGTTTCTGGTTCTTTTAATTGTGATGATTTTTGCTCACATTTAACAAAAACACACCAACTCACTATCTCAACAATTTTGAATACTTCATAAGAAAAAATGGTTGGCCTTCTTGGTCTCTTGTTTCTCATTTTCCTCTTGACAATACTCCATAGATCCTCGATGGGGTTCAGGTCTGGTGAGTTTGCTGGCCGGTCAAGCACAGCAACACCATGGTCATTTAACCAACTTTTGGTGCTTTTAGCAGTGTGGGCAGGTGCTAAATTCTGCTGGAAAATGAAATCAGCATCTTCAAAAAGCTGGTCAGCAGAAGGAAGCATGAAAAATTTGCTTGGTTAACGGGGGCAGTGATTTCGGTTTTCAAAAAACAACAAAAAAATAAATAAAAAAAAAACAATGGACCAACAGCAGCAGATGACATTGCACCCAAAGTCATCACAGACTATGGAAGCTTAACATTGGACTTCAAGCAACTTCAACTTCAAGCTTCTCCACCCTTCCTCTAGACTCTAGGACCTTGGATTCCAAATGAAATACAAAATCTGGTCTCGTCTGAAAAGAGGACTTTGGACTTCTGGGCAACAGTCTAGTTCTTCTTCTCCTTAGCCCAGGTAAGATTCCTCTGACATTTTCTGTGGTTCTGGAGTGGCTTAACAAGAGGAATTTGACAACTTCCTTGCCAAATTCCTTGACACGTCTGTATGTCTGACCCCAGCCTCAGTCCATTCCTTGTGAAGTTCACTCAAATTCTTGAAATTATTAAGCTTGACAGTCCTCATAAGGCTGCGGTTATCTCGGTTGGTTGTCGATCTTTTTCTTCCACTCAACTCTCTATTAACATGCTTGGATACAGAACTCTGTGAACAGCCAGCTTCTTTGGCAATTAATGTTCGTGGCTTACCCTCCTTGTGAAGGGTGTCAATGATTGTCTTCTGGACAACTGTCAGCTCAGCAGTCTTCACCATGATTGTGTAGCCTAGTGAACAAAACTGAAAAACCATTTTGATTTATTTAATACATTAGTTTCACAATTTGAGTTGAATTGCTGTAATACATTAACTGTTCCAGGACATTCTAATTTATTGAGATGCACATATACTGTATGATTAGCTAATAGTTTTGTTTATTAAATAATAGATGGATGCTGTTGTGACATGCTGATAACAACATTTAGGGTCATTTAGGTTAAAAACATATAAATACAAAGTATATATTAAACGGTCTGAAACAGGCAAAGCAACAGTGGTAAAATCACGTTTACTCACACTAAACTCCTGTACACACAGCAACATGCAACAATAAAGTGACTCAATCCCATTCATTTCAATGGAGAGCTAGCAAATTCTGGCGACACGAGCAAAAGCGACTGTTGGCAACTGGAATGGGTTATGTCCAGCGACGCAACAAAGTTGAGAATCCTTCAGTTTTATGCAAATGAAGAGTGACTTTCATGAGCGACAGTCAACAGGAAAGTAGATGGTAGAGCTCATGTGATGGTTCTCTTCTCAGCTCTGGCTTTGACTCTGTCTGCGATTTTGGCACAGATAAACATACGCAATGAAAAAGAGCAAGATCTGTTGCTCATTCATTTTTGTTTTTATGTACAAATTTATATTATATTATATTATATTATATTATATTATATTATTTAGTCTTTTGTCTCTAATAGGGTGAATTGCCCTAATGTGTTACATTTTTTAGCATTTACATTTTTATGTGAGATATTGCAATCTGTACACACCTAATACCATTTCAAATACTCCAGGATGTGTCCTAAATAAATCGAAAGACAAAATGCAGATAACACATACATAAAATAAATGATAGATATATTAGTGCTCTTAGTGAAAGTCGTATGAGAATATCTGCAGCTTCCTAATGTGGGACACTAATAAGTCTATGATAAAAGCCCAAAATCACCTTTCATGTAGAACAGTAAAATCTTAAAAATTAGTATTCCTGACTGAATGAAGTACTGATCCACATTAGGCTAATCATACAATCCCACTTTTTGAAAACAAATTTCCTAAAGTGGGGCAGTAGGAAATCTGATTAAAATATAAAATACATAGTTTAAACATTAAAAGTTATACTATTTTTTGATAGACAAATATTTAATAAGCACATTAGGCCAAAAAGTAACAGGAATGTTCTGTTTAACATTAATTTATACTCTTTAATATCAATTTTGTCAAAACTCACTGACCTTTGGGCGATCTTCACACAATGTGCTTTCAGTTTGATGATTCCTCCACCCACATTTATGATTGTAAATTTGAGAGGTGATGACATCACAACTTTGGTAACCCAGAGTTTCACCGGAATTAATGTATTTATGTGGGAGCTACAAAGGCAGCCAGTACCCAGATAGAAAACGGATGTGGGCCACTTCAGGCAATGATGCGGCACTGCAGGCACTGCAGACAAAATGGAGGTAAATCTGAAGTGGCCCATATGTAAAAAAGCAAATATGGCCCAAATATCTAAAATCACATGTGGGGCTTCTTAGGCAAAGATGCGGTGCTTACGGCAATGTGTAATTTGAATGTGACCCTAAAGTGACCCATGTAGTAAATAATAAATATGGCCCAAATATCTTAAAACAATAGTGGGCCACCTTTGGCAAAAATGTGGCACAACCGACAAAGGCTAATCTGGGTGTAAACCAAATATACCCCACATATGTTAAAGCAAATATGGCCCTGTTATCTTAAAACATATGTGGGCCAGTTTTAGCAAATACATGACATAACCATTGGTTCTTCTGGGTGTGAGCCAAAAGTGGCCCACATATGATGCTGCAAATCTGGCCCATTTATCATAAAACGTATCTGGGCCAGTTTTGGCAAATATATTGTCATGATACTGGCTCTCTTTTTCTTTCCCCTCCCTTTTTCACTCAGACTCTTTCCCTCATCCTCTCCTATTTTGCACTCACCTTTCCTCTGCTGTTAATCTCCTTCAGCTGCTCCTCATTGCACCACTTTTTGCGCTTGGCTTCCCGCACCTGTTTCCCCTTCTCCTTTGATTAGCACTCCTACTTCTTTTCCTCTCCTCCCTACCTGCCTCACCAGATTATTCCTCTAAAACTCGCTAACTCTGTATGTCTTGTCCCCTGTCATGTCTTAGTTCTAGTCCTGTCTGTTTGGGGTTGCCAGAATGTGAGCCTAGAAGTTTGGCCGCTGTTCGTCTCCTGACCTGCCGATCTCTCCCTACTGTGCTGTTGTGGAGCTGTCCACCGTACTGATTCCGCCTGGGTGGCCGGTGTTTTTTTGCTTTCTCCTTTTTGAACAAGACAAGGTTTTTGGTTCCCGTTTTTTCCCTTTGGGACTCTTTTTGTCTTTTCACGAGAATTTTCAAGCTCCTGTGTTTCATTCATCATTCATTAAAGACTGTATCTGCTCCGCGAATTGCTCTGTCTGGTCCTCTTTCCACACAGCATATATGGCATATCAACCATTCATCAGGTTCGTCAGGGTGTGAGCCAAAAGTGGCCCACATGTAATGCCGCAAGTGTGGCCCATTTATCATAAAATGTGTCTGGGCCACTCTTGGCAAATATATGGGATATCAACTATTGGCTCATCGGGGTGTGAGCCAAAAGTGGCCCACATATAATGCTGCAAATGTGGCCCATTCATCTTAAAACTTATGTGGGCCAGTTTTGGTAAATATGGCATATCAACATTGGCTCATCTGGATGTGGGCCAGTTTCATAATTTGAGTTGAATTGCTGTAATACATTAACTGTTCCAGGACATTCTAATTTACTGAGATGCACCTATATGATTAGCTAATAGTTTCGCTTATTAAATAATAGATGGATGCTGTTGTGACATATGCTGATAACAACATTTAGGGTCATTTAGGTTAAAAACATATAAATATAAAGTATTATATTAAGTATTATATAAAAACAGGCAAAGCAACAGTGGTAAAAGCACGTTTACTCACACTTAACTCCTGTACACACAGCAACATGCAACAATAAAGTGACTCAATCCCATTAATTTCAATGGAGAGCTAGCGAATTCTGGCGACACGAGCGAAAGCGACCATTGGCAACTGGATGGGGTATGTCCAGTGATGCAACAAAGTTGAGAATCCTTCAGTTTTATGCAAATGAAGAGTGACTTTCATGAGCGACAGCCAACAGGAAAGTAGATGTTAGAGCTCATGTGATGGTTCTCCTCTCAGCTCTGGCTGTGACGCTGTCTGCGATTTTGCCACAGATAAACATATGCAATGAAAAAGAGCAAGATCTGTTGCTCATTCTTTTTTCTTTTTATGTACAAATTTATATTATATTATATTATATTATATTATATTATATTATATTATATTATATTATATTATTTAGTCTTTTGTCTCCAACAGGGTGAATTGCCCTAATGTGTGACATTTTTTTGCATTTAAATTTTTATGTGAGATATTGCATTTACAATAATCAAATACTCCAGGATGTGTCATAAATAAATCGAAAGACAAAATGCATGTAACACATAAATAAAATAAATTATAGACATATTAGTGCTCTTAGTGAAAGTCGTATGAGAATATCTGCAGCTTACTAATGTGGGACACATGTGTTCTTAATGTGGGACACTAATAAGTCTATGATAAAAGGCCAAAATCACCTTTCATGCAGAACAGTAAAATCTTAAAAGTTAGTATTTCTCTTGGTTATGGATAAAATAATCAGACATCATCAGACAAATAATACAATATGATATTTAATATGCATTTATTAAGACATTAGGAAACTATTATCATAGACCTTTGTTATGTAGATAGAATTCTTGACTGTTCAAAAAAAAAAAAAAAAAAAAACAACCACAGCAGGCATAACCGAGGCCTATTTGAAGGCAAAATATACAACCACAATCAAGGCTTTAGGTTAAGTTAAATTTGAGTTTCATAATTGTCTTTTTGAAAAACTCTAGCAGCTAGCCTGCACAAACCTTGAGAACTACCGGAAAAAAAAAAAATCTACAAAGGTTAACTCATTACAAATCTGAAAACAAGATGTCCTTTGCATGTCAAGACACCACCTTTATCATCTATAATCCCATCTGCAGTAACTGCATTCTAATATTGCATAACAGCACTACAACCCTGTAAATAATCACTTTTTTCCCCATAAACCATGCCCCTCCACACATTTTTGACTGAATGAAGTACTGTTCCACATTAGGCCAGTCACACTATTCCACTTTTTGAAACCAAATTTCCTAAAGTGGGACAGTAGGAAATTTGATTAAAATATAAAATACATAGTTTAAACATTAAAAGTTATACTATTATTTGATAGACAAATATTTAATAAGCACATAAGGCCAAAATGTAACAGGAATATTCTGTTTAACATGAATTTATACTCCTTAATACCAAGTTTGTCAAAACTCTATGTCTCTGACCTTTGGGCAATCTTCACACAATGAGCTTTCGGTTTGATGATTCCTCCACCCACATTTATGACTGTACATTTGAGAGGTGATGACACCACAACTTTTGTAACCCAGAGTTTCACTGGAATTCATTTATTTATGTGGGAGCTACAAAGGCAGCCAGTACCCAGATAGCAAACGGATGTGGGCCACTTCAGGCAATGATGCGGCACTTCAGGCCTTTTTATGGCCCAGACAAAATGGATGTAAATCTGAAGTGGCCCATATGTAAAAAAGCAAATATGGCCCAAATATCTAAAATCACATGTGGGCCTTCTTAGGCAAAGATGCGGTGCTTACAACAATGTGTAATTTGAATGTGACCCCTAAGTGGCCCATGTGGTAAATAATAAATATGGGCCAAATATCATAAAACAATAGTGGGCCACCTTTGGCAAAAACGTGGAACAACCGACAAAGGCTAATCTGGGTGTAAACCAAATATGGCCCAAATATTTTAAAGCAAATATGGCCCTGTTATCTTAAAATGTATGTGTGCCAGTTTTGGCAAAAATATCGTACAGTGAGCACTGGCTTATCTGGTTGTGAGCCAAAAGTGGCCCACATGTAATGCTGCAAATGTGGCCCAGTTATATTAAAGCATATGTGGGCCAGTTTTAGCAAATACATGGCATATTTACCATTGGTTCTTCTGGGTGTGAGCCAAAAGTGGCCAACATATAATGCAGCAAATGGGGCCCATTTATTATAAAACGTATCTGGGCCACTTTTGCCAAATATATGGCATATCAACCATTGGTTCATTAGGGTGTAAGACAAAAGTGGCCCACATGTAATGCCGCAAGTGTGGCCCATTTATCATAAAATGTGCCTGGGCCAGTCTTGGCAATTATATGGCAAATCAACATTGGCTTATCTGGATGTGAGCCAAAAGTGGGCCAAATATAATGCTGCAAATATGGCCCATTCATCTTAAAGCATATGTGGCCCAGTTTTGGCAAATATATGACATATCAACCATTGGTTCATCAGGGTGTAAGACAAAAGTGGCCCACATGTAATGCCGCAAGTGTGGCCCATTTATCATAAAATGTGCCTGGGCCGGTCTTGGCAAATATATGGCATATCAACATTGGCTTATCTGGATGTGAGCCAAAAGTGGCCCAAATATAATACTGCAAATATGGCCCATTCATCTTAAAGCATATGTGGGCCAGTTTTGGCAAATATATGGCATATCAACCATTGGTTCATCAGGGTGTGAGCCAAAAGTGGCCCACATTTAATGCTGCAAATGTAGCCCATTTATCGTAAAACGTATCTGGGCCAGTTTTGGCAAATATATGGCATTTTAACCATTGGCTCATCTGGGTGTGAGCCAAAAGTGACCCACATGTAATGCCGCAAATGTGGCCCATTTATCATAAAATGTGTCTGGGCCACTTTTGGCAAATATATGGCATATCAATCATTGGCTCATCGGGGTGTGATGAGCTCATCGGGGTGTGATTAATGCTGCAAATGTGGCCCATTCATCTTAAAACTTATGTGGGCCATTTTTGGCAAATATATGGCATATCAACATTGGCTCATCTGGATGTGCGCCAAAAGTGGCCCAAATGTAATGCTGCAAATGTGTCCCATTCATCTTAAAGCATATGTGGGCCAGTTTTGGCAAATATATGGCATATCAACCATTGGTTCATCAGGGTGTGAGCCAAAAGTGGCCCACATAATGTTGCAAATGTGGCCCATTTATTGTAAAACTTATGTGGGTCAGTTTTGGCAAATATATGGCATATCAACATTGGCTCATCTGGGTGTGAGCCAAAAGTGGCCCGATTGTAATGCCGCAAATGTGGCCCATTTATCATAAAATGTGTCTCGGCCACTTTTGGCAAATATATGGCATATCAATAATTGGCTCATCGGGGTGTGAGCCAAAAGTGGCCCACATATGATGCTGCAAATGTGGCCCATTCATCTTTAAACTTATGTGGGCCAGTTTTGGCAAATATATGGCATATCAACATTGGCTCATCTGGATGTGAGCCAAAAGTGGCCCAAATATGGCCCATTCATCTTAAAACATATGTGGGCCAGTCTTGGCATATATATGGCATATAAACCATTGGCTCATCTGGATGTGAGCCAAAAGTGGCCCACACATAATGCTGCAAATGTGGCCCATTCATCTTACAACATATTTGGGCCAGTTGTGGCAAATATATGGCATATAAACCATTGGCTCATCGGGTTGTGAGCCAAAAGTGGCCCACATTTAATGCTGCAAATGTGGCCGATTCATCTTAAAACATATGTGGGCCAGTTTTGGCAAATATATGGCACATCAACCATTCGCTCATCTGGATGTGAGCCAAAAGTGGCCCAAATGTCATTCTGCAAATGTGGCCCATTTTTCATAAAACGTATCTGGCCCACTATTGTCAAATATATGGCATATCAACCATTGGCTCATCGGGGTGTGAGCCAAAAGTGGCCCACATTTAATGCTGCAAATGTGGCCCATTTTTCATAAAACGTATCTGGCCCACTATTGGCAAATATATGGCATATAAATCATTGGCTCATCGGGGTGTGAGCCAAAAGTGCCCCACACATAATTCTGCAAATGTGGCCCATTCATCTTACCACATATGTGGGCCAGTTGTGGCAAATATATGGCATATCAACCATTTGCTCATCAAGGTGTGAGCCAAAAGTGACCCACATATAATGCTGCAAATGTGGCCCATTCATCTTTAAACATATGTGGGCTAGTTTTGCCAATCATATGGCATATTAACCATTGGTTCTTCTGGGTGTGAGCCAAAATAGCCCACATGTAATGCTGCAAATATAGCCCATTTATCATAAAACGTATCTGGGCCAGTTTTGTTATATATAGGGTACAGCATGCACATGGCTCATGTGGGTGTGAACATAAATATGGTAGTATGCAGCAGACACTAGGTACAGGCTGTGAATGTGAGGAATGTGATATATTGCATTGACAGGTCTTGTTATCAGCTGGTACAGGCTGTGAATGTGAGGAATGTGATATATTGCATTGACAGGTCTTGTTATCAGCTGACATATGTTGTGCAGATAGTGTCTAGAAAAGTTCAAGTGTCTAGTTTCTAATAAGTTTTCATAGTTTTGGGATGTGCCTTTAAAATTTGTATGAGATAATTTTGAGTTGCTATTTGTGCAAAACTTGGGTCACAATGATTTGCAAAGTAGGACATATTCCTGTATCAACATATTTTGTTGATCTTGGTGGTACATTCCTGTTCAAAGAAATAGTGCTAACCCTTTCCCCTCTGAACCCACAACCCTGGTCAAGTGAAACACACTGATGTTGAAGCACCTTACCCTGGTTATAAGCCTAAACTTGACATAAACTGCAAACTTCAAATCAAATTGGTTGATTTGAATGTTGTTTCGGGATAAACAAGATGAGATCAGATCAAATGTTGTATAGCCTACTTGGTGGAACCATGTTTATCTACTAGCATTGTAATTTAACTTCTGAGGTGCATTCCATTCGACCGTAAGTGTACTGCGAAGTGGACTTCACAGGGTATTCCGCCATCTTAAGTGTGAATCCAATCAGAAGGGAGCAAACATGTTCAGTTCGAAGGGCACTGCGCATGGCACAGGGAATAAGGGAACATCGATACATCACTTCACAGGAAGTGGAGAGCGATAATCCCCCTAGTGTCATGAGCGGTTTTTGTCAGTGAAGTCCACTTCAACTGATATACTGTGCTCAGGGAGTAGGGAGCAGTGAACACTGCGTAGGGACCCTGTAGAATGGAGGTTCCAGGAGACCTCAACTATCTTCCAAAAGGGCATCAAAATGACTTAAAATTATTTAAAGGGTAGGTAACACACAGTTTCTGACAATCTCACGTTAAACTAGAATACCTAGTATTGCATCCTTCATGTCTCAGAAAAGTCTTTAGTTTTACAGTATTTATAAAGGATAGATATGCGCTGTTCTGAGTCTTTCCGAAAAAGCTCCTGAACATATTAGACCCCCCATAAAAAAATAAAAAAATAAGACAAAACAAGCTAAAACAACCAAAAATAAAGATATTTGTTATTTGGTAATTTTTTTTTTTTTTATACCAAATGTACATCTTTTTTTTTTTTTTTTTTTTAAGCTCTGTAATATTTTATCAGGTAGAAGTTGTGAGTGAGGGGGGCCTTCAAATAGGGGGCCTAGACATTAAAAAAGAAAAAGAAAAAAAAAAAGGTTGTGATGTGTCAAGTGTTTAAAGTGACCTAAAGTGTAAAACTCTAACAAGCAAACAAATAAATAAATATTTTAATTTGCCTAATATTTTGGCTAAATATTTTAATAATATTGTAATTTATAACAGTCATCTTTATGAACAATAGTTTATTTCTTAAAGATTATTACATGATAATACTAATTCATTAATTGATGAGAATGTATCAGTACATATTACTGACAAATCAATAGAAGCTGCTATGAGAAAATATTATTTCTTCGATATTAACATTTCAACCCCCTTTTTCCGCATTCAACAAAAAATATTATTACTTACCCTATTAATTACTATTTTTTTTTTTTTTTTTCTAAAAAGCCTCCTGTGGACAGTGTTGAAAATTAGCATGTGTGCTAAAACGCTCAAGCAGATATGATCAGAGATAAGATCTATATTTTTTTCAAATACAATTTTTTAATTAATTAAACATTCAAACTGGAACGATTTTCCTGTTCCCCGCCTTTTAAATTTAAACGTAGCCGAAAAGTGTGGAAAAGGCGCCCAAAACAAAAACGTTACGTTAGTTGGAAGGAGGACAGAACCTGCAGAAATTCAAGGTAAGATATGTGTTAAATATTAATAATATAATATGTAATAGTGTAAACAGCCTATAAATAATAATCAGTCCCTCCAGAAAAACGTGATTATGCAATCGACTTATTTAATGCATAATCAGCCAAAGGCCGCATATTTATGCGAGGTCGCATTTTTTCAAATACACCGCTCTTTTGCCGCATAAATTGCTGATTTCAGAAAGCAAAATATGTGGTTTGATGAAATAGAGAAAAAAAGGTGATTCCCCCAACACCCCCTTCTCACTAGGCTAACGTACCTAACACTGTTGTAGTTTCATTCAGAAGTTGATGCAACTTTACATTTGTAAGATTGCACTTTTTTGTTACAGAACTACAGTTGTAATTAAATTAGTAGTATGTAAAATAATTTACGTTGCAGTAAGAGATTGCAACTTAAATATTCTGTGATTTAGTATGCTCGCTTATCATAGGAAGTAATAAGAAATTACTCTTTACATTAAGGTAGTAGCCTAGTGAGAAAAGGTGTTGGGGGACATAAAATTGCAAAAATATCCCGCATATTCCATCGCATTTTTTAAGAAAACTTACTGCAATTCAAGGATTTTTACCCGCAACAATCACAAAAAAATCCGCGTTTTTCTGGAGGAAAATGATTGTTGATTATTGTTCTTGATATTTTAATTATTAATGTTGATTATTAGGAAGTTTTTTTGTGGGGAAAAAATACGTTTAGGAAAGGCCATACGAAGTGAGGAGCAGCCTGGACACATGTGGGACACATATCATGTTCAAATTTTATATACAGCTGGTATGCCCGTCACATATTATTTATCAATAGGCTTCAATGTTTTGACAAATCATAATCTAATGATATTTCTTTACAGCAACCTACAAAGCTGCCCGTCTAAAACTTCCTCAAACTGAACTCCACACTGATCTTCAAACAGCAGAGGAAGAAGATGCAGATGAAAATCCAAAAAAAAGAGAGAAAAAGGCTGTAAGTATTAAAGTGCCATTCTACTTCTGTTGTTGTATACATTTAATATTATGGAAAAATCTAATTTCAACATCTGTGAATTTGTTCTGTAAGGAGAAATGGGCAGGATTCAAATGCAGGTTTACACAAGGCTTTATTTAAAGCAGAGGATGCAGAGCAGATGAGTCACGTTAACTGGATTACTCGTAGTGACTGGATGAATAGTCGAAGCATATGAATCAAAGCCGATGAGTAACGTTCCGCAGTAATTCGTATGTCCGCTGAGACCGGAGTGATGAGGACTGGAAGCTTCCAAGAGCTCTGCGCTTTGTGAGAACAGGGGGCAGAGAAATCAGCTAAACACACTGGAGCCTGAGGACAAGACACGACAAGGTGAGTGCCAAGAACAGCTAGAAGATCGGAGCTATTGATACGAGTAACAACAGTCTGACAATAGACAGAGAAACACAGGGAATGATAGAGGGAAAAAATTAGAAGAACATAGGGAACAGGTGGCGAGCAATTAAGGTTCCCAACACTGAAACAAGGAGGGCGGGGAAAACTCAAACAGGTAGACGCGGTGAGCTGACAAGCGATCCAAACACACACAAACACACACACACACACACACACCAAAAAGGCAGGTGATTAGCCCCGAGACCCGACATGTTCACGGTCTCAAATATTATCTATTAGTGCTCAGGAATTGAGACTAATATATCTTAAGAGAAGTATTTTATTTTATTTTTTTTCGTAAGTTTTGGTACAAATATTTATATACAAAAACATAGTTGCATGGTTTTCCATCATCATTAGTGTTAGTTGAATTAAATGAAGTATCATTCATGTTTTCAAAAATGGGCTGATTATTTGATCACAGCAAAATATCCTAATACTAACCTCCTAATATTAATTCCTGACTATTGTTGGAAACTCAGAAGCAAAGACCAGGAGACTCTTGGGTAATCTTCAGCAGAATTCTTTATTGAGAAGAATTGCTTAGTGCTACAGTCATCAAAAGTCTAACCAAAGCAGTGATACTTTGGAGTTTATATACATTTCAAGGTGGAGGGATACATAGAGGTGAAGACAATTTTAACACAGCAAGCAAATGGAATCAGTAATGGAATCAATGGAATCAGTAATATAATTAATATTACTCAGTACCAATATAACTAAACAACCTTAAAGTAAAGTGTTAATGACACGAAACTTTGACAGTGCTTAAGGGAAACAGGTGGGCGAGTAGGACACAAGGGAGAAACAGGAACAGCAGTATTTAAAACAGTACCAGACTAGACAGAGGCTGATCTGTAAAACTGACTAAAATTAATTGTGATTGATTTTTTTTTCTCCCCTCCACCACACCATTTACACCACTACAAGACCAAACATTCACTTTGAGAGTGACAGTGATGATGAAGATACGGTCAAGCAAACAAGAGCATTGGCCTCCAGCCCCAAAGATGAAAGGACCAAACTTTGATATACAGTCTGCAATAAAGAGACGGTTTCAAAAGCCTGAACCTCACAAGCAGATGACAAACCCAGAACCCAGATGGTCCGTAACAAGCCTTGAGTCCAGGAAGTCTGAAACAAGCCCTGAGTCCAGACGGTCTGCAATAAGTCCTGAACCCAGTCGGTCTATGACAAGTTCTGAACCACAATGACAAGATGAAAGTCAAAAACAGCCAGGAACTACTTAAAGTGGTTTTGCTCGTGATTTATGCAATGTTTGTATTGTTTGTCTGTAAATTACATATAGGTATGTATATATGTATGTACTGTATATATTCACACACCCTTTTTCCACTGTCTTAACCAAACCATTCTCTTTGCTTAACCATTCTCATTCATGCTGATCTGGCCCAGCCAGTACAGATATGATTTCATTTCCACTGTGGGGCTGATTACAGCCACTCTTTGGATTGTAATGCCAATGCATCAGTTATTGCCTTGGTAAATAAAGAGTTTACAGAAGATACGAGATGTAAATATCAACCTTATGGAAGATGATTAGATATTTCTCTATTAATTTTATTATTAATTTGAGTTTCCTCACTCAAATAGATCACACACTTAGCCAGCTACAGAGAAGCTGAAAGCCAGGCAACGCACAGGGGACCAAGTGGTGAAATCTGTTAGCCAGACATGCTGGGAATTCCAGGCCAAGAATGGTTTGTAATTGTGCCATACCGTACCAGGCTCAAGTGGAAATACAACTGGCACCATTCCTTACTGTTCTTTGAAACATTTTGCCCCAAAAAACATTTTGTCCCGCACCCGATCCGATTGCAAAAGCCCGCATAAATGGTAAATCGACTGCATTTATATAAAGCTTTCAACAGACCACATGGCCATCCAAAGTGCTTTACAATTTGCCTCACATTCACCCATTCACACACACATTCACTCACCGACTGCGGTGTCTGCGATTCAAGGTGCCATCCAGCTCGTCGGGAGCAGCTGGGGTTAGGTGTCTTGCTCAAGGACACCTCGACACTTGGTCAGGTGGAGCCGGGGATTGAACCACCAACCTTCTGGTTTGTTGACAACCTACATGAACCACTGAGCCATATTTTTTTTCACATTTCCAAAACCTACACATTCCCACATAAATGCTCACTATAAATAATTTGTTATTAAAGCCTCAACATTCACAAACCACTCATAACATGTAGCATAAAAGCAAGCATAGGCTACTGCAAGCTTGGTTTTTGAATTTGCGCAAAGTGTGCTCTCTTAATAATAACTGACATCTCAGTTCATTGTGATCTCACAAAGCTCCTTTATAATCAATGAAGCTGGCTGCACAATAAATCTTTCATAATGTATACACTTTCTTTGTTATAATTTGAGGTTTTGCCAGCATGCAGAACAAAGTACTGAACAAAAACTCTGATGTTTTGAGCAGTGAGTGGATTCTATCTTAAATGCATCTGATTGGTTATTATGTTTAAGAAATCAATATATATGTCTGTAATCAGCTAAGCACAATGCTTTAAAAAAAGTTTTTAAATAGAAACTCTGCCTACGCTTGCACCTGTAAATCGCAATTTTAGTACCAAACTGCCTTTTTAGAGAACCAAATTAGCTCCTATTCCGGAGCAGAGTCTAACCAGCACAACTGGTACAACCCATGACGTAAGTAGACATTGATTGGCCAGACGTTTTCAAAAATGCCCATAATTTAAAACGCTGTGTAACATACTGTAAACATTGTGTCCACTTATTTCGCAAGTTTGACGAACAGCAATAAATATAGGGATGCTGAAGTGCAGGCACTTGTAGCACTGCCAGTTGTCGTTGGAGATTCTTAATCCTCCTTACCGTTCTTTCAATCAATCTATGTATACATCGACATTCCATGTCCATTTTTGTGAAACCCGCGAGACACAACAAAAACACAGCTCAGATCACAGTGTCCTCCATTCTCCTGTTGTTAACGTTGTTGAACGCCGCACAAAAATGACATCGCTGTCGACTGGCTTACCTACTAGTCCTAGAGTCCTAGTACACACTCTCGGTGCAAATGCAACACTTTAAATGGTTCTTGGAAAGAGTTCCCGCAAAATCGTCCCGGTACTTTAGTACTGTACATTTAGTTCTGAAACTAAAGTGGTGCGAAAGACCCTTATGACATACTTGGTCTCTTAATAGTGTTAAACGCTGATTTCATGTTTATCACAACACACTTATAAATTATAAATAAATCTATAAACGGCATTGCCTCCAAGGACAAAATACTTGGCACTACTGTACATCTCTACACAGAATATTTGGGGAAACCGCCAGCATGTTGAGCATAGTTAAAAAAACAGCTCGGTGTGAAATGACATGAACAAATGAAAACTTTTTTGCTTAATCGCTCAGGCAATTCATATTAAAATAATCTTCAGACATGCATTTATAACATTTCATTCTTTTAGAAGAGTATGCCCAGTTTTTGGAGTTGCAGTTTGTCCACATCCAGGGACAGACCAACATTGGTTGGTCTTTCTCGACATCTTGCAGCCGTATATCGCTCTTGTAATTGATGGACAGATAGGAGTGCACCTTCTTGCTTTACATACATATATTAATGGACATGTCTCCAAAAATCTATTAAAATTTATATTTTAAACTAGGGAGCATTGAAGCGTTAAACTTGCAGAATGTATGTACTGCAGAGTAAACTTTTACATGTGTAAACATCAATGACTTTTCCATTTCATGACCACCTGAGTTGGACAGCAGTGATTCTGTCCTCCCTTCTGGATGCTGGTTAGATGTTGCTTTTGATTTTAGTCATTTACTGTTGGGGAGACGAGGAATTGATTGGTAAAATTTGCCTTGTTTTCATTTTATTTTCATCGCTGTCTTCAGCCAGCTAGTTTCCAAAATGGCAGATCTGTTTTCTGCTATAGCACTACCACTGTATCACCTTGACAGTTGAATATGGAACTGCATCAGTGATAGAGTGGCAGTCCTACAGTAGAAAACAGGTTAAGAGAGCCAGTAATCCAACAATGAGACTGTCCTAAATGCCAACTAAGGGAGAAGTGATGACTTTTTTTATTATTATTATTATTATGAATAGTGTTACTGTGAGTAATGTTGATATAAAACATGTATCTGTGGCTTGTAATTTATCTTTTTCAGATTACTGCATTAAGCGTCATTGGAGGAGTTGACATTAAGGATAGCGTTTGGCGAGTTATGAAGCACTGTTTTACCAACTCCCTTGCCAAACAACTCAACTTGCGAGGCATCAATGGCAAAACAGCTTTCCACAGACTGCATCTGAAATATGTCATTACTGGTAAGTGTCACATTGTGCTGTCATCAGTCTATAAGTCCATTCTCCATTGTATGAATGTTTGATGCACACTATATATTAATGCTAGGTTTAACAAACCCTAATTATGTAATAATAAAAAAAAAAAAAAGTTAATTAAAAAAGTAAATTGTGAAGTGTACTTTTTGCATTCTCTAAAGCTTTCTTAGTCATTTACTGTTTGTAAATGAACTTTTGTTTGTAAGAATGAACTTTTGTGGAATTCTAAGGAAAGACTTAACAGTTCCAGGGGGTAGTTGTGGATGGACCATAAAAATAATGCTGCACATGTTGACAGGCCTGGGTGGCATCATACAGTCTGATCTTCCTAGCAGGCATTAAAGTTGTTCCTAATTGGGTCCTAAGATTTTAAAAGTTGTATATTCCATCCATGCTTTTACAATGTTCTCTACTTTTAGGAACTGTCAGAAACAGCAGGCTAACAACAACGACCACTGATCAAGAGATAGAATTCTATATAAAAAAATGGCTTCACCTTGCATGAGACCGAGATGGAGGGAGAAGAAAAATAGAGAAACGAAAGAGTGCCCAAGAAACCTGTAAGTCAGTAACATTGTGTTTTTACTGTATATGTATGTAATAATTTGTACTATACCACGGTCTGTCAAAATGCATGAGTTTGAATGGCTTTAAGGTGTGTATTAAAACCACTGGTAAAACTTTCAACTTTCATTAGTTAACATTAGTTTACTACTTTAGTTAACATGAACTAGGAAATAACAATTCCTCAATAGCATTTATTAATCTTAGTTAATGTTAATTACAGTGTTTACTAATACATTATTAAAATCAAAAGTTGAATTTGTTAACATTAATGCTCTTTGAATTAATATGAACAAACAATGAAGGACTGTATTTTTATTATCTAATGTTAACAAAGATTATTAAATACTGTAAAAAATTTATTGCTCATAGTTTGTGTTACTTAATACATTAACTAATGTTAACAAATGAGACCTTATTGTAAAGTGTTACCAAACTGTTTAATGAGCACACTGTAAGCAATTGCTGTAAATTTACAGCCGATTTTCAACAATAAAATACTGTTTTCATGTTAAACAGTTTAGTACTGTAGTTCACAATGCATTCTGGGCTGCTTAAATTGGAGCAACAAGACAGAGGCCCAAAACAGTATGATGATGTTTTAAATTACAGGACAATACAGTATTTTTTGGAAACTGCCTGTTGACTGGGGAATTTGGAGCACGCTGTCAAAAGCTTGATTCAGCATTAATCTTTTTAAATTGAGGCTACTGCTTTTGGTAAATTTTCTTTACAAATACAGAAATAATTTGCCATTTACTTCTGGATGGGAACCATCATTTGGATAGGAGATTTTCCAGAAGAGGACGCACAATTTAGATGACGCGCTTCACACATCGTCGAGTGTTTTTCATCAACATCCATCGGGTCTTTCATCTACAAATTAAACGGTAATTCAATTTTTATCCTTATTGCCAAGAATGCTTGATATAAAACTGATAGGAGCTTGTATTGGTAGGGATTTGAACGTCATTTGACAGTGGGGCTTAGATTTGAAAAGCCAAAACAATATTACTTTTGGGTGGTATTTTATTTAATTTCATTAACGTTAGCCGAACTTAAGCTTCCGAGGAACAACACTTGTTAACCGGCAAGCGAGAGAGCGGCTAATCGACAGATGAAGGCAGCAGGAAAATAGTGTTAGGATACTGGAATAATTAGCCAAATGGTACATTTTGCCCAGTGATTAAGGAATTATTTCAACCAAACCATAGGATTATTTGTACATCGGCTAACCAAGATGGTTTTGGTGAGTTTTATTTGGTTTTAAAGGTGTTTTTTCAAACAGTTAACAAGAAAATTAAGCTAATTGTAGATCGGTTAAAGACAGTTGAATCATCAAGAATTTGAATTTTTCTATTTAAATGCCAAATTGGTGTGAAAATATTGTCTTTCTGGACTCTTTGTGAATGTATATATATTTTTTTTTTTATCTGTCGCTGCGTGTCTCACACAGCCAACTTCTCAACTGTTTTAGAGTAGGCTGTAGGCTTTGTCAAAGTGTTTCTGTGGGTTTTTTTCACAATATTAACATTGAAACTCGGTAAAGGTTAAACATTTCTGAATGAAGACTGATACGGTTTCACAAAAAATTAGCCAGCAGCCGTAATCAATACTAATGCATGTTTGTTGATGAAAATTTTCCATAAGAAATTACCATCGGGCAATAACAAAATGTTCCCCTGTCAGATCTGTTGTCATAATTGTGCCACAATAGTGACATACATAAGGCACATGAGAATTCATAAAAATACACCTAATTTAACCTTTAAGTGTGTTTTGCCAGATTGCAGTCAGACTTTTCAAAAAATTTCAACATTTAAGTGTCACATTTACAGACATAATGAACGTGTAGTTAGGCCTACTTTGTCTGGTGTTGAACTAACATGTCATGTTGATATCTGCAGTGCAAGGTGTGAGACTTTGACTGCATTTTACTCTCATTTGAAAACACACATTAGAGAGGGGAAAAAAGTTGCGTGTCCTTACAGACACTGTAGCAATAGCTTTACAGTTTTAACATAAATTAGTCGGAAACATAAAAATGTTGCTGAGGAAAATTTGGCTGAATCCATTGTGAATCCTGGTGTTTCCTATGTGAGTGAACAAGATCAGTCTGATATGCAGATTGATCCTCCCGGTGATGCAGTTGATGAACAAGAGATTTACCCAGAAATTGCTGATGAATCACAGTTCTTTAAAAATTTTGCCCTTTTTTATTTGAAATTGCAAGCAAAGTGTTTGCTTCCATCCTCTGTCATTCAAACAATTATTGATGATTTTCAGGAAATACATGATATAAGCCAGTCACATTTGCTTTTTAAACTCAAAGAGAAGTTGATTACACTTGGCATTTCTGAAGCAGACACAAACAATGTGATTGAAGTCATGAAAACTGAGGATCTTTTTAGGACCTGCAACACTCGGCCACTGAAAACTGATCAGAAAAGAAAAAAATGTTTTCAAGAACAGCTTCAACTATGTTTAGCCAGTTCAGATCTGTCTATGTCAGAATGAGGCAGGCAAAGAGTGTTTTGTCCAGTATGTTCCTATTAAACAGACAATTGATTCTCTATTCCATTGCCAATCAGTGCAGGAACAATATAAGCAAGTACACTCCAGTACTGGTTTGAAGGATATGCTTAAGGATGTGTGGGATGGCAAAAATATGTCTGAGAATGTGCTCTTCCAGACGGAGAGTTCATCACTGAGCTTGATCCTTTATCAGGATGCATTTGAAGTGGTAAACCCACTGGGATCTGGAAAGAAAAAACATAAGATACTTGCAGTGTATCTAACTCTAGCAGATTTAATGCCACACAACAGATCCAGCACTGATCAAATGCAACTTGTTCTTCTCTGTAAAGAACACGATTTTAAGTATTTTGGTCAAGACTTGGTTATGGGCACTCTTGTTAATGACCTTAAAGATCTTGAGCTCAATGGTGTTACCCTGTCCGATGGAAATGTTTACAAGGGAACTTTGTGTGCCATTGCAGGTGACAACCTAGGCTCACATAACATAGGAGGCTTTGTGGAGAACTTCAGCAAGAGTTCGCACTTCTGCAGATATTGTGATATCAGCAGAGACGCATTCCATGCAGATCCTCTTATCCAGAGCACAAAACGTACAGTACAATCATATAGTGGTCAAGTTCTGAGCATTGAAGGACAGTCTACATCTAGTGGAGGTGTTAAATTTGACTCTGCGTTTAATACACTCAAATACTTCCATGTATGTCAGCCAGGGTTGCCTCCATGTCTTGGCCATGATCTTTTTGAAGGTATTGTATCCTCTGATCTGGCACTGTACATTAATCATCTTGTTAAGGTGGATAAAATGTTTAGCTATCTTGAGTTGAATCAACGAATAAATCAGTTCAAGTATCTCGGTAGGGATGCTAATGACAAACCGTGTGAGGTTAATCCAGACGGTGGAAAACTTGGGGGACATGCTGTGCAGAATTGGTGTTTGCTAAGAATGTTGCCTATTTTGATCGGAGACAAAGTAAAAAATCCAAGTGACAACCAAGTTTGGTAGTTGGTTTTGCAACTTAGAGAAGTCGTGGATCTCAGTTGTGCACCTGCAATTTCAAATGGCCAGATAGCCTACCTAAGAGTTCTGATTGATGAATATTTACTTTGCTGAATTCAAACCTTTCCTGACAAACCACTTAAGCCCAAACATCATTATGTCAGTCATTATCCTGAGCTCATTATCCAGTTTGGGCCACTTATTCACCTATGGACTTTAAGATTCGAGAGCAAACACACATATTTTAAGCAGTGTTTGAGAAAATTGCGCAACTTTAAGAATCCATGTTCTACTCTTGCAGAGAGACATCAGCTTCTGCAGGCCTTTCTGAGTGCAGGTGCCTTCTTCCCTCCAGATGTTTCAGTAGACAGGGGCACACAGTTTTTCTCAGATGACTACAATGATGTAATCATAGAAGCAGTTGCAAATCACAATTTTGAGTCCACAAACACTCTGATAGCCAATGAAGTGACTATGAAGGGGACAAAATACAGAAAGAACATGATCATTGTGATTGATCATGATGATGAAGGGCTTGTTACTGGAAAAATCTAAGTGGTTCTCGTTCATAAGGATTCAACAGTATATTTTATAGCTGAAAAGTATCGTGCCCTGCGTATTCCTGACATGGGTGTTTACAGCCTCACACTGATGCAGAGAAACTGTATTAAAATTGTATTAATCAGGAGAATCTGCTTGATTACTATCCCTTGCCTGAGTACACTGTGCATGGCATACCACTGATAATTCTTCACCATTATTTCCCTCTAGTCCAGAATGATGGCGAACATGAGTGAAGAAATCAAAGAGATAATCTGCAAGACCTTGCCAAACCTGTCTGAAGAGACTCAGTGGCAAATAATATCGAAACTTCAGAGCTCCGGCTTGGAGTCAAAAGAAGACTTAAAATATGTACAACAGAAAGACATTGCTGATCTGTTACCTGTTATCCAGTGCAGAAAACTCCTGGATGCATTCAAATTAGGTAATATATGGTTAATCTAGTGTGACATTTTCTTGTTATATTCTCTTGTTTATTCAGTTGTGGAATTTCTTTTTCTGAAACTATATAATGCACCTTTGAACTTTTCAAATATGCCGAGATATATAACGAGAGTTTAGAAGACTTTTGGCCAAATGTCTGCAGTGACTCTGAGATAGCTTATTAGTGATGTGCCCTAAATATATATATTTTTTTTTTTAGAAACCGAGAAAGTTACATTGGATTTACAAGTCATTCCAACTTCGTCACCAATGAGTAGTGATTGGTCGGTGTCGGGGTCGTCATCACCAACATTATGCACTCCGCCTAATTCTAGCTCATCACAGCTATCAGCCATTTCTTCATGTTCAAGCCAGTCAAGAAACAGTGAACCAAGCAACAGACCTTCCACATCTCAGATACTGAAAACATGGCCAGAAACTTTGCAGGTCCCTTGGGAACAAATGCCGTTCTGCAATTGCAGATGGCAAGAGACCTAAACCAATGGAGCGACGTCAGATGGTACGAGTACTCGCGGATGAAATGAGAAGGTATGAGGCTAACCCCACTCGCGCACAATGCCTAACTGTGGTTCGAAATATCATCAGGCAGTACCCAAAGAGTTTTGCTGATATTGCACCAGATGGGTCACTTCTGTGTGGAGGTTACACATCACTTTTGATTCAATTGAAAAACCGCATTGAGAATTTGAACCGTGATGGAAGCTTTTCATTCCACCGATCCTCTACAGCCAAGAGGGGTCCAACTGACACATACGGATGTACACGATTTCAGCCAGAGCTGCCCCCAGAAGAAACTGATGAAACTGTGGAACAGCACCGCCAGAGACTGGAGGAGATTTATAGACAGGAGGGAGCAGGTGGAGCAGAAAGAGCAGAAGTAAAAAATCTAATGGAGCTCACATTCTCTCTACAACGTCGCCATATAAATACAATTCCACCACCTGACATTGAAGATGTGAAAAGCAAATGGCCTTTTCTTTTCACGCCAAGGTATATATACGGCCATTTTGAGTTGCTCACAGACATCAATGTGCTTCGTAGCTTGGAACTCATCATGCAGGAATGTGGAAGAGCCATCACAGAATACTTCAGGGGAAAACCTACCAACAAAAATGTCAAAGATATCCTCTCTAATGGTGAAGATAATGAGATGGCACTTCGTGTTGTTCAGCTGCTCATGGCACACTTTGGAGAGGACATAACTGGGCTGATCCTTCTTACAGATGTAAGTTTTATTTTTTCTCTCTTACCCTGTGTTTTAAAGTGTGACTCCACCAGTCTTCAGTGTCCAGACGCCTAATGTGTGTACTAGTTTTGGGGAGTACTACTACATATGTGAAAACAGAAGTGTAAATTATTTTGTAGCTTAGAGCAAGCTGTGTGTAAACTGATAATTTACCTCCATGTTGTCACACAGTTGCTAAATTGCATTATGGGTAAAGTAGGTGCAAGGTTTTAACAAGTATTTAACTTGTCTTCTTTGCCCTACTATGACACCGTTGAATGTTTTAAAAGCAAATAATCAAATCAATACAGCAGAAACACAAGTATTAACTTTTTTATTCCACATTCTTCTTCCTTTTCATAACCTGGTGCCTACATTATCCACAATGCAACTTGACCACTGAGTGACATCCCTGGAGGCAATTTATCATATAATGTGCAGTTCCCCCTAGAGTCCCAAAAGGGTTCATACTACGTTTTAGACGTCTGCAGTAGAACTCCCCAAGACCTGTAAAAATTAAATTGTTACCCTTTAAATTTTGAATGCCAAATTTATTTAGCAGTTTGATTGTAGGTACTTCAGAAGCCTACCTCATTCACCTCTTGGTTACTCTATCCTAGTGTTTACAAATTATTATTCTTTAGCTAAATATTCTTCTTCAAAATCTTATTATGATAAGGATAATGTACTTGTTCCCTTCAGGTGTCTGCCACTGCAGCTGACGTTAAGACAACTCTCAGTCTTCCTGCAAGTCCTCGCCTGATACTGCCTGGTAATATACATTTAATTTATATTAATTGATAGACACATTGTATATTATATCGGCTATTCATCTTGAGTTTACAAATGCTTACACATGGTAACAATTATTCCCATGTTGCTATGACTTGAAGTTTCAGGTGCAACAGGGCAAGTCACAATTAAGGGTTGGATGATCACCTTTGAGGGCCGTGCAATCTCTAAGGGCATCACACCAACATTTGCAATGGGACTTGCTACTATTTTTGCAATCTACTACATTTTCAACCTTCAGTATCAAGAAGAGGCAGCCTGCACTCTGGAATTCATTCAGAGGTAAACCCCCTTCATTCCCTGTCATCATTATATGGATATATACAATTAAATCAATGTGTTTGTATTTTTTTTTGCATAAAATGGTTATTAGTACTGTACATTTCAAGTCTCAGTACACACCTACACACACACACACACACACACACACATCTTCACACACACACACATCTACACACACTCACACAAACAGAGGGTATAGGCTTCATTATAGTTCCATTTGATGTCATTCAATCCACTCTATTTGTGCAATGCAATGCAATTCATTGCATTTAATTGCATGTACAAAAAACATTATTTTGTTGCAACCGCACTGTGATCTTAGACTATTTTGATTTCAGACGCTTCATTGGTATAAATCCAGAGAGAGGGACAAAGGCCAAAAGGGGCAAGGTTGTCTCTAAGAAGAAAGGTGTAATCGTCCAGACGAAGTCTTCTGCAGTCAATACACACGTCGCCACGCTACTGAAGAATCTCCTTGACTTTGAATGGAACTTCATATAGATTGGTGAGCTCTATAATCTTTCTCTCTTTGTTTTGACACTCTGGCATTGTCACATTAAGCCACAAGAGAACTGGTATTATTAAATTTATAAGCATTAGCTTGGAGTGTATGCTGTACATTCCTGATTGTATAGTTTATTTATTATTATGAATATTTGTTGTTTTTTGACAGTGGAAGTACTGGAATAATGCTGCACAGAGGAACAGCTACTACCAAAGTGATTTTCATCTCTCCTTGATCAACAACTGAGATGTAAAAACACAAGCCTACCTCACAGGACAATTTTAAGAGGTAACCTGCAAGTCTAGCTTGCAGTGACACAGTTGCCTACCTTACGGTTTCATCCCTAAATGTTTTTATTGATGCTGTTATTGATTAATCTTGCTAAAATGTTATAGTTTCAAAATGGCCTTAATGCGCATTTTCAAAATGTTTCTTAGGTATGTTTTCAAAATGTTGTCAATTCTGCACATGTTCAGATGTTATTATGGAAGTATATATTGCAGATTACAAATATAAATCTTTTAAATTGACAAACTTTTTTTTGTATTCATGTTGACATTGCCATTGTTCTTTTAAATAAAGGTATTTGATTTGGAGTTTTATTGCTTATTTTGCATTATATTCACAATAATTCTTAAGCAATTGTCTTTAGTCCTGGAGTTCATTGGGAGACTGATATTTTAAATATCAATGAAGACTGATATTTTAGGAAACTTCTAAATTTATGTTATTTATAATACAGTTAATGTAATTCAGCACATCTTTGTGATTATTTGGAAATGACAATAATAGTGTTTAGGTTGTACTTTAACTTCTCACAGTTTACTGTAGACAGGCCCAGTAAGATGTGCCTGTCTAAAGTAAACTGTGATAAGTTAAAAGTAACAATCTAAACATATATTATTTTAGTTTCCAAATAAATCACACAAATATACTGCTTTTTTTTTTACTTTATTAGACTGTGAAATCATTAACAGTGTGACTACAGAAATATACTGTATTTCTGGTTTACAGA